>NC_085841.1:150250481-150852356 GCF_035594765.1 Anolis carolinensis | reverse complement strand
GTCTTATTTTTTTTCTTTTGTTGGCAGTGTTTGCATTTGCACCTTGAGTATTTCACTTTTAAAAAACTCCCATCCATCCTGAACTCCCTTGTCTTTTAATATTGACGTCCATGGAATGCCGCTCAGTATTTCCTTCATCTTTTGGAAGTCAGCTCTCTTAAAGTCCAGAATGCGTGTTTGACTTGTCTTAATTTGTATGGCAAACTGCAGGAGCACATGGTCACTTGCCCCTAAGGATCCGACCACATCGACTGTATTGATCAGGTCTTCCACATTTGTTAAGATTAGATCAAGAGTAACTAATCCCCTTGTTGCTTCTTCTACCTTCTAGACCATAAAATTGTCTGCAAGGCAAGTGAGGAATTTGTTGGACTTTGTACTCTTGGCCGAGTTTGTTTTCCAGCAGATATCGGGATAGTTGAAATTGCTCATGACTACTATATCTCTTCTTTGTGCCTGTTTGGTCAGCTGTTGACAGAAGGGTTCATTAAGTCCTTCATCCTGGCTCGGACGTCTGTAGTATACACCACAACAATATCTTTTTGAGTGCCAGTTCCCTTGATTCTTATCCAGATGCTTTCAACCTGGTTTTCCGGATTACAGTCTTGCATTTCTTCTGCAACGTATCTGCTTTTGACATATAAAACTACTCCCCCTCCTCTCCTCTTTGTTCTATTTCTGTGAAAGAGGTTGTAGTCCTCAATGGCTACATTCCAGTGATGGGAGTCATCCCAACAGGTTTCAGTGATGCCTATGACATCTTATGTGTGGTGTTGTGCTAAAAGTTGGAGTTTGTCTTGCTTATTTCCCATGCTCTGTGCATTAGTGTAAAGACATGTAAGCCCCTGTGACCTTCCCCGAGCTGTATATTTGGGATTATTGTGCTCTCGGTACTTGATCCTTGCTGTGTTTATGCAGCCCTCTGTTTAGCCTTTTGGAGGTTCCCTGTGGTTGTGGGTAATATAGTGTTCACCAGGCTATTGTTCCCCTCCCCCAGTGGATCTAGTTTAAAGTGCGCCTGATGACGTTTGTAAGTCTGTGTGCAAAACGATGTTTTCCTACTTGTGTGAGATGCACCCCATCGCTTGCCAGTAACCCATCCTCCTGGAAGAGTAGGCCATGGTCGAGGAAGCCAAAACGCTCCTCCTGACACCATTTTCTGAGCCAGTTATTGACCTGTACTATTTTTCTGGCCCTTGTAGAGCCGTGTCCTGCAACGGGGAGGACGGATGAAAAGATCACATGTACATTACAGAGTTTTAGCTTTGTTCTGAGAGCTTGAAAATCAAGTGAGAGGAAGATCACATTTTAGATGGACAGACACAATCATGGCTCTAAGGCTGGGTCTACACTGCCCTATATCCCAGGATCTGATCCCAGACTACCTGTTTAACCCAGATTATCTGACAGTGTAGACTCATATAATCCAGTTCAAAGAAGATAATCTAGGATCATACCCTGGGATATGGGGTAATGTAGATCCAACCTAAGGGTCCTTTTACACTACCATATAAAATCCAGATCATCTGCTTTGAACTGGATTATCTGGCAGTGTAGACTCGTATAATTCAGTTCAAAGAAGATAATATGGATTATCTACTTTGATAATATGCATTATATCGCAGTGTAGAAGGGGCCTAAGTTTACAGGACCTCAACAGAGATGTTGATGATAGGGTGATCTGGAGATTCCTCATTCATAGGCTTATCATAAATCAAAATCCATCTTGACAGTAGTTAGCAACAACGAAGTCTAGCTAGCATAATCTAGCTAGCAGAGATTATGTGAATTCTAGTCTAAAGCATTCAGTGAATGCCATGCGATAAAAGTTGCCTGATTTTATTTTTATTTTATTCATTATTTTATTTTGGTGGCTCTCATTTGACTTTTGCCAGCTCTGACAAGTAATGGGCCACATAAACCGATTACCTACCTTTTCCCTTCTGTTCTCTCCATTCCATGTGTGCTTGTCTGTTTTAATACGGATCAAGATGATTTTAGCTAGTTTGTTTACACAGCTATCAAAACTTTCAAAAGGATCCCAGGTTGCTAGAGTAAAAACTCTGGGAAGGAAGGGGGGGGGGAGAGAAATGGCAGTTTCTCTCTATGTAAGATTCATCATATTTTTCTTTCTTTCCCCCATCAGCCCAAACATTAAGTAATTACACTTTTTAGACTTCTGCGATGAACATAATGAACACAGTGGAACTGAAAAATAAGCATTAGGGGCTCGAGCTTGCCAATTTCCTTCCATTCCCATTCCTCTCATAATTTGTTCCTTTGCACTGGTTCCAATAGCCACTCGCCCTGGTAGCAGAAATACTGTAACACTGATGTCTGTCAGCTACTCAGTTTCTTCCCCCATCTCCCCCACCCCAAAACATACACAAACACATGCACACACCAGCTCTACTTCTCTTTGGTGCTCTTGCTTTCTCTTCTCCTGCAAATGGCAAACACACTAAGGAGCAGTCTCTTGCTTAACATGTCAAAATGTGAGTTCTGGCTGTTGAATTGCTTCAGTTTCCATCCCCTGAGATCTGTGAGTGCCAGAAATCAAAGCGTAAGTTTTGCAGATGTTGAGATCCTGCAAGCCCCCTAGGTTGTAACGCAAGGCCATTGAGCCAGCTGGCAAGCGCTGTGAGTGTGAAGAATGTGAAAGTATACATTTTTAGTTTTCAACCAACAATGACCAACTGCTGGTAATTCCAACAGAGCTGGGGAATTACTACCTTTTCTTACAAAAAGAAAATTAATAATAAATGGCTCTGTGGATTCCCTTGAGTGTTTCTGGTCCAGTATGGCTTCTGCTTTGAAAGATGCTGCTCAGAACTATAGAATGCTTCTTTGGTGTCCTTCCAGCATAACTGCTGCTACTTTTCAGAGGGATACTGTTCTCTGAAAGCGACGTCAGCCTGTAGAAGAACATTTTAGAAGCTGTTTTCAGCAAACCGTAACCTTGTCAGCTTCAAGATCACCTTTTTTTCTCCAAAATATGCTTTCTGCAGGAAGTTTTGTTTGAGAAATAAAAGAAAGGAGTAGGGAACAAGGTCAGAAAGGAAAGAATAAATGCTTGGGGTAATAGATGAGAGTATGGGACACCGGTATGAGTGTTGGAATACAGCCTTGGGGGGCAAGGATTAAATCCCTGCTTGGCTTTGGAAACCCATCAAGTAAACTTAGGCAAGTCACATTCTCTCAGCACCAGAGGAAGACAAAAGTTAACCACCTCTGAACTAGTCTTGCTGAGAAAACCGTAAGTCATCTCAAATTTAAAATGACTCCAAGACACATAACCACGCCAAGAGAGGCAGAAATGATTCCACTGGTGGGATGAAGTTGCCTCACTCTGAACTAGAATTTCAGATATTTTCCCCACAATGTCTTCAATTCAGCAGGACCACGGCATGGTGTAAATAACCACAAGCAGAGGTTATGCTAACTGAAAGCAGCCACATACTCTCATTCTGTGGTTCAATATGAGCAGGCAGAATCAGATGAGGTCTGGCTATGCCCCCCAATAGCAGGACACATCAGTGATGAAATCAGCCTTGAGATCCTTGGGGTCCTCTGGAATTCCCAACGTGATGTCATCATTGTGCCTCTGTGAAGGATACCAGATATTTTTAAAATTCTAATTGTTCTTGGAATGCCTGTGTGAGGCAGCTTTGTAGCAAACTAGGAGTGGTGCTTTGGGTGCTGTGCAGAGAGGATAGGAACATACCCCACAGCATACAATGAAACACATTTGCACACAAAGGAAATACTTACACATGCAGATGTCCTTTCCTGAATTCCATCCTGATATTTCCATTACTTATATTTATATCTCACCTTTCCCCCAGTAAGTTTAAAGTTGCATGCAATGGCTTTCCACAATTCTCTAAAACAGACCTAGCAAACAAAAAACAAAAACAAAAAACCCACCAGTATCTAACCCAATATTGCGGTTTTATTGAAACAATTACAGAATTTTAAGCCGCTGTCTGCTTTACAGCATGAATGGTTCTTATTTTCATTACTACTACTACTACTACTACTACTACTACTATGTTTAGTTATACTCCACTTTTTCTCTCCACAAGGAGACCCAAAACAGCTTATGTTAAAATGTTGTTGGACAGTTCCTTTACCATGCCCACACAGGCTAGGCAGATGGGAAATTATGTTCATCAAGTGCTGGAGATGTGATAGAAGGAGCTGCAATGGCACAATGGGTTAAACCCTTCTGCTGGCTGGACTGCTGACCTGAAGGTTGGGTTGCTGACCTGAAGGTTGCCGGTTCAAATCTGTGAGCTCCCATCCATCAGCTCTAGCTTGGGAGGACATGAGAGAAGCCTCCCAGCAGTATGATAACACATCTGGACATCCCCTGAGCAACATCTCAGCCAATTCTCTTGCAGTATATTCTCAAGTTGCTTCTGACATTATAAAAAAAACCCATAAGAACATTGTGCAGTGAGTTTCATGCTTAAGTTGACACTACCACTTGGATCTAGGAAGCTGGATGGAGACTGTTCAATTGTTCATTCAAGTCTCTTGGGTATGCTATCTGGGGTGATTGCATTCAATAGGTTTTCCAGGAAACCCAATTTGCTTGGGATGAGCAAGAATGGAAGTGGCTTGCTGGCCTAGTTGGGGGCGGGGGCGGGGGGCACAAAGTGAAATCCCAACTGTTTAATAGGACATATAGCTGCCTTCACATGTCTGTAGCCATGAAGAGGTTGTCGGGTTGCTTTTTGACAATCTGATCCTTCTGTCCCCTACCACGGTGCCTACCAAATCTGGGGTGATTGCACATGATGGGGTTCCCTGGGAAGTGATCCTTAAAAACAGTGATTGTCACTAGTATCATGATTACAACTGTTCCCCACAGATCTACTTTGCTGAGCATCAAAGAGGAGGAGGTCTGGTTTGATGGTATTAGGGCATCAACCAGTGAAGTTGCAAAACAGAAGTGTAATTGAAGTCCTGCTTCCAATTGTCACAGCTTCAGACACTGATGGGCAGCAAAATGCAACCCACAAAACAGAATGGACCTTCTGCTCTTGATGAGACAGATTCCCAATGAAGTACATTGGGGGGAAGCCAGCCCATGAGATGCAAGTTGGTTATTAATCACAAGAACAAAAGTAGGTAGAGTATGTAGATTATGTAGAATTCCAGCCATCACCAGTCATCATCACCATCATCTTGTCTTATTTCCAGGATTAAGGTTGTTTGTAGTTTACAGATACAGCTCTGAAAGTCATGTCATACAAATAGAGACTATCTGAATAAGCACTTCACCTTGGTTTCAGCAGAGGCTTGAATAGAACCAAAAGCATTGTGGGAAAATTTTTGCAGCATTGACATTGATTAGAATTTGTAAGTATTCCTTGGCATTGGTGTGATGTGAATGTTTCCTTACTGAAGACATTTTCTATGTGCAGTTAAAGTGTATCAGCTCACTTCATAGTGAAACAGTGCACTACCTTTTGTTCATGGGAAATGATAAAATGAGGAGTCAGGACTGGATGTAGCTAAAAGAACTTCCTTAGAGCATAGTTTAGCAGCTGATCATATCCTTCGAAGTTCCAAGGATCTATCACTATCATCTACAAAGATAAAGGCTGGTCCAATATGTTTTCCTGGATAAGATAAAGAACAAGATAAGACCCTCTTGTATGCAAGCCAATTTTTCTTCAACACTTATGGGACACCACCCTCCACCACATTTGGAATAAGCTAGCTTAGGGGATGGCAGCCAAGTTGCTCACTGGTACTTTGCAAAGGGTTCAAAATTTGGGACAGAGTCTGATTTACAATCTCTTCACACAGGGCTGAAATCGACGGCATGTGCCAATTTAGCCCAGGTCACCCACGGAGCCTGCCAGATCCCATCAAATGATGTGGGTGAAGGAGGGTGGAGCCAGTGCATACTACCACCATGGCAACATGGGAGGGCTCCTGTGTTGCCATTGGAATCCATGAGGGGAAGCTGCACACTCCACATGTGCTCTACATTCCCCCCATGTGATCACCCTCAGCTAGAGCCAGGTGATGCAGGGCGTGGGGCGCCCGGTTCCCCCACACCCCTTGGCGAAGTAGAGCACCTTTGACAGCCATGTGACAAGATCATTAGTCATTCACATCTGGGCCAGTTTTGCAGCTTAATCTGTACCTGATTTTACCCAGATCCCAAATCCACATACTTGGCTGAAACAAACTGCATCCACTTGTCCAGATGGCTGTCAAGTCCTAAGATACTTTGGTGTCCCCTGCAAACTCCAAAATATACCCATGACTGTTCTTAGTGCAGAATAAGGTCGAATAATGACAAAATTTTTGGGATATGTACCAAAAGTCCCTGTGCAAAAGGCTGCCAGCACTAGATTTGTGGCCAGTATAGGTATCTTTATTCATGTATTTCTATCCTATAGTTTGAAGAAATGTGCTTGAGTACTGGTAAGAATCTGTGTGGGTGAGAATTAGGGGTAGTAATTCAGGGTGAAAGATAATAGGTCCAGAAAGATGGTGGTATCTTCAAGTCTGCTCTGAATCAATTGATGCTTTTTTGGACCAACTGATACATTATGATAGTACATAAGTGTTTTAAATGAAAAGGAAATAGTGTTTAGTTGAATCCAGAGGTATGATGCCACATGTAAAATAAGTCTTTTTTCAGTCTCTAGGGAGAAAAATGAAATGTAATCATATTTTTCAGCAGCTCAAGCCAGCAATTGTCAAGAGCCTGACAATTCAAAAGCATTAAAATATCTCTAAGACCCCTTCTATGCTTCCATATAAAGTGTAGACTCATATAATCCAGTTCAAAGCAGATAATGTGGATTATCTACTTTGATAATCTGGATTACATGGCAGTGTAGAAGGGCTCTAAGACCTATGACAGCTTTGTATAAAACCATGTGGAAGGAATTACACAAGCATTTGTGAACATGGCTAGATGATCCCTTTCTGCACGTGGATTCTTGAAGCCAAGTGAAAGGGGAGGGAAAGGAAAGGATGTGATTTCAGAATTTCAGTTCAAGCAACTGTCTATTTCATTTCACACCAATGTGAGACTCAGGTCAGAGGTAAAGGATGATTCCTTGACATAATGAAGCCCACCAGCTTGAATGGCATAAAAAGGGATTAAACAACAGGACACTTCCCACGTTATGTTTGTGTGTGCTTAAGGACATGAGATTTTTTTTGATGATATAGCTGCATTTTTCTTAAACTAGATAGCCCCCAACCTCTTTCAGGGAAACCAATCAGTTTATTACACTTTACACCCAGGTGTTTGCTGTAGAATTTGATACACAACTGTACCCCGGAAAACTATTAAGCAATATAATTTATAGAAATAAACCAAGAATCATTATTTTTTATAGGTACCATTTAGTGTGCAGAAAAAGCATGCTTTCCAAAAACATGGAATAAACGTTCTGTTTAGCCTTATTGGGTCCAAATGTTAGAGTTTAAATTATTTTACTATGCAAACTTACTTTCATATCTTGGCAGTAGCGATTTCCATTTTTATTCCTTTGGCATCCATAATCTTATTAGAATCAAAAACATATGCTTTTCGGATCATTGGACCGCTTCCCTGCTGCCCCCTCCTCATTTTTTTTTAAGGCAAGAAAAGAAAGAACGATTCTAAAGTCTGATATTATACTACCAAAAACAACAGGACCAATACCAGGGAAAATGATGTGGATTTTCAGGTCTGAAGAGGAAAATGGTTCAAAAGGTACAGTTAGCTTTCATGCTTTTGATTTGCAAGTCATTAAGCTGACAAAAAAGAAAAGAAAAGAAAAGAAACCTCTGAGTCTCCTGCTGGCAACCATTCAAATCGATTTCCCCCCTCCATAATAGAAGATGCTTGAACAATGACCTCCAATTTATTATATAAAGAGAGCTTGAAGGATTTTGAGCTTTATAATCCTTAAGAGGATGTTACACTTCCTGAAACCCGTAATACACCTATCACTGGGGACTAATATGCAAGATCTTGGCTGTAGATTGATGGCTACCTCCTTGCTATCATCGGAGCTCCGATCTATCTCTCATCTCTTGAGTGCTCCAGATCCATGGCATCCAGCGGATGCAGTCTCTTAGGCTCCGTACAAATGATGCCTTTGCAGGGAATGAGAGGAGAAACTGGAGAGCCTGTGGGGTACATGCATTCCACCCTTTATCCCACACCTCAACTCCATCCTTTCATGTATCACTTCTTAAAGTGATTTTGCAGTTTGCTGTAGAGTGTCAAATTCAAGGAGGTTGAAGAAGCCAAAATCAACTCCATAGAGTTCATTTAGCAAAAGATGTGTGAAACATAACTACTGAAGAGCACTTGTGGCAAATCATGCCTCCCTCTAATGAAACTTTTAAAAAAAAAAAAACCCAAAACCCTTAGAACACAATTCTATAGTTGATGATTTAGAAGTATGTCTAATTGAGTTCAGAGGAGCTTATTTCCATGTATGGAGAACTGGGTGGTCAAGACAATGTTCATTTATCTCATACTGAATCCACTAAGACTTCCTTCTTAATCTCAATAAAGTATTGTGTAGCATTCCAGATGTTGGTGAAATAAAGCTTCCAACACCCCCCAGCATTTGCTATGCTAATTAGTTCTGAGTTCAAAAACATACACAGACACAAGTAAGACATGTGGTTTGAAAGAAAGAGAAAGAGAAAGAAAGAAAGAAAGACTTCCTATTCTATTCTGGAATATCCCATCATTTGATAACATTTCTTTTCCTAAACATTAAAATCATATCTTTTGGAGGGGCCAATTGACTAGATCAAAAACATATTTTGATCCGGTCTAGTCTGTTTTTGGCAGTTCATTTATTTTTATGGGACTAGTCTAATTATCAGCAGGTGGTGGGATGGAGAGAAGGACCTCTTCAGAAGATCACAAAGTTCTAGCAGGCTTATACAGAAATATATGATCCTTTGATTAACATAGCCCCAAGCCGCAGAGGACTTTAAAAGTGAAGTTTGGGCTTTGTCCTAGGACTCTTCCTGGAAAGAGCCAGGACAGAGCCCGCAGGAGCCCATCACATGACGCAGGTCGATTTCCAGCAGGGCTCCATCCTGGAAGTGTCCTAGAACGGAGCCCTGAGAACACAGGAGGGTTCCCATGTTCTTAGCTGGGGAAAGCATGGAAGTAAGATGAACAGCAACTGTTTCCCCCGTGGGATAGGGAAAGGGGCCATGCTGACGATGCAGAGCACGGGGAGACAGTTTCCCCCACTGCCCGCCAGACAGTTTCCCCATTTGCCCCAATACCCCATGGATACACCTGCTTTTCCCTGGCAATGTGATGAGGTCCTAAATCAGCACTATGAATTGTGCCTGAAAACAGCTTAGCAGCCAGTGGAGCTGTTGCCACAGGGGGAGTTACATTCTCCCTCTAGTCATTTCCAGTTAATAACCTGGCTGCTGCTCTTTGGGGATATCTATTTTAAGTCTTTATCAACCAATCGTGTGTTGATAAATCGCCTCTTTCTCCTCCCGTTGCCACTTGAGCTCCTTTTCTCTCCCTTTGGCTTCTCCTTCCTCCCTTCCTTAGGCTGTAAATTGTAAATTTTTATGATTTAAAATAGTCTTTTAGAGTGTATTGAAAAACCGCGAAACAGCGAATCCACGAAAAGTGAACCGCGAAGTAGTGAGGGAACACTGTAGCTGTTTACTCCAATGCTTTGGACAAGCTAGGCTTTTCCAAAGGGGTGGGGACTGAACTCACCAAGAAAAAAATCTGTTCTGGCCAGCAGGCGAATCTCTCATATGTCTGGTTGTGTATCACAGTGGCATAAGGACAGGAATGTTGAAAAGTTGGCCACCCTTTTTAGAAGCATTCTCCCAGGATCATTCTGTTTCAGAGCTGTTAGGAAGTGCCTTAAGTCTCTAAGCAACATGTGAAAATGGGAAGTAAGCTCCTAATTCTCTTTCAGTACTGCTGGAAATCTAAACCACAATCACAAACACATGGGCAACTTTCACCTTTGGATTTTTGCTGGCTCAGACATTTCCCTCCACGAGTGTTACTCAGCTTGGTGGGGTGATCAGAGGTACACCTGATCTTCGGCCTCTTGTAGAGTTGCTACACTTGAATAAGCAGCTGCCGCAGTACGGAAAGCATTATTAACAAGATGGCGAAAGTTGTAAGAGTAGATTTCAAGCTGGCCTGTGGGCCTGAATGTGCTTTCAGGAAATAAAATTATAGCAATGAACTAAGAGCCAGAGAGGTTTTATTTCTCAACATAATAACCATAAGGAATGTTTAGCCCTAACTAAAAGAAAATGAATTGTGTTGCATTTCTATTGAAACCAATGATGTGTAACATAGAAGCACTTTGAACACAAAGAATTTTGGAAAGTTATTTTTTGGATAGCAACTTATGCTGTTTGGCACTACATTAACTGACGCGGCTCAATGTTATCAAATTCTGGGATTTGCCTTTTTGTCAGAGACTTCTTCAACCTACAGCTGAAATGCCTTTCAAAAGTTTCAAAACTTTCCAAGAGGGACTTTTTAGTGGCTGCTCCCAGACTCACAAATTTCCTCTTTAAAGAGGTTAGGATCTATCTCTCTTTGCTGTCTTTCAGTTGGCAAATGGAAACTTCTCTATTCTGATGGGATTCTAGGGGTGAGTCTACATGAGCAAGAAAAAGAGGACCTGACTTGAATTCAGCTTTGGCTGCCCTCATGTTGTTCATTGCCTTCTGGTGGGCATTTTCTTGCTTTAATCCAATTTTAAAAAACCAACAGATAAACACTATTTCAAAAGGAGCCCCCAATGGTGTAGTGGGTTAAATCGCTGAGCTACTGAACTTGCTGACTGAAAGGTCAGTGGTTTGAATCTGGGGAGCTGGGTGAGCTCCTGTTGTTAGCCTGAGCTTCTGCCAACCTAGCAGTTTGAAAACATGCAAATGTGCGTAGATCAATAAGTACCGCCATGGCGGGAAAGTAACTGCACTCCATGCAGTCATTCCAGCCACATGACCTTGTAGGTGTCTACGGACAATGCAGCTCTTCGGCTTAGAAATGGAGATGAGCACCACCCTCCAGAATCAGACAAGATTATACTTAATGTCAAGTGTAAACCTTTACCTTTTAGTGGACACTAGGGTGAAGACACACCAGACTGGAGGTGCTGTAGATCTGTACAAGCATTCAGATGGTCTAGCTGAGACTGCACTGACCCTGCTGGATCAGTACCTTGTTGTTCCCATTGCAAAGTCAGGAAATACGTCTGGACAACTGGATTGGTCCAATTTGATCTCATCTCCATGCAGATACACACTGTGCCAGGACCCTTTCCTGTGCTCCTGTTGCTGCTGCTCCAAGCCAGCGTTGTCACCTCTGTGATTCAGAATGGGGAACACATGTGACCAGTAGGTATCCGTTTTTGTCTCAGAACAATTGGGAAGTTCAGCTAATTGGGTATTCGGAACAACTGAAACAGATTGGGGAGGGCCACCCAAAGCCCTAACCCAAAATGGGTCATGCATAGTCAAAACTTTCGGCTAATGGAACCGAGCAGCACTAGCAGCACTCTACCTCCTTTCTCTCCCCCCCCCTTCCTTTTTTTCTTTATTTCTTTGAAAAACGAAGCTGGGTGCTTCCCAGCCTTCTTCCCAAAGGCCCTTCCCTGGCAGAGTGCATGATGGGAGCTGAAGTTTTTCTCTCTGTTTCTCAAGTTTCTTTCTCAGCAAATCAGCGCTGGTTGTGCCCATTCTCTGATTGTCTGAGAATGGACATAACCAGCAGTGATTACAATTCCCAGAAACCTCTCGTGGTTATGGTAAAAACTTTTTAAAATTCCCCAAAATTAGTGGATTGGTGAAACATTCTGAAAGTTGCCAGGTACTTTGCCATCATATGTGTGGCCTACAAGAGAGGAAAGTTTCCTCCTGATAGGCCTAAAAATAACTGAGAAACAAGCCTGTAAAGTTTCCCAATTGTCTCAAATGAGTCAGATCTTTCCAGAATGAAAGCAGCACACCTCTCCCTATTTCAGCAATGGCTCAGAAAACAGAACTTGGGGGGGGGGGGGGGCAAAAACAGATCCAAAAATGGTAAAGTTTTGGGGCATTATGCACACCTCTAGTGCCCAGTGAGAAGGAGGGGATCAAACACTGTTAGGACATGGCAGGCAGAACATGCAATGGTCAGGTGCTCTCATGGAGGCCCCTGAACACTTGGACTTTTGAAACTTTGTTGGTTTGTTGATTTTTTGTTTTTTAAAAATAGATTTGTTTAAAACAATTTTAAATTTGTGGACAGTTTAATTGTGTTTTATTTAATGCTTTGAAGGTGCTTTTACAATTAATTTTCCATTTTTTCATTGATTTTTGTAAGACTCCTTGATTCCAGTTTTGTATAAAGTCAGCAAAGTTACTGCTGCCAGTACCACTGCCACACTACACCACCACTCTTATGACCTACAGAGAGCCAAATGTTTCTTGTTCTAAGTTTACTGTCAGACAACTTGTTTGGGATGCCCACATGAGAAAGAAAAGCAGACTTGAAAGACAAAATCTGGAATTCCAGGCTTTGGTGACGGATAGGAACACCCAATTTGCTACAAATGTACAAGTTGGGGGGAAATCGGTGCAAGACATGCTTTTTATTAGTATGAACCATGGGAAATAACACTGGGCCATTTGTGCAGACTTGACATATGATTTGTATCAAATGCACGTTTTGTTTACCTTAAATGTATCCAATGCCATATAGCACCCCCCCCCCTCCACAGCTGTGGTTGGTTGGCTGGTTGGTATCTGCTCTTTGGCTATTATAGGTTCTATTGTTTATGGCCTGAAAGACTGTCAGTGCAACCCTGATCGTAGGTGTATCACACAGCACATTTATATAAGTAGTTTGATACCACATTAATTGCCATGGCTGCATTCTATGGAATCCTGGGAGCTCCAGTTTGGTGAAGGATTTTGAATTTTCTCTGCAAAGAGCTCTAGCCCACTTTTCCGGAATTACAGCATCAGAACTCTTAGCAAGAATTCTAAGACCCTCACAAATGTCTGAACTGTGTAGCGTGAATACACCCAAATCATGCTCTGAAGAAAGCAGCATTGTGTTCAAAGGAAGGGAATTATTTTCAAATAGGAATTGTCAAGTTTCTTTATTTTATTTGATTGACACCTTTTTCTCAATGACCAACAGTGGATGGTGACTTCCATGCCAGCTGCATGATGAATCCATGTCAGGTTTTAATCTAAAATTTAAGGTTGCTATTCTAGAGAGATCAGTATGTCTTCAGAATAAGTTTTCAACCTTGGATTACTTTAGTTTGGACTTAAACAGTTACTGGATTCACCACTCTAGGGATCTGAGTGCATTTTGTGTGTAAGTATACAATTTCAAAATAGCTACCATAAAAATCATGCTAGTAGTAGTTGCTAGTTTTTTTAAAATACCTTTATTCCAATTGCTAGGTCTAACTCAAGGAGACCCGCTGCATAATACATAATACTTGATATGCCATGTTCCTATTATTCAGTGATTCTGTTCTAGTTAAGAGTAGCTATTTTATGTTTTATAACTTAAGAAATGCCACTCCTTGGAAGGAAAAGACAACCCCATAACCAGGATTTACAGATTGGTATGCTGGTTGGATAATAAGAGCAGTATATTAAGATGGGTACATGTTTCTATCTTAACATGAACATGGTTCTTCATGAGTAGGATATTGGTTCCTTAAGTCAGTGGACTCCTGAGGTGCCCTTATTAGGCTTGTGCATGGATTTGGATTAGTTTGTTCCCTTTGGCCAATCTGGCTTGTTTGGCTTGTTTGGCTGGTTGTAATGGTAAGGGCTCAGCCATCATGTTTTTTTTGTTTTTGTTTTTTTACTTGAAATGGCCCATGTGGCTGCCTGGCGCGGCTTCTTCCCTTCAATTCAGGAGCACGTAGTGCATGCTTCCTTAACCCCATTCCTTGAACCCAGACTTCCTTGAAAGAAAGATAGGAATTGATCCCAGGAGGGGTTCTTCCTTAACCCCAATCTTCAAACCCAGGCTCCCTTGAAAGGAAGAAAGGAAAGGATCTCAGGAACGCAAAGGGGAGCCTCATAAGTTCCTCATTCCTGCCAATGGGCTGGATCTTCTTGGATCTTTCGGCTGCCTGGCTGAAAACAGATTTTTCCATTAGCTGATTTTTGGGAGATTCCCAAAAATGGGTATCCAATGAAATTCAGATACCAAAAATGAATTGCCCTCCAGCCAAATTGCACAAGCCTAGCCATTATGTCATGTGGTGGCTTCCATGGAATTCTTATTTCCAAAGTACATAGACATGGAGCCCAGAATGTGTGGAATTAAGTCTTATATAAGACCTATTATATGTTGGGATTCATCCTGGACTACTCAAGTCTAAATGTAGTCAGATAGATGATAGAGTTAGATTGAGGGAATCCTTTCCCCGTTTCCAAAGCATGCCTAGATAGGATTCACCATTGTTTCCTGCTTCCCATCCTATTTAGGTCAGCCCACCCTTTGATGTTCCTAGAAATGTAATCTCTCCTAGGGCTCTGACGTAACTTCCCCAATTTGGTCCTTTGGAATGTTTATGGCCCTAGAGAAGAAGCGACCCACGAGGCTGACCGCCATTCCAGCTTCCTGCTTTGTTCCAGAGAGGACGCACCTCTGTCCTCTACTAGCCAAGATGTAGTTATCTATAAAGCTTTGTTATTTTAATCCATCTATGTGTATTAGATCAGGATAGACTAGTTAGATAGGTCCTAACCTTTTCTATCCATCAATGGATTTCTTTTTACCTCAATAAATGCTTTTAATCTTTAAAGCTAACTTTGCATCCCTTTTGCCTTCCTGATGACGCAGAGGCCTTCCAAACTCACATCCGCAAGTCTCACACTGCTGCAATTCTTTACTCTGCTATTTTAATGGGAATTTGCCTCATAAAGAGGATGATTAGAGCTTAACAGCTCTTCAATTCCCAACATTATATATGTGTGCTAAAACATCAGTGCTAAAGATGGACAACTTTCAACCAGTGAAGGCAGAAACTCCATGTGCCATGGCACTTCGGTCCCCCATAAAGTGCAGCAAAAGTATTGCTCTCCACACAGAAGAAACTTTGTACATAAAGAAGTCCTTCTGGCCTGATTTCTTTTCACTGGCTGTTGATGTGCTTAGTACTGTATTATGTACACAGCACAGCAAGGGAGATATAATAAAAGAAAAAATGATAAATAAGGGTTCAAAATTAAAATAGGAGCAGTATTACACTACACAGATTATGTCTTCACAAGAAAAATGAAACTGGACTGGGAAAAACTCATAAGGCATCTTCTCCTTTGTGCAGTTTCAGATGGGTTAAACAGATGCAGCACCTTTGACTTCATTGACCATAGTGACTATAAAGTTGCTATGAATCAAATTTATCAGTACTAAACAACTATTCTTTCCACAGATCAGTGCTTTGCCAGTAGTAATTGCTGAAGATCAATGTTTTAGGAAGCTGGATTTGTTCTGTCTTACCAGCAGATGGAACCTGAGGATAACTGGGAAAGAATTGACCAACATTAATATCCACAAGAAGTTACCATTACAACAGATTGTCTTCAGATTGCACTTCTCATATTCCAAAGGGCCATAAACTATATAATAAAAGAGGTTATTAGAAATTATGATGAGGAATGATAGCTTCAGTACAGGCAAAAGTAAGCAGGAACATGCCTCTGCACTCAAGATAAATATTTCAAAAAGGAAGAAGAAATAGATTTGTTTTAAACAAACCAGCAAAAATTTTCCCAGGAAACTTGAAGTACACTACTTAAGCTATACAACTAATAAGAAATTCACTGGCATTCTGTTGGTTACTCCCAACTAAAGTAGACCCATTGAGTGAACAATTGAGTGGTTAATTAACAAAGTAAACCCAAATGCTTTAGTAAGTCTACTTTAATCAAGATTTAAGAGTGTGACTTAAAAAGTATCATCTACTAAAAACAAAACAAAATAAATAAAATCTAGGTTGCTGTGAGTTTTCCAGGCTTTATGGCCAATTGGCCATGTTCCAGAAGCATTCTCTCCTGACGTTTCACCCAAATCAGGAGAGAATGCTTCTGGAACATAGCCATACCACCCAGAAAACTCACAGCAACCCAGTGATTCCGGCCATGAAAGTCTTTGACAACACAAATAACATCTAATCTCAAAAACAAAAACAAACAAAAAAAACCCACGTCCAAATTTTGGATTTATCAAAAACTGTGATTATATAAATGATTCACGGCTAATAATTCAGCCTTCTAAGGACCCTCTCACTCGCCTTCAGAAAAAGAACCATTTGGCACTGGTGAAAGATTTTTTAAAAACAAGTTTTTAAAAAAAAAAAAGTGTTAAAGTGACTAGGGAAATCAAAGGTGTTGGTTCCTTTTGGCTTCAGGAAAAGTTAATACTGACTCATGATGCTTCATTCTATAGAACAGAAATTGTGTTGTGCCATACATTGTTTCGATACTGGGAAACGGGAAAAGATAAATAAATAATAAATGTATTGTAGTAGATGCTAACTTAAAATAGTTGGAGGTTAATGACCTCGGAGTCAACCCATGGCAAAATTCAACAGATATTTGTAATACCATACTAGTGGTCACTGGTGAGGCACCAAACTTCGTGAGTCACAAATTTCAGGAGTTTTAAGCAAAAATAGAATTAAATATGATCTAACCACACTTTGCCACCCAGCTAGTAACAGCCTTTGGAAAGCACAATGAGGAGTACCTTTTAAAAGGAAAGGAAAAAAGTAACCACTGGAAGTTAAAAGATTAAACCAGCTTGGTTTCTTTTAAAACACAGAACAATACTTTTATTTGTCATGGGCTCACCTTTGGCAGCTGAAGCAAAGGAATAAAGATTCATATAGATTTGCAGTATTGCAAACTGATACAGGAAAGGGGTGGGGGAAAGGAAACTTCAAAAAGCAGAACCAAGTTTATTATACCAAATAATGATTTTATTTTAGTATCCACTAAATTACTTAAATTCCAGGCAGAATACAAAAACTGTCAGGAGAATTATCTTTTAAAAATGTACTCAGTGATGAGAGAGTCGTAAGGCAATTTTGAACTGGCATGTACCAATTTTCGGACAGCGGAGCAGGCATATAAGAGTGACTAGAAGTCAAAATCCTATTGTTTCAGCCTATTCCTTAGAGATCAAAGGTGTTTTTGATAGACCAAACTCCCATGCTAGGAAAGAAGCTGGCTCCTATGGTTGTCCAGAGAGAGATTAATAATTTCTATCCAAGATGTCAACTAGGGTTAATTTCAGGGATCATACAGCTCCCCTGCAACAACAACTCCACTGGCTGCTAGTATGTTTCAAAATGTTGGCTATGACCAGTCCAGGCTATCTGACAGACCTTATCTCCTTCAATGAGCCTGCCCCACCTATGAGTTCTTTGGGATAGTCACTTATTTCAGTCCCACCATTTTCACAGATATGTTTGATGGACACAAGAGAGCTGAGTAACTTCTTGGCTCTAGAATTCCTTTCCTAGCAAAACCTCTGATATTAGACCTACAAATTTGACTTATCGGTATTATTCTTCACTAATGTTGTCCTTGTAGGAATCAATAAGCAATTTTATCAATTTTTCCTTTTGTGAGAAAGTCTGAAAACTATTCACAGTTTCAGACATATTCTGCACAGAATTTGCTGTTTCCTACACAGAAAATACTGCTTTCTATTTTTTAAAAAAAACCACATGTAGGTTTTTACACAATGAGTCATGAACTACAAAGATTATTATCAGTCCAGGATTCTCCTTGTCAGAGTCTCTTGACACAAACAATTTTTCAAACATATAGTACAACCCCTTTATCCAAAGAATCAATATACATGGTCTAATTTACCCACATTCCAAAAATATCCCCCACCATTTTCTGGGCTTTCAGGTATCCACGAGTGTTTTGGAAAGTACCCACATGAATACTGGAGGTTGCACTATATTTTTCACATATCTGGTAATATATTTGTTCTATTTCCATTTTGGATGTTGTTGCACTACAGCTTCTAGCAGTTTTGCCAGCAAAGGGAAGAATGGTGGGAACTGTAGGCCATACTTTGCCCACTCCTGATGTACAAGGTTTCTGTCTAAGCCAGATGTGCCTGGCCAAAGGGCCTCCTGTGATAGCTGCCTATTCAAATTCTTTCCAAATGGTCAAACTCCTAACTAGGGTGAGCTAAAAGAGGCCCCTCTTCTGCATTTTCGAAGGCATGCTTGTCTGAAAAGTGCTAGTTTTCTCTTCTGGAAATCTCTGGTTCAGCTTTTCTTCCTTATAACAACTTTAGTATGTTTTTCTTGAATTCCTCAAATGATTTGCGATCTTAAACTATAACCATCCCACAGCACTTCCATTCCAGTGACATTTTCTTTTTTTAAAAAAAATAGCAAGGTGGAAGTTATGATTAGCAGAAACAGGAATACCCTCAAATTCCTGCAGCTGTGATCTTGCAATATTATAGGTGCTCATCATTTCTTCATAATCCTCCCATGTCTCATTCATGTGACATGGAAACAATTACATTAAAATGCAGATGTAGATTCCAGTAATCTCCTTGGAATAGACAAATATACTTTGAAATAATTTACAAATGATGCACAAAAAGTCTGTGTGCCATCTGGTCACTGCTGGGAGAAAAACACATTTCTCCCAATAGGCTTTTTATGTACAATATTTCTGTTTTCACACAGAGAAGAGTGGGAAAACAATGGATACAGAGCTGGAAATCTGGATTTTTAACTCATTCTGAAACCAACTTGCTTCTCAAGGCTTAATGCAGTGTTGTACATTGCTACAAAGAGAATTAGCAGCATCAGGAATACAATACATCCATTTTGACCTGTTGCTATATGTTTTAGACAGCATTGCATGAGGACTGGCATCACAAATGGACTGGCACTTTTGGTGATGTTCCCTAACACATGATGCTGTATGCATCCCACTGCTAGTTCGTCTTCCTGCATTCCTTGATTCTCTTATCCCTAACTATTGATTGATAAAACCAATCTATAGGTCTCAGTCTTGCTATGTTCCCATCACCTGTTCTTCCACTTCTGTGCCATCATACAAGCAATAAAGTGACATTAGGAAATGGGATTCTCTCTTTTTTCCCCTTGGACCTCTTTATTCCTGCACTAGCTGTTTTTCTTTAACTTTATATTTGCCTCTGCCTTTAAAAAAAAGCCTGAATTGTGATAAAAGAAGAAGGAGGAGGAGGAGGAGTAGGAGTAATAGGTGTAGTGCGGGAATGTACGTTGGGACCATATGGTGAATTGGCACAGTTGCTGTTGTGCCTCCATAAAGACTCTCACTGTTTACCCCTATTTAAACCCTTTTTAGTTAGAGGGGATTAGCATTTCATGTAGTTTTGTGGGAGGTTAATCTAGATAGCCTCTTTCCCTTTAAGCCACCTCCTCCCTGCCCCTTTAAGAATCCTCCCAAGTGGGGATCCTCAGGCAAAACCCTCCTTGTTCCTTGAAGAACCAGCCATTTTAGAAGTGGAAGGTGAGGAGAAAGGAAGGTCCACAAAATAGCATGTCCAGATGGAGTTATGTTGGAGCAAAATCAGAGACATCTCATCTAAAGTTAGTTCAAGTCAGGCATTACTCCAAAGACAGACAGATACCAAAAAGAGAAGTAACAGCAGAGGAGTTAAGTAACCCAGAGCCCCTCTCTCAAGGACTTCAATTCTCTACCAAGGACTGTGCCAGTTAGACTTGGGAGGAGAAAGGGATTGAAGCCTTTTTCAGTTACAAAATTTTGCTGACTGTTTGTCTAAGTGTCCTCCATATATTTCCTGCACAACCAGTTCACCTTCCAAGCAGTTAGATAGTGTGGGGGCAGGACAGTTGCATTGTTCATTTTTGCAG
Source organism: Anolis carolinensis (assembly GCF_035594765.1). Classification (NCBI taxonomy): domain Eukaryota; kingdom Metazoa; phylum Chordata; class Lepidosauria; order Squamata; family Anolidae; genus Anolis; species Anolis carolinensis. The sequence continues at coordinate 150,832,440 of NC_085841.1, read as the reverse complement.
GTATTTTTCCTCAAATGTAATTTCTTTGTGAAAATAAAATTTCCCAGTCATTTTACAAAAAAAGAGGAAGAAGTTTTTCACAAAAATCCCTGAATTGTGAAAAATAAAGGAACTCTTTTATAATGTTTCTAGACACTTTTCTCAATGAGAACAAGAAAATTAGTGCATGCTATTTATGTCCCTACAGCCTACCAGTTCAGAAGCTCTGAGCCTTGTGTTGATACGTTAATAATACTAGGGTACATTTAACCTAAAGAGGATGGTTAAAAAAATAAAAGAGTGCATGAGGATAAACTACTGCAAGATAATGTAATCCAGTAACATGATTAAAATGGCATTCCTGAATCCCTTTATGGACTTATTTCTCTATGAATATTCATAGGACTGCAGAGTGGTAAAGCAGATTGAGGAAAGGCTCAAGCAGCAATCTTTAATATGAGAGCAAAATATTTTGTAGTGTTAGAAGGCTATCCCATGTAGTATATGCGTGAGGTGTTAGAGGTTACAAGAAGCTCCTTGCTGCTGAGCATTTAGCTCTGTATCATCTGCACATATTGGCCAGACTTTCAGGAAATTAGCTGGAGTTATCAGGGATTGAACCTTGGACCTTCTGCAAGCAAGCATGAGCTTTGTCATTGACCTATGGCCCACTGCGTTCTTGGGTTGACACTGTAACAGACTTGTTATTTTCTTAAGAAAGATGACAAGCTCAAATAACTTCAGATGGATTAGTGATGCCTTTTCTGAGACCCCGAATCATTTACAGTATAAATTAACAACAATGTTTCTACCTTAAGATATAGATGGCACAGGACTCAGATCAGCTATATGCCTTTTCAGAGCTTAACTCCTTAAAAAGCAAGCCTTGGTTTGATTGATATAATCACTGTTGAAAGCTACTTCAGCATTATCAGTGTTCACCAAAGGAAACTTCACTTACTCCAGCTTTTTCCAAGTATACTCATGTATTCCTTTACTACAAACCCATCATCTCTTTTTATCAAGAATGATGGAAAATGCAGCTCAGTAGCATATAGTGATAAGGTGAGAAGACGCATATATTTGTGGATTCAATAAAGTAAAGAATGGGACATGGGAGGTAGTACAGGATGAGTCTTCAGAATTTGTCTACCTTGACAACTGAAGTTCTGTATAGACCCTACCTTGTCAGCTTGCCCTTACCTTGTTATCCCTACCTTGATGTCCTGTAGCCTTTCTCTGGCCAAATGAATATCACTCCAGCTGTGGTCAAATGCTACCAGGTCTCCGGAGTTTTATAATGGGTTGTGAAATTAGGCAGCACTCCAACAATGGATGGGAATCAGCAAATAACATTTCACCAGTAAGAGTCAAGATTACATTCAGAATAAGGCAATAATTATAATTTTGTTTCTGACAGACATGATCTAATATTTTCTTAATATATATTCATTCTGCTTTTTCATAGTGCCCACAATCATACAATCTTTGAAACTGAGAGAGAGTCCTGTTTTGATATTTCTTACATTACAAAGGAAGAGCGTATTGGGCTGTTATATGAGATAAGACTTTTTTTTTTCTAGTGGAGCTCCAGTTGTGAAACATTATTGCCTATTTGCACAGATCCTTCTTCCAGGCTTTCAGACCCCCTTCCGCAATTTTTACCCAAATTGGGGGGGGGGGGGGAGAGAGGAAATTTGGTTTAGAAAGCACTGTCTGTGCCCAGATTATATAATAAAATGTTGTTTTCATGCCCTCATCTGAACAGAAGAGAAAGCTTTCTAATACCCATAAAAATGACAAAGCATTAGCTTTGGTCACTCCAAAGAGAAGTTGTGGCATCATGGTGAAACTATCTAAATGTCCAAAGAGCTACACATTGCCCTCTGAGCTTATCTCTGCCCTCTTGCTTATGCTTATCTCTCTCCAAGAGGTACACTTGGTGCCAGTTTTACCAGCATTTTAACTATCCGGTTTTCCGAGCATATATGACTGGAAGTATTGGCTGGGTATTTGTTAACATAAATACTTCTCTCCTGATTGTCATTAATTTTATTAAACATGTTGCATTTTATTGTTCTAATATTATTTATTGCATTACAATGTTTTACCTTTTGGCATTTAAAAAAAATGGAGGATAGGGTGTGTATATATGTATATGTGTGTGTTTACCTCCCACCCTCCATTAAAAAATTAATAATATTTTCCACATCATGATTATCTAATGGGGCGGGTGTGGGTGTGAGTATATACACCACACCCTCTATTAAAATACTCTCAATGCGGGCAATATTAGTAAAACAATGAAATATATATATCACACATACACACACATGCACAAATACATCCTATTTGTGGAATTTGCTCTCCCCACCCATAGTCAAAGCTCTGAAATCATCATATTTGGGAAACTTTGATCCTGCATCATGCCATCGTATTTGTTTATGTTCGTTGGCAATGTTCTATGATTGGCAATGTTTTGTGACTAAGACTGGCTCATGCTTGCTGTTTTAGGGAAACACATTAAATACTGCCACTAAGCATAGCAGATATGTGAGAAGATAGGCCCAAGGCAACACAGTTGGGGATAGATCCTGGCCCACTCTGCAATCTAAGCTGCTCTGTTGTGGTGTATATGAAACTCACTCACAAAGCTGTGAAGTTACCCATCAAAAAGCATCCAGGAATCTTGAGTCATCACCTAGTGATGAGATTAAAATAATAACGGTGGGGCTATTTTTAGGTTTGGTTTCTGAGGTTTTCAATGGCACTAGAGGCACATTTTCCAGCTGTTGTTTGCAAACTTGGGATGTAATCCTGCAGCTGCAAAACCACACGCCTGCCTCAGGACAGAGCAGCTTCCAGAACTATGGAGCAAAAGAGATCACGGAAGAGAGAGTGGGCAAAAGTATTTGTACAGTTAGCCAAGACATCCTCTCTGTTGCTTTGAAAAAAAAATTTTAGGTTATTCCAGGAACTGCCTTGTTCATCTCTTCCGACACCATGTAATGTTTTGGTGTCTATAAACATCAGCCCAGATGTCACCAGTGGGTATTCCTAAGCACCAATTAGAACCTGAAAAACTTCAACAAATCCCACTGATACTAGCATCTTTCTTGAGACACCTCAATTTCAATTTCCTTCAGCATCCCAGAATGATGCTCAAAACCAAGTAAAGATGGTAGGACACTTGGCAAAGTTCCTCTCAGACCTGCAACCAACACAGATAAATATAAGTATTGTGTCAGCACTTTGAGTAGTGAGGGTTGTTGTATGTTTTCTGGGTTGTATGGCCATGGTCTAGAAGCATTCTCTCCTGACGTTTCGCCCACATCTATGGCAGGCATCCTCAGAGGTTGTGAGGTATTTGAGTAGTATTTTCTGCTCTATCATTCCCTCTACCCATAAGATATAAGAGGGCCATTATAAATTATGTATCAGAGATGGACAACATCAGTGATTGTCACCTGGCATTGCTAATCCCCTCCTAACCTATTAGGGGCAGCAGTTTTTACTTTTATAAAAATATTTTTGCATTCAGACAAAATGAACAAAGAGTGCACTGCTTGTTTTAACTATGAGCATATTTCGGATTCTGGGAAGTTTCCAGGAGATACACATTTTCTTTATGCCCCATTTGTGTGTAGGAGTGAATATTCACAAATATTCTCTATATCCCTATTTTTAATAATGCTTGTGATATGAATGCCATTCTTGATTTTTCCTGTTCTTCACAGATATTGAAAATAATGAAAAGTTTTTTGTTCCATGGATTTGGGACACAAATTATTTTTTTTCCTTCCGATGATGAAAAATTGTGTAGTTTTCTTTTCTAAAGTTGTGCAGCTTGTCCAACATTTTTCCAGGAAATGTGCAGTTTTTAGAAAGAAAACTGCACAACATTCAAATTGACAAAGGATGCTGTTTCAGTCCATCTGAGTTTCTTTACCTGCTGCAAAACAATTTAACTGTGCAACTTTCAAAATGCCAAAGACAACAGCTTCTAGAATTGCCAATGCCCTCATTTTACTCCCTCCTATAGTGTCACACCTGCCTAGTTGGCACTCTGGTCTACCTAACCATGTATTGTCTACCAACTTGCAATATCTCTTTGTGATTTAAGACAGGAGATAGCAGAGAATGAACCTAGAACTTCCTCCATGCAAAACACAGGAAGGTAAGTTTAAGAATCAGATATCACTATATACTTGAAATAAATGAGGAGGTTCCAGTAAACATTATACATTTGTGATTCTAACGGACACAGTTAGGAATGGCTTAGGGATGTTTTTTGGTGGTTCTTCTGTGTCATTATAAATGTCCAGATCGTGAACATGGCATGTTCTAAATCAGAGGTGGACTGGACAGTTGTGGAAGACCATAGGGCCACATTATCCCCAGATGTCCTCTAGGGTGTATGGGGGCATTTTCACCATGTTTTTAGACCCAGGAGAGGGTCACAACAGGAATGAGCTCATGTTATTACTACTCATTCCCAGTTTCAAACAATGCCTCTCTGGGATTGACTCACATTGCAAAAAATAGTATAAATGCCCCCACACCACCAGTGGACAGTTGGGCACATTTGAGAACACAAAATATTTTAAGAAATAAATTAAAACTTGGATGTAACCTTCCTCACTCCCAAGAACAAATAAGAGAAACTGGCCACAAAGATAGTATATTAACCGATGTCTTAAAATTCTCCCTTCGCTGATTTGCTAGACTATTTTAAATCAAGTATTGGGGGTTTTTTTCTTGTATGGGCTTCAGCCTCAGTCTTCCACCTTGCTATTCTTGGGTATAAATAATATCACTCATGTACAAACTGAACTAAAGTATGAACTTATGCATACTTGTGTTTTGTATGCAGGTGCATACATTACAGATGACAAAGGACAAATTTCTACTGAGGGAGAAAGAAGTGCCAAACTCAGCATGTTTAACAGACCTTTGGAGACTCATTCTCTTGATCTACTAAGCAGGTGGTCTTTAAATGAAATCCAGTTAATATGTCTTGCATCTTGATGGCTCTCCCTTCATTTGTCCTTTTGTAAATGCAAGCAGCAGTCCAGCATTCAGACACTGGGCAAGTTTGAAAATATTTGAGAAATGGTTGACAAAGGTGTTTCTTGAGTCTTGGGAAACTTTGGGAATGGAAATCATGGACAGATTAGATTTTTCACAGTTTGGTATTTATCTTTGCAAACTCAATGCATAGGGAGAGGGCAGAAAATATTTTTCCATAGAAAGCATGCTTTTTTTCTGTGCAAATGAAAACATGTACAAAGATAGCTATAGCAAAAATATCCCATCTTTTCCACAATGCAGGATTCAAGGAATGTTACAAAAGTTAAAACAGGTAGAGCTGGGGTAGAAACTATTTTCTAGATAATTATGTTGATTTCTATAGAAAAAAACACAGGAAATAAGTCACAGGGAAAAAAACCACAGAAAAAAAAAACCAGTGTTTCCTTATCAGATAACAGAATTTTCTGCATAAAATAACACATTATTTTATGCACAAAAAGATTGTCTTTAGTATGGCAAATTCTGTTTTCTCAGTAACAATTATTTCTGTTAACTACCATCAAGTCTACTTTGACTTGGTTTGCTTGGAAGACTCCTGTTGGTGAAATTGTTTTATATGTGGGGATTGGCGTGCAGCAACCAACACACAATCTTCACAGAAAAAGGTTCTAATCCAATGGCATGGATACTACAATGACAGGTGACCTCTTATCTGTTGCAGCATTTGTCTACTTCACAGCAATTGTAACATGCGGCATGTTATCATCCACCTGTTCTGCCGCTGAGGACTTTCTTGGATGGTTCTTTGTCTAGTTCTTCCCCCGTGACCCTGCTGGAAGTACATAACTCCTGGTGGGTTTGCTTATTGGTTCACTGGAACACACAAGCCCATTCATCATAGCAAAGGTGACAATCCAGTGAGGGGACTTTGATTTATAGTGTCCCTTTGAATGTGGAACCTCCAAGTCATCCTGTCCTCAACAGTTGTGCTCAAGTCTTGCAGATTCAGGGCTGTGGCTTCCTTGATTGAGTCTATGCATCCATGTGCCTTTCTTCTTTTCCTGTGGCCTTCTACCAATCCAAGCAATAATGTCTTTTCTAGAGAATCATAATCATGTCTCCTCATGACATGACCAAAGTATGAAAATCTCAATTTAGTCATCATTACTTCTAAGAAGAGTTCAGACTTGATTTGCTCTAGGACCAATTCATTTGTTTGTTTGTTTTTAATCAGATCTCTTCTCTAGCACCAAATTTGAGATGAGTTGATTTTCTTCCTATTACTTTTCTTCACCATCCAGCTTTCACAATCATGGATAGAAATAGGAAATATGATGTCATGGACAACTGAGAATAATCTTTGAAAACTGCAATTTTAAAATAGTTTCTTGCAGTGGCAGGAAATTTGTAAAATTACTCCTCGCTTCTTTTAAGAAGAAAAAGTATGGTAGTGAAGAATAACATCCCTACCATGCACAAAGCTTTGGCATTCACCATTCTTGTAGGTTCGAGAAGAGATTTTTTGTATTGTTGAAGGCTTTCATGACCTGAATCACTGGGTTGCTCTGAGTTTTTTGGGTTGTATGGCTATGTCTCTTCCTACGAACTGGCATGGGCTCTTACATCTTCTGGAGAGGCCCTTCTCTTGCTCCTGCCTCCGTCTCAAGTATGGTTAGTGGGGACGAAGGAGAAGGCCTTATCGATGGTGGCCCCCCAACTCTGGAACTCTCTCCCCAGGGAAATCGAACTAGCCCCCACCCTGTCCACAATCCGTAAAGACTTGAAGACATGGATGCTTCAATGTGCCTTTGAACAATAAGTCAGCTTGCAATTTATTTCTGCCCAGTCCATATTGTTTACTGTTCTGGCTTCCAGCACTTTATTCCCATTCCTGGTCTTATTGTTCTGCGTTTTGCACAAGGCTTGCCCTTTTCCTTGCAATTTATTTTTCCCACTTTTGATCCTTTGATGCCCATTGGTGTATTTTATGATGCTTTTATTCTATGGTTTTAATTGCTCTTAATTATACTGTTGTTATGTGTTTTATTTTATATCTTGTACACTTGTTTTTCGGGTTTGGTCCCCATGTAAGCTGCCCCGAGGTGGGTTATAAGAAAAAAGTTATGTTGTTGTTGTTGTTGTTGTTGTTGTTATTACTAGTTGTGCCCTGCCACATGTTGCTGTGGCCAATTGGAATTGCACTGAATAGCTTCACTGCTTCAAAGCCTGGCCGCTTTCTATATAGGGGCATCCTTCCTTGGGCAGGTTGAATGGGATGGAGTAGCCTTGTGGCTTCAAAACCTGGGGTTTTTCTATCTAGGGGAAATCTTGGTTGGTCAGGTTGAACAGCACTGAATAGGCTTGCTGTTTGCAAGCCTGGCCGCTTTCTACCTTGTGGAATTCTTGTTTGGCCAGGTCAAATAGCAATGAATAATCTCAGTGCAGCAAGTATGAATGCTGCAATTAGTTACCTTGATTAGCATTTAATGGCCTTGCAACTTCAAAGCCTGGCTGCTTCCTGCCTGAGGGAATCCTTTGTTGGGAGGTGTTAGCTGGCCCTGATTGTTCCCTGTCTGGAATTCCCGTCTTCTGAGTGTTGATCTTTATTTACTGTCCTGATTGTAGAGATTATATTGTTCTGTATTATTATACCACAGTAATTACTACATATTATATTTATAATCTTATATTATCTGCTTAGAACAGGATTATATGAGGCCCCTTCTAGACAACTGTATAAAATCCACACTGAACTGGATTACAAGAATCGCTTATCCAACGTTCTGAATTATCCAACGCATTTTTGTAGTCAATGTTTTCAATATATCGTGATATTTTGGTGCTAAATTCATAAATACAGTAATTACTACATAGCATTACTGCGTATTGAACTACTTTTTCTGTCAAATTTGTTGTATAACATGATGTTTTGATGCTTAATTTGTAAAATCATAACCTAATTTGATGTTTAATAGGCTTTTCCTTAATCCCTCCTTATTATCCAACTATTTGCTTATCCAACGTTCTGCCGGCCCGTTTATGTTGGATAAGTGAGACTCTACTATATATGGCAGTGTGGACTCAAGATAATCCAGTTCAAAACAGATTATCCTGCCTTGGCATTCAGGGTTAGATAGGTGTGTGGTAGGGCCTTGAGTCTACACTGCCATAGAATCCAGTTCAAATCAGATAATCTGTATTTTATAGGCAGTGTGGAAGAGGCCTGATTGAAGAGGCCTTGGGTGCCATTAAATGGATGAGTCAGTTGCTAGGAGACAAAGTGGGTGGAGCTTACACTTCTAACTGGCAACAATGGTAAAAAAACAGTTCTTCCTCTAATTAGGACTTTATTTTTCTTGGGTTTTTTTTTTTTGGAAGACATATTTCGGATGACTATGTCTTTTGTGGCCAAATTTGGTGTGATTTGGTTCAGCTTTGTTGTTTACTCCAAAATAAAATGAACATAACATTTATATATATATATAGATTATGCTCCTTCAGCAGGAACATTTATTTCCGATATTCAAAATCTTTGGTGACTGAAAAACGTGACATATGATGGTGATACTTGTGTTCATTTGTTTAAGATTCTGCTTGAAAAAGAATCCTAGGAAGGATATTGTTTGTTATGTAACTCTTTGGTTGGCCCTAATGAAGGCATTCTCAATTATCTGATTTCCTGCCATTTTTAAAAAATACAAAGCATAGGTACTGGTTGCCCCTTGTCCAAGCAATGCATCAGTGATTTCCTAAACTTTGGTCCTACATGTGCTTTGGACTTCAACTCCCAGAAGCCCTAATTGATGGTTGGCCAACCATCAGGAATTCTATGAGCTGAAGTTTAAAACATCTGAAGGGACAACGTTTGGGAACCACTATTCTCAGTGATAAAAATATTTTGGGCTGGCCATAGATATGTGTAGGCTATATTACCCATCAGATGTATTGGTTCACATTGTCTCTTGGATAAATGTGGCTATGTACAAGGAACTCTGGGACTGTTCATTCTTAAGAAAGCATACCACATGTGTGTGTGTGTTTGCAAATCTCTGTTTTTCAAACCACAGGCCCTATTTTGACTGCCCAAGCATTGGAAGAGCAATTGACTGTTCAGACTAGTGTTCTGCTCAAACATTACCACTAATATTTGTCAAACAAATGTCATCAGATACAAGATACATACATCATGGAAAAGAAGTACATAGATAGCAATACAGAGAAGTAAGCTTCTATAAACAGCCACGAGCATGAAGGGAAAGAATGTGGCCTAAATAAATCTCCTCATAGTGACAGGATTGCAACTTGGTCCTAAATTATCCTGTCATGGTAAATATAGTATTCTCTTCCCTCATTACCACCCCATGTGCTTGACTCTTGATCATAACAATCTTTTTTTCGTTTTTGTATCTTCTCTAGGCAAAATTCAGCATTCATCTTAGAGCAGAATAGACTGACAGAAATCCATGGGATTTACAGAAGTGGTGACTAACAAATCCTATTTATGTCAATGGCCCTACTGTATGTACAACTGAGATTCAGATTTCTACATTTAGGTTATAATGACCTCCTCAAAATAACAGCTGCACACCTCATATTCAATTCTGCCTATTAAAGAAAAATTGTAAATACGGCATGATAATTATATCCTAGGGCTAATGTTACACTATGGTACAAATTACTTTGGAGAAATTGTGAGATTTTGATCGTAGCTGTTCTTAAACTTAAAAGTTCTGTTTCATTTTAGAATGACTTGATAACATATGAAATAATATTTACATTGGCCTGCTATGAGAGAAAAACATGAATATTTCCAGCAGCGATCCACATGTTTACTTTCCAAATCCTCTTAAGCTAGCTAATTTCTGCACTGAGTTGATACATTAGTTTTTCGATACTGAAAATCTATATGGAAGGTCTTGAAGTCAATTCCCTGCTCATCTAGGATTATTTCCTGCAGAGTATTTGTTCCTAAGTGGTTTGTTTCATCTTGTTTTAAGAGATCTTATTCTCAGCAACTCCCATAGCTTCCTTTAAGAGACGATTCCACCAGAATCACCAGGAAGTTTTTATTCCCTGTCTTTTTCAGTTTGATGTTTCCTGAAATGAATTCTCAATGTATGTATGTTGTATATATTGTCCAGAGCCTCTTTGACAATTAAAAAAAACCCATCTCAGATCTTTGATAGCGAATATAGTTGAGTCATCATACCAGAATCATTACCAGAGAGTGTCTGTCTGTTCTCTTACATCAGGTCTACAAAATGTATGACCTTCACTCCTCCTCCTCCTTCCTGATGACAAGTGCATCTTACCAGTCATGTATTGCAGTCTTTGTGTTCCTTCTCAACTTGCCCATTTTTTCCAACCACACATTTTAGTTATGGAAAAGCTTATTGAGCTTTTGGTGGAAATCCATTATAACTGGAAGAGCATGCCCTTTGATCTGGCAAAATGAGGAGTTCACTATAGAAAGGCAGGTACCCAGAGGTGAAAACAGCATTGCCTTAGACTTGAGGGACTTCTTCGACCTTATCAGACTGGACTTACTTTGGTGGCCCATTAGTTGACCCATGGAGCCCACTGGCTCCCATCTCATGATGCAGAGGAATTTCTGACAGGGTTTTGTGGGTCAAATAGTGAGGATCTTGCATATGCTGCCGCAGTGGCAACATGGGAGGTTTCCCGTGTTGCACCAGAAGAAATGGGGGAAGCCGCATGGATGATACTTTCCCCGCTCAAGGATCGGCTAAAAGGTAAGCTGGGCAACATGGGACATGGGGTGATGGATTCCCCAAGCCCGCCAGTGGTGGTTGCCGGATTTGCCACGATGCATGGCGATTCCAGCAGCCTGTATGATGAGGTCACTAATCTTGCACTAGAGGCACATTGCTGTCTCCAGTGGTAGAAGATACTGTCCCATCTCCAGTGTTGAAGAAAGATTAAAGAGACAGTGCAGTGTGCTTTTGTACATGAGACAGGGGTGGGAGTAGGGATGCCATCTGGTTCTTACTGTCAGGCAACAATAGGTCTTTAACTAGTGCTGATGGTTCATGGGCTGTGCTTGTCTAGATCAGTCACAAGATGTCCTGCCCAAATTTACATGTATGACACATACATCACCAGCCCATTTCTTTCAAATATTCCTAATAAGCTTTTCAATTCATCCCAGAGTCTTGGAGAATTTACAAGATTATAAAAGACCAAACAAGGAAACCATTCATATTTTTCTCCACCGTACCAAACATGCAATTAAACAGCCTGAGCAGCCAAAGAGTATACAGCTATCCTCCTGAAGTAAAATGATGAAGTCCTCCTCCAAGACGTCCTGAAGGGTCCTCTAGTTCCTGCAGGATGGTGATCTCTCTCTGTTGGGTAGACACTATGCAGAAGGGTGAAGGATACCTCTCCTGCTGTGACCACGAAAAAGGCATACACAAGCAAACACTGGACCTGTACTTGCCTATGTGACCAACAGAATGTCCGCCTTGGATTTAGAATCTGCTTCCTTTGGTCTACTTCCTGCCTAGTTCCTAGCATTTCATACACCTGCTTGGTTTCTTCCTTAGATTTACTAGGCACCAGGAAAGGTGGCACAGTGTGATGGTTTGTTGTATCAGAACTCTGGAGACAAGAGTCTGAATCCTCACTTGGCCATGGGAGTCTACTGGGTGACCTTAAGCAAATCACATTGTCTCAGCCTCAGAGGAATGCAAAAGTAAATTCCCTTTGAAAAATCTTGTAAAAAAAATTCCATGGCTTTTGGGTCACCATAACAACACAACAACAAGAATGGGAAAAGTAGGGGGATCCTCTAGGCTACTAGCAGTTTAAAAACTTCTTTACTTCCTTGGCAAAACTTCAAACATCTTCCAGTCCTTGCCTGATAGGTGGACCTTGGAATGTAAAAACCCCATATGTTAATTGTTACTAAGCTCCACAAAATAACTTGCTATTATCATTATTAGCTAGTGAGGATTTTTATTTGCATTAATCATTACTTTTCTTAAAAGTTTGTAGGCCGTCCGTGCACCAGAGTTAATCCTCAAGCAAGACATCCTGTTCTTTGAAACAATTTGGTGAGAGTTCTTGATCCATGAAAACCTTCCAGGGCACAAATCAGAACTCATTTGACTGCAAAATCTTGCCTGGCTTTAACCATTTTTGATCATCAGAGATAAGGATAGAAAAATAATGACATAATAACTCCAAGCTCATTACTTAGTATGCCATTTTTTTTTTAAAGTATGGGATTCATTAAGTAAAAAAAAAGATGAGGTCATTTCCCCTCATCATTTTAAGTGAATTAACATATTCTTAACACATAATTTCCAGGCTCTGTATTCAACCTGCTTTGGCCTGTAGTTGGTACTGTCCCTGACATCTCCTACAGTTCCTGTAGAAGAGGTTCAACCACCTTTCCCAAGGCTGACTCATCTCAATGGTGGTGGCATTAGCAGCAGAAGACCTTACCTCTCAGTAAACAAACTCAAAATCACCTAAGTAATTATAGTTTTCATCAACCATCTATGTCTAAATTTTGTGGCATCCAGAGTAGGCTTTCAATATTGCTAAGAGCAAGCAGCTGGGTCCCTGCAGATGGAGCCAGTCACTTCCTCAGATAATCCTAGATTCAGGCAATTGAAGGTTTATTGTCTTAAACTCTGTGGTAGTGTATTCCTCCACTTAACTATTTGCAGTGTGAAGATGTACTTCCTTTTATCTGTCAAGGACTTTTCAGATTTTTAGATGACCCAACTTCATTCATGTATTATGAATCATGGAAGAAAGGAGCTTCAGTTTCTACTTTCATTATACCAGGCATCCTCAAACAGCGCCCCCCCCCCCCCAAACTCCCAGAAGCCCTAGCCAGCTTGTTCAACAGTCAGGAATTCTTAGAGTTGGAGGCCCTAACAGAGGAAGAGCTACAGTTTTGAGGGTACCTGCTCTACACCAACATTTATACATTTCCATCATGGGCCCTTCCACACAGTCAAATAACCCAGAATATCAAAGCAGATAATCCACAATATCAGCTTGGAACAGGGTTATCTGAGTCATACTGCCATATAAGTAAGTTCAATGTAGTTTTTATACAGCTGTGTGGAAGGGACCCATGTATACCCTTCACTTCAAAATCAAATAGATGTTTCCTTTGTTTTCAGTGGGTATCTCTTAGTCTTCCATCCATTGGCTTAGATCATAAGGTATGTTAACTTACAGGATCTCAAAAAAGGAAAGCTTCATCTCATCTCCTGTCTTTGCAGTCTTTATCTAAAAATGCCAGAATTAATGTTAACCCAATGCAATAGATGGGTAATAGCTTCAAGACACACCAACGATATAAATTCTTCCTGTAATAGTATTCAAAAGTTAAGCTGCATATGACACATGTCCTTTCCCCTAAGAAAGATTGCTGCCTATATGAGTAGTGGAGAATGCTCTCCTGTGTACCTGTTGTCTTATGTACATAGAACTGGGATGAAAGGGAAATCTTTTGCATCAGGCAGAGAAATGTCCCACACACTTGTGGATTGGTAGGTAGATTAATTTTCCTATGCTCTCCTGTGTAATCTCATTGGGCTTGATTATCAAATTAGAAGGGCCACATACCTCTCATCCTTGCATCTAGAAAATTACTTTTAAATATATAGTTTGTCTTTCTCCCTCTCTCTTTTTTCCAGAACCGATTGGATATAATATTGTGTTTCATTTCTGACATGGTGTTTCTATTACTGTGGAATTTTGTTTTACATGTGGAGGATCAGGTATTTATATACAATGAATTAGTCTGATGAAGATGGACTTGTTTGTGCTAAATATGAATGATAATAGTCTGATTATGATCTTCTACTTCAAATGAAAAAGACACACACACTAGTTCCAGTCTCTGGATTCAACCTGACTTCCTTCTCCCTCCCGCACTCAACTCCATTTTCATGGGTCTTATTTTGTGTCAGCCTCAGATACAAATAGCTTCCTGGACAGCATTCCCACCATTTACTGAACTAGTGATCTGATTTTAAAAAAGATGTACATTTGGCAGGATTTATTCTTGACCAACCCATAGTGTCTCCTACTGTCCATTGTATTTCCACCTGAAATAAAAAAAAAGAGATAGCAGTCCATAATTTGTCAAAACTAACTGTAGCTGGGATTAGATCCACATTATTTTTGTATTGTGGTTAAAAAAAGGTAATCCAGGAAACCGCCATATAAGTTGTATGTCCCATGCATTTATTAAAATTCCTCAAACACACCAGCAGGCTGTTATCTGTAAGGATTTCTTCAATCAAACTGAGGATGAGCATGATCAGATCTAACATCCAGTCAACAGAACTAATCATTGCCTAATAATCACTCTTGTGACACTGAATTTGCTACATAGCAGTTGTATTGGTTTTGTCCCTAGAAAACTGGCTCAATTATTCTTAAGGTACCATTTCGCTCTACAAGCCTCTGTTCTGTTAAGGTAGAGGCCCTTTCCTATAGTCCAGTATCCTTTTATTAAACATCTTCTTACAAAATGTTGTGGAAAGAATATAAGTTCCTCTTAAAATGATTTATTTAAATTGGTAGACTAGCATTACACTTAAAATGAAGTGTCTAAATGCACCTGTTTAAGTCAGTTTCTTGTTCTCCTAGGTATTATTTAGGCATTGAATTTTCCCCATTAGTGGAGTGATTGACACCATGGTCCTTACAATAACACATGATTATAACTCCTGAAAATAGCAATTACATAAAATGGAAACCAGATGCTGTGTGGAATTTGACTCTCTTGGTTTCTGGTGAAGTAGGTGAATTTGTAAAGCAGAAAACCACAATCATTATTCAGATGGATTGTACATGAATCGTACATGAATTAATGACATAATAGCTAAATCATATAAGGCCAAAAGTAATGCTTAACTTCAGCTATCAAGATAACCTAATGGAAAACACATTCTTTTAAAAAAGAGCAAAAAATCAGGGATTTGTTGTTTTTCTCTCTGTATTTTATCTTCATAGTAACAACAAAACCAGACCTATTTAGAATGCTTATTTGGGTCCATAATTATGGTTCAGTCAAAGTGAAAGGACATTCTACTTATTAATACCTTGTTTAACAATGGAACAATGTGACAAAACTTGTTGAATACATGCTTTTTAAAATATATATATAGTTGTGTGTGTGAGAGGAAGGGAGCGAGGGAGGGGAAGACCCAAACTTAATTTGTATGTGCAGAGAATGAAAATAAATTTAGAATGTACAATTAGATTGGAATTGGTTTACATAGAGAACAGTGGCAATGAAGCCGGACCTTTAAAAAAAATGTTCACATGCAGGACAAAGGCTTGCGTTAGGGAATGACATCCTAAGTGGTTAAATGTTAATCTCTAACCCATCACTTTCACTGTCATGTGCTCCCTGTGACATCATCGCTGTAAAATTAGGAACTATCCCCCCCTTCCCCTTTCTCCCTCCTTCCTGCAGATGTGGAAGTTTGAAATTGCATTCCATGGTCTTGTGCCACATTTCATCAGCGTTTTTCCTTTGCTTTCTCCAAAGACTGGCCACATGTGGTGTGTAGATTGTTGGTGCTGCTCAGGATCTCATATCAAATACTGCTACCTAATCCCAGGCGGGCTTTGGCCGGCCCACACCTGCAGCTGATTGAATCCTCCTGGAGTACAAAGGCTTGATTTACAGCATCAAGGATACAGGGCCTGGTTGCAGCTGGGCTTCAGCAGGAAAAGGAAGTTGTTTATCATCTTGTGTGCATTTCATTAACAATAGTGTACTCGATATGCAGCTCATACAATAATTTCAAATCACTGACAGAGAGCTTTATGGTATTTGGCATTACAAGGAAGAAAGGCTTGAGAGTGGGCAAATGATCTGTGAGTCTTCTCCTACTCCTCCTCTTCCTTCTCCTCCTCTTCTTTTCTTCTTCTTTCTTCTCTATTTAAATTACAGCACCTAGTCTGTAACTTAGCCAGTGTAAGTTCAAAATGTGTTTCTTTTTCTTTCTGTATCTCTAGTTTCTTTTCTAATTCTCTTTCCTCTTCTACTCCTACTCCTCCTTTTTCTCTCTCTCTCTCCCCCTTCCTTTCTTTGGCAGGCTGACAAAAACTGGGTTTCAGAAGTAAAGCTGAAACCCAGTTCTTACAGCCTCCTTTC
Source organism: Anolis carolinensis (assembly GCF_035594765.1). NCBI lineage: Eukaryota > Metazoa > Chordata > Lepidosauria > Squamata > Anolidae > Anolis > Anolis carolinensis. Next base: position 150,816,269 of record NC_085841.1, on the reverse strand, counting down.
CTCTTTCTAACAACTTTCAATGCTGCGAAGGTACAATGTGGTTATGTTTTGAAACAGGGTTTTGTTCAGTTCTCTTTCATATATGTGTGGCCAGAATGAACCAACAGTATTTGATCCTTTCTTGAGTAACTTCATAGGATTTCAGTGATAATCTCCCCTTCCAGGTACATAATTTTCCTGATGGATTGACATCGTAGAAAATGATTTTGTGATGCATTCCAGAGTGAAACAGGTTGCACAGTGAAGTCCAATATATTATTTAGGTCTTCAGTTTTGATGATTTCACAGTTCTCCCTTGTCTGCATTTTTAAATGATGTATTTCTCCTTGCACATGCTCAATCCATGAACCCTGTCTAATTTTTATAGAAACTCTGGGCCCTTCCACACAGTCATGTAAACCAGAATACCAAGGCAGAAAATCTCATAATACCTGCTTTGAACTGGGTTATTTGAGTCCACACTGCCATATGGGATTTTATTTAGCTGTGTGGAAGGGGCTTAACTAACACCTATTCCAAGTTTTTCATAGAAAGGTTTTACATATTCAACAACTTGAATGTTTTTCTCCTAGTATCTGCCCTTTTAATCATTATCTAGGAGTATATTTACACTGTATAATTAGTGCAATTTGTTACTATTTCCATTGCCATGCCTCAGTGCCATGGAATCATGAAAGTTGTAGTTTTACATAGTGTATGCAAAGGAGTGCTGGTTCCTTCAGTTTTTACATTGCCTTCTAAGGTTTTACATAGTCTTTTGTTCCAAAGTGCTGGTTCCTGTCCAAATTATAGATTGCAGGATTCCATAGCATTGAACATGACAGTTAAGATGGTGTCAAACTGCATTAATTCTATAGTGTGGATGCAGCCTAAGTTTATTGTGAACACTTTCTAGTTAATCTCCCATCACTGTTCACTTTTAGTTGCGGTAGTGTTATTACCCTCCACCCCCAAATCAGAGATACCAGTGGGGCCAGTCGAGATGACCTGAAATGGTCTCCCTCTCTCAGCTCTAGACGTTCTCTTAAACTATGATAGACCCCTCTTTCTTACACTATACCCATTCACAAGTCAAGTATGCACTATCAGTACTTATTTCTCACACTATCACAACGAATGGGGAGTGGCATCCTGCCAGCTCCCTAGACTCACAAAGGATTCAAACCATTACCTCAGTTATAAACCCACCAAACTGCACCCATCACCCTTTGTCTTAATCTTAAAATCACTCCAGATGCCTAGCCATCCATTGTCTTACATCTGAGAATCTCTTAGACTCATGTCACTGGGAGTAAAACCATTAACTACCCAATTGTCCCTCAACCCTGCCCACATTCTTTCCTAACCACCAGAAGGCAGACACAAATGGACAGCAGGCAGTTTCAGATACAATCAATGACAATTTATTACATTTCCCACCATACCACTCGGCCAATCTACAGCTGAGATTTACAGAAATTTAAACTTCTAGCCAATCAGCAGCCAGGGGAGGATGAGTCCCTTCACCCATGGATGCCATGGATCCTAAAAGGTTCACCAGTTTGTCATGTTACCAGATGTGCATGTTTTTCTATATAATGCCCATGCTTGTACCTTGAAAGCATGCTGGATTTCGGAACTGTTTGCCCTCAGTGTCTCAACTGGCCAGAGCTGAATATTATAAATCAATTTCTCCTTCGTGGCCTCTGTGAAATCCACACCTGTGGTATTTCCTGCGCCAAGCAGCTGTTCCTAGGATACTTTTAATAGTTCTTCAATTAGTGGACTCCAGCCCCACCCTCATCCAGTAGGATAAATGAAGGCCTCAGGGGCTGGCCCTTTAGTTCCTTTTTTTGCCGCGAAAGCAGCAGCTTAGAACTTAGCTCTTTGGATAATCCCTATTGCTTTAAAGGTGTTTTGACTCAGACTAGTTTGACTCGTCTTACTGAATGTCTCCTTCATTTGACCAGGACTTTTTGTGGATTTCAGCTTTATTTCAGGCCAGTATGCCTTCCCTAAAATGCTTCTCTTGTAGGAGCGCTTTGCCTCCTTGGGCACTCCTTGGCTCTTTGTATTCTTTGCAGGGAAGACTACTCACCTTCAGCCTTGGGCCACAAGACTGCAGCTTCGGCTTCCCTCATCCCCCCCTTCCAGCACCACCAGAACTCCAAGCGACAAAAATGGCAAGCTTACATACAAGGTCTGGGGGCAGCAAGGGAGGCAAGCGTGCTGCTTCTCGCCGAGCAGCAACGCCACCACCGGAAGAGGGGCCAGCGCCACCACTGGCAAAGGCATGCAGGAAGTCGAAGCACCTCTCTGAGCTGATTTCCTCTCGTAGCTCCACCCACACACCACTTCCGGCTGATGACGTTGTGGACGCTTTGCGGCCAGTGCTGGAAGCAGCACAGCTCCAACTGGCGAGAGACCTCTAACCAAGGCACCTTCCCTCCCTAAAGACATAGCTGTTGCGGAGGGCACTGAAGCTGGGAGGCAATCTTCCTCCGTACTTCTGCCGATCCTGCTCCAATTCCAGTCAGGTGAGCAGTCTGCTCTGTCCTTGGTGTGATGCCTCATGGGCCTTGTAGTCCTGTTCCTAGTGCTATCGTGGCAGATGAAGATGAAAACATGGGGTTTTCGCCGGTTCAACAAGAACCGGAGTCTTTTCACCTGCTGGATGTTGATGTTTGTCCTCAAGAATTCAGTAAAACAGACCTTGGGCATTCCTCGCCTCCGTTTCCCAGGAGGGAATCTTACTCTAGAGACATAGGAGTCAGAGAAGCAAATCGCAGGAGTTTACGGATTGCTGCCAAACAACAGGCTGATTAGGCCTGCTTCCCTTGGGAAATTCTAAGGAGTCTTGCATCTGGACAGAGTTGGGTTTCGCTTCTCGTTCTCTAGGGAAAACGAGACCCAATATAGGTGTTTGACGCGGGAGATTCTTTGCGGAGTCAACAGAGCTGCTTCAGGAGTGAGATCGTGTGTGGACTTCGTAACCCCGGTTCCTTGCTTCCCGGATCAAGAATTCAAGTACTGCCTTGCTTTGCTGTTATCCACGGACCTTGTTCCAAGATTCACTGTTTGCCTTGTTCCTAGTCACGGACCTTGTCAAAGAACCAAGTCTATTTCCAGCCTTGCTGTCAAGCTTCCTTGGACTTCTAAGACTCTGACATTTCCCCACACTATTGCTTGGCAATAGTGTGTGTTTCGGTATTGGATAAAGAACTTTGAACTCTAATATCATTTATTAGACAATACATTTTTGGACTATATTTGACCTCATTTGAAAGGTCTGCTTCTGAACTATATTCTTCACTTGATTTTATTGCTTTTATATATTTCCTTAATAAAGATATTAGATAGAGATTGGCCTCCGTGTATGGTTCTTGGTGCCCAGCTGCCAGGGGTCTGACACTTGGGGCCTTCTATTCAGCCACTACAACCACCAAAAGGCTATGCCTATGGGACACCTCTTGTGTCCCAGCCTTCTACATCAACTGCAGCTCCTGGCTGGTATTACTTTGGGCCTCCCCCCTCTCAGGGCCACCCTTTGTCTCCAGGAGAGGGACCCTCAACCTCATGGCATGGTTACCCTCCATCATACTAAGGGGCCTCTTGCTCTGATGTCCCTTGTTTTGATTCAGATATGGAATTTTTTGTCTGATGAAGATTTGTTTGACACGCGTTCTGTGTCAGCACCTTTTGGGGCTTTACTAGACTCTTCCTCTAATTCTGGGGCATTGATGGTTCACCTCTCCCGCCCCTTAAAGCTTCCTGCTGTAACTGCTCCGCAGACAGTGGAAGATCCAATGTTTCCAGGAGAAAAACAACAGCTACCAACATCAGCTATGGTTCCAGCTTTACCATATCTTTTACAGCTGACAAAGTCACCAGATGTCACTTCAGCGGATGTACCAGCAATGACAAGGAGTATCAATAATCTCTATCGAGTAGATACATAATCAGCCCCATGGATTGCTAAACCTCCAAAGCCCATTCCGTTGGTGGTGGAGGTTCCATCCTCACGACGATCAAGAAGGATTCAACCTAGCTCTTCTGATAAGGAGGGCAGAAAGATGGATACCATTGCAAGGAAAATTCATCTTTCTGTGGGGCTAGTTGCTTGCATTGAGCATTAACAGACGTATATGGCAGCGTACCAAACCTTCTTGTGGGTCAAAGTGTCATCATTTCTACATTATGTTCCTGACGAACATCGCCAACAGGCAGATGCTTTCCATCATGAAGCTCTATTGTTAGCTGAACTAGAGAAAGATTTGGCTATGCATTCTGCGGATACTGAGGGCAAACTGTTTGCCTCAGCTACGGCTATGTGCAGACATGCTTGGTTGCGCTCATCTAATCTTTCTGAGGAGGGGAAGGCCAAGGCAGAAGATCTGTCTTTGGATGTTATTCCTGTTTTTCATCCTGACACTGATACTCAGCTGAAAAGCTTGCATGAAGTTCATCAGGCAGCACAAAAATATGGTTTCCCAACCCTTTCCTCTTCTTATAGGACATGCTGGTATACTCCGCAGAACACCTATTGCAGGTCTGCATGGGCTCTGTCCTACAGGCCTTGGTCTAACCAGACCGCTTGGCCATCTGACAATAGTAGGCAGAACCCCTCCTTCAAGGGGATGCCAGCAGGGTAGGACTTGGCAGCAGGACCCGCCTAGGCGATGTGTTTAGCACTTGCCCTGCCTTTTCTTTAGAGCGGCTGTTATTGCCCTCTCTTTCTCCTGGTTTGGTTGATATTTCAGCCTACTATGGTAATGGGATCCCCTTGCACCTCCCAGACTTTCCCTCTTTTGGATCTCACCTGGCAAGATTCTTGCACACATGGCAGAAAATCACATCAGATAAATGGGTGTTGGATTCTAGTTCAGCATGGCTATAATATAGAATTTCTTTTTTGCCTCCTGTAGGCATTATTCATTCCACACCTCCATCACCAGTTTTCTGGCGAGAGGTCTACACCCTTCTACAAAAGCGTGCAATAGTACCTTTAGCATTTTTTCTAAGTATTTTCTTTTCCCAAAGAAGGACGGAGGTCTCCGGCCCATTCTGGACCACAGGGAATTGAATCAGTTATTGGCCTATAAAAGATTCAGAATGGTGACATTGGCTACTATTATGTTATTATTGTTTACAGGAGCGTGGATCAACACAATTGATTTAAAAGATGCTTATTTGCATGTTGCCATTCATTCTCGTTGGCACAGATTTCTTTCTATTATGATAGAAGGCCAAGCTTTTTCTTTTCGAGTGTTGCCATTCAGCATTTCTTCTGCCCCTAGAGTGTTTACTAAAGTAATGACAGTGGTAGGGGCTTATCTATGGGAAAATGGTATAATTGTCTGTCCGTATGTTGATTATTGGTTGCTGGTCTCTCCTTCTGCACAGCAACTTCACTGTGATATTACATGCACTCTTTCTGTTTCGCAGAGCCTAGGCCTGATTGAAAATGAGGCCAAGTCACATTTGCATCCTTGCTGAAGGATTCAGCTCATACGAGCCACTCTGGATTCCACTCTCGCAAGAGCATACTTACCAGACAAAAGATTTCAGGCACTATGCTCCCTGGCACTCCACATCACAACACAGCATGTTGTTCGGGCCAAGGACGTTCAGTGTCTGCTTGGCCACATGGCGTCCACGACTGCGGTGATGCCGTTTGCATATCTATGAATGTGTCCACTGCAGATGTGGTTCCTCAGGACTTTCCTCATATCACATAAGCTTTAATTCCCCCAAATACTGTACGATGATCACTTCATTGGTGGATGCTTCCAAAAAACCTTTGCATCGGGATTCCATTTCAGCCCAGATCGCCAACAGTAATTTTAATCACCGATGCATCACTGCTTGGCTGGGGGGCACATCTCAGTGACATGTCCATTCAAGGGACATGGTCAGCAGCAGAAGCTTCCAAGCATATCAATTATCTAGCGCTTCTAGCAACCCTGAAGGTTCTCATGTCATTTCAGCCACAACTTGCAGGGCAGGTAGTACACATACTTATGGACAACACCTCTGCAATGTTTTATATAAACAAACAAGTCGGCTTCTGTCCAGAGCTGGCCCTAGGTATTTTTCAAGTGTAGGTGAACAGAATTTTGGCACCCCCCCCCCAAAAAAATAAAATCACTGAAAACTAAAAGTGTTGGATAAGCGAAAATGTTGGATAGTAAGAAAGGATTAAGGAAAAGCCTATTAAACATCGAATTACATTAAGATTTTACAAATTAAGCACTAAAACATGTTTTACAACAAATCAACAGAAAAAGCAGTCTCAACTGCGCCCCCATATGTTTGGCGCACAAAGCGACCACTTAATTAGCCTCATTGTTGGACCGGCTCTGCTCCCGTCACACATTCTCACCAACCTCTCTATGCATATCTGGGACTGGTGCATCGCCAGAGACATAATTGTGACCCACATTCCAGGAATAGACAATGCCCAAGCCGATCTATTAAGCCATATGTCTCCATTGAACCACAAGTGGTCCCTTCACCCATAGAAACAGCTGCACTCTTCAGCAGGTGGAGAACACTGCATATAGACCTGTTCGCATCTCCCGACAATGCGAAATGTCACAAGTTTGGAGCTCGGCTTCCTCTGCACCGTCCTACCGGCTGAGTGGGGGGCACATTCCTTCTAGATTGGACCTCAACTCTGCTATACATATTCCCACCTCTGCCTCTAATGAACAGGGTGGTCTCCAAAATCCTAGCAGAACAGGTCAACTACATTCTGATTGCTCCAATGGGGTCGAGGCAACCATGGTTTGCCACCTTTCATCACCTGTCGGCAGGAAATTATGTACAGTTACCATGCAGACCAGACCTCCTGTCATGTCAGAATGGACAGATCTTTCACCCAGACATCCATCGCCTCCAGGTGATGGCATGGTGCATCACACCAGCAGCCTGCCCCAACTAATAAAGGATATTCTTGTGTCGGCCCATAGACCTTCTACAAAGAAGTCTTAGTTATAAGTGGACTTGTTTCTCTACCTTTGTATCAAAACAAGGTCAGACCCTCTTATAGCTTCTACTTCACTTCTCCTCCAGTTTCTTCTCTGTTGGATGTGGGTCTATCCTTATCTTTCTGAAGGTGCTATCTAGCCGCTATTTTGGCTTATAGATGAGCAGCAGGCCTCCCTTCTGTATTTTCCGACCCTCTTGTCAAGGGTCTCTCCAAGGGTTCAAGAATTTCAGACCCCAGGTAACTCCGTTAGTGGCCTCATGGAGGCTTGATGTTGTCCTTTCTGCACTCACCAAACCATCATTTGAACCAATGGCTTACAAGTGATATTTCACATCTGACATGGAAGGCTGCCTTTTTGGTGGCAATCACTTCGGCTCGAAGACCAAGTGAGTTGTGTGCTCTACGGGCTGATGAACCTAATCAGAGATTTCATAGGGGCAAGGTTGTATTGAGAACTGATGTCACATTTCTTCCCAAACTGGCAACTCATTTCCATATGTCACAAGGCATTGTATTACCAGGTTTCTTTAGAGATCCTTCTTTGCCTCTTGAGCACTCGCTTCATTTTTTGGACGTACATAGGGCCCTGGCCTTTTATGTCCAAAGAACTGCTGCTTTTAGGAAATCAACAAGACTATTCCTAAAATACCATAATGATGCAGCAGGCCTTCTGGTCTCCAGCCAGAGACTTGCAGCCTGGCTTGTATCTACCATCAAACTAGCCTATAAAATGGCAAGACTAGACTTCCCATCTGGAGTGGCAGCTCATTCCACTAGAGCAATGGCTGCTTCTACTGCTTTCCTCAGGAGCATATCGCTGGAAGACATCTGTTGGGTGGCAATATGGTCTACGCCACTTACTTTTGTGTCTCATTACGAACTTGATCTCCTTGCTAAGAGAGACGCAGCAGTTGGTAGAGCGGTTTTATTTTCTGCATTGGCATGACTCCCTCCTCCTTGCGGAAAGCTTGCCAGTCTACCACAGGTGTGGATTTCACAGAGGCCACAAAGGAGAAGGAAAGGTTGCCTTTCTTCGAGTGGCCATCTGTGAAATTCACACAACCCGCCCATCCTCCCCACATCATCATGCCCTGTCCAGAGTTACTGCTTTCCAGCTCTGGAACTAAAGGGACAGCCCCTGAGGCCTTCATTTATCCTACTGGATGAGGGCAGGGCTGGAGTCCACTAATTGAAGGGCTTATTAAAAGTATCCGAGGAACAGCTGCTTGGCGCAGGAAATACCACAGGTGTGAATTTCACAGATGGCCACTCGAAAAAAGGTGGTTACAGGTAATCAACCTTTCCTTCTGTTCCAGCCTTCAACTCCTGCATGTTTTATTGGATCAGATTGGGAGCTATAACATGTTAGGAGAACCCAACATTTCAGACAACAGTATCAATGAAATTACTACAGTGAGTTAACCATTCTGTCAATAAGAGGAACTCCTGTGCATTTTAGGAAAAAATATTTGAAACAAGGTTTTATTTCAGGAGCAGAGAACATCCTCAAGTCAGAGGGTTCAAAAACAGTGAGGTAATATCATGATCTAAGATAACAATTTTTGCTGTAATCACTAAGTAAAACTCAGAAGTAGTAACTATCAGATGATTACACTAAACCTTCATGTAATCAAATTAAAACTCACAATTTTACATCATAAAGTTTTATCATATGTGGAGTGAAAAATATTAGACATCCGAAGTGAGTTCAGAAAAACATCAGCCACTAGAGGACATATAGCAAACATACAATAGCTAGTGGGAAATACCAAGAAATGTCAGGAGTAAGAACCTACCCTATCCTTTAGAAACTACAACAAAGTCTTTGGCTGTTTGATTGTTCTGATGTGAAATTTATATTGTGGCTAGTCCACTGCCAGAACAAAATACAGAGAAACCACAGCATTCTGTTGGAAGTGAATCAGACTGTAGTGCATTTATCATTTTATATGCTTAATTTATATACTAAACATATGGAAAGTAAGAATAGACCTGGAGGAAAAAGGTGTGAAAAGTGGGTGAAGAAACATCAATATTTTAAAATTGGCTGATGACAACATATCACTAATAAAAAAAAATCTGCAACTTCGAACAAGCCCTAAGGAAAGTTAAGGATGACAGTGCAAAAACAGGGTTATAGCTCTATATCAAGAAAATGAAAATGATCACAGAAGATTTATTTAATTTTAAAGTGGGTGATGAAGGCATCAAGATTGTTATTTTTTTCCCTATACCTAGGCTCAGGCATCAGTCAAATGGAAATTGTAGTAAAGAAATTGAAGACGACTAAGGCCCCTTTTTCATAATTAGAATGGTTTTATAATAAGCATATTACACATCTGGGTTTCAAGAAGTGGAATATGGAAACCTATGCATAGTGGATTTTGTTATCTTATAGAACATGCTTGGATTTGTTGCTCATTGGTGGTATGACATAGGATCTGGGTCCAGATTTGTGTAAAATGGGACCATTATTATTTTTATGGGGTCTTGAGAGACCTTGGGGTGCAGGCTATTAAGGTCAATCCCAGCTCAGGAGCAATTGGACCTGCCACACTGCCTGGTGGGATGGCACCACACAAGTGTCTTTGCACCTGTGTTGATTCCATTGTTGTAACTCCTTGTAGACTTTCAGGTCCAATCTACACTACCATATAAAATCCAGATTATCTACTTTGATCTGGATTATATGCCAGTGTAGACCTATATAATCCAGTTCAAAGCAGATAATCTGGATTAAATAATCTGAATTACATGGCAGTGTAGATCCAGCCTCAGAAGATGAACTGGAAGTAAAAAAAAAAAAGATTTCGGGAAGGTGATCTAATCACTGGATCCTGGTCTTATGCCAGGCTAGTACTATACAGCTATTACAAACTTATTTATGTCCAAAATGTTTTGCCTCATGAATGTACTTTCTTACCCACACAGGCCCTTAATACCCAAGCTATAAATGATCTACTCTACTCTTCAAAGTGAGACAGGTGACATTATTTGTACTGAGGGTTTGTGGACTGAGCGGGACAGCAGGGAGAGGAAAGTCCTCATCCCAAAATGCTGGAGATGCTCCTTGTTTAATCGTGGGTTTCCTGTGATTGTTTTTCCTTTGCTGATGTCACTACATAAGCAAATCTCTGATTACATCATGTCTATGAGATCCTTAATTGGTTGTGATTTCAAAGTTAAGATTTTTGAAAAGCTTTATTAACATTTTAAAAAATCACCAAAGTACCAGAATGGCCATAGCTGCAAATAGCCATAAGGAGAAAATCCTGTATGGGAAGTCAGGGTTTTTAAAATGGAAATTCATATCTGTCTGTCTATCTATCTATCTATCTATCTATCTATCTATCTATCTATCTATCTATCTGGACTGGGCATGCTTCTACTTGTACTGCCTCTCCTTTTCCCTATGGATGTTGTAGAATTAATGCAATTTGACACCATGCCTTAATGGTACGGTATCAGGAAATTTGTAGTTTGGTGAGGCACCAGCACTCCTTTAGGGAAGACTAAAGATTTTGTTAAACTACAACCAACTTATATGATTCCATAGCATTGTGCCATGGCAGTTCAAGCAGTGCCAAACTGCATTAAGTGTATAGTAAACATGGGCCCCATCTCAGCTTTCTCAAAATGATAGCTTGAGGTTGAGTTCAGGGCTACCTGAAATTGTCTTCTGTCTCCACAAAGATTGGTATTTCTGAAAAAAATAAGTTAATCAACAGCCCGGGCTGTGGCGCAAGCTGGTGAGCAGCCAGCTGAGACCAATCACTCTGACCAAGAGGTCATGAGTTCGAGGCCAGCTTGGAGCCTGCATTTGTCTTGTCTTTGTTCTATGTCAAGGCATTGAATGTTTGCCTATATGTGTAATGTGATCCGCCCTGAGTCCCCTTCGGGGTGAGAAGGGCGGAATAGAAATGCTACAAATAAATAATAAATAAATAAATATTGGTTGTTTGAAAACTGCAGAACCATGCCAATGTTGAGTGGAACAGATGTATGAATGAATGAACACATGTCAAAATAGACATAGAATGGAAATAGATGACATGCAGAATTAACCCATATATGGATTATTTTCCTGACTCACTTATTTAAATTAATTTCATTTATTCAAATGGTCTTCGAAATTCTTTCCCAATTTAACGTTTTCCCCTGTACCTCTTGTAACAGAGCAGAGAGAGACTCAAGTTCAAGGTTTTGATTCATATTCCCAGTCTACATGTTTAAAGTACAGCTATGGAATAATTCATTAGTGTTGTTCTCAGTTTAAGGTGAAATGCCTGTCCCTCTCTCATATATATATATATATCTTCAACTGATCTGTATAGAATCTGGAATACAGTGAAAAGGATTGTTGTGACTGCTAAAACGATAACATCTGGAATGCCATCCTGGAAAACTTCCAAGTGATTTCCACGAGGAGCACTTCGTAAAAGTTGTTACTCTTCTAGGCATTTTGAAATTTTGTAAGTAGAATGTGTTCCCAGGCCTGAATAGGAGCAAAGATTGGATTATAGAGTGCTAAATGTTTTTTACAACTGTATAAGCAATGATACTATATGGATAATCATTCAGGGGGAAATTATTTTTACAGACAGCTTTAATGGATTTCTTCCAGCTTTCAATTAGATTCGTGTTTCAAGAATCTAGAAATACAAGACAACCTCTCTTAAGCTCATCCCCTGCCTAGAGCCCCAGGCTCCTATCCTGGGAAGGAGTTGCATACTATCTTCTCTATTTCCTATTGCTTCAAACACAATAGGTTGTCCAGAAGAAGATAAAAAGGCAGCTAGGGAAACGAACTGGGCATTATGATTATCTGCACTTGGGACTAGTTGTTTCCAAGTGTAATTGTAACATTCTGAGAAGTATTTACTAGAGGACACTGATATAATGATAGCTGCAAGACAGCCAGAGGTCTGAGAGTCAGGCACAACTCCATCATTCTGTGTGTCCCAAGAGAATTTCATTTTGATTTTTAAAATATATATTAAATACATGTTAATGACTACACAAAGTAAACAGATTTGCCACATTAAAAGTGTATTCATTCCAGTATTGGCTTGCTCTTCTCTTTACCAACAAGTTCTTTTCATTCATTCTGTATTTTCAGCATCACTACAAACTTTGTATATACCGTATTTTTTTGCTTTATAAGACGCACCTGATGATAAGACGCACCAGGGCCAGCAACGAATCCAGGTGGCCAGGTTCTGGAGCCTCTGTTATTGCTGGGTCCGGCATTGGAGCAGTGCAGAGCAAGAGCTCCTCAGCTGTTGAAAAGGACTCGGAGGCCTCCAGGCAGTCGAAACCGGCACAATCCATACAAGACAGGCAGACAGGGAAATGCCTGCGCATGGTACCGCAACATCAGCCACTAGGGGCAGAGTTGAGCGCTTTTTATCAGCAATTCGTGGAGCGATTGTTTTGCTTTGCTCTTGCTTTCAAGGAAGGCAGAGGGAAAGATGATGGTACCGAGCCACTCTGCCCTTGCTCCCGAGGGAAGCAGAGGGGCAGAGGGGGGGGCAAGCCGCTTTGCCCTTGTTCCTGATGGAGACAGAGGGGCAGAGGGTGGTATTATGTTTCTGCCCTCGCTCCCGAAGGCTGCAAAGGGCAGAGGCGGAGCTCAGCCCCCCATCCCGTGTTCCCGAAGGAGGCACAGGGAAAGAGCCACTCAACCGGCTCAGCTGCCTCCAGGCAGCGGGAGAAAGCCCAGGGGGCCAATGCCCGAGCACTCTCACACAACCCTTCTAGCTCCGCCCACGTGAGGTCATATTGTGTTTATAAGACGCACTGACTTTTTCCCTCTATTTTTTTGGGGGGGGAAAGTGCGTCTTATAAAGCGAAAAATATGGTATTAGTAGCCCTATGGCCTGCATGAGCTTTGTATGGGCGAGCAAGATCATCGCCTTCTCTTTCACTTGAGGACCACAACCCAAAGGTCCATGGATTCACCATGCATCATTGATGTTACCCCTGCATGCACTACCATTTCTAGGTCCTCCAACTCTAAGAAGGGGCACAGCTGGCATATTAGCCAAAGCTGGTAATAAACACTCCTAACCGTGGCATCTAGCTGGACTGACATTTGGAGAGATGAATCCAAGAGCACTCCCAAGCTGCGAACACAGTCTTTCAGGGGTAGTGCAACCCCATTCAGAACTAGTTGACACACCTCCATTCCTATGTTAGGACTCTTTATGGCAAGCACCTCGGTCTTGTCTGGATTCAGCTTTAATTTGTTTTTCCTCATGGTACAATGGCAACATGTGTAGGGCATGAGATCATGGCTAAACCTCTAATTTAATTTTTGTAAATAAATTTGAGAAACGTTCATTACACAGATTTACTGGTATGTTAAATGTCTTCTATATTTTAACTAAAAGAAAATGGTCATCTGGCAGAGTTACTTGTCTTGAAGACAATCTTATTCCAGTACTATTTATTAATAGGGACAACTTAGATTCCTGCACTGGAAGATGTCAATAGAGGAGATAAGGAACCTAACTGTTTCAAACCTTTGCACTCCCGTGGTAAAAACTTGATTTGCCTGTGAAAAGCCTCAAGTCTAATCCTCATGAACTCCAAGTGAGACTAGAAAAACTTCCAGACCTATCATCAGTAACTTTACACAGCACCGGTTTGATGAACTAATGCTCTGAATTAGCCTAGGAAAGCTTCTTATGTTCCAATTGGAACCATTGAGAGCTGGCCAAGTCACCTGGAGCCATTAGTTTGTATAAGGCCTTGAATGAGATATAAATCTGTGAAAATGATGTGGTGTGAATTGTTGAAAATCCTTATGTTAGGGATGCCAAAACCACTGTTTTGGTCATTCTCTTGGTCTAATCTTATCTCTTTCAAAAGCAATTGAGAAATATGGCCAATACATCAGCTTCCAAGGGGGAGGAAACTACATCCTTTTGTTAATGATCTCCTGCAAAAACACTGACCCTTTGAAGAGAATTCCACAACTGGTAGGATGTCCCATCTGAAGAACTTAAAAATATTTCACCTGAAGAATCCATCTTCATAGCTTCAGGTAATGGATGTTCTTTTCATTGTGGAGCTCCCCTACCTCACTGAATATTTCTCCAGATGATCTTTTTCCATCTTTCCTTCTCCAGTTCACAACTCTTTTGTTTTCCAGCCAGAGTGTCACTTACTTAGCTAAGCAGTGGCCCAGAACAGTAGGCACACGTCAACAATTGCTTCCGAATGAATTCTTTGCCAGATAGCTGCAAAATTTTAACTAAATTGGCAAACCAATGCCTGCTTGTAATGCTAGGGTACAATACTTGGCACCTTTTTGGCTGCCAGGTCACCACTCATAATGGTGCCAGTATATGAATGTCTCCATGGTGGGCGGATCTCTTCACACTTTTCTGTGGTATTAACAATGCACTTTACCAGATCCTTGAATCATTCCAGCTGGAGCAATTTCCTTTACTTCTGCAAATTTTTATTGAGGAGTTGCCACAGCAAAACACTGGTCTTTTAACATCTTTTCATTTTTGCAATGCTTTCCCTAAAATACCATTGATGAACTGCTTGTGTTGTGGTGAAAGGTTCACTCCATGAAATTCACATTCATTCGGTTGGTTTGAATACTGTGTGAAAGGACTGCAAAGAAGTATTCAGTTAGATCAGATTGATTGGCTCATAATGAGCTGGTTCAACATGCACCATGTCACTCCTGCTTAGTGGTCAAATATTGATGGGGTGTGTACTTTTTGAAATCTGGTTTCAATGAGATCATACAGTTTAGTAAAACTGACTTCATATACTACAATTTGCAAGCAACAAGTAGAGGCACAGGTCCATTTTCATCTGATTTTTGCCAAACACCCATCTGTCTTTCTGCTTTCCATCACATATTCTTGAGTATGAAAAGAGAACTCCCTAATCTCACCAACTAAATGTGGCAGAATGCTGAAACAAACATATATGTCTCTTTCCACTGTTGTGTACCTCCTGATGAAAGATATTCTGGAATTGTTTGATCCTGAACAGGCCATGAAGATCCATTAGCTTTGCAAACAATGGTCAAAATTCTAGATCGGTTACTTCACTATCTTCTTATCTTTCTTGGGCAGTCTTCACTCCTACTCCTCAATCCTGACTAACCAGGCATCAGCTGCTGTGAGTAATAATGCTCTTTTCTCCTGTTGATCAAGATGCACTTCTTACATGAGTGAACTCTGGTGTGATAGTGAAGAACAGGCTCTTCGTAGCAATCTTCCTTCCATTGGCAATTGGTCATGGGAGGGAGGAGAATAGACTTCCTTTGTTACAATGAGTGTTAATTCAGCATATCAGACTTTTATGATCCTTATATATTTTTACATTATTACATACATAGGAAATGTACATTTGAACAAGTTACAAATGTATAACTCTAGGCTACACATTTGAAACTACAATTTTGAATTTCAGCCAACTTGTTCCTCATGGAAATATAAACTACTAAAAAATTAAGCTAATGACATATGCCAGATGTCTGTATTTTAGAATCTTCCATGGGGTTGTGGCTGTCATGATTAGCACCTGCCATTTAAACTTTATTGCAATACTTCTGGCTATGACACACAATGTACAATCACAACTGGAAATAATATAAAGAAACCTTAGGATTTTTAAAAAAAGATGAACCTATGAAGATGTTGGCATCTTATTGGTGAGTTACAATCAAGTCCAACTTACTCCACTGTTACCCACTTTTTGGTCAATGCAAAAATTAAATTTTGTTCTGACCACACAAACAACCAAAATCACCTCCACATTTATCTTTTTAGTGCAGCAGCCAATCCTTAAGGTGATCATGTTGATAAAGAATAGAAGTGCATCTGGCTGTTTTCATATAGCTGGATGCAAAGTAATGACATCATTTTCAGGGACCTTTAGAAGATCCTGAAGAACATTTATTGACGTGCATTTAGCTGAAGGAAAATGACTACATGTAAAAATCAGATATCCCATGAATCCAATCGCATGACATTACTAGACTGCATTTTAGTTGTGGCTATGCATCAGTGTCCTTACTCTTATTCAGCTACAGTCACACAATGTACAATCTTTGGTGAATGTCTGGTCTAAAATCAGCCTGCAGAGAGACAGTGACGTGTTGAAGGTACAAGATGCTGGAGTAGATTGTATACTTTGTACAAAAAAGTTTTTTACTCGACAGATGGATAGAATGGAATCTCTTATACCCATTTTGTAGTGTGAGTTTATCCTAGAATGTGCAGGTTGGGAATGCTTTCTGCTTTCACCCCTCCCATGGGTTTTCATTCTCTAGCAGGGAGAGGAACTATGTGTAATGCTACTTGGATTGTATGTATGTGATGTGGCAGTTGATAGGTGTGTCGCTGATCTGGAAGCTGCTTTTGGAATGGAGGGGAGGGAAGTAGGATTAATATGGAAATTTATAGGCAGTGGGATACTATAAATTTAAAAAGGGATGCCCATAAATCCTAGAACTGTTTCCAAGAACCTATTTCAAAATGATCACATAAATCTAAACCATTTTGGTGCCTTGAACAGCATTGCATTCTTACCTCACAATAGAATGTTTGTTTACTGATATGGGTCAGCACAGAGAAAATTTGCTGACTATAATATTACTTCCTCACTTAAAAAAACAGAGTAATTGGAAAGCAACAGAAGAAGGATAGTTCATCTAGCCTAATGATTTGGCAGCTATTCAAAATATTTATATCACTTGCCATTTTCTAATACCAGGCAATCAAATAATACACCAAGGAATTTCTGGACTGTAGCACTGTGTGTGTAAATAATATAACCCCATTCACAGGAAGTTCTAGATCATTGTTAGGAAGGCTGTAAAAGGTTTTCACTTCTAAATGCCCTGGATCCAAAATGTGCCATATCCGCTGAACAGATACCCCATTGCCTATGGATATAATTGACAGAAAGAATTTTGTAAATGTGTACATGTGACCAATGATTTCCCCCGTGGGCAGTTCACAAATGACAGATTGTTGGAATGCCATGCATGTTTTAAATTGGGAGCATCATATCTTGTCGATATTTATCTCAGAGCATCATTTGGTTGGCTGGGATGGGAGGAGGTGGTAGGATGCTTGAGGCAGAGTGAGAGTAAGAAAGCTAAGAGAGGAATTTGCAGGTATTTTTAAAGCACAGAAGGTGAAACATGGCAGGAGCAGGAAGGATGCTTATGCTAGGATAAAAACTGGGTAGGAAAGGGGACACAAAACGTTCTTAAAATATTGTGTGTACATGACCCAGCCATATCAACAAATTAGAAACCAGAGCAAGCATTCCAAATTGAGCTTCTATTGAAGTGGTGGAATGATATTGGGAAGGAAAGATATAATGTAAGACCAAACAAAGAGCATAATCTAAGACCAAACAAAGATCCAATGCACCCCAAGGATCAGGTAGGTGGAGGTTTCACGGCTGGGGAAAGCCACAACATAGGGTAAAAGTTTCAAGTGGCTGCCCAAGCACACCAACATGTGTTCAGCATGGCTGGACAGTGGGGAGTCCCTGCCATTTCTGGGGTGACTTAGCAAGTCCCTACCAGGCTGCCAACTGGATTCAATCTGGCATTCAGGATGCTGGATTGAGCCTACTTCAGCAGTCAGTGTAGAACTGCCCAAAGAAGGGATGACAAGCACCGTAAGTTTTGTTCCGCTTCATCTACTACAGTTGCCACTGCTGGTCTCTGCCTTTAGAAATGTACAGTTAAATTGAGAGCATAGGATACAACAAGAGGCATAGAGTGGAGGAAAAAGATGAGCCAATTTAGTTTAAATTCTATTGTAAATTTTATTTCATTGCCTTTTACTTTGTGGTCTGTTAGTTTTAAAGTAACTGACTTCTCCTTACTGATAGTTCATCTTGTGTTCAATAGTTGAAATCACACTGTTAGCCATTTTTCTACAGGCTGCTGTAACAACGGGTGGTTGTTATTCTGTTCATTTCAGTGGAGTTGTACCTGCTTATATCAGCACTGAACTTGGTCTCAATGAACAAAAGAAATATAGTCATACAGGCAAGTGTATGGGTTTTTTTCTTACTCTCTATCAGCATATTAAACAAAGGATAATATTAAGTTTGGATAGTGGATAAAGTTAAGCTCTGTTAATGCTTAGCATCAAGTACCACTGTGTTGAAATTAGAAATTACACATTCCTAAGGTTTCTCGCCATGTTGCCTGCCAAGAGAATGAAGTGCATAGTTGTCTGGATTGCAGGAACAGGTTCCTGCATGAGAAAAGCCATGTGAGCTTCTTCCATTGCTCTACTAGGAAGTCTGCATTTTTAGAGAAAGCATTTGGAAGTCAATTCACTTGTTGTGAGTATATGTAAGGCTCTCTGGGATCATCTACATGGTCACCTAAATCTGGGGCTGGTCCAAAGCATTGCTGCTTTGGATCAGTTCTGGGTTGAGTGGTGCTATTTACATGCTTCACTCCTGACCTGTAACAGTGCAAAAACTGAGTCCAGACCACCCAGTCAAGCAGAAACCAGTTCTCACTGAAAGGTCACCCTTATCCAGGCTATCACTGTGGCAGTCAGGTATAGAGCTATGGCTAGGTCATGGCCATCACCAAGAGCCTCTGTTAACATCAGCAAAGATCTTGTGTGACTTAGGGAAAAGAAGGGTGTTAAAGGAAAGGAATTTGTGGGAAGCTCCAGAGCATTCCTCAAGTTCTACTAATTCAGGATTAACTGGTTCTATTCTCCATTATGGAGTGGAAGGCCCTGGATATTGTGTGGGTGTTCAGGAGTGAACTCTGAGCCAATTTGAGACTTCTAGTCAGTGCAGACAGGCCCTTAGTAAGTACAAACATGATGAAATAAGCATAAGAGCAGCTACTCAAGAAAATTCCCAGAAACTTTATGAAAGCAATGTTATTCACCAGACCTATGAATTAGCATGTGACTTTTACTATAAAGTTGCACAGGGTCCCAGGACCTTGTTCTATTGCTGTACCTATCACTCTGTCCTATTGGGTAGCTTCTTTGCTACTCAAGATATATTCTGTGAAAAAATGCAGAAAATTGCCTTTTTGTTTGATACATACATTTATTTTGTTCACTGAAGGAAGTTTCCTGTTGATAAACATGATTTTCTGTAGAGAATACTTCTGTACAGAAAATACAATTTTCTTCTTCAAAATAACACTCCTGTATCTGGATTTCTTTTTGTTTTGTGCCTTAAAGTCATTTCCAACTTAGGCAACCCAAAGGGGGAGCTGTTACAGGGTTTTCTTGGCAAGATTTGTTCATAACTGGTTTGCCTTTGCCTTCTTCTGAGACTGAGAGAGTATGACTTGCCCAAGATCAAATGGTGGGTTTCTATGCTTGAGTGGAAAATACTCAAGTGGAAAATCATTAAACTACATTGGCTTTCTACACAATGGGTTGTATTTATTCCAGAATAAATCCCAAATAACAAATAGTCCTAGAAAAATAAGGTTGTATGTACTTTATGCCATTTCACATTTTCACATTTATTGTTAAGGGAATAAAACGTGGATGCATATGCATGTCAGAGTACTACCTTTAATTCTAAGATATCATCAATTGTAAGATGCACACTTTCAGAACCATTGTCAGAAAAAAAGGTTTATTTATAAATACAAAAAAATGTCTATGAGTCTAAGATGCACTCTATTTTTAGAAATATTTGTATGGGGAAAATGTTTGCCTTAGAATAAAAAAAAATACAATATATGCCTTCTTTCATGAACATGGCATCCTTAGTGTATACTTTAGGCTGTTTCACAGTTGCATATTGAAGCAGTGTACCACTCTCTGCACATGAATAACTTGCCGTTCAAAGCCATTTAAAATGGTTTCCATGTAACATGAGATCTTCATGTTTTTATGTTCTTGGTCTCATGAAATTATTTGTGAGCTGCAATGACCTGCACATACCAATTAAATACATTATAAGGAACCACTGGAAATTCAGCACTATGGGTGGCTCATGGACTGAGTAATATATGCATGGGAGAGGTCCACCCTTTTTTGCATTTGGGGTTAACCACAGCCACCAATCTCTACTGTTCAGTACTAGTGCTTCTGAAGGTAATTATGTGAACAACAGTTACTTCCGAAAGTAACTGTAGTTTGCATTTCCGTGTTACTTCTCAAACAACCTCTTTCTAAACAAGTATACTAAAGCCTAGAGCAGTGGTTCTCAACCTTTGGGTCCCCAGATGTTTTGGCCTTCAACTTCCAAAAATTTGAACAGCTGGTAAACTGGCTAGGATTTCTGGGAGTTGTAGGCCAAAACACTTGGGGACCCACAGATTGAGAACCACTGGCCTAGAGTCTCAAAAGTGCTCTGATAATGTATGAAGCCTATAGAGTATTATTGTATCAACAAAAACAGACATTTAAGTACTAGTATTGCAAGATAGTATTGCTTCCCTCCATTGTTTTGCTTCAATATGAAGCATATTTTCTTTAGATTTTGCATGCCTGTTCAGATCAGCTGCTGTAAAAATACTGCTAGGGCACCCTGTAATGGGGTAAAGCTGAAAAATTATTTGAGTTATGCAATGTGATTATGTTAATATTCCAAATAGACATTCCCAGGTCATTTGGCTAACACTGAGCCATGGGTTTAGCCAATCTGCCTCCAAGCCTTAAAGAATAAGATTTACCCTTTAGCGGAGCAGGTATTTTTGGCCAAGGAAGTGTAACTGAATTCACTGACTTTATTTGCTAAAAGGGATGATTAAAAAAGAAATATAAAGTTAAGAAAACACATCCGGATTAATAATTACTCATATTGGAAGGGGAATGTAGTAGCTGTTGACTCAGCAAAATTTATATTTTATATTTTTGCCCAATATAGTAAACCCCACCCCATCATACCAGTAACAAGAATGTAAATGAGAGTGGGGTGATGTAAAAGCCCCCCCCCCTTGCACTAGTATTACACAACTGAAGAAACTCTTTCGCATGGTGATTTCTTTTGTTTCCTGTTGAGACAGTATTAGCTTTGAAGGGCTGTAGGTATGTCAAGTAGGCAATGCACACTGATGTACAGAATTTTAAAAAACTGGAGAAGATAGAGACTGAGGCCCAACAAGTCTTGATGAATGGGAAGTAGCTGCTAGCACAAGGAAATGATGAGATAAATGGGAGAAAGATATATTTGAAACTTTTAATCTAAAATGCTTGCACTTCATGCACACATACTCTCTGAAAAAGATCCTTCACACACATATAATGATTATAAACTGGTTATGTTGTGGAGAGGAAGGTGGGAAAAATCTTGAGGAACAAATGTTGTTGCTCTCTGGATTCAGTCTGCCAGTCAATGAGAAAGCCATTTAGCAGGAGCTGCATCGAGCCTACATTTGCTTACCTTGTCTACAATAATAACATGGGGGAGGGGGGCGCGCGCATTGGTTAAATTAAGCATTCCTCTGATCCATCAAGCTTTCAACTTTATCAAAAATAGTTTGACTGTTTTCCAAAAAATAATAAATTATGGAGATTGAGGAAAAGTTACATATGCATGAACAGAATAATTGAAATTATTTTGTCTGTAGTAATTGTCTAGTTATAGTCATCTTATGATTTAAGCAAGCCCTGTTCTTAGTTAAAGTGAGCTACCTGGTGCAGATACTAGGTTCTAGGTGCTGTGATTATTTCTTTTCCTTATCTTGTTAGTCTTCCTTGTTTCCTTACCCTCAATCTTCCACTCCCCTCTGAACAAAACTCTTTTTCCAAAGTTTTCATAATTATGTTCATAATTTTATTTCCATTTTTCATGCGTAGTCAAGGTTTATATCATTCATGAACTCATATGCCTCCATTCATGTTTTCTACTTGCTTAGGCTGTATTCACCTCTGATTTAGTAAATGAGGTTGGTAGAGAAGTGTGCATCTAAGGGAAGCTGCCTCATTTCTTTAATTTAATCAGGAATTTATGTGGGTGGCCTTGGTCTTCGATGGTTTCACTGAGAACACAAGATCAGCACTTTCACACTGGTTCACCAAAGAAAACATTTATCACAGAGAACTGGGAAATTCAATGGAAATGCTTGAGTTTTTCTAGTCTTTATGCTTCGAGGCAAGGAGGTTATTACCTAACCAAAACTGGCCACCACTTCAGTTTTTCCTAATTGCTTCTGCCAATAGTATGTGTTGTATCAAATCTATTTAACAAAGTGTATCTTGGTCATCTTCTTGTCTGCTTATGGACCTCTTCACAAAGGGCTTTATTGCTCCATTCTTCTACTTGTCATCAGACGACATTTGGCCCTGTCCACACTCCTCCTGAAGTGGAGGGGAAGTGTTGCAAGACACTTCCTCCTCCACCAAGGAGAGGAAAGTGTGTTTCTGGTAAGTCTAATGGAGCTACCCGTACTTTCCTCTCCATTTCCTCATATAATCCCCAAGTGCACCTATGACAGGCGACCAGTTTCCTCCCCTCCTACCCTGGTGTTGGTGAATGCTAGGTCCATAAGGAATAAAACTGCTACTATCAGAGATTTTCTTACTGACCAGGGAGCTGACCTAGTGTGTATCACTGAAACCTGGATCCAAGAGGGGGACGAGATCCTACTCCAGGAAATAACATCTCCAGGTTATGTAATCACCCACCAGATGCGGAGTGGGAGGCGGGGGGGTGGGGTGGCTATGCTCTCCCGAGAAAGCTTTTCTCTTAGGGCAGTTCCTGTTGTGGACATCTCTGGCACTGAATGTGTTGGTCTGGTGTGGGATTCCCCTGAGAGCATGGCCTTTCTGCTGGTGTACCGTGCGCCTAGTGCACCAGCAGACAGCCTATCCCAGCTGCTCGAGACTGTGTCGGAGTGGTCCTTGAGGTTCCCCAGACTTGTTGTCCTGGGGGACTTCAATGTCCACGCTGATACGGACTCTTGCTCAGCAGCGGCTATGGACCTAGTGTCTACCATGGAGACACTAGGACTCTTGCTCTGCAGTACTTGGCCCACGCATCAAGCAGGACATACGCTAGACTTGATCTTCAGCGCAGGAATTCAAGTGACCCAAGCCTCTATTTTAGAGGTTCCATGGTCGGATCACTGTGCCCTGAGAGTCAGGCTGGAGCATGCCTACCCACCTGGCAAGGGCGCCGAGCCGATTTGGGCTCGCCCAAGAAGACTTATGGAACCTAGTAGGTTCCAGAATGCTCTGAAGGATCTGGAGCCTGTCAGCGACTCAATCGATGTGCAGGTGGACATGTGGAACATCAGGCTGTCCAATGCACTCGACGAGATCGCCCCTAGACGCCCTCTCCAACCCCGCCGAAATCGGTCTCCTTGGTTCACCGAGGAACTTCGATCGATGAAGCGGGAAAAGAGACGGCTAGAGGGCGTGTGGCGAGAACTTCATGACAGAGCTTCGAGATCAGCTTACAGGGCATTTATGGAGTCCTATGAGCATGCTACCATCGAAGCAAAGAGAGTATACTATGCCTCTTTGATAGAGTCCGCCAGCTCACGCCCGGCAAAATTGTTCAAAATAATTAGATCTCTAACGACGGTTCCTACCAACCCAAAAAGTGATGATCAGACCCCTTCAGCCGAGGCTTTTCAAAGCTATTTTGCTGACAAGATCTCACTACTACGCCAGGACCTCCCCGCCACAACTGATACAATGAGAGAACTTGAGACTCCGTGGCCACTTGCTGGGCCCACCCTCGACCAGTTCATCCCACTGGACGCAGAGGGTCTCGATAGGCTCATAGCTGCAGCTAGACCGACCACTTGCTCCCTTGACCCATGTCCCTCTTGGTTAGTAAAATCCTGCTTGGAGGGATTACGTGACCCGCTGCTGAAGATAATAAACAGCTCCCTTGAGCAAGGAGTCTTTCCAGAGGGATTAAAAGAGGCAGTGGTCTCTCCTCTGCTGAAAAAACCAGATTTAGATCGTTTGGTTCCCTCCAGCTACCGCCCAGTTTCGAATCTTTCATTTCTGGGCAAGGTGATTGAGAGGGCAGTAGCGGTGCAGCTGCAGCAGTTCCTAGACGACACAGCCAGACTGGATCCTTTCCAGTCTGGCTTCCGTGCGGGGCATGGGACAGAGACTGTATTGGTTTCCATCACAGATCATCTCCGATGCCAGCTTGACCGGGGCGGGTCGGTGTTGCTTGTGTTATTGGATCTCACAGCAGCATTTGACACAGTCGATCACAATCTTCTGACCCACCGCCTTGCCGTTGCTGGAGTTAGGGGGACAGCTTTAAATTGGCTGGCCTCCTTTCTTCACAACCGTGGACAGCGAGTGGAGAGGGGGGGCCTGGTCTCTGAGAGGTCCCCTCTACATTGTGGGGTTCCTCAGGGGGCCATTCTCTCCCCTCTGTTGTTTAACATCTATATGCAACCACTTGCTCAGCTGGTCCGAGATTTCGGGCTCGAGTGTTATCAATATGCTGACGACACTCAGCTTGTGTTAAAGATGGAAGGCCAACCGGAGTCTGTACCCGACAGTTTTCACCAGTGC
The DNA here is from genome assembly GCF_035594765.1 of Anolis carolinensis. Lineage (NCBI taxonomy): Eukaryota > Metazoa > Chordata > Lepidosauria > Squamata > Anolidae > Anolis > Anolis carolinensis. Next base: position 150,791,816 of record NC_085841.1, on the reverse strand, counting down.
CTCGAGGCCATTATTGGATGGTTACATTCCAGTAGTTTGAGGGTGAATCCAGCAAAGACGGAGTTCCTATGGCTGGGCCGACCGGGCAGTGGGGATATCCAGTTGCCAACCCTGGATGGTGAAGTGCTACGCCCGTCTTCACTAGTAAAGAGTCTGGGAGTCCTCTTGGACCCTTCACTGACGATGCAGGCCCAGGTCTCCGCCGTTACCAAAACTGCCTTTTTTCATCTTCGGCAGGCTAGACGGCTAGCCCCCTATCTATCTAGGGACAACCTGGCTACAGTGATCCAGGCTACAGTCATCTCGAGACTGGATTACTGTAATGCCCTTTACATTGGCCTTCCTGTGTCGGTGATCCGGAAGCTCAAATTGGTGCAAAATGCAGCTGCCCGGCTCCTTGCGGGAGTCCCCATAAGATGCCACATAACACCAATCTTACGGCAGCTGCACTGGTTACCAATTGAGCACCGGATCACTTTCAAAGTGATGGTGCTTACCTTCAAGGCCTTACATGGTCCAGGGCCGATGTACCTGAGGGACCGCCTCACCCCTTACAAACCCCAGAGATCCCTCCGTTCTGAGGACCAAGACCTGCTGGAAGTCCCCAGTTTTAAGACCTTGCGTCTAACTGCAACTAGACGCAGAGCCTTTTCAGTAGTGGCGCCATCTCTGTGGAACACCTTGCCACCTGAAGTTCGTGCCTTGCGGGACTTGTTGGCCTTCCGCAGGGCATGTAAGACACACCTGTTTCGGCAGGCTTTTGAGTTCTGTTGCTGATGTTTTAAAAGGTGCTTTTAGGATGTTTTAAAGATTTTTTTTTTAAATGATGTTTTTAAAATGTTTTTAAATTGTTGATTTTAGCCGGTTCTTGTAAGCCGCTCCGAGCCCTAGGGGAGTGGCGGCATATAAGTTTGAAAAATAAATAAATAAATAAAAATAATGGGGAAAGGGTGATGGGGCAATGCACGTTGCTGCACTTTCTCCCATATGATAGAGGCAAGGTTGCCAAGACACTTTGTCTCGTCTCCATCATATGATGGGAGAAGGAGGTAGGGCACGTAGGGTGCCCTGAACCACTCTGCGTGCCTTGCCTTTTGTCTGTGATTTCCAGTGAAATGGCACGGCCCCAGTGGCCATGTGAAGAAGTCCTATGTCTGACTAAAACCATAATGGTATGCTTAGATTTGTTGGAGTCACAATCTAAAGAACATTAGTTTCATACATTAAAAACTATACCTTGGAACTTCATCCCACAAGCAGGAAGAAAGTGAAGGGAACTGTCTTATCCCATTCCCTCCTGTTGTTCCCTGTCTTCTGGGATGGTCAGCCATCCCACACTCTTACCAAGTTAATACCCATATTTCCTCTGCTTTCTCTTCCTTTTCTCTATTTGGAGTCGGGGTAACACCTGACTCCTGAAGATGGGTTAAGGGCTCTGTTTCAATGTGCTGCAGAAACGGAGCCCCACGGAGTCCCACTGGACATACCCTTACATCATGTGATGGCCTCTGTGGGATTCCCATGGAACTCTTTTTCCAAAGCACATTGATACAGAGCCCTAAACCCTTGAGATGAAATCCTTGGTTTGTTTTTACTAGGTTGTTTGCCTTTGTCATGTATGATTGTCAATGGATTTATTTCACACACCCTGCCAAAAAAATTATTATCAATTTTTAGCACCAAGTTTGCGAATTTGTGATCTCCCTGCTATTGTTGAACTATCCCATCAGCCTTACCCAATAAAGCAAACAGATGAGGGTTATGGGAGTTGCAATCCACTAACAACTACTGGATGGTCATATATTCTCCAGCATTACTAGATATAAACACCCATAATCTCTTTAGTGTTTTATAGGCCTAGTGTTTCATGAGAGTGGGGGAAGAAGGTCATAAATCCACACAGAATTTTGAACTGGTGAATTTTGTATTTGGATTGTGGATTTTGATGAAAGATACAGAAGGCAATTTGCAGCACGGAAGTTCCCTGTTGGCTGTACATTGGCAAAAGCCTATGAGTTTGGAAAATCTTACACTAAGAAAACATGCACCAAGTACAACCACTTAGGGTGATAGGATATGAATAGTTAGAGTAGAAAATGAGGACCTCTTTCTTTTCTTTCCAAGTTAACTCCCATTTGGGAGATTGCATTCAAGAACAGATGTTGAAGAATTCCAACCCTACGGAAAAAAGCTGATTCTGAAGCCATAGTTAAACATGACCAGTCTGTGAGACACTTTTAGTTCCTTAAAAATGTGGCTACTGCTAATTCCCCCATTTCCTTTTTGAATTAAAGAAATATCCTTTCCAATGAGGAGTGTTAATTACTATAGGCAACTATTCCTTAACATTTTGAAGACAAAGGCAAAATGTTACAGAAACTGAATTCTAACACAATGGATTGCACATGGATGCAGTCATGCTTAGAATATGCCCTTTGATACCAGTTGATGTACTCTAATGATTACAATTCAATGTGTTTTGTCAAAAATAAAGTTCTTGCTCTCATCTTAACCTCATGTCAATTTCAGTGTGTTTTTGTATGTTAGTTGGCTTTGTACTCAGACTTTTGTCACCGGGCTGGTTGCAGTTCTGATATACTTGACACTTTGTTGTGCCATTTGGGGGTTCTGTGATTTGAAGGCCTGAACCAAGCAAGGCCAAAGCTTGACAAGCAATCTTCCAGAATCTAAGCAAAATGGGGTGATTAGATTGTACTCAAATGCATGTGCTTGATAAAACTTCAGGATCCATCACAAAATCAAAGGAATATAGAACTGTACACAATGCCAGCCAATTTGATTTCTTCATAATGCTTTAGTGCAATTTTTATTATATCTTTTTCTGTCACATTGTTTCATTGACCATACATGACCTCATCAGATGGCCCCTAAAAATCCAGGGGACAGTGGAAAAAATTGTGGGGCAGCGTTACACTGTGTTCCCTATGTCGGAGGTTGTCGGGGTCATGGTATCCCTTCCCACAACATTTCCCTCTTTGTCCCCTGATTCCTTTTCGTCCCCTCTGGCTTTTTTGTATGAGGAGTTGGGTGTATACCCAACTCCTCAGGGCTCTGTTCTCTGCGCTGCCAGCATGCAGTCAGGACAGAGCCCCATGGAGCCCCACCAGAAGTAACCCTGCGTCATATGATGGCCTCTTCAGGACTCCTATCAGCAGCATGGCATCAGCTCAGAGAAGCAGGAGGAAGATGATTCTCTGCCTCAATATGATGTCATAAAAGTTGGTTTTATACTACCGAAGAATGCTGAGAGATGAAGGGCAGTCCATATATATTTTCAATACATAAATGAAGCATCTTACCATAGTCTGTGAATGTGAAATGTCCTTTCTGTTGGAACCACATGTACGGACAATCCAATTGTTAGTCCACACAAAACCGATTAAATTTATGTTGATTTCCTAAGTTTCTGTTGATTCAGTGGGTATATTTTAGTTGGAAGTAATGTTTAGATTTAGGGCTATATGCAAATGGAAGGCAGGGCTGAGCAAGGTAAACCAGTAGAAGAAAGCAACAGAGATTGTGCCCAGCAAGTAGGGAAAGGTGAGGGATGCTGTACCCATCAATCTTTGGTGCAGTCATATTCCAGTTCCAGCCAGTTTCAGCCAATCATTGATAATGAGAATGGGTGTTGAGAACTGCAGTCGAACAATATCTTATACCGATTTTTCATTATTACAGTTCATTTTCCATACTTTGAGCCCCATGTGAACAGAATCAGAATTTTTCTGTAGGATGATAAATTTCTATGCCACTAAGTTCAGCTCTACACAGACCAAATAAAAAGACTCACTTTGCAATTGCTATGGGGAGTCCACATAATGTGTGACCGGTTTTGCAGCAGAAGTCCTACTTTCAACCATAAATCTAGCACAAGGGGGAACTGAATTTCTGCCAGAGCTTCCAGAGTGAGCTCCAGAGTGATCTGCTCCAATCCAGTGTCCACACATCAAAGAGATCTACTGCTGTGTTATCAGCTTTCTGGTGGCTTTGCTTCTTCTGGTCACATTTCAAGACACCCTGCTAACATCAGCTGTAGTGACATCACTAGCAATAGTCTGCAAGGAAGCTGCTTTTGGCAGTGAAACAACAGCAGGAGCAGTCCAAATGTGTCCTCGGTGGTGCCTGTTGGGGACACTCCTGTATTGCAACTGAGCAGCTCTACAGCATAGTACCCTGGATTATTTTGCTAAGTGTACATGCAACCTTATTCCTAGTCTTACATCTCCAATGTTGTTAGATTACAACTCCCAGAATTTCTAACTATTGACCATGCTGGCTGGAGCTTCTGAAAATTGAAATCCAATAATATTTGGGAAGTACTGATCCACCCACAGCTGTCCTACTTTTCTTGTTTAACCAAATAACCTACTGCATTGCATCAGTTCAGTCATTTCTTCTAACGATTCAAACATAGTAGAAACAAATTCTCTCTGTGCTATGAAAAAAGTTGCTCAAATAAGATTTGTCTGAATGACATTGGGGGCACATTTCTAGCATTAGGTGTTAATGCTTTCATATGTCCAAAAATTGTGTTTCCAGGTTGAATCCCCACTGCCCCTCTGCAATTTTTAAATCTTTGAGGGAATAAATTTAGGACAATGGCTCATTGATTTATACTGAGTGTAGCAATGGCTTTATAACTGCATGAATCATGTGGATTGCTCAATTCACCACATGCCTTAATAAAAGTTTCACTTTAATAAAACAAAGTTAAGGCAAATATTCCCAGAGTCTGGGTTGACATTCCTTATACATTACCCTGACTCAGGAAATTATTACTATATATTTTACAGCAGTTACAGTAGGTTAGGGATCAGGATTAGAAAATACTAACTACTGTGACATTTAGCAGAACTCCTGTGTATATATGGTTAACTCTTAAAGGGGCAGAATGGAACAAAAAGGCATCATAAGATATAATGGTTAGGCAGGGGTCCTCAAACTTTTTAAGCCGAGGGCCGGTCCACAATCCTTCAGACTGTTGAGGGGCCGGATTATCATTTGAAAAAAAAATACAAACAAATTCCGATGCACACTGCACATGTCTTATTTGTAGTGCAAAAACAACAACAACAACAACAACAAGAACAACAAAAGAACAATACAATATTTAAAAATAAAAACAATTTTAACCAACATACATTTATCAGGATTTCAATGGGAAATGTGGTCCTGCTTCTGGCCAATGATATAGTCAAGTTAATTAGGGTTGTTATTGTTGTTTTGTGCCTTCAAGTCATTTCAGATTTGGGCGAGCCTAAGTCTAAAATGTATTTATTTATTATTTATTTATTTACTGCATTGATTTACTACATTTGTATCACACCCTTCTTCTTTTTTTAAAAAAAATCTTTTATTTATAATTTTAACATGTACATAAAATAAGAAAAACATAAGAAGAACATATTGGAAAAAAAGTGAAAATGAAAGAGAAAAAGAAAAAAAAGAAAAAAAAAGGAAGGAAATGAGACGAGCAAAACCCATTACCACTTCCAGCTCCTCTGCATTGTATCATAAATCAACCTTAGAACATTTGTTATTTTTGGCGTACCGTTCTATGTAACCTGAAGTCTAAGAATTCCTGTGTCATCTCAGTTCTGTATCTGTATCACTTCCTGACAAATATTGACTTAATTTGTTCCAATCCGTCCCTTGCCTTGGCGAGATATTCTGTGACACTTTCTGTGTTAATAAATCCATATTTTTGATGTCAATTAGCTTCAGTATCCATTTTTCTATTGTGGGAATTTCTTGTGTTTTCCATACTTTGGCAATGCATATCCTGGCCGCTGTTACCATGTATGTAAAAAGTTTTTCCGTGTTGGAGTCCATATGAAAGTCAACCATGCATAATAGAAAATATTCTGGTTTTGTATTAAATTTAATTTGCAATATTTTCTCAATTTCTTTCCTTATTTCCAGCCAGAACTTTTTTATTTTTTTACATCTCCACCACATATGCATGAAGTCTCTGTTATGTTTCTGGCATTTCCAGCACCTCCCGTCTCCTTTACCCTTACTAAACTTTGCAAGTCGTTCTGGAGTGAGATACCATCTATAGAAGACCTTAAACCAGTTTTCCCTAATTTCAGTTGCATATGTAAGCTTTTGATTCTTTTTCCATATCTTTTCCCAGTCTGAAAACATAATCGTATGGCCTAATTCTCTTGCCCATTTTATCATTACCGTGTTTACCTGGTTTTCTTCTGTATCCCTTCTCACCCCTAAGGGGACTCAGAGTGGCTTACAAATTATATGTACATACAATATATTATATTATCAGCATAGCACAATATTAGCATTATATATTACTATATTGAACTATACCACTATACTGTAATATTATTAGTAATATTATATGTAATATAGAATATATAATTAATATTATTATATGGTATTATTATTAGTGTTATATTGTATTACATTATAATATTATTATCAATATTATATGTATATACAATATATTATATTATAAAACTGAGGGCGGGGGCCAGGTAAATGACCTTGGAGGGCCGCATCCGGCCCCCGGGCCTTAGTTTGGGGACCCCTGTGGTTAGGCATGATATATTTTCCATGAATACTTTTTGAAGTAATGTACTGCGCTCCATACAGTCATGTCGACCACATGACCTTGGAGGTGTCTACGAACAACGCTGGCTCTTTGGCTTAGAAATGGAGATGAGCACCAACCCCCAGAGTTGGTCACGACTGGACTTAACGTCAGGGGAAAACCTTTACCTTTACCTTTTACATGTTTTCAAAATATTTTCTACATCACACTGACAGCTTTGCAAATATGCAGAAGTTGCTTCCATATACAACTGTACATTGGAAGATGTTTGATAATAAATCAGAATCTTGATCCAGCTAGCTCAGTATTGACTACACCCGCTGATTGCAGTTCCCCAGAATTTCACGCAGAATTTTTCCAAACTCTATTTGGACATGCAGGAGACTGAACTTAGGATTTTTTACAAACAGACAGTGTCCTCTGATTTTTGTGAAAGAGTTCTGAAACTCCTTTCTACCATCACATCCAGCTTTTATTCTCAAAATAAGTAACATCAGCCTTCTTAGTTGATATTGATTGATTGCATTTGTCTGCCACTGTTCTCCAGGAGTGAAAGCCAAGGTGGCTTCCAAAACAATTAAAACTATTCACAATTAAGCCTAACCTTAATTAGGCTGGGCTGTGGCGCAGCTGGCTAGTAACCAACTGCAATAAATCGCTACTGACCGAGAGGTCATGAGTTCAAAGCCCGGGTCGGGTTAAGCCTCCGACCATTAAATAGCCTGGTTTGCTGTTGACCTATGCAGCCCCGAAAGACAGTTGCATCTGTCAAGTAGGGAAATTTAGGTACGCTTTATGCGGGAGGCTAATTTAACTAATTTACAACACCATAAAACTGCCAGCAAAACACGAGGAAAGGAATGAGGAAGTACAGCCACCAGTGGACAGTGAAGCAACAGCTCCCCCTGTGGCAGGAATCGTGAAGCTGGAAAAATGTTAAATGCCTCTGTGTCTGTCTATACTGTATGTTGTTTGTCTGTTGGCATTGAATGTTTGCCATATACGTGTTCATTGTAATCCGCCCTGAGTCCCCTTCGGGGTGAGAAGGGCGGAATATAAATACTGTAAATAAATAAATACTGTAAATAACCTCCCATAGAAGGACATTTCAGAGGATGTGATCAACCACTGTAAAGTCTCTCTCATGTCCTCGCCAAGTGAGGCTGTGATGGCAACTGGGCAGAAAGTCTTCCCCTGGAGATCTGGCAAGTTCATTTCAAGAGACAAGGGATGCATCCACACTGTAGAATCAATGCAGCTTGATGCTACTTTAAATGCCATAGCTCAATGATATGGAATCATGGGAGCCATCGGTTTACAAGGTCTTTGAGCTTCTCTGCCAAAGTGTGTTGGTGCCTCATCAAATAACACATCCAAGGATTATTTGGCAATGAGCCATGGCAGTTAAAGTGGTTTTAAACTGCATTAATTCTATGGTGTAGCTGTACCACTACCCGTGGTCTTTCAGATAGTCTGGGCTCAAGCAGAATAGAGCTTTGTAGCCATGACTGAACGTAAATTATGCTTTAAAATAAACTGGTAGCTAGTGAAGTTTTGTTCCCTTAGTATAATTGGTCCCAGCCAGCATTTTGGATGGAGCATTTTGAACCTGCTGAAGTTGCTGAGTACTTTTCAAGGACAGCACAACAGAGAGTGCATTACAGTAGTCATGGAGGGTGCTGATCAAATTTCACAAGCACCCTGAGCTGCTCTTCTCTCCGCTTCAGTGGCCCCTTCTCATAATATGGGCATACTTTTACAAGACAGCAGAAGATGAGAAAATTGAAGTGCTGCATACTTGAAAGGGCTGTTGCTATTACGTGTCTTTAATTCATTTTGTTTTATTATTATGTTCTTGGCATTAAATGTTGCCAACTGTTGTAAGCTGCCCTGAGTCCCTCCGGGTGAGAAGGGTGGGGTATAAATGCTGGAAATAAATAAATAAATAAATTTTTGACTTATTGTAATCCAAACATGAACCTGTTATGGAGTTTTCTGGGTCTGGAAGAATGTGACTCACCCAAGATCATTCAGTGGGTTTTCAATGAGAAGTAGTGAAATGAATCCTAGCCTCCATAGTCCAACATTCAAACCACTACACCATGCTGGCTCTCATGAAATTGATTATATAAATGGAATGTAGTATTAGAATTACCACTGGGATTTTAAAATGTTGCCCAGTTTCAGAGCTAATAAGAAACAATGTTGTTATCACTTTTGCAATATAGTAGGCTGTTTTAGCCCCCTTTATTCAAGAAATGATATTGAAGTACTGTAGCTCCTGATCAGTTTTTTGGTAAAACCCCCCCCCCCCATTATTTCAAAATAATCTACATAGACAACAATTAGCAGTTTGCACCTTCAGTTCATTTTACCAAATATAAAAATATGCAAGTCTTTAATAAGAAATATTAATTTTCCCATGAGCATATTAGATCTCTGCAAAATACCACTTTTGTGTGACAAATATATTTTGCTTCAAAGTCTTCTCCAAAGAAGGATGAGTAATATCTGAGGGTAGTCATATTTCAGAGTGTTAAAAAGCAAGGAAATCTGCAGGGGAAGGCTGAGAAATCAGGAATTGGAGGATCTATTCCTGTTTTCCCAGGGTGATAGAGGGTAGAATAAGGGATAGTGCTGTGGTAACCTCCAGTTGGAATTCTCTGAGCAATTCGTGGGTGGGTGGCAGAGTCAGGCCAAAGTCAAAAGACAAGATGGCTTTCCCATTGTATGCAATTAAACTAGGCTGACAGTTAAACCTTCAGTATTGGTAATACAACTGTGTCTCCTGCCACATTTGCAGTGTACAGAGCAAGCCACACGTTGCATGCAAGTATGAACACATACATGCAGCTGTCCTTTAAAAATGTTGTCACTTTTCCTCACTCTCCAGAATCTGCTTTCTGAGGCAGCCAGCTCAATCTGCCTAATGCAATAACCATCTGGCCCTCAGATATTGTGCTACATGACCCAGCATTCCTTTCCATTGATTATGCTGCTTATGTTTGCTGGGAGTTGTAATTCAAAAACGTTTTGAGGTCTGCATCATTCCCATTCTCAGCCAGACAGACCCTAGTGCAGGAGTAGACAAACTCATGCCCTCCATACATCTCTCTGACCAACTCCCTGACTTTTGGAGAATCTAGGCTGAACACCTAGAGGACACCAGGTTTGCTTTTAGATAACACCAACAGGGAGCACACTTGCCACTTGTGACAATCTGTTTCTTGAGCCTTTTTGGCAAAGTATAGCATATTTTTTCAGTCTCTTGAGAAGGATGTTAAAAGGATCCAGCAGTACACCTTCCCTTCTGTTAAATGCGGCTTTGAGAGAAATGTGACTTTCCTTCCATACTGTGCTAGTGAACGTGGCAAAGATATTGTACAGCTGCAGCAGTGGCACACAATATTATTTGTTGCCTATAAAAAGTAAGCTTAACATTTACCGATAGCCATGAAATAAGTATGCCTTTGTGAGCGATCGCCCTCTGCCTGGGCTTTGCAGCACTTTGCTTGATCTGGCCTACAGCCTATGTAAAGATATGTCGATTATAAAGAAAACACTTCTTTTCAGAATGCAATGTGAAAGCTTGTAAAACATATAGTCTTTGTCCACACAACATGTCTTCGTTAAGGAATGTTAAACAAACACTGTAACATTTCAAGTTTTTCTCTCCTCTCTCTTGCTCTCCCGGTCTTTTCTTATGTCACTTAGGGTCCACAAATAAAATATACATTCCTGAGTAAGGTCGGTGGAACAGAGCATGTAAACAAGCAAGCTTGTATGTTTCTTTTTATAGGAAAGGGGCAAAAGCACATTCAATCCAACAGCCTTCCTGAAATGACCCAGATTTGAAATGTACAGAGACGAGAACATCAGAATGCTTGTCTGTAACAGGCCATTTCTGCACTATATGATTGTTTTATTGCAAATAACCCTCAGCACAACATAGCCTTCTGCTGGTAGTGTCATCCAGCTGTTTGCCTGGACACTATGTTCACTATTTTTACCTAACAGCTGATCTAACATGTTTTTTCCAGCTGTGGAGGTTTATGGTTCGGCTACATCAATAACAACTCAATCTCTCCAAGCATCTGGCTAAGGACACACTGTGTTAACTTCCAAATTAGAAACCATTTGGGAGCAATCCTACTATTAGACAGAATGACCTGGTGGCTACCTTAGGCAGAAAATGCTACAAGCAGCAAGGCTTTGGAGGAAAGGACTGTGTGCCACACACCACTGTCACATCACCAGTATGGCCCACAAACATACCTGATGACAAACTGAAATGAATCTAGATAGTCCATCCCCTTCCGGAACCCCTGGAACTGAAAAGCCACCATAAGCTTCAGGACCTGCTCCAAAAATAGATTGTTGAAGATTGGTCAATAAGTACTGAACATAGTATGATTCAGGAAAAGTTATTCAAAATGCTAGTTTCCTCTTTTATGCGTGATGGAATAATTCCTTATTGTGGACAGGCATTTACCTTACTACTTCCCCTATCAAATCTGCCACTCACCCCAATCTAGTAAACACAAATAAGTGCTTTATACAAGAAAAAATCTCTCTGATTGATATAGATGATTTTCCATTGATTTTAAGGCAGCTAGGCATGTACAACTGTGAAGCTATATGTTCATCTAAATGAGTACAGAAGCCTGTCTGTGTAGGACAGGTGTGAGCAGTTGTAGCTTTCCAGATGTTTTTAAATGACATCTTCCATAAAGATGCATATATATGTGTGGAGATAGATAGACAGATAGATAGATACCTTGACTTAAGAATTTAATTTTTTCCTTGACTGTGTTCTTAAGTCAAAACATTCTTCTCTCAAAGTGACTTTTCCCATTGAAATGCATTGAAATGCTATTAGTCTGTTCTGGTTCCCTGAAAACCATCTAAATTTTGTTTTCTATGTGTTTTAAATAAGAAAATATGCTTTATAAATAACAAATAATGTATAAAATGTTCAGAGATGGGCAGTGGATAGGTTCCATGCAGCCACTTTGGCAAGGAAGCAACAAAATGTGTGTTGGCCAATAGGCTTGTGCAATATGGGTAAATTGTGATCCATTTCAATGTCCCAGATTTTGGTGTGGGTCCCAGACCATTTTTGGGGGGCCTCCCAAATTCAGGAGGACAGAAATCTGTTTTCGATTTGGGAAGCTATCTGGCCCATTGGCAGCAATGGGGGGAACTTCCCAGGCTCCCTTTCCATCATTTTAGGCATTGTTTGTTCTTATATCTTTGATTAAGACCTGGATTAAAAGCATCGGAGTTAAGATACTACTCTTTCTGCAATCCTTTTCCTTCTGTCTGCAGAGGACACCTGGGTTTAAAGAAAGGGCTTAAGAAACCTCGCTTCCTGGGCTCCTTTTCCTCTGGCTCCCTCCCTCCACTCCACATGTAACCAAAATAAACCAAATGCATCTTGTTTTCAACAGCCACTGTTCTGTTGCTGCTGGTAAAAAAATGGCAGCAGAGCCCATGCCGTTATCAGCTTCTGAACCAGCCAAACCAAGCGAACAAGCTGAAGGCAAATGTCCACAACAAATCCATGCACAAGCCTATTGGCCAGTGTATAGCAAGGCAAAATGGCATCACACACATAAGTAAACCAACCAAAACTTCCTCAGTGGACAGCAATCTCCCAAAGCAGAGAAGAGCATGCAGGCAAAAGCAGATAGGCAGGCTGAGCCACAAGATACAATGGCTTCTCAGGTCTGCTGGAAGAGCCAGAGCTGCTGCTCCAGTTAGAAACCAGTCCAGTTTTGTTTCTCTCTGTCTTGCTTTAGGGGGCAAAGAGGCCTCTTTTGCACTGTTCATAGTTCAAAATAGTGTTCTTATGTCAAAACATAAAGATTTCAGTAAAGATGTGTAAGTTAAAACATACTTATGTTGGGGCATTCTTATGTAGAAGTTCTACTATACACACACACACAAATATATATACACACACACTATATATATGGTATGTTTTTAATGCAAATGCAAATTTGAAAAAGAAAATATAATTTTTACCATATACAGTTTCTTTACAAATATCATTGCTACTTTTAATACTAATTTAATTCAGTCACATCTTACAGCATAGAAACATCAAAGTAAGTTGTGAAAAACTGCATGTGATGGAACAAATCTGAAGTCATTTTTGGATTGAGAACACCAAAATCCTATAAAACCAACATATGATTTTTAATGAACATCAATTTTGCAGTCCTGCGATCCATCAGTAGTGCTTAGCATGGCTAAATTAGGAATATAATTCCTTCATTGATTTTATTCTCGAAATAAGAAATATTTTGTTGTCTATAAAAAGTAGAAATAAATTTATTATTTATTTCTGATATTTCTACCCCGCCCTTCTCCCCGAGGGGACTCAGGGCGGCTTACACAACTGGCAGGATCACTACCAGTATATCATAATACAATAAAATAATAAAACAGTTAAAATAGTTAAATAACATATTAAAATACAATATATAAAATATTTAACACAGTGCAATGCCGAATATATATGCCAGTCATCCATCAGACCTTGTGCAAGAGCCTTAATCCAATCCATGTCAACGCTAACTGAGTTCATTCATTAAACACTTGCGCACATAGCCAGGTCTTCAACTTCTTTCTAAACCCCAGAAGGGATGGAGCCTGCCGAGGAACCACCACCGAGAAGGACCGAAATAAACATTTTTTATGGAAAACAGGAACACCTGCAATGAAAATATTAGCCTGTGCAGAAAATGCTGATTTTATGCACTGAAAATGTGTTTTCTGTGCAAAAAGCCATGTGAAATTTATAAACAGATTCATGTTTAAAATGATAGTATTGTTCACATATCAAAAATCTATGCTTTTAAACAGTTTTATTCTCCAATAGATTGTGTGCTCAATGACAACATTTTCTGCAGATAATTTTCTGAATAAAAACAATGTTTTCTGCAAAGAAAATAATACTTATGTGCAGTAGATGTTTTCTACAAAGACCCACATGCAAATTTTGTAAGGAATATGTTCTGAATAGTAAAAATTGCCCGTCCACAATTCTCCTTGTGAAAGGGTTCTCTAAGGACTCATCCACACTTGCATATAAAATCTATATTATCTGATTTGAACTGGATTCTATGGTGGTGCAATCAAACTTTTTAAAAACAGTATTTTGAAATATTATTTCTATCCCCATTATTGTAGGCCCAAAAACATCTGGAGGGCCACATTGGTTGCCCTTGCTATAAAAATCTATATATGCATTAAGAACTTATATAAGACTTGAGTTTAAATTGCTGACCTAAAATATGTTCTGATGATATCCTTCACAAATCAGAATTATTGTCACCATCATCATTGTTATTGTGACTAAAACAACTACTAAAAATAGCACTATATAAGCAAAAATGCATATTTTTCCCCTCAACATTTTCCTCCCCTTCTACACTGTCACATAATCTATCAAAGCAGATAATCCACATTATCAGTTTTGAACTGGATTATATGTGTCTACACTGCCACATAATCCAGTTCAAATCTAATTTTATATGGCTGTGTAGAAGAGGCCCTAGTTAGCTAGCCAGTATCCTATCTTCTGCATTTTACTATAGAAATAACTCATTAAAAAACTTCTTGCATTCCTTCTTATTTCATGTACTTCATATATATGCTATCAGCAAATTATTGCTTGCCTCAGGGGACATATGTATTTGAGAAACTCAGATGAAAGAGGCGTTGAAGACATGAGACCACACAAGACACAGATTTCACATGAATAATAATGAAACAGATCATGGACACAACTGTTGAAATTAATTTTGCTCTGTATGGACAAGAGTGTACCCCAATATGCATGCACGTGTGTGTGTGTGTGTGAGAGAGAGAGACAGAGACAGAGACAGAGACAGAGACAGAGACAGAGAGAGGAGTCCAATGCTGGCAGCACTCTTACAGAGCCTACTAATGGTACCTGTAAAATCAAATTTGCATTCACTGGTTCATATTTCAGTGTATAAATGGTGAACCTTTGTATTCTGCCTAGGGCAAACAGGGCAGTCTTTACACAAAACAATAAATGGATGCAAAGTTGACCTGCAACTGAGCATTCATCTCCCCCCCCCCCCCAAATAAAAAGGAGGGTACACTTCAGCATCACAGTGCCACCGGTTTTGAGTCATCTCTTCAGTTAAGGAGTGAGCCCAACTTTTGCCCATCACCAAGGCACCTATCTCTTAATGGTCTAAAGCAGTGGTTCTCAACCTGTGGGTCCCCAAGTGTTTTGGCCTACAACTCCCAGAAATCCCAGCCAGTTTTCCAGTTGAAGGCCAAAACATCTGGGGACCCACAGGTTTAGAACAACTGGTCTAAAGGTTAGTCTTGACTAGAGTTGACCCAATAAGTGTATGGCATTCATCTCCATGTTGACTTTGTATTCAACAATGGTTTGCAAGGATCTACATTACTTAGGACTAGCCCTCAAAATGCCTAGAGATATATCCTGACAGCAGAGAGACATCTTGTCCTTCCCTTCACTCCCGTCCAGGTGGGTGTTTTCTTTTTCATTGGGTCATGTGGCACCCGTCCATGTTTGGGGAAGTTGGGGCTGGCTGTGTGGTTCTTTCAGGTATTTTGAGAGCTACTTCAAGAGAGCAAGACGGCTAGGCAGGCTGTGTTTTTCTGGTATATAGTTTGTTTCCTTTACCCCTGGCTTCTACAAGGGAAAAACTGAAGCTCTCTCCCTGTGCTGACTCCCATTACTCTTTACGGTCTCTAATCTCCTTTTATAATTTCCGCCTAACCTCCCCGTACCACGAAATTTGACAAGACGATCTTTTACTCCCCTCCTCTGGTAGTGCTTACGATGACCTCAGCCTCCTCTTTCTTATTTTCCCACCTGACTTGGCACCTGTTTCTGATTCCATAAATAAGCACAATTATGAAACATCTTGGACTGGTACTCGGTTGGCACAGGTGTGAAAACATTCTGTTCCTTCACAAGGAACCTATCAGCATTTTCAATCTTTCAAAATGGAACAGCAACCACTGTGTACACACAGGGATATGCATGCACATGCACACTCGCACACACATACTTTTATATGCTTTCGGTTTCTTTGTGCTTGATTTGAACACGTATATGTGGAGGGTGTTAAACTGACAGGAGGCCAACTGGTTGATTTTTTTTTACTCTTTCTGATCCAAAGAAACATTCTTTCAGGAGAATGCTTTCCCTTCATATGGCCTACTGTTTGTGTCTCTGGTGAGTTGGTTTGCACTACTCCCTTGCCACATGTTCATCTCAATTTGAGGTGATTTTTATTACGCATTTTTGGAGAAGGCAGCTCTCTTCTCAGACTATGAAAAGCAATCATTTGAAATGTTTTCAGTCAGAGGAGCCAAGTCAAAGAAGCATTTATTTCAAGGGGCTGGCAGTATGGGTGGGAGAGAAAGAGAGCTATATTCATGTCAAGCAGCAACAGCTATGATGGTCTGTGATTTTGAACCTTAACAAAATAAAGGGACAGTGACAGTTGGAGACTTCCATGTTAGTAGGGTGAGAATTGACGTGTGTGTGTGTGTGTGTTTGTCCAAACTTTAAAGGATCTATCCAAGGTGCTGAGCTCTATCTTGACAAAAGTTTTGACACCTTGGATATGTTCTTTCAACGAGTTGATTGACTCCTTCACACATCTCAACTTAGATTAGTGGTTCTCAACCTATGAGTCCCCAGATGTTTTGGCCTTCAACGCCCAGAAATCCTAACAGCTGGTAAACTGTCTAGGATTTCTGGGAGTTGTAGGCCAAAACTCCTGGGGACCCACAGATTGAGAACCACTGCTATATATATATATATATATATATATATATATATATATATATATATATACATACACCAAAGAGTCAGCGGATTCCTTCACACTTTTCCCCTTGGATATCTCCTTAAAACAAAGAGTGGATTGACTCTTTCACACTAATACTTATGCTCTAAATCAGTGGTTCTCAACCTGGGGTCCCCAGATGTTTTTGGCCTAGGTTGAGAACCATTGCTCTAAATGGTCCTTTCTTTGGTTTAGTCTGGACCCTGGAGATATAGGAGCATGGAAACAACTCACTACAAACAAACATTTATCTTTAATATTTATTTTTGTTTGTTTTAACTAAAGCATTATCAACTTTCAGTTACTACTGGTTTCTGGCCTCATTACATATAAATCATATTTTGTGCCAAAAGTCAGTGGTTTCTAACATTCAAAATTTTAAAAAAGTAATTAAAAATAACTACTTGTCATTTTTGAGAAACAGAAAATAAGTTGTTGTTTTCTATTTAATTGTAAACTAACTGACTACTTTGCTGTCTTAGTACTAGAATGACCAGTGATTTTTAAACACAACATTCCAAAATTGCTATATGGGTTCTTATTACTTGAAATATTCTGTTAGTTAATCTTTATGATTTGTTTCTTATAATTGCAAACCATGGCTGGCTACCTCTTATTCATAGACCTGCACACTTTTACCTCTGGTATGTGCATGGTTTGTACAGGGACAGGTTCTTCTGTATAACTCATGTCTGCCTTTTCCATTCCTTGGGAGCTACTGGGTCTTTCCATCTTAGTGCAGTTTAAAAGCTTACTGTTGCTAGCGATCTATCTGCTGTTTTTCTCTTTAACTGACATATGCTTGGGCTTGAGCCAGGGAACATTGGAGTCCATAGTGAGGTGGGTTTTTCTGCTGACTTCAATGGACTTTGGATCAGGCTCATAAAAAGCTAATTGGCTGTAACGTTCTGCAGCCGATTGCTGCAGATGTTGTACTTATTCTCTTTTAATCCACAAACAGTCTCATGAGGAAGCTTCTGTTTAAATTTGGAGAAGCTACCACATCATCCTCTTTCTGTGGCAGAATGCCATGGTTGCCAACATATGGCATGCAGGCTGTACACAAGACTTCTTCTCCCTCTCTTGCTTCCAGCGGCAGAATCCTTTGAAGGCTTCCACTGGCAAAAACAGATTCATCACCTGGCATGACAGAAAATGGAAACTTGAATCAGGAGTCTTACCACTAGCCAGGCACCAAACCACAGTCTTCTGGCAGAAGGGATTGAAGTGGGTGAGCAAAATATTCTCTTTCCACCACACCAGCTCAGATCATCACATTTAAGGACAGGGACCAAGAGCTGCATACTCAATTCTTTGACTCCTTTGTGATACTAGCAGCTTCCCAATGCCCCTGTTACTCTACAATCAGCTCACCTTATTTGCAGAATTCTTGTGATACTTTCCATATGTGTTTCTTTCATCTTTTTCCTCTTTAGGATAGGTGAAATTTTTGCTTCAGTTTTCTTGGCGTTTCTTTCTTTCTTTTCTTTCTTTTTTGCCCTCTTTTTAAAAATAAGAACTTTCCAAAATTTTCAAATGTCTTTAAATATGATGGAAAGGTTTTTAGAAAGTGCATGTGAAACAAAAAGGATAATTGAAAGAACTATCCATTCAGCAGAGAGTTTTGAATGTTCACATCTTAAAAATATCTGCATATTTAAACACATTTGCAGTACCAAAATTAGGGTTGCCTTTTCTCCTCTACCTTTATTTTTATTTTATTTTATATGCTTGGTGGTGGGAGAAGACAGGTACCTCATCTCTACCAGCTGGTTGAAAGACATGTACAAAAAAAACACAACAATTATTACACTGATATGCTTGTTGAAAAGGGCCGGTGCAGATGGTTAATAATTTTGTTTAATAATTTTTTTTAAACTTCTCAAATCTCATTATTCTCATAAAATAACTTTGGTGGAGGCTTAATATGGGAGAAAGTGGAACTGCAAGAGCTATCCATCCCTGCCTATTACAGAAAATCTGTTAAGGAGGGTAAAACAAAACAGCTTTACGATACCTTTTGGTTGGTAATATGTTAGGCCCCTTCTACACAGCCATATAATCCAGATTATCAAAGCAGTTAATCCACATTAACTGCTTTACACTGTCATATATTCCAGTTCAAATCAGATGATCTGGATTATATGGCCATGTAGAAGCGGCCTCGGTCTGAGGGCATCCATAATTAAGCACTGTGCTATGATTGCTGTTCCAAGTATCATTGAGTTATTTCAGTGGTGGCTGGGTGGCTTCCAATGCGTCTTTGCTCAATATTGTGAGTTTAGTGGTTTTCCAAGTGTACAATGTGTTATGTTTCATCAAAGGAATATTTTAGATCTTTTGGATTTCAGTTCTTTGATGTACGTATTATCAACCTGTATATTACATGTTCTTTATAAAAAAGAACTTCAACATAAGTTTCTTTGAACACACAGCTCTCAGTAGCGATATTCTGTTCTGTCTGCCTCTTGCTCATGTTCCATGTTCCTTTGTTGACTTCTCAGATGTTTCTCTCTAAGATGTGAACAGTTCTTTTAAAGTGTTATCTGCCTACAATCCACATCCCATTGAAAACAGCCATAAATTTGTCAGTACAGACTTTATGTACTTGGCAGTGTGGTATTCATTAAAACAGTTCTCCCTTTCCCACTCTCACACATGGAAGCCTCCTTTTGCTTATAACTTTTGCTAGATCAGGGTGAAGGAGACTTCCCTCTAAGCAACCTTACTCATTTGCAACATATGCTGCCCATGTGCATTTTTAGCTATACATAGTAGAGCATAATGAAAGCTCAGGTCACTCCACCAACATTGACTGAAATTAACAGCAAGATTGCTGGAAGCTATATGATTTGAGTGTTGGACTAGTACTCTGCAAAACAGAGCTCAAATCCCCACTCAGCCATGAAAATCCACTGGGTGATCTTGGGCAAATCACACACTATCAGTCCCAGAAAACCCCACGATACGTTCGCCCTAGTGTCACTGTAACTTGGTGATGACTTGAAGGCACACAGCAAAACTAGAAGTCTCGTTTGATTGGATCTTAGACTTATTGCAAAAGTCTTGAGAGAATCCTTCGAAGGGCCAGAAAAATGAAACTGAAAGCACATTGCCCATCCACCTTTCCACCACATTTGGAACAACTAATTTCTTCCATCTGTTCCATCCAAAATTTCTTTCAAATGGGCTCCTATTTATTTCAAATATTTCTATCCCGCCCTTCTCACCCGGAGTGACTCCTAGATTGCTTCAAACATGAATTGAAACAAAGTATATGAATTTACATCTCATAATAAAAACATTTTTAAAATTAAATAAAATACTATATTAAACCATGATGTTAAAACACAACATAATTCCTAGAATTCAAGAGCATGGAAAGTTGTTATCAATGAATAAACAGAGGCCACATTTCTGCTGTCTTGGCTTGTTTTCCACAAAAGGCCAGGCTTTCATTTGAAATCTTGATCATCTGTCAACACATCATCCATCCTTCCTGACTCTGAACATGGGGAATAAATCTCCTCTCAGTGAAGAGGAATAGCTACCCAGTATTGCTAAAACAAAACAAAACAAGTGATCCTGCAACTGATTGTGCAACCTCTGCTTCATGACCTATTTGTAAGACTTGGTTCTGTTGATCTCCCAGACATTGCTTTAAAGGAAATGTTTTGAAATTCATTCTTGAAAAGATAACATGATTGTCTCCATTTGACATTCCTTTTAGCTGTTGGTTAAAGCTTATCTCTGGTCTCTCTTTTAGTGGTTGCAAATGTATTGCACATTTATTTCAAGCCATTTTGACACATACCTCTGCCATTCATAAAGACAATAAAGTCTCTTTCCAGAGAAACATGTTCAGGATTGTCATATTTGCTTTTGAACAAGACATGAACTTTTCAGTAAGAACTTGGATCAGCAGTAGACGTTTTACTTTCCCCAAGTGAAGGTTTATGAAGAAGTTTGGAAGAGAAACTGAATTCACCCACATAGTAAATATCATTTCAATACTTTTTTCACTGGGATGGAGAGACATGGAATTGACAGGAAAGTAAATTAGATGAGGTGTGCATTAAGCCATGTTATGAAAGATCACAGGGTTCTCCAAGAGAGGAAGTGCATTTGTGTTCAAAGAGTTTCCACTTGTGTAGAAGTCAGCAGCCAATTAAAGTTGTTCAAAGAGAGAACAACTTCCTGCCCACACAAGATGGTTGCCTTCCAGACTGCGTAGGTGACTAAGAGGTCTACTTGCTAGACACCACAGGTGGTTTTAGGCCAGCTTCTGTCTAGCAGCTTGCATTGCTTAGTCAGTTATATTCATCCTACTATTAGGATGGCATTTATTCTGTCTTTGGCACCAGCATTCCCTCTTCTCCTTAGAGGAAAAAGAACATACTGTGGCTGAGGCTGACCTTTCCCAACATGCATCTTCACATCTAGCATGTGTCTCAGTCTCATACCTTATTCAGTCTTTCCTTGAGAATTTCACAGTCTTTTGATATGTCAGGTAATGAGATTAATTTATTCAGATGCACAATTCTTTGGAAAGCTTTAGGGTGAAACTGCTTAAGTATGTGGAAGCAACTGTTACTTATCATTGACAAGCTGTCTGTTTGAAACTTGCCCTTGGCCTAGCTTAAGACTTTTGCATCCTTGTACTGACTACTGTCAATTACGTCCTACTTAAAAATTGTAGTTCCTAACAATATAGTATCCACAATATGTATATAGGCTATAAAAGTCCCCCGATAGTAGCTTCTATAATAGACTTGGATTCATTTCCCTATTAGTCTGTAAGTGATTGGCTGCTACTCCCACCTTCTCACAGAAATAATATCCAGCATGAGGAGCACTTGTAACAAGAACCCTTCTTCTGCTTATCGCAATGGAGATTGCTCATGGGAAGGGATGGGAACCCCAGTTAGCTGCTTCCTGTGTGACAGAAGAATATACCATCTTTGATTGCAGATGCTGTTTCCCAGTAAGTATTAATGGGGGTGGGGGTGAGGGGATGGGGGTGGAATTCACTGCATAGTTCCCTAACTACCATAGTTATGCATTTAAAACTGACCAATCGCCAAGTATCTAGTCACATTATTTGTGGTGCTCCTTTTTTATTTCATCATTACTGTTTTAGGGAAAAGGAAGCCCTTATAAGTATGGCATAGAAGGTGACAAATTCTAAACATCCTCTTTAAAAGAAACATATGAAAACCATTAGTTGCTGGATCAATAAAGAAACATGTTCATCGTTTTCTCTCTTTTTGGGGGAAGTGGTTTTATTATACCTATATTGCTCCTAAATAACTAATACTCTTAAAGCACCACCTCTCATCTGATCTTGGAAGCTAAGCATGGTCAGTCTGGTTAGTACAGGGTGAGAGACTGCCAAAGAACACCAGGTGCTATAGCTTATATTTCAGAGGAAGGGACTGGCAAAACTGATTGTACATATTCCTTGACTTTAAAAGCCCTATAAAATTGATGGGTCATCATATGTTGACAGGAAACTTGAAGGTGTAAGCATGCACAACTTGTGTTCCTTTTAATGTGTTCATTCTGAACTCATACAAATAGGAATTCTCTGCTAAAACTACAGAGACTTAGGCAGCCATCCCTGCTCAAAGCTTAAGATCTCCAATCTACCTTGAGGCAGTCACATTCTTAGAGCCTGGAGTAGAAGAAACAGTGAAAAGAAACATGTGTATCACCCTGAGCTTTTGGAAAGAAGAGTTAGATGAAATTATATTAAATTTCTTCAAAATGAATCAAATTTCAAATAATTTTAAATGGAATCTTGACAAATAAAATACTGCAATTTTCTAGATAGTTGCTACCAGTGAATAATATGCTAAAGGGACCAAAGGCATTCTCTGCCCAGAAGATTGACCTGAGACTGAGAGGGTAGGGTAGAGCTGCATTACCAAGTTCAGAAACTGATAGTCAGGGCCACCTCTGTCATCAAAAACAATTGGCAAGAAAAAAATTATCACAGCACAAGAGGCTGAGTGAAATTGCCCATGGGCTGCCCAATGGCCACTGCAATAAAGACCTATTTTCACTAGAGTGTAAGCATTGTTTAGGAAAAAAGAGAACATAAGAATCCCTTTTGGAATATAGAAGAAATAGACTTAAAGAAGAGAAAATATTCACGAAGAAGATGAATGGAAGTTAAACATTACCCTCCCCCCTCCCCCCTTTTTTCTCATTCTTTCACTTCCCCCCCTTATGCTCCCCCTCTTTCTCTTTCTTTTCCTACTTTACTATACAAAGTATTGTTCCCCCACTTTTACTGTATTGTTTTTTGAAAATTATAAATAAATAAATACATAAATAAATAAAAAGGAAATGTTTAATATTTAAAATGATTTCGAAAATGGTTGCAAATATATGTTTTCAATTTTGGGAAACAAGAATCTTCGAAAAAAACTTTGTAGTTTGGAACATATTTTGCACAAAAATCTCCTTTTTTGTGGAAAGTAACATTTTGTGAGTGCAGGAGGCAATATTTTCTGTATGGAAAATAGTATGTCCATAAAGAAGTAACATTTTCTGTGCAGAACATTTTGTTTTATGTAAATAGTATTTGAAAATGGCACAATTGTTGAATACTTTGTCATAGTGGGAAAAATGATTCAGATTACTCATTGCTTCTGTTCAGAACAAAATTAGTGAACAATTACCATATATACTTGTATAT
The DNA here is from genome assembly GCF_035594765.1 of Anolis carolinensis. Taxonomy (NCBI): domain Eukaryota; kingdom Metazoa; phylum Chordata; class Lepidosauria; order Squamata; family Anolidae; genus Anolis; species Anolis carolinensis. The sequence continues at coordinate 150,768,649 of NC_085841.1, read as the reverse complement.
GAATTATATACAACAGCAACCAGATTGACCATGCAACAAATGATTGAGTGGCAATTTCTAGGTTATAAGGAAATTTGAGAAGGTGGATGGCAGATTAGATATCAGATATGCAATAAATACATTGGACACAATGAAAAAAAATGGAATTCTGTCAATAGCAAGTATCATTTTCCCAGTCTCTAGGACTGTTTTTTTCTTCCTGAAAAATGTATTTGATGAGGAATCAAATGGCAGCCTTCCTTATATAAATTAGAACATAATATTTTGATCCAATATACGTAGGATTTTCATATTCTGAAATTATTCTATAAAATGTATGTTATGGCTTGGTTCTGAGCCCCTTTTTCTTTTTTCATCAAATAACTTTTGTTTCCTTTTTGATTTGTGTTTTATTAAAGAAAAAGTAAGGAGAAGCAGCTCAATGATTGAGAGTAATGGAAGTCTTGTAAAAATTGCTACCACTATAAGGGAGCTGAGGGAATTCTTGGGAAATGGTAACATATCCAGAACAGCAAGAGAAGGCAAATAGAAGCTGAGTAAAGGGCTTGCAGAACATTATACTGGACTGTCGGGAAAGCTGTCAAAAGAAAGAACATTTCACTTGTGACATTAAAGATTTGTACATGAAAAAATATGTACATAAATTGTATATGAAATTATTGAAACAGTGATGACAATAAAATTTTGGTTTGTCTGATTTATCTCTCACCCCAAAGAATCCCCTGTGGAGTAAATCCCACTGAATGCAGAAGATTATTATATAATTTTTCTAGAGTTCTACCACATGGAACATAAAGAGCTTTATTGCTTCATAAAGAATCGTAGGATCACACAGTTAATCTCAGATTTTCCCATCTTAAAAGGATGAAAGATAAAAAGGATATGTGAACTTGTCTATTTGTTCTTCACTTTTTAGTCACATTATTTGCCCACTGAAACATTTTCCTTGGTGTCCATCTCCTCCCAGGGCAAATGTTGTCATCTGAAAAAGAATTTTCCTTGGGGCCTTAGTTACGGGCAGGAAGGCAAAAGTCCATGCTTTCTGGCAATTTCATTCCTTATAATTTTTAGGTCCCTGCCATTTGATGTTTTTAACATTTCTATAAAAATAATACACAAAAATATGCATTAATAAAAATCTTTAAAAGCTGCTTTTTAGAACCAACTCATTACATTTTTTAAAGTGAAAGAATAAAAATAGCTCATTGCATTGCTCACTGGTAATGCACTACTTTGTATTTTTAAATTACAGGCAAATCTCAGTTTAAAATATGTCTCACAAGGTTGATTCTTTTAACTAAGCCTTTTTTTAAATCCACCAGTGCCCATTTTCATCTTTCCATCTAAAAGCCTTTTGGTAGCATTAACATTGAGAGGATGGTGAACAATGTTTAGTGAAACAGATTTCCAGTATCAGATTTCAGCAGTATGCCTGCAGTAAAAAATGCAATACAGCTTGAACTGGGAAATAATGGATTTCTATCTAGCCAGTCCTACAGTTGCTATATGTGGCTGCCTAGAAAAGGCAAAGTAATTCAGCAGCTGCCCCAGAATCCCTTAATGTGCAAAGTATGTGTAGCAGAACAAAGAGAAAAAGCAAAGGCACATAAGCCTGTCTCATCAGTACTTCCAAACAATGTTAACAAGGTGTTGTCGAAGGCTTTCATGGCTGGGATCACAGGGTTGTTGTATGTCTTTCGGGCTGTGTGGCCATGTTCCAGAAGTATTCTCTCCTGACATTTCGCCCACATCTATGGCAGGCATCCTCAGAGGTTGTGAGGTAGATGTGGGTGAAACGTCAGGAGAGAATACTTCTGGAACATGGCCACACAGCCCGAAAGACATACAACAACCCAATGTTAACAAGCATAGATTCGTAAGTTTGGACACAAGAATCATAAGAAACACGAAGGCTGGTGGAAAAAAAAAGAAAGAAATGCATTTTGGAATAAAATCTTGAAATGGTCTCTCAAAAGTTCAAAATGTTTTTACATTTTTAAAATGTTTCTGATTGTTCCATTTCACAGCCTTGGATAAAAAGTTTTCTCATACTACTGAACTTAATTTATTTCTTTGTGGGTGACAAGGGGAAACTGTGGAGAAACTATTCCCATTTGTTCCTTTTCATTTCTGCCCCTAGTACCAAACATTCTAGCACACAAGTAATGCTCAAGAATGTATCTACTTCATTAAGTGAAATATACCAGTTCTTTGCAAAATTCACTTAAAATATAAACATAGTTAAATTACTCTGAAATAACCTTAAAGTATTTTAGCAGTTCCATTAAAATATTTGATTTATGATATTTTTAAAAATTATACCTTACCCTTATCCCAAAATCATTATTCCAAAAAATAATTATCCCAAAAGTAGCAAGGTACAGTAATATTATTTGTAACCCATCCTTTCTAAGCACTGATTCGATATCACATTTAGTTTATGATATCACATCTAATCCTCTAATCCCCAAATCCACAAAAAAGGAAACAATTATAGTTAATGAGAGCATCTGGGTCATTTTCCCCACTTATTAACATTATTTTGAAAACTTTCAGTCATCGGGACTTATGTATCTAGTGTTTCAGTTGGCATCTTTCTCATCCAATTCTGTTAGACCAGAAAAGTTGACTTTTTGTATTAGACCAGGTCTAGCATTTTGTTTGCTACTACAGTAGAGTTCCGGTTATCCGATTTCTGGTTATCCGACGTACCGTATTATCTGATGTGCCAGACTGTGTGGCCCAGGGTGCTTGCTGGAGGGATGAGATTCTTCCCTCTGGCAAGCACCCGGCACTTTGGAGAAGCCTAGCAACATGCACCGGTCTTCACTAAACCGGGTGCTTTCTGGAGGGACAAGACCTTTCCCTTCGGCAAGCACCCGGCTTGCCAGGAGGGATAATAGGGCCTCCCTATTATCCGACAGTTTCAGTTATCCGACATTCGGCCTGCCCGTTTATGTCGGATAACCAGAACTCTACTGTATTGTGTGTATGTGCCTTCAAGTCACCTGTTTGAATTATGGTGACTTCATGAATCTCATAGGCTTTTCTATTTTATTGGAATTTCAGAACCATGATATAATTCTCACATCCATGTTACTGCTGTTTACAGAAGGAACCAATTTACAGTGGCTCCTCCTTTTGTAAGCATGAGCAAGAAAAGAAATAATGGTTTAGTTCTCCTTCTTGGTCCTGTAGAAAATAAATACCTTTCCAAGTTAAGGTCAGTTAAAACATGAGCCACCTAACAATCTCAAAAGTATTCTAACAGGCATTTATTCAGGTTTTATGAATCAGCACCCAAATGGTTAAGGTTTCGGCTTCATCGGCATATCAGTTCTGTCTTATAAACGATGTCTTGGAAGTTTGAATTCATGGAAGTTTCACGTTGTGAAGAAATTTGATTCATGGTCAGCATTTCCCAAACCTTTCTGTTCATAGGGTTGTTGTATGTCTTTCAGGCTGTGTGGCCATGTTCCAGAAGTATTCTCTCCTGACATTTCGCCCACATCTATGGTAGGCATCCTCAGAGGACAACCTCTGAGGATGCCTGCCATAGATGTGGGCGAAACGTCAGGAGAGAATACTTCTGGAACATGGCCACACAGCCCGAAAGACATACAACAACCCTGTGATCCCGGCCATGAAAGCCTTCGACAACACTTTCTATTCATGTTTTCTAATTTCTTTGAAAGGAAATATTTCAATATAGTTGATGGCTGAATTCAATCATTGACTGGTTAAGAGCTCACATAGTGTAGTGGTTAGAGGGTTGGAATGGGATTTTAGGGATATAGGTTCCAATTCTTCACTGGGATATGAAATTCTGGTTGACCTTGGGATAGTAATTCATTTTCTATTTGACTTAGGCCCAATCTACACTGCCATGTAATGCAATTTAAAACAGCATTATATGGTAAGTGTAGACTCATACAATGCAGCTTATCTGCATTGAATTGAATTATATGGCCATATAATGCAGTTTCATGTGGCAATTCATTCTGAGCATTTCCCAAATATGAGTTTAAAGTAAATTAGTAAATCTAGGATTGACATTGTTGTCATGTAAATAGCAGTATGAGTTGTACAGAAGTGTGTGAAATGGTAAACTACATTTCTACCCTGTTTCAAGATTTCATCTATGACTTTGTTCTACCATTTTGCAGACAGAAAAGTGGATGATGTCTGCCATCTGCTCTATGTTACTTAAAGATGATTTCTCTAATTAGGTCAAATTGACTTGCTGTCAATGATTAAATGTAATAGGTAATAATAACTCATCTTAATCATTGGTCACCATTATTTTTACTTCATTGATTGCAATAATTTCAAAAATTACCCAATGGAATAGAATATGCTTAGCACCTGGTGTGTCCTTTTTTTCTTTCTCTCCCCCTTTTTTAGAGGAACATCTGTGGTAAATATGTAATAGACGTGTAATTTTATGTCTCTTGATCTGGATGTAAGTAAATAATCCTCAGTTTTAAGTGTACAAATGGGCATGGATTTATTATTGGACAAGGAGAAGATCAAATATAAAGCAGTGTAAAATTTATTGCCGGTACTTAAAGAGCTGCCAAATTGAGTGATTCATCTTTACCAGATTCAGGATTGATGACAATGTCTCCAAGTTTCAGTTCTGTAGAGTTTTCTGATTTCATGTTAAGAAAAAAAAAAGCTGCATGTGGACATAATAATAATAGATCCTGGTTTGTTAGGGGTTTGAGCTCGAAATTTGGAAGGCAAGCCATTGCTGACCAGAGATGGTCACTTTTTTCCAATCCGGGGAAAAGGGGGGCTTTTGGATTTTGTTGAAACAGAGTTCCTAGCAACCCAGCTGGCACAGTCCAGTTAGAATAATGGTACCTGAATTCCAGGAACATCTGGCCAATGTATAAAGCTTATTCTCAGATTCAAGCTTGATTGCAGGTGTTCACAGGCTAGTAGGACCCCCTCCCCAACAGTTCTCATTTAACATCAGTCTTTTATTAACCTTTTGTGTCCCAGTGCCTTATCACTACCTTTTCCTATCAGAGCTTTAAAGAGAATATAGACCTTTCTAAAAGAAGCTTTATGGAGACAGTTTTCTGCACAGTAGCAGAAAACAGACAAGGGAATAATTGAATCAAAGTTCAAAAATCTTTACAAAACAAAGGATTTCAACATAGCTCAGGTCATATTTAAATTAGCTTGGCTTTCTCGGTGCATGTGGGCTAGTAGGATGTCCGTTAGCGAAACATGTTGTTTTTGTTGTTACTAGATTTTGTAAACTTGACTTTAGCTTATAATACTCTGTGAAAGTGGGGCTTTAAATCACTCTGTTTTCAACAGGAGAAAGGAAGGGACTCAGCTCTTGCAATCAGAGCTATGGTTTCTTTAACTGAATCTCCCCACTCATAATATAGTCTTGCACTTTTCCTACTGACTTCTGTCTTACCATCAAAGATTGAATCCAGCATTATACTAGCATATATTCCCCATTATTTTCCAATACTCTGCTCATGGAAGCTTACATATTAAAAAGATTGACCAGAATCTTGTATGGAATTTATAGATGCATAAGTATCACAGTTACAGTGCTACTGTCGGATTCTTTTCTCCCAGTTGTGCTGTGGGTCAGTCTTCCAAAGGAAAAGCACCAAGACACGCTGGTAGATTCCAACAGATTTTATTTTACTGAATGCCAGAACCTTCTCTTTGGCCCACATATATAGGGGCTCCCACATACCAGAGGGTCATTGAGGTTTTATGGCTGGCCCGTTTTATGGCTGGCATCTGTTCCTTGTCAGCCGACCAGGGATGTCAAGGATTGGAGATCATGACATCACGCCCCCTCCAAAGACCGCCCTCCCCCCTTGTATGGAGGTTTGTGTGGGTTTTGAGCGTGAAACCTGTTGATGAGTGTGGGTGCATTTATGTCAGAATCCCTTACCCATTCTGATTCACTGACAGGAAAACTCTTCCACCTGATGAAATATTGGAGAGTGTTTTTCCTGACTCTGGAGTCTAATATTTTCGCCACCTCATAGTGTTGGTTGCCCCCTATCATGATGGGTGGGGGCTTGACTGGGTGCCATTGGGAGCTCTCGGGAGCTGGTTTGAGGAGACTGAAGTGGAAAACTGGGTGAATCATTCTGTAGGATTGGAGGAGTTCTAGTTCTGCAGTGACTTTTACCGTGAAGGGGCCAATGTATCTGGCAGCCAACTTCTTGGTTGGCTGTCTACCTTTTAGGTATTTGGTGGAGAGGTATACTGTTGCCCTGGCTTGAGGTCCCAATCTGGTCTCCTGTGTTTGTCCGCTTGGTGTTTGTAAGCTGCATTGGCCTCTTCAAGAGCCTGTGTGATGACTGGCCATGCGTCTTTCATTCGCGCCATCCATTCTGCAAATGGGACTGGGTCAGACTGGATGACCTCTGGGGTTGGCAGAGTGTGGAGGTTGTGGCCGTAAACTATCTCGAACGAGGAGTGCCCTGTGCTGGAATGTACCGAATTATTGTACGCCACCTGGGCATAGGCCAAAAACTTTGACCAATTATCCTGTTGGTAGTTGGTGTAACATCTCAGGTATTGTTCCAGCACCTGGTTGACCCTCTCTGTTTGCCCATTAGTCTGGGGGTGGTAGGCTGTGCTGAGGGCTTCCTTGACCCCTAATTGGCGTAGAAATGCTTTCCAAAATCTGGACGCAAATACTGAGCCCCGGTCTGATATGACTTTTGAGGGAGCCCCATGGTGCTTATAGCAGTGTTCAATGAACATTTGTGCCAATTGCTCTGCATTGAAATGTGAATGAAATGTGCCTGCTTGGAGAAGAGGTCTACTACTACCCAAATTACAGTCTTCCCATTGCTGGGGGGGGGGGGGGTTACAATGAAATCCACGCTGATGTGTTCCAACAGGGAGCTGTTGGGGTTTCTAGGGGCCTGAGGAGCCCTGATGGTTTGCCCCCTCCCCCTTTCACTGTGGCACATACTGGGCATTGGTGAACATAGGCTTTAACATCCTTTCTCATGAAAGGCCACCAATATTTCCTCCGCACTAAATGCAGAGTTTTTACAAATCCAAAGTGCCCTGCTGTTTTGTTGTGATGATGATCGTGAAGGACCAGTTTCCTTTAGTCCTCAGGGATATAAGTTTTGCTGCCTTTCAGCCACACCCCATCCTATAATCTAATTCATGATAGTGTTCTTTGAGCCAGGGGTCCCTGATGTCCTTCTCTGGGGGCAGGGTAGTCTCTGGTCCTGTCCCCTCCTTGTTCGCTCTGCTCCTCGTGACCACCCCCATTCCCAGTTGCGTGTTGGAAAAGACTGTCTCCATTGTGTGTTATCTGCATTGTGCTGCAGCAGCCTGGATAAGGCGTCCGCTAGGAAGTTTTCCTTCCCAGGCAGGTACTTTAATTCAAAGTCAAATCGGGCAAAGAATTTGGCCCAACTCAGTTGCTTTGGGGTCATTTTGTGTGGTGTTTGGAGTGCTTCTAGGTTTCTGTGATCAGTGTACACTACAAATTTGTGAGGGGCTCCTTCCAAAAGGTGCCTCCAGGCTTCTAAGGCAAATTTGACTGCTGCAGCTTCCTTTTCCCAGATGGGCCTGTGTGACTCTGTTGTGTTGAACTTCCGGGAGAGGTAACGACAGGGGCGCAAGATGGCTTTGCCATCCTTCTGGAGTAACACTGCCCCTGTGGCTGCTTCACTAGCATCTACTTGTATGACAAAGGGTTGTTGGGTGTTTGGGTGTTTCATGATTGGCTTTGAACTCATGAGAGATTTTAACATTTCAAAGGACCCTGGGCTTCCCTGTTCCAGGGCAGTTTGGCGCTTGGTTTGGGCTTGGCATCTGATTGACCTCCCCCTCCTTTTTTCCTCATTTTGAGCATGTCAGTGAGGGGCAGGGCTATCTGGGCAAAGTTGGGTATGAATTGCCTGTAGAAATTTGCAAATCCCAGGAAGCTTTGTAGGTGCCTCCGGGTCCTGGGGGCCTCTCACCCCAGTACTGCCTGCACTTTGCTGGGGTCCATCTCAATGCCCTGGCTAGAGATGCGGTATCCCAAGTAGTCCAGTTTGGCTTGGTGGAAGGCACACTTGGGCAGCTTGACATACAATTGGTTGGCCAGCAGTTTTTTTAGGACTTGCCATACTAGAGGGACACAAGATTCAAGGTCATTAGAAATTATAAGGACGTCATCCAAATAACAGCGAACACCTTTACCTAGGTGTTCCCTGAGCACTTCATTAATGAGATTTTGGAAGACTGCAGATCCGGATTTTAAACCAAAATTCATGACTAGAAATTCATATTTCCCATAGACCATGTTTATTGCTGTCTTATATTCATCCCCTTGTTTTATTCTAACTCAGTGAAATGCCTCGCGTAGGTCCAGTTTGGTAAAGATCTTGCCGGTGCTAAGTTGTGCCAGCATGTCTTTAATCAAAAAGAGGGGATATGACTGTGTGGCGCTGATTAAGTGTCTATAATCGGTGACCAGCCTCAGGGAATGGTCTTTCTTTTCCCTGAAAAAGACTGGCACACCCAAGTGCGACATGGATGGGTGAATAAGGCCCCTGGCCATGTTCTTGTCCAGGAATTCTTTCAGCACAAGCCTTTCTTTGGGAGTCATGGGGTAGGTTCTTTGTTTTGGCATTGGGGAGTTGGGCAAGATCTCGATAGCACAGTCAGTATCTCGATGGGGAGGGAGTTTGTAACTCTCTTTGTCATCAAAGACCTCTGCTAAGTCTGCATATTGTGCTGGTATTTGGGGGCACCCTGACTTGTCCCCCAGTGTTTGAGAGGTGAATGTGTCGCCCCCTCCCGCTGGTGGTTGAGCTGGGCTTTCTGCCATGTGCTCTGGGTCTTCCCTGCCCCCTCCTTGTTCTCCTGTTGTTGGAGAGGTGTGTGTGTTATTCTCTGCCACTAAGTCTCCCCGCAATGATGAACTGGATGGCCTCCCAATGGTCTCCCACCCACAACAATACTTGTTCAGTCCTATATTTACAGAGTCCCCCCTTCATTTCACTCCCATCCATCTGCACAAAGGTTATTGGTGAGTGAAGCCTTACTTTGGCCAACCCCAGCCTAAGCGCTATTTCCGGCTTTATTATGGATTTTGTGCAGCCTGAGTCCAGGATTGCCCTTATGGGCAAGTCTTTTCCAGTCCCTCTCTTGCTCAGCTGCACCTTCAGCCAGAAAGGGGATTCTGTACCACTCAACACGGTTTTGAGGCATCTTTTCCGTGCTGCCTGGGGTGGGGAAGAGTCACTGCCAGTCTCTGCTGCTCTGGCGCGCCTCCTTCCTTCTGCCTGGATGCCGGCGTGCTTTAATCCAGGCAAGCCTCATTTCCCGAGAGTTGTTCACTGCCAGAGGAGTCATCTTGGGGTCTGTTGCGGGAGGTCTCCGGCCATTTCTGCTGCTTCGCTGCCAGTGCTGTTGCGCTGGTCTTCTTCCCTGGGTTGAGGTTGCCTTTGTGCTGGCCTTCTCCTGTTCTGCGTCCTGCAGGTTTCTTCCCACTTCCTGGGTAGGAGGTGGCCAAATGCCCCTCACCTCCACATCGTAGGCACAGGCCCATCTTCCACCTCCAATCCTTTTCAGCCGGATCAAGCCTGTCTCTGCTCTTAGAAGGGGTATGGCTTCTACCCTCAGTGCTTCTGGCTGGGGGGTTTTGTTTTTGGTGGAACCTTTTGATTTCCTCCTTCAGCATCTCCCCCTGGCCAGCCGCGTCCACCCATTCCTCCAGGGTGTCTGGGTTTTCCCTGGCCAGCACCCATTCCACCAGGTCTGACCTCAAGCCCTCCTTGAACGCTTCGATCCTGTAGGCTTAGTTCCACTCGGGGAGAAGTGAGGCCAGTCTTCTGAATTCCAAGGCAAAGTCCTGGACGGAACGGGCGCCTTGCTTCAGGCTCTTCAGTTTCGCCTTGGCTTTTTGCTTCCGCAGGCGGTCTTCAAAGCGGGATCTTAGTGCCCCCATGAAGGCATTCAAGTTGTTGAGCTCCGGTGCCCCCACGTCATACAGCGCCAGGAGCCATTCAGAGGCTGCTCCTTCGAGGTGGTCAGCCACATGTTGGACCTTGTCCATTTCGTTTGTGAAAGAGCCTTCCCACTTGCTCATGAAGGCTGCCACTCTCATCAAAAAGAAAGGCAGTTTCTCTGGGTTTCCATCAAAGGTGACTCGTATCTTCCTCTCCTCTCTGTAGTGCCGGCCCCACTGCCCCCCCTCTCCCTCATTCCTTTGTCTATAGGGGGAAGGGACTGCCGCAGAAAGGCATGGGGAGGTTACCTGAGGAGAAGGAGCGGCCGCTGGAGGTCCGGAGCTGGCGTCCTGCCCCCTGGGGCTGCCTTGTTGTGCCAGGATCAGGGAATGGACCATCTCCCTCAGTTGTGCCAGTTCTTGCCTCATCTCCTGCATTTCTTGACTGCACGTCAGGTGGGGGTTACCATGCTCCCAGGCGGTGGCCGGCTCAGCTCTGTGTGGCTCCTCTGGCCCCACTGGTGTGACCCTCCATTGTGTGGCCATGGTTGGGGGAGGGAGTGGCTGTGTCCAAGGGAGTGTGAGATTCTTCCCTCTCTCCGTCGGAGCTTGCTTTTTCTTCCCCCCGGGAATATTCAAGTTGGGTCTCTCTCTCTCCTCCCTCCATGTTGCTGTAGGCAGGAGCTAGAGAGAGTAGGTGATTCGGTACAAATTGTCGGATTCTTTTCTCCCAGTTGTGCTGTGGGTCAGTCTTCCAAAGGAAAAGCACCAAGACACGCTGGTAGATTCCAACAGATTTTATTGTACCGAATGCCAGAACCTTCTCTTTGGCCCACATATATAGGGGCTCCCACATACCAGAGGGTCATTGAGGTTTTATGGCTGGCCCATTTTATGGCTGGCATCTGTTCCTTGTCAACTGATCAGAGATGTCAAGGATTGGAGATCATGACAGCTACACACTAGCCACCTCATCACAAAGGGTGCTTTTTGGTGGCACACACCAGCTCTGCTCTACATCACCCAGCTCCTATTAAATGATGCAAGCGGGACTCCATGGGTGATATAGAGTGGAGCTGGTACATGCCACCACAATGGCAACACAAGAGACTTCACATATTGCCATAGGAAGCCATGGGGGGAAGCTGCGAAATCTATGCCCCCCCCCCAGTGGTATCAGTTGAAACAGGAGTCTGGCGATGTGAGGCTGTAGTGCCGGGTTCCCCACACCCACTGATGACATGGACAAGGTTATAAATACCATCCTAATCCCCTGAGTCCCCACTTGCCAAGAAGCAACTGCTGTGAACTTCAGTAATCTGTCAAGCAGGAAGCAGCTGACTGATGTTTCCATTCCTTCCCACAAAAAATCTCCAGAATAAAAGGCAGCATCAGGACTCCTGCCACAATTCTCCCTTGTGCTGGAGATCAGAAGTCACTCGCATCAAGGGAAAGCAGGACCATCAGCCTGCTGCTTCCTAATTGATAGAGAAAGAGATTCCCATTGATCTCAGTGGCTGCCTCCTGTGTTAGTTTAGAGGCCATGCAGAGGCTGTGAATATGGAATAGTCGTAAGTGCATACCTCTAGGTAACACAATAAAGAATTCCAACCATTACAATTAAGTGTGTGCTCAACAAGACACTATTAACCCCAAATTAAACTATTAACCATAAGAATAACATGCATATTTAAAAGATAAACAATACAATTTAAAACAGTGCCACTCTTGCAATCTTTTTGTTTTTAATTCTGAAAAGCCTGGCCGAATAAAAATGTTTTGGATGTAGATGGAAGGGCGCAATGAAGGGGCTATTATGCAGGGATTTCTAAAGTTTAGGAGCAGCCACTGAGAAGGCTCATGTTCCCACAAAGCATACTTGTGAAGGTAAAGGGACTGAGAGAAAAGTATCTCCTTGTAAATCTCAGGATCCCAATAGACTCATATAGGAAGATCAGATAACCAAGCAAGACACTATTAACCCCAGGGATTGGAATTAGTCCATGGACAAAAACTTTGAGTAGCCCTGTTCTACCTTGCTCAAAATACAACCCAAGAGTAGTCTTTGGGGTTTATGGAAGTATGGGCTTCTGGAGGAAGGATGAATTATCAGTTCTGCTGACTTATGTTGTTCCATAAACAAAGTAACCTTATCAGCCCTTGATTATTTCCCAAGTTCTTAACTGAGCTTAACTATTAACGTTAATGCAATTTGTCCTTCTTTTTACATTTGCCATGTGCTGTTAAATCAGGAGTGAGATCACATGCAAACAGTCTCTCGGGGTCAATTTTCCCATCATATGGAAATGCCAGGGAAAGTACGTATACTGTCTGTATTTTTTTAAAAAGACAGTTCAGACACCTAATGATTTCCAGCCTCCGAGGATGCCAGATCGCTTCCTGAATCAGGGCATCTTCAGCACCAGTTTACTTAAAACAACAACAACCCAAATCATCATTTTCTGCAGATGAGTATGTAAGAGAAAAATCTAACTATATATTTCATGATCTTCGGTGTCCTCTTAAACACATTTGTGATTTGAAGTTTTAATTACAGCAACACTCCCACTTCTTACAAATTTGAAGACAAACCAGTAAAGTGCCTAGATGTAATATTTATCCATGGAATTACTTTTTTTGACTTGCCAGATTTACTGAACATTCATTGCAGTTTCATACTTCTGAAGCTACAAGAGTTTGACTACACATGTTTTTTAAAAAATAAAACCCTGGCCTTGGAAAAATGAGGGAAGCTTTGGCCAGGCTAGTTATTTGTTAATGGCTGAATTGCCCATTTTCCTGACATCTGGAATGCATATTAAACTAAAATTATAATGCTGTGTTATCAAATATTCATCATTTAGCTACTGGATATGCTGCTCAGTAGTTATGCTCATTCACTCTTGTTATCATTCATCTGGAATGTTATATAATGTCTTTAGGAAATGTCATCATGTGGTGTTTCAACCTCTGATCTTTCCCTTGCCCACATGCTTGTTTCTAAGAAATATTGAACCACTAGGAACGTACTACCTGCTGGTTTTTTACTATTTACTTTGACATAAAGTGTGCATGGTCTGTCAAAAAGTAATGGGAATATTTTTTTTGTTTAGTGCAGCAGGGTCAGGAAAGGAAAGTGTGAGTCAAGGCAGGTGGAGAGGGAACCAGGCATACAGCTGGACCTTCCTCATGAGTCTGTGCCTTTGTAGCAGTCAATACATCAACAAAGTAGTTTTTGTGTTTTGTCATGGGCAAAAATGCAGAGGAGTCTGAAGCAGTTATGTGATCAGGTTTGGTGTGACACTCCGAAAATGTTTCAGTTGTTGAGAACAGGTTATTGAGATGCTGTTTTGTCTCAAAACTTCAGGTGGCACAAGGCATTCAAGGATGGATCAGAAGGAATTGAGGATGACCAGTGTGCAGGGCATCCTTAAACTTTTAACTTTAAGAATTAAGAACAATGTGACTCATGTGAAAGCTATTCCAGATAGGGCCCAACGTTTGAATGTGCAGTTAATTACAGAGAATTACCAAAAACAGATATCCATCAAATCATTACAGAAGTTCCGTATATGGGAAAACCAAATAGCAAAACTGGTTCCGAAGAATTTTTCAAATGGACAAAAGGACAACTGTGTGTTGGTTTTTTGGTAATTCTTGCATTGTGTGACAAGTGAGCCCAACTTTCTGGAATGAGTGATAAGTGGAGATGAAACTTGAATTTTCAAGTATGATTGCATAACTAAAGACAGAGTTCATAGTGGCACACTTCCCAGTCATCTCAATCAAAGAAGGTATGAATGAGCAATTGAGACTGAATTCTATGCTCATATTTTTTAATTCAAAGAGAGTCATTCACAGGGAATTGAGAGCCTATTTTGAAAGGGATAGACTGTAGTTACATGTACAATCAATAAAAAATCTCATTGCTCTTGGAAACAGACAAAAAAATTTTCTAATGGCTACTGTGAGGTTACTAGAAATTATCTCCTTTCTTTTATAATGAGGAGAGCTCTCATAAAGAAATATTGCATCTCACCAGGTGTAATGATTTACCAGCAAGTCAGCCAAAAGCAAAAATCTAGATGGCTAATGATCTCATTGTAGTCTTCCACGCCATATTACCAAAGGCTTCACGTATTTGTGAGCTAAGCAGAAATGAACAAGAATTGGCACCAGTTATAGCCAAAGTTTGGGGAAATGTGTTTTAAAAGTAATTCATTACCATTCTATTTCCAGAACATGTGAGCTCTGGTGGCTTTAAGCCTTTAAACCAGGCCTGCACAACCTGTGGCCCTCCAGGTGTTTGGGACTCCTAACCAGCTTTGCAATGGTCTGGGAGCTGAAGTCCAAAACACCTGGAAGGTCACAAGTTGTGCAAGTCTGCTTTAAGCTATTGTACCTACAATTTTAAAACAGCAACTCTTTAATCTCTTATTTCTCAAAAGTAACAGAAACTGTTCCTTAAGTAACTGAAAAAAAGACAACTCCTACATGCTGTAGCACAGGGTGCAGCACCAACCAGCTCATGTTCCTTTTTGTGGAGTACAGCTGAAGCATTTTCTGCAGAGCCTACTGTAAACAATGCACATTGTTGCTAACATATTTGTGTAAATGGGTGGCATTGGGAAACCTTTTTCTGTTGCCATTTTTTTCCTAACCACAACATTGAGCTAAGGACACCCCGTTTGGGGTTCAGCCCACAGTTTAAGAAGCAGTGGTCTAGATAACAGCCTTGGATTCAGCACTGCTTTGAGGGCATACTTACACTGGCCTGAATAAAATAAAATAATTTGAAGAATGGTACTTTTGAAGAATTCTACAAATACCACTGACAGCCAAAAAGGCAAATAGATTGATCCAATTAAACCTGATTTTTTTTATCAGAAGCCCAAATGAATAAATTTGATTTATCCAACTTTGGAAACCATATAGGTCACTGGTGTCAGGACGTGGGGGGAAGAGAGTAATCCCTCCTCCCCCCACCTCCTGATGCATCATTTTTGCCTCAGGTAAAAGTGAGACAGGTCCCCATTTTGGTCTGGTCTGGAAGGGCCCTGGAAAACATAGCAATGTTCATTAAAGCTGAAGGCAGCAGGAAAAGAATGAATACATATTACAGATGGAGAAATTCAATAATAGAATCTACAGCTCTGAGCTTGCAAGACCTCTCCAGAGCTCTTGTTGACCTGTGCTATGGGAAGTCTTTCATTCATATAGTCACTACAAGTCAAAGTTAACCTTAGGATAAATACCAAGAACAATAAAGTACTTACAAGCATATCACACCTTTACATGACAGCCAGAGGGGAAAACTCCTCAAAGACATGGAACAATTATGTAGCAATCTGGGGGGGGGGGGGGTTGCAAACGTCTCCCATCTGTAAGCCGACCATTACAACCATGTGTCTCATGGTGGTCTCCGAGATCAATGGAGATTGTGCTTTTAATAAAGGCTTCTCTGTTTGTGCCAGATATAAACAACAAAGTTGTGCAATGACCTTCCTCACCTTGGAAATTTCCTGAACTACAATTCAATGGAAACCATTTGGAAACACTGTAAAATCCATCTGTTTGGCTTTGGCAGAAGGATGTGTTTAAACCTTTGAGAGCAGGCACCTTCAGCCAGTTTCATTTTAGTTAATAAAGCTGATTTTCTATATGTTTAACTCATCCTCTGTCTAACTGAAGAAAACAATTTGCTGATCAACTAGACATGACAGCAGAACATCAATCATCAAGACTCTCTCTCTCTCTCTCAAATGGGAAAGGAAAACCATGTCTGGACCCCAATTCAGACTGGGAGTGCAACATTTGCAAAGGAGGCTTAAAGATTTTCTCCACAACATTTTTCTCATCTAGATTACCCCAGAGTTCATACTACAAATAGAGGAAAACTGGGTAGTCAAGATGGCAAAAATTATTGTTAATACTAAAGAACACATAAACCTCACCTTTTCTCTCTCCCCTCAGCCCAGTCAACAGAGTGCAAACTGCTTTTCCACTTTGAACTCAAGTTGCAATATTTAGAGTAAATAGAAGGTGAAAGGGGAACTGAGAGGAGGTTAGCAACCTCATCATATGTGCCGCTTGATTCACCACAGATCATGGCAAATCTGGCAGTGCCTGGTGTGAGGTGTAGGGAACCTGTCACCCTATGCCCTGCATTGCCTGGCTTCCCCTTACCTCATCCCACCGGTCTTCCCCCCATTAATCCAATGCAACACAAGAAGCCTCCCGTGTTGCTGCCATGGGGGCATATGCCGGTTCCTCAGCAGTTTTGTGACAGAGCCCTGCCAGAAGTAGTTCTGTGTCATGGTATGGGAGCCAGTGGGTTCCAGCAAAAAACTGCTGAGGAACCAGCGTATGCCACTAAAAACAGCCTCATCTGATGAGGTAAAATATCTGAGGCATTTTAAAATCAGCTGAAAAAAGTGGAACCACAGACGATTAAGCAGGACAGTTTTATGGTATGAGAATTTCTTTTTTACCACTTTTGGGAGCCACAGAACTATAAAGAATTAGTTAAAGTAGCTCCCCAATCTTGGAATGACTTCAGTAAAAAGCATAGTTGGGATTTGAATTCCAAACAGTTAACTATGCTCTTGAACCTACGCTTTTATATTTCAAAATTCATTTCACAAATGGCAATGGAAGGAGTCCCTTTTAAAAAAAAACTCTCTGGCCAATATATTGAGAACAAATAAGATGAGGGATCTGGACAATATATATTGGTCCCCCCCCCCCCACAAAAGCACAGCAAAATGTCTGCTTCATAGGAGGCAAATTCATAACTTTCAGGACCCTTCTACACATGCTATAAAACCCAAACGTAACCAGGTTAAAAGGGTGAGTAGCTGAATGGCTTTTAGCCAAAGTGTTAGAGGCATCAGGTTAAGAGGTAAAAAAAAAACAAAAACACATGTTAAAAAGGTGCACTTATAACCCAATTCCGGCTAAAAATATGCACCTTTGTGTCAGAACCCTGCTCCTAGTGCCTGGACATGGTGCTGAGTTTCAGGGTCACTGACATTGTGAACTGGTAAGACACCTGCATCCTGGGATCCTGAGAAGAAACGGCTGCTGGACTTGGCGGGGAAACTTCGCGGGGTTTTGTTGGGCAAGAAATGTATCTTTGAATGAGGGGAAAAGGTATAAAAAGGAATGTTGACCGATGCCTCCCATTCTTGGCTTTTTCATGTCGATGTGTCCTACAGTAAAGTTTCTTGTGATAACACAGCGAGTCCCGTGTCGTCATTTAGGAGCGGCTGTAGTGAGCCGACACCTTTGCATGACTGTATATCCCTAAAGTCATGCAAAACACATGGTTTCCTTCCCTCCCCCTGTGTAGACTACTCCAATGCATGTGTGCTTTTAAAAAGCCTGGAATTGCTGATCAGGCTTTCAAATGGGTGCACAAGTAGTTCAAGGGAAGCACAAATGGAGATCAATTAGAACTCTGAAACTCTTTATTTTACACTTTATAATCTTAAACTGAGATTGAATTAATAATTGGGGAAGAGAGAAATCCAACTGAAGTTTTTTTAAAAAAAAATCCCTCCATTATGCACTGCACCTCATATGCACACATGCAAATCTGCTTATATTTATATTAAGATATTCACATGGGCACATAAATGATCCAGCACATAACAGAGTGATTTTTTTCCACCGAATGTCCCTCGTTCACCCACCATCTTGAACCACTTCAAAATAAGACTGTGAGGATGGCAAGGGACCATTTCCCAGGAACTGACAGGGCTGTGTGTGGACCTGCTGTCAGGTCCCAAGATTTTTAAACCCATGTTGAAAACACTGATTTTGGCGCTGGCTGGAAGTGCACTCAAAGAGAAAAATTCAATCTCCCAAAACAGACAAACAGCCTATAATCAAACATGCAACCAAGCAAACAAATGAATCCATCTCACATAACACCTCTCTGTCCCTCCTCACTTCCAAGAAAACAAAAAATGAAAAAGCAAAACATAGTAGTGCTTTGATTTCTACCATACTCTGTGAGCACCTGGACACTCCCTATCACAATCATCCTATTTTCATTTTTCCTGAGCAATGGGCTATATTTTTACATGATTCATCCACAATACTTCTCTTTATGGTGTGCCAATCCCTGTGTTATTTTTTCCCTCTGAAAATTAAAATATAGTCAGTCCCAAAGTTACCAACATTCAACTTAAAGTTACTCATAGCTAAGAACAGAGGTGAGATAAATCTACCCTTGAGAAGGGAAATTCACTCCTGGAAGAGTTTTCATATGGAAAAGGTGTTTCCTCCACTGAAGTGTTATCACCAAACCTTGTTTCCACAACATGCCTTTTTTTTCTTCCAAAATCCAATTCTCATAGGGACAGAAAGTGAGGTGAAATCTTCTGAACATGGGCACAGACAGCAAAGAAGTTAGACTTTAAAATGTACCTGTTCTGACTTACATACAAATTCAACTTAAGACCAAACCTACCAAACCTTTTTCAAAACTTGGAGACTCCCTGTATATGAAATTAAAATTTGGAAGATTATAGAATTATTGAGTTGAAGGGACCTCATGGGCCTTTAAGTCCACCCTGCTGCCCAGTGAAGGATCTCTACCTAAAGCATCCTGAGGAATTGTCCAGCCTCTTTCTGGAGACATCCAGAGGAGGAGACCTTACCACCACTCTAGACAATGGATTACATTGCTGAATTGCCTTTACTGTCAAGAAGTTTCTTCTAAAGTTCAATTGAAATCTACCCTCCTGTAACTTCACGCCAGACGTTCCCTCTCTGTGACAGCCTTGGGGTATCTAAAGAGTGCAATTGTGTCACCCCACAGTCTTCTCTTCACCAAACTGAACTTTTCACTCATAAGGTATAGGAGCCATCACAAAGGTAACCATCAGGGCCACAGATATAAATATGGCTGTGGAGCTTTTTTGAACACCTGCATAGTGGCAAACCTGAATCTCTTGTTATGTGAACTATGAAACTATAGCATTCTTTGAACAGATTAAAAGGCATCCCTTTCATAAATATGGGTGGGAACCTTTTGGCACTCCAGATGTTTTGGACTACAACTCTTGTAATCCCTTAGTTTTGGTTATGTTAGTTGAAGCTTCTGGCAGCCAGAGTGCAAAACATCTGGAAGGCCAGAAGTTCTCCTACTCTGCTTTGAAGCAGGACATGCTAACAACATTCCCTTGTATAACTAGAGCTCTTCAGGTGCAGTCTTCATTCAGTAGAAGCGTACTGTTAAGTTTAACAATGTCTTCATTCTCTTTGCAAGGATTCATTTTCTCTCCTAGGGTGATGACTATTAGATGTTCAAGGAATTGCAGCAGGTCAAGCATTTATCGTTTCTTAAACATAACCTGTTTCGTTCTGTGCTGCTTACACTTAACTAAAATGCTTTTCCAGGTGTTCATGCCTTCATACGAGTTAAAGTTTCCAAAGCTTTACCTCTAACAGATGTGAAAGGCACTGATCTCCAGTTTCCTGGTTTTTAATCTCTTGACCCTTTTAAAACTAATGGAGTTGTATTTGCCACTTTCTAATCCTCGGGAATCACACACATACCACCAGCAGGTTTTAAAACATGACAGCTTGATTTCATGCCCTTTTTAATTCTAAAAAATAGAATTAATCTTCATGCCATCTATATTTCACATCTTACTTATTTCAAGAACCACACTGCATCCCCAAGCTGCAGGCTTTCTACTGTTTCCCTTCTTTGGAGGTGGCAAAAACTTTGTTTGAGTTGCTTGTTTTTTAAACAGAATGGGAAGAAAGTGAAAACAATAGGCCCTCATAAAAGCATAAAAACAGCTCTAGAAATCTTTAGTTCCTCCAGGATGTCTCCTGCAGAAGTTGATCATGGAGTCACTCCGGAGGACATAGAGATTCTAAGAGAGAACATATTAATCAAATCAGTGAATAATCAAAACTACAACAGTTAAAACTTAAAATGTAGGGGGCCTACCATAAAGCAAAATGTATTGATTGACCAATCCAGAAGACAACAACTTATTACCTCTTGTCCAAAACCAGGAACTTGTGCATGCAATGTGCATATTGTAATCTTTTTAAAATTAAGTCCCCCTTTTCCCCTTCCTTATCTGTCATGAAAGAAAGGTATTTACGCAGAAAGTTTTTCAGAGTATGGATAGCTACTGGCCTCCTGGTCTTCCTACCTTCTTTTCCTGAGGATCCTGCCTCTTATTTCTTCATCCCCTCCAAGATTACACTGTTCAGGATATAAACCAGCTGTTGTCAAACTCTGCACAATATAAACACCTGCCTCCTTTTGAAACAGGATATACACTGGCTGCTTGAGCCAGTGAAGCCACTACACAATGAAGACCAAGACTCACCCTTGTTTGGGAAAAATAAAGAGATTCCCTTTTCTTTGTATTGCTTTAGGACTTTTAGGAGTAATATGAGGTTTAGTGCTACCAGTATGTTAATTCTTCAGTTCTCATTTACACCTTATTCTTAGGAATGTGTTCTCATGCTAAATTGGTGCTTGCTGTCAATAGTGGTTTGGATGAAAATGAACAAGTTGACGCTCCTAGTCAATTGAAAGTTGGATAAGAGACTAGAGATGCAATTTTGATCTGAATGGAGTTACACTCCCCCTAAAATTTTGGGTTCACAGTTTGAATCTACACCTACATTCAGCCAAGACTTTCAGCAAAATGGCCAGGACAGCTGATGTACTTAGATCTAGAATCAGATAGTAATGTTTGTATTTTATCTTGCTCAGGTAGCCCTGAGAAAAACCAAGCAGTGCCGAGTAAACCTGGGGAAATCTTATAAGCTGTGTTTAGACTACCTGTCAGATTTACATGGTGACATGAAGGATTCAGATATCAAAGGGATGTGTTCAGTGCAATTCACAAGCATAACATTTGTAATGTGGCATCTAACTAAAAAATTGAAAAAGCTTTAAATATACAATCCATGCCCTGAAGAGTTTACAGTCTAGTGGCAATGACTGATACAACGTTTCATATTGTTGTTGTAGTTGGAGCCATTAATCAAGCAGGTGTCTTTTAAGACAAATTTTGAAAAAGAAAGGCATATGCTTAGACGAATCATGTACCTCCTTGGAGGCCACAGAATAACTTTCAATGTATAGGTGTCAAGAGTCAGACGCCAGTTGTGATGACCCATGGGCCTTGTAGTCCTGCTCAGGACATTGTGATTCCTGATGAAGATGAAAACTTGGGTTTTTTTACCTTCCCAGTCTGAACTGGATTCTTCTCAGCCAGATCTTTCCCAGGCAGATCTGGGAACCTTGCACCTGCAAGAAAGTTGTCTCCCAGAAGTATGTCAAACAAGCCCAGAGCCTACTTCTCCCGTGTTCTTGCGCCGGGAGTTTTGTAAACAACAGAGAAGTTTGGAATCAGCTTCGCGCAGGAGTGCGAGGATTGCAGCTAAGAATGTGGCCAATTAAGACTGTCTCTCGTGAGAATCTTTGGGGAGTCTCACATCTGGTCTCAGAGTTTAGCTTTCGGTTCTGATTCCCAGAGAACTGCTTCGGCGGGAAAGTTAGACTCTATTTAGGTGTTTTACCCGCGTAGTAACTTCGCGGAGTCAATTCGTCAGCCTACGGAGCGAGTTGTGTCTGGACAGCGCGCTCCGATTCAAGCCTCGCTCCTGCCCAAGCCTTGCCTTGCTATCCAGCCTTCGCCTTGCTTCCCAGCCTTTGTTTATCTACGGACTTTGCCTTGTTCCCAGGATCAATCCTTGCCTTGTTCCACGGATTTTATCAAGTTATTCCACGGACCTTGTTCTTGTTCTTAGTTACCTTGTTCCACGTTCAAGCCTTGTTTCAAGTATCAAGTTATTTCCTAGCCTCGCTCAAGTTTCATGGACTAAAGGACCTTGTCATCTCCCCTCACTTTGCTTGGCAAAGTGAGTGTTTCGGTTATTGGATTACAACTTTGGACCTTAATATTTCTTATTGGACATTGCTTTTTTGGACTAATTCTGACCTTTCCTGAAAGGTCTAATTCTGGACTATTTTCTACACTTGTTTTTATTAACTTTATATATTCCTTCAATAAAGATATTAGATAGATTCTGGCCTCTGTGTATGGTTATTGGTGCTCTGCTGCCTGGGTCTTGACAGTTTTGACTCCGCCGCCCTAAGCACCAATTAACCTCGGCCAGAATGTCTACCGGAGTCGTACCTGGGCCGAGCGGCCAGCCGATTACCTACACCATCGACAAGGATGAGGTGGACCGAATCCGTGATAAGCTCAATGCACAGGATGGAGAAATAAGGGGTTTGAAGGAACGCGGAATTCGTCTTCCGGCCATGGCGTTGCCAACCAAGTTTACTGGAGAAGCTTCTAAGGTTCATGTCTTCCGTCGCCAATGTCAAGCTTATCTAGAGGCCCGTGCTGCCGAGTTTCCCCAAGAAGACATCAAAGTGGCATGGGTTTACAGTCTTCTAGACGGGCCAGCGGCCAGCTGGGCGACGGCACTGTACGACCAAGCCTCTCCACACCTAAGATCAGCGCAACGCTTCTTGGACCACCTCAAGGAGACTTGGGGAATCGAGGACAATTTGGAGGCAGCCGGTCACAAACTCCGTCGCCTTTTCCAAGGAGACAGACCTATGTCTCAGTATATAGCCGAGTTCCGAGTGCTGGCCCACAACACCGGCTGGAACGATGTAGCCCTCAGGGGACAATTCCGGGAGGGTCTCAACATTGAAATGCTGGAAGAAATCTCCAAGGTGGATCCTCCCCAGACCCTCGAGGCACTCATTGATCAATGTTTACGGGCTGAAGTCATGATTGCCAACAGGAAACAGTGGGTTCGAGGCCAGGGCGGTAGAGCCGGGGCAAAACCCCCCGCTCCCGCCAGCGTTCAGCCACGTCCGGTCTGGAGACCCCCACCGCCAACCCCATACCCCAGAGGAGGCGAGGAGGTGCCGATGCAGTTGGGCAATGTGCGTCCCAGACTAGATGCCGCCGAGAAGGCCCGTCGTCAACGCTTAAACCTCTGCTGGTACTGCGGGAACGGGGGCCACTTCGCCAGAGAGTGCCCAGCCAAAGGGAAGCCTGCCGCCCGTCTTGCGGCGGCGTCCTCCACGGAGACGAAGACGTCTGAGCCGACTGGCACACAGCCGGCGGGGGAAGCCAACGACCGGGTGTAGAGAGGCTCGCCAACCCGGTCAAAAAATCCATCCAAGAGCCGCCAACCGGGGTCCTGTTCCTTCTCGTGGTCACATTATGGTCAGCAAAAAGGGGACCCGTCATGATCCACGCCATGATAGACTCTGGAGCTACCAACAATTTCATCGATAGAGAGTATGCCGACTCTCTGGGATTACAATATCATGATTTCAAGAATGCCCGTGTGGTGCAAGCCATAGACGGCCGCCCCCTCAAGACGGGCCCCGTAAGTCAGTGGTCGGAACCCACCAGGATGTGGATAAGGGAACATATGGAAGAGATTTCCTTCTTTGTTACCGAGGTTCCCCATTTCCCTGTGATTTTGGGAATTCCATGGCTGACTCTCCACGACCCTAACATCTCCTGGTCCAACAGAGAACTGCAGTTTGCTTCACCGTACTGCCAAAACCATTGCCTCGTAGCCAAGGTATGCCACGCCACAGACACCGAGCCCATCATCACCTTGCCAAAGAAGTACTCCGAGTATTGGGATGTATTCAATGAGAAAGAAGCCGAAAAATTACCCCCACATAGACCTTATGACTGTGCCATTGACTTGGTGGAGGGGGCCCCGATCCCGCGAGGGCATCTCTACTCCCTGACTGAACCAGAGCAAGAAGCTCTCAGGGAATTCTTAGAGACAAACCTTCGCAAGGGATTCATCAGACCCTCTCAATCCCCAGCCGCCTCCCCAGTGATGTTTGTGAAGAAGAAGTCAGGGGAACTACGCTTGGTGGTGGACTACAGAGCATTGAACAATATCACCAAGCGGAACAGCTATCCCCTGCCCTTAATCTCGGATCTACTGGATCGGCTTCGAGGAGCCAAGGTTTACACCAAGCTGGATCTTCGGGGGGCTTACAACTTAGTTCGCATCAGGGAAGGGGACGAGTGGAAGACCGCCTTCCAGACCAAATTCGGATTATTCGAGTCCCGAGTTATGAATTTCGGTTTATGCGGAGCCCCCGCAACGTTCCAGCATTTTGTCAATGACATTTTTCAGGACTATCTAGACAGGTTCTTGATAATCTACCTGGACGATTTTTTGGTGTTTTCTAGATCACAATCAGAACATGAGAACCACGTCAAAATGGTGTTACAACGATTGCGGGATCATGGACTTTATGCCAAGCTGGAAAAATGCGCCTTTGATCTACAAGAGGTAGATTTCCTTGGTTACCGCATCTCGCCTCTAGGGCTTTCCATGGATCCAGCCAAGGTTTCAGCAGTATTGGAATGGCGGGCGCCAACTAACAAGAAAGAGGTGCAGCGTTTCTTGGGGTTCGCGAACTATTACCGCAAGTTCATTCCAGATTTTGCCCGCTGGTCCGACCCCATCACTAGCTGCATCCGTGGAAAGCAGCCTTTCCGCTGGACTGATCAAGCAGAGAAAGGGTTCCAGCAACTAAAGAAACTATTCACCTCCCAGCCAATTCTACAGCACCCAAATCCTGGAACCCCTTTTGTGGTGCAAGCGGACGCCTCTGATGTGGCAATTGGGGCTGTACTCTTACAACCGGTGGGAGATCACCTCCATCCCTGTGCCTTTTATTCTCGTCAACTAACCACACCAGAGAGGAATTACACCATTTGGGAAAAAGAACTACTGGCCATAAAGGCAGCCTTTGAAACTTGGAGACATTGGCTAGAAGGGGCCAAATTTCCCATTGAAGTCCACACAGATCATCGTAATCTAGAACATCTAAGAACTGCCCGCAAACTAAATCAGAGGCAGCAACGTTGGGCTTTATTCTTTGAACGTTTCAACTTTCAGATCCATTATGTGACCCCAGCCCAAACCAAGCAAGCAGACGCCCTGTCACGTAAACCGGAATACGCTGCAGGACGCAAGGAGACCTTTGAATCCCAACTGCTACAACCCGAGAACTTTGCCACGCTCACGGTGGGGAACACCAAATCCATTCCCATTGGTTCAACTTCCCCTACTCCAGGACTCATCTGTGCTCAAGAAATCAGGGCTAGTCAGCAAGCAGATGCCTGGGCGCAGGACCAACTTCGCCAAGGTCTGCACTTTCCCTTTTCGCTTAAAGATGGGCTGCTCTGCTATAGAAATCATGTTTATATCCCACCCGGACCGGGCAGGGAAAAAGCGCTTCGTCTGTGTCATGACTGCAAACCAGCAGGACACTTCGGACTATTTAAAACTATGCATTTGATCCTAAGGGATTTTTGGTGGCCCAAGATCCGCAAGGATGTGGAAAAATATGTCAACACCTGCCCAGTATGCCAGCGCTCCAAGATACGAAGGGAGAAGCCCTCAGGGCTTTTACACCCCCTTCCTACCCCATCTCGCCCATGGGAAATAATTTCCGCGGATTTCATCACTGACCTACCACCTTCCTGTGGATTCACCACGATCTTGGTGGTGGTGGACCTTTTCACCAAGTTAGCCCATTTCATTCCCTGTGAAGGCCTCCCCACGGCCAAAGAAACTGCGGATCTATTTCTTCAACATGTTTTCAGACTACATGGATTGCCCAAGAGTTTAGTCACAGACCGTGGATCTCAATTCACCTCTCGTTTTTGGAAGGCACTACAAAAACTATTGGGCATAGACTCTCGCTTATCTTCAGCTCATCATCCCCAAACAGATGGGCAAACGGAGCGCACCAATGCCACTTTGGAGCAGTATCTTCGCTGTTATGTAAACTACCAACAGGACAATTGGGCTTCTCTGTTACCACTGTCTGAGTTTGCCTACAACAATGGAGTTCAAGCTTCTACAAAAGAAACGCCGTTCTTTGCAAACTACGGCTTCCATCCACGTTTCTTCCCCCCTGTCATTGAAACTTCAGAAGTTCCCGCAGCAGAGGATTGGCTGCAGGAACTCACAGCGGTGCAACAACTTTTGCTCCAGCAACTGGACCAAGCCAAGGAGGACTATAAACGCCACGCTGACAAACATCGCCAGCCGGGCCCCGAAATCAAGGTAGGAGATCGGGTTTTTCTGTCCACTCGCTTCCTGCCCTCCCACCGCCCTTGCCGGAAGTTAGATGCCCGTTTCATTGGCCCCTATCCAGTGGTGGCGCAATTAAACCCCGTGACTTTCAAACTCCAACTTCCGCGTTCAATGCGCATTCACCCAGTGTTTCACCGTTCCCTGCTCCTTCCGGCGGATGGTGTGCGACCTGATACAGACCAACCAGCCCCCCCTCCTGTTTTGATGAATGGGGAGGAGGAGTTCGAGGTTGAGGACATTTTGGATTCTCGCTTTCACCGCCGCCGCCTACAATATCTCATTGACTGGGTGGGTTTTGGCCCGGAGGAACGCTCTTGGGAAGACGCCTCCACAGTCCATGCTCCTGATCTAACCCGTCGCTTTCATCAGACCTATCCCACCAAACCGCGACCTCGCGCCTCGGGGAGAGGGCCCCAGTTTGGGAGGGGCCTTGAGGAGGGGGATAGTGTGATGACCCATGGGCCTTGTAGTCCTGCTCAGGACATTGTGATTCCTGATGAAGATGAAAACTTGGGTTTTTTACCTTCCCAGTCTGAACTGGATTCTTCTCAGCCAGATCTTTCCCAGGCAGATCTGGGAACCTTGCACCTGCAAGAAAGTTGTCTCCCAGAAGTATGTCAAACAAGCCCAGAGCCTACTTCTCCCGTGTTCTTGCGCCGGGAGTTTTGTAAACAACAGAGAAGTTTGGAATCAGCTTCGCGCAGGAGTGCGAGGATTGCAGCTAAGAATGTGGCCAATTAAGACTGTCTCTCGTGAGAATCTTTGGGGAGTCTCACATCTGGTCTCAGAGTTTAGCTTTCGGTTCTGATTCCCAGAGAACTGCTTCGGCGGGAAAGTTAGACTCTATTTAGGTGTTTTACCCGCGTAGTAACTTCGCGGAGTCAATTCGTCAGCCTACGGAGCGAGTTGTGTCTGGACAGCGCGCTCCGATTCAAGCCTCGCTCCTGCCCAAGCCTTGCCTTGCTATCCAGCCTTCGCTTTGCTTCCCAGCCTTTGTTTATCTACGGACTTTGCCTTGTTCCCAGGATCAATCCTTGCCTTGTTCCACGGATTTTATCAAGTTATTCCACGGACCTTGTTCTTGTTCTTAGTTACCTTGTTCCACGTTCAAGCCTTGTTTCAAGTATCAAGTTATTTCCTAGCCTCGCTCAAGTTTCATGGACTAAAGGACCTTGTCATCTCCCCTCACTTTGCTTGGCAAAGTGAGTGTTTCGGTTATTGGATTACAACTTTGGACCTTAATATTTCTTATTGGACATTGCTTTTTTGGACTAATTCTGACCTTTCCTGAAAGGTCTAATTCTGGACTATTTTCTACACTTGTTTTTATTAACTTTATATATTCCTTCAATAAAGATATTAGATAGATTCTGGCCTCTGTGTATGGTTATTGGTGCTCTGCTGCCTGGGTCTTGACACCAGTTAACATACAAAACAGAGTTTATTCCGAAGATAAGCCAGAAAATAACATAAACACAAGAAATATCCTTGAAACACTTCACTTTTCAGTGTTTCGAGAGTAGATTGGACAATAATAACTCAAAAACGAGCCACGCTAATTTCCCATGCTGGCATTCAATAAAAAACTAAATAACGCTTCAATTCAGCTTTGGAAAACAAATAGAGTTAATTGCTGGAAAATAAACAAACTAGAAAAGCAATAAAGCTGCTTCCACGGTGCAGATAAGCCGAAAGCCTCAAAGGGATGATGAATAGCCGTTGTCAGAAGAATCCAAGGTCAGGTCAGGAGGCAGCAGAAATTCCGAAAGACAAACCAATAGTCAGAAGCCGGGAGTAGCCGTCAGTCAGAGGGTGTAGACAGAAGCCAGGTCAAATTCAATCCAAAGTCCGAAGAGGGTGCAGTCATCCAAAACAGGTCCACGATAAGACACAGCGAGAGCCAAGCTAGGTGATATCAGCAGATTCAAATCATAGTCCAAGTCCAGTCTTCACAGAGATCCCAATGGTGCCTCAGCAACACCTTGCCATACGCAAAGTGCAGTGGCCAAATATTCCCATTTTATTCCCCTTCCTCCTGGGTGACCAAACACTCACACCCAAACACCAGGTGTCCCAAATCTACTCAGAGTCTGAACTCCACACAGCTAGAGCTCGTGGATCTGGAGTACCTAGCAATTGGTCGGAGTCCCAATCATCCTGCCCACACTTAGCCCCATGAACACTTAAAGAACCATCCTCCCTTCTCCAAGCATCCCAATTGGGATCAGCTCCTGCAGAAACCCCAGGTTCAGAAGTATCCATAGGCCCCAAATCCCCAGACATCTCCGGTGGCTGTGCCCATTCAGTGCCCGCTTCCCCAGCCACCACCTGTTCCTCAGCATCCATCTCCCCATCTGAATCTTCCTCAGAAGATCCCCCATATAACTCTCTAAGACGCTTCCTGCGCAACTCCTCCAGTGAACCCTCATCACGAGGGTTTTTTCTTCCTCTTCGAATTCCATCACCATCAACCATAATCCCCGAAGGCACAGTCACAACAATAGGTTATAAAGGTAGCTGAATATAGTAATGGAAAGGAGTATGTGAGAGACAAATATAGGATGCCAAAATGCAATATCAGCAAGAACAGAAAAGACAACACCCACCACATCTCATTTTCCTCAACCTCAAGTACAATACGTAGAGTCAAATGACTCCTGAAGCCAGAAGAATTTCCAGTTATTGCCTGCAGCTTTTTGTTGTGTTTGTAAACTACTCCATGAGTTTGATCCACAGTTTAATGCATCATTTATCTCCATTATGAAAAGCAATATAGATACATACATACATACACGTGTGTGTGTGTGTGTGTATGTGTATATATGTATCTACCGGTATATACTAACTGTGCCTGGCCACGTTGCTGTGGCTTATGGGAATCATTTGTTGGCTAGGTGGAATAGCAGCGAATAGCCTTGCAGCCTCAAAGCCTGGCTGTTTTCTTCTTTTGGGAATCCTTGTTTGGTGAGCTGGAATGCAACAGAATAGGCTTGCTGCTTGGAAGGCTGTGTACTTGCATTCTAGGGGAATGTTTTTTTGGCCTGCTAGAATTGCAATGAATAGCCTCACTACTTCAAAGCCTGGCTGCTTGCTTGGTCAGCTTCAATAGTACAGAGTGGTATCGCGTCATCAAAGCCTGGCCACCTTCTACCAAGATTAATCCTTTGTTGGTCTGGTTGAATTGCACTGAATAGCCTTGCAGCATCAATGCCTGGCTGTGTTATATCTAGAGGAATCCTTGTTTGGCGAACTGGAGGAGCAGCCTCAATCAGAGAGCCGATTTGAAGCCTGGCTACTTGCTTTGTAGGGGAATCATTGTTTGGTGAACTTGAATTGCACTGAATAGTCTTGCTGCTTGCAAGTCTGGCCACTTTCTACCTTGTGGAATCCTTGGTTGCCCAGGTTGAATAGCAATTAATAGTCTTGGTGAGGCAAGTATGAATGCTGCAATTAGTCACCTTGATTAGCATTTAATGGCCTTGCAGCTTCAAAGCCTGGATACTTCCTGCCTGGGGAAATCCTTTGTTGGGAGGTGTTAGCTGGCCCTGGTTTTTTTCTGTCTGGAATTTCTCTGTTTTCAGAGTGTGGTTCTTTATTTACTGTCCTGATTTTAGAGATTATAGTTCTGTATTATTATACCACAGTAATTATATATTATATTTATAATCTTCTATTGTCTGCTTAGAACTGGACTTTATGACGCCCCTTCTACACAGCTGTATAAAAGCCACACTGAACTGGTTTATATGGCAGTGTGGACTCAAGATAATCCAGTTCAAAGCAGATATTGCGGATTATGTGCCTTGGCATTCTGGGGTATATAGCTGTGTGGAAGGGCCTTGAGTTTACATTGCCATATAATCCAGTTCAAATCAGATAATCTGTATTTTATAGGCAGCGTGGAAGAGGGCTAAGTGCACTCTGCCTGTGCCCTGGGTGCCATTTTGGCTGAGGGAGTTGCTAGGATACGAAGTGGGTGGGGCCTAAAGGGGCGGGGCCTACTGTTCTGAGCCTGTTTCTAAAGGGGGAAAAGAGCTCTTTCTCATCCTCTAATTTGGGCTTTATTTTTCTTGGTTTTTTTGTTTGAAAGTCATAGACTGGATGACTATGTCTTTTGTGGCCAAATTTGGTGAGATTTGGT
Source organism: Anolis carolinensis (assembly GCF_035594765.1). Classification (NCBI taxonomy): domain Eukaryota; kingdom Metazoa; phylum Chordata; class Lepidosauria; order Squamata; family Anolidae; genus Anolis; species Anolis carolinensis. The sequence continues at coordinate 150,738,395 of NC_085841.1, read as the reverse complement.
TCAGTGGTTTTGCTGTTTACTCCATAGTAAAACAGCACATTACATTTTTGTATATATAGATGGGTCTGGCCACATTTGTTCATGCTATTTGTCAACTGAGCAAACCTTTACATATTTTTCCTCTCCATCAGACATATATTGATATGAATGTTTCCATTATTTTAAGAATATGTTCAGTAATTTATCCCTCAACAACATTGTTAATGTGTCCATTTCTATTAGTTCCCACTATTTCCATCATTGAGCATATAGGGTTGTTATCACAGTTACCATGTACTGCAGTATTATCTCATTTTGATTATCCAACAGTTCTAGTAATATGAGTTTTGGTTTGAGGCTGATCTTCAACTTAATTATTTCTTAGATTACCTCATGAATTTGTCTCCATTTTCTGGCCTTTTGACAGTCCATATGGTAATAGGGTCCTTCATGTACTTCACATTAAATGCCATCTAAACATCATTTTGTTAAAAAAAACTTTAAGATTATTGATTAATATAATTTTTAGTTTCTTCCACCACATTTTCCCAATTTCTCTAATTTTATATATAACTTGCAGACTATCAATTCTCTCACAAGAAGTGACCTGCAGTTCCTCAAGTCACTCCTGACACAAAAAAAATCTATATAGTGCCCTCTTGTGGTTACATCTGAGTGCTATGACATGAGGTTCATTTTGGGGGCCCTAGTCCTGAAAGGATGGTTTATTTTAGTTGAAGACCAGCTAGTATTTTTAAGGGGAGAATGAAGGGCATGTGTGTCAAGTTTGATAGAGATCCATCAAACCATGTAGGAGTCTTTGCAGAACACACATACATTTTGACAAAGAGAGGCAAAATTATGTTATTTTTTAAAACAAAAGTTAAGACATGTATGACTGGAGCGTTGAAACCTTGAAAAAAAAACGAGTTCGGGGGGGGGGGTACAGTACACAGCCTTGGACTGTGAAGTGTCAAAGTTGCACAGTTCTTATATTTAAAAAACAAAAAAACAAAAATGGGGGCATATATGAAGCTAGGGACAGCACAGCTTGGAAAGAATCGTGTCCCTTCATATGCCATAAAGTCAACACGTTCAAAGCACATTAAAAAGAGCTTGTGCAGTAACAAGATGAGCTAGGCAGGCACATTCACATCTCAGCAAAGATTGATTCATCATGGGAGAGCCCATATTACAAGATGTGTATGATAACAGGCATGTCAGCAATGTTTTATACACCAGCACTAAAAGAAATGCATTTTATAATATGTAAAAAGTTGACTAACATGAGAAACTCAATGTTGAATCAGCATTAATTCTTAAAATGTTACCTATAGTGTCAACATTTCCCAGTTGATGATGTGGTTGTCTTTTCTAACTGGAGAGCAGAGGAGATGAATAGGGCTGGAGAAAGGATTGTCCCTCTCATTTCCTGCCCATCAGATTTGATACCTCTCAAATTTAACAGACATGATTTGACATTATAATCATCTTCTATGTTATCATTCCTCTTACACAGATGGCATTTTTCCCTCTTGGATAAATCTTAAAAGGAAAGAAATCCTCCAGTCAAACCAAATCTTTGATGACCTTGACCTGTGGTCATTACATGTTCCACACTTTGCAACAACAGCTTACCACAAGTAGGAAATGAGAAACACTGGAATAGAACAGACCATCATGACTTAATACAAAGTTATTTGGTTCAGGTGTTTGAAGACTAGTGGTTCTCTTGGGAAATTTCAATGGGCAATGCTCATAAGCTTTTTTTTTTTTTTTTGCCCTCCCTCCTTCTCACTATGTGAGTTCAGTTCAGATAATCTCTTAATTTTACAGCATCATTGAAAAGAATCATTCTTAGCACATAGATCTGTTCAAAAAATGTTTATTTTAATTTACTTTTTAAAACTTTATGCCTGCTTTTCCTCAATAAGCCCAAAGTGGAAAGGTTTTACAAACAGATTGACAACAACATTAAATACAATAAATTGGTCACGAAGTATTAAAATAGCAGAAAGGGCATTTAAATACCCAAAACATACTCATCTCCAGCAAAATAATTCCATGGCAACAATTCAAATCTACTATGAGAATGAAGCAATAATTGAAACTTGCTTTACATGGAGGGATCTGGAAGACCAATAATGAAGGACAAAATGAACTTCCCTCACAAAGACGTTGTTGAATCTTGAATACTCCTTGTAGCTACCTAGTTCTGTATAAAATAGTGTTACTGAGAATATAACAAAACATTTTCTATGTACTCATCAATTTACATCCCTCTTGATACCAATAAAGGGGTTACAAAAAGGTCAGAAACTGCACCAAGCTTTTTTCTGGTGGTGACACTGATAATCTTTAGCTAATTGAGCCAGAGGCATGATATTGTCCCTCTTCACCCTGTGTAGAAACTTGAACAATTTTGAACAACTTTTTGTATTCAGGAGATTTTATTCCAGAAACAGAACAGATTTGACTCAAAATGGACTGATAACTGATTCATAATTCAACGATGGGGATGGTATACCGTTTTCCACCATGCCTAAGGGTAGCTGATTGAACTAGAGGATACAGGGCAGATTGTGTGCCACTATACAGCAATGTCTCCCAAGACAATGGCTCCAAAGGAAAAAGTGCAACCCAGAACCCTTCCAGACAGCCTTATAATGCAGGACAAACAAGTAGGTTTTAAAAATGTGGGACCTTAGGAAGAGTACAGATATGGATTCATCAGTCCCAGTAAATGGTCCCCTGGCATTGTGATATGTTTGGTTGCGGCAGATTTTTAAAATCTGCAAGATGGATGCAGGACATCCACCAGAAGTTTACTTTTATTTTATTTTTATTGACCCTCCAAGATGCACTGTACCTCAATGCAGATGCAGATATGCAAATGTGCACACATGCAGATTATCTCTATTCACCCACCTGCTGCCTTTACATTTTTCCTCTTGAACCCCGCTTCCCTTTGGAGTCACTTGCCTGCCATGCTTGTTGCCACTGTGTAAATTCAAGCTCTGTTTAATTTCATAAATATGAGAACAAATGAATCATTGCAGAGAGTTCTCATGGGAATTGCTTTCCATTTGTGCTTCCATTTAGCCACCTGTGTACGTGGTTCCATCAGTTTACAGTCCTTTCAGCTGTTTCTGGATTTTAAAATGTGCACATGCACTGGAGCAGTCCACACCAGCATATAGCAATGAAATCCCTTGTTTTTCTTGAGTGCAGGGATATGCAATGATGCAAATATGCACATTTTGGGCACTTTTTAAAACATATCTTTTTAACATGTGTTTTTCAGCCAATAATGTGATCCAGCGCATATTTTGGGCAAACATCATCTAGCCACCCATTCTTTTATCCCAGTTTCTTTCACATTTTAGGGCCTGTGTAGAAGAGCCCCTGGACACCTTCTAACCCATTAACTGAAGTGATTGACTCTCTATGCCAGCTAGTAGGTCCAGTCCTGGCTGGTAGCCAACAGAGCTCTATGTACACACACTTACCTAGTGAACTTAGAGAGACTGAGGAATGCTTCCAGAATGAGTACCACCAGTATAAGTTTATTGTGGACTACTTTGCCCTTCCTTCTTTCTAAGTCATGGGAAAGAAAGGGTAAAATGATGGTGATGGTGATTATTGTTATTCCTTCCTCCATTTTTTACCCTATTAAGAAAGAAAAAGAAAGAAGAAACACTAGGGGAAAAATCAGTAGTGTTAGAACAGATTCTGCCCCCACCCCCCAAATAATTTGTGAATGTAGTGGAATGACTGCATAAAAAAAAGCTTCTTCAGGAGCCAATTCAATATTGACTACAAATGTAGAATACAGTACTGTTGTGTATGCAGAACTATGGTCCTGTATATCTGCCTTGTTTTGTACAAATGTAATGAATAAAATACAGCAAGAATCAAAATGTGTTTGAACTCCAGTTCTCATGAGTTCTATTAAGGACCTCATCACAAAAAAAATAATAATAACGTTATTATTGTATCCCGCCTCCATCTTCCCAAAGGGACTCGGGGCAGCTTGCACAGGGACTAGCCCAAAAATAACAATATAGCATTACATACAACAGTAATTAAAACAGTAATTTAAAACAACATAACTGTGATGACTCATGGGCCATGTAGTCCCGTTCCTAGTACTGTTGTGACAGATGAAGAGGAAAACTTGGGTTTCCCACCGTTTCTGCCGGATTTGGAGCCCTTGCAGCTGCAAGATGTTTGCCCACAAGAAGTCAGCCAAACAAGCCTTGAGCAGAAATCTCCCCCATTTTCTCGCCGTCTTTATTATAATCAAGATAGAAGCGCTCGGGAGGCGACTCGCAGGAGCGCCAGGATAGCTGCCAGACAATTAGATGATTAAGTCTGTTTCCCTTGGGAAAGTTTAAGGAGTCCTGCATCTGGACACAGAATAGGTTTCGTTTCTTGTTCCCCAGAGAAAGTGTTCTTTGGCGGGAAAACAAGCTCCTATATAGGTGTTTGACCACAAAGGAATCCTTGCGGAGTCAATTCATCGGCTTGAGGAGTGAGATCGTGTGTAGACTTCGTACTCCAGTTCCAGATCCCGGATCAAGTTTCCAGCCCAGCCTTGTACCATGGACTTCTATAGACTCAGTTCTTGATTCATGTTTGCCTTGCTTCAAGTTTGCTCTTGCCAAGTCTCAATTCTTGCCTTGCCTTGCGTTTTAAACCACGGACCTTGCTTCTCAGATTCAAGCCTTGTTTCCCAGTTTCCTTCGGATTTACCTTAAGCCTCAAGACTATGGACAGTTCCCCACACTATTGCTTGCCAAATAGTGTGTGTTTCGGTGAAGTGGATTATAACTTTGGATTTTAATATCACATATTGGACATTGTTTTTCTGGACTATATTTGACCTTTCCTGAAAGGTCTACTCCTGAACTATATTCTACACTTGTTTTTACTGACTTTATATATTCCTTTAATAAAGATATTAGATAGATTCTGGCCTCTGCGCATGGTTATTGGTGCTCTGCAGCCTGGGTCCTGACAATAACAAAGGTATAAACAACATAACATAACAGTTACTTCAAAAGCCTGAGCATCAATTGCTACATACAGCAGAGGGTGACTAGTGCAAGAGCCCTGAAAAATCCATAGGTATAATCAGGGCAAATAGGGAAAGAACAAGGGAACAGTTCCATTAAAGTGCTAAAACATATAGAGTGAGAAACAGTGATAAAGTGCAGTACATATTTGTAAACAGATTGCATGTCTGATGGGCTTATTTACTCAAACGCACACTGGAACATCCACGTTTTCAATTCCCGGCAGAAGATGGGCAATGAAGGAGCCAACCTAATCTCTCTGGGGAGAGAGTTCCAGAGCCAGGGGGCCACAACTGAGAAGGCCCTCTCCCTTGTCCCCACCAGCTGCGCTTGGGACAGAGGTGGGAACAAGAGAAGGGCCTCCCCGGATGATCTTATGGCCCTGGCAAGTTCATAGGGGAGGAGGCGATCGCAGAGATAGGGAACTGTTTAAGGCTTTATAGGTAATAACCTGCACCTTGAATTGGGCCTGGAAACTTATTGGTAGCCAGTGGAGCTGCTTGAACAGGAGGGTTGATCGCTCTCTATAGCTTGCTCCCATTATTAATCTGGCCACTGGTCTTTGTAACAGCTGTTGTTTCTGAATCATCTTCAAAGGCAGCCCCACATAGAGTGCATTGCAGTAATCCAACTTGGAGGTAACTAAGGCATGGACCACCATGACCAGGTCAGATTTCACGAGGTACGGTTGCAGCTGGTGCACAAGCTTCAACTGTGCAAAGGCCCTCCCAGCCACTGCCAACACCTGAGCATCAAGTGTCAGCGGTGAGTCCAGGAGGACCTCCAAGGTGCGGACCTGCCTCTTAAGGGGGAGTGCGACCCCGTCAAGCACAGGTTGCCACCCTATGCCCCAATCAACCACACAACTGACCTGGAGGACCTCTGTCTTGTCAGGATTAAGTTTCAGCTTGTTCACCCTCATCCAGTCCATTACAGTGACCAGGCATCGATCAAGGACCCAAGGGGCTTCCTTGGAATTTGGTGGAAAAGAGTAATAGAGTGTCATCTGTATAAGATGGCACCCAACTCCAAAAGTCTGGATGACCTCACCCAGCGGTTTCATGTAGATGTTAAAAAGCATGGGAGACAAAATGGAACCTTGTGGGACCCCACAGGTCAATGGCCAGGGGTCTGAGCAAGAGTCTCCCAGCTTCATCAACTGGGAATGGCCCTCCAGGAAGGAACGGAGCCATTGCAAAGCAACTCCCCCAATACCCATTCCGGAGAGCCTCCCCAGAAGGATACCATGGTCACACTCCCTCTATCAAGTTCTCTGCGAGGTCATCCACCAAGGCGACCAAAGCCGTCTCGGTACCGTGACTGGGCCTGAACCCAGACTGTGATGGATCTAGATAATCAGTCTCTATCAGGAACCCCTGGAGCTGTGAAGCGACCACCTGCTCCAGAACCTTGCCCAAAAAGGGAAGGTTTGAAATTGTCCGGTAGTTGTTAAGTACTGACGGATCAAGGGACGCCTTTTTCAGGATCGGTTTAACCAATGCCTATTTTAAGGTAGATGGAAAAAGTCCCTGATCCAGTGAGGCATTTATTATCCTCACAAACCAATTTACCAGCCCCCCACTGGAAAGTTTTATTAGCCAAGATGGGCAAGGATCTCAAGCTCATGTGGTCACCTTCACAGTTCCAAGGATAGATACTGCATTAAGGCTGGTGTCTAAATCAGAGCATATCTGAGCGAATTTGTCTGCAAAATGATGGGCGAACTCGTCACATTGAGTTGTCAGGTGGTCAGGAACAGCCCCCCTTCCCCATCACAAGAACAGCCTTCCCGTCCACCCAAAACCGCTCAGCTGGTCTATTAGTTGCAGACGCAATGCGGGCAGTCGAGAAATCTTTTCTGGCTGCCCGCAATGCCGGGAAGTAGGCCTTAAGAGAGGCTCTAGCCCATGTTCAATCGGATACACCGATAAAGGTCCAAGGATTTGCCACACATCATGGCGAATCCATAGGGTCATGGCAGGGGGTGTGGAGAGAAAATTGTCATTCTGTAACTCACATTGCACAACTTACTAGGGATGTGTTGCCACACAGCTTCCTTTCATTGTCCTGAAGGCAACACCGGAAGGCTCTGCTTGCTCTCCCCTTTCCCAATGCTTGGTCTCCCTTTGCCCGACAGAGCCCGGCTGGAAGTACACATGTGTTGTTCTCCTCTTTCCTGACAGAGCCCATTACACAAGTGATGGACAATGGAGAAAGGAGCCCATCTGATGAGGTTGTAAGTTTAGGTTATGGTGAAGAGTCCTGGAGAGCAATGTGATTACCACCCTATAGAAGAAGCACTTTCTCAAGACAAACATGTGTAGTTTTGTGTTATTAAAGATGTGTTGGATGAAATGCTATTAACACTAATGGTGAACAACTAGAGGTCAAAGGGCAGCATCTAACCACCATCCCAATTGTCAGTTGCCTTAGTTTCTCTTTTCACTACAAAGAGTATAGAGAATAAACATTCTGCAATTCAAAAGATGCTACTAGTAGCCTTATTAGATGTAAGGGTTACTAAATACGGAAGTTAATTCTTTATGACAGACTAGGGTTTCTGGGAGTTGTACTCCAAAGAAGCAATGTGTTCCAGGCTTGGATTTTAGTACACACTGATATTGCCCTAAAGTGGCAGAAAAGCCCTTTACTCACTCAGCATCTACTCTGGCATAAACTATCTGTCCTTCAAATTGGTCCTGAGTACCTAGTGCATAGGACTACCATCCCCATCACCTTACCCAGCTCTGTGAAGCTAGTCTTTCCTGGTCTGAGCATCTCATCTGCTCACCTCTAAGCAGAGTTTCAGATCTTTTCAAACTACTGAGATCTGCCTGTGTCTAGCTATCTTGTACTTTTTTGACCTCTCAAGTAAACAAAGATGTGATATGAATTTCTTGGCATAATCAGGAGTTTCCCTTTGGAATATCCCAGAGGCTATCCATCCACTGAATAGATTCCACAATGTACGTGGAACATGCAATTTCTGGAACTATTTATCATTACTTACTGTCAACAACATGTCTTTCTTTTTCCCCTCCAAATTTCCACATATTTTTACTCTGAGAAAACAGATTTGTTTTTGCAACCATCTGAAGGCCCCCAAGCTGCAGAGTGGAGAAGAAGCACTATCTGCAGTGGCCATCTTACTTTTGGCATCTGGTTGCAATCCACTGGGAGAAATGTAAGTTAACAGTTTACCACGTGGGTTATTGAATGTGCTGAATTGCAAGAATAGATATTAAATGAAAATATCCCTAGCACCTGCAGCTTGTCCTGGATGATTCCCCCAGAGTAGTGTGGGTGGGTTAACTTCGAAAACCTCTAGTGACATGAAAACTGCAACTGCAGCTGCTAGTAGCAGCTTGCAGAGTGTTAGCAAATGGCTTACAGATCCCATTCCTTAAAACAAATCAACATTTATTATTGCTGCCAATAGGATGGGCAGAGTGGTCAACCTACCATAATTATTATTTGGAATTAATCTTAGGCTCCTTATTCACCCAACTATCCAATCCTTTGGCCTTTGTAAGATACAAACTAGCCAGGTGAGTCAGATACACCATATTAAAACCTGTTGCTGTAGCCTTGGACATAGAACAGAGATGACAACATCTCCAGATGTTGTTGGAACATAATACCCATGCAAACTAGCTTTGGAAGCCAATGGCAAGGGCTTGAGGAAGCTGCACTTTAGAAACATCTGGAGGCTTCCCCCATTTCTCATGTAAAGTACTTTGAATCAGCAACAGGTATGCATGGGTCCAATTGCAAAAAAGGATATTTTTGTTCCTTTCTTTCATAAGAGCTGAGAGTCATTTAACACAATGGCAAGCTGAGAATGTGCAGTTTCCTAGGGCCAAGATATTTTTCTGCTTGGAGTGAAGTACAAGCTAGGACCTCTCTCATTCCATATGCATTCCATGTGCTTGCAGAATGGAAGGTGAAACTACAGATGGGAAGAATAATTGAAAATATTCAGAAAATGATTGAAAAACATATTTTGCAAATGTAAGGAAACTAACAGGAGATGAATGCTGGAATGACAAGAATATTTATAGTTTGGGACTTACTTTGGACAAACCCCATGCATGGGTTTCCCCTCTCCCATAGAAAACAGCATTTTCTATGCAGAATTGTTGTTGTTGTGCTAAAAATATACTTTCCTATTCAGAAAGGCTATATTTTGATATTTATCCTTTGAAAATGTTGTGTATGGTCTTTTTGTGGAGAAAACAGCATTTTCTGCACAGGGAATAAAATTATTTTCTGAAGGCCAGATAACAAGAATTTTATCTTGACTGAAGTTCTCTGTCATTGGTTGTCTTTGCATAGCATTGTTGCAAAGACCTGGAGGAAAAGGCCTGAAACTGACTCAAAAGAAAATTATCTGATAGTTTCTGTGTTCTCCCTTTCCTGAAAGATCTTATATAGATTACAAGGTAATCTTAATGAAGCTTAGAAGATCTTGGCCATCCCCATGGGTCATCTCATGTATTAAGCCATTGGTCTCTTCTCCCATATACCAAATTTGGCAATGGAGCATATAACTTTGGTCTAAACATGTCTTTCTTAAGAGCTGCTGTGGGACCTGGATTCCTGTGTGGAGCATGTGGTGCCAAAAGACTTAAAGCCAGTGTGCGAGGAAGGTAGGGAAAGTAGATATCTGCCAGATCAATGCCATGGGTTTTCAGGTGGTAGGAATCATGTAGCCCTTCAAATGTTGTTGAATTGATACTCCCAGAATCCCTCACTATTAACAATGTTAGCAATGACTGCTGGGACTTGTAGCTCAACCACATCTGGAAAGCAGGATAATTCCTGCATCTGAATTAGATCATACGTAGTTGTCAGATTGGGGTGGGGAATTCTGATGTGTGGGCCATGTGTGACTTTTCCAGTTCCAAAGCTTGCTAGCAAACCCTCAAAGACTCCTGAACCCCCAATTTTTATTTTTGGGGAATTATTTAGATGTCCCACCCCCACCCACCCCCCATCAAACAAACACAAATGGAATAAAGACACGGGTTTAGTTTTAGAAAATATATTTTTAGCTTATGCCAAACAGACTTTTCTGGTTGAAAATCAGCCAATAACGGTGAACTGAAGTGAAACACAGAGGTGGTTTTGTTCTTCCAAATGCTGCTGGATTGCAAATCCCACCAGCCTGATCAAACTTCGTCAATGGAGAGTAATGTTGAGTATTAAAGTCCAGCAACATCTGGAAGTCTACATTTTGCCTACTCTTGATTTACATGGCTATAAGACTGAGCTTGTTTTTTAAAAAATAAAATAAAACAAAAAACAAAAATCAAGCCATTGTGTGTTTTTTGCTTACTTCATACCCGCTTTGTGTCTTAAGATATGTGATAACTTGGCTGAATTTCAAATGGCCTGTTAAAAAAAGGATCAAACTCAGGTTAAAGTCTTTGCCTTCCTTAGTATGGCAGAGGCCATCCAAACCCCGGTTACACATCGGACCTTGTGGCTTCTGCCATACTAAACAATCAGAACAGGTGATGTACACTCTTTTATCAAGACAGCCCCAGAAGGCTTAAATGTTTGGACATATTGAATGCAGATGGGAAATCAAAGACAGATCAATGCTTGGCAACACTACAAGGGAAATATAACTGGCTTCCCTTCGGGTTTTGTGATGTCAAGACAATAACAAATGTGAATGTCAAGTGGTGTTTAATATATTTATATTTGCAGTAAGATAATATAAATAATATTTTTAGCTATGAAAGGTTGCCAACTTCTTTTCTGGAATGTGTGTGGGATCTTACTGGGAGGGGGAAAGACCCTGCATACAGATAGATGCCAAATCTGCTTGTATTTCCAAAGGGAATACCAACTTTCACCTTAGGTAGAAAGGAACAAGGGTGCATGTAGAATTTATATTATGAAACATTGCACAAAGTTAACATTAAATGTTTGATATGACCTTTCATTTTAAAGCTTTGAAAGCCCCCTTTTTGATAGAAATGGGTGGGAGGGTTATGAACACATAAATAAAAACTTTCTTTCATATCACATATGAATGTGCCTAAACATAATGGGCTAGCTTACCTTCACAGTGTTACTGGGTTAGTAGGGCCAAAAGCGTGGGTGCAGGAAGCTTAATTTTGTGGCAGGTTATATCATGGAAAGATAATGGATTCCATTCTACATTTATCTCTCTAGAGTAAAAGTGGAATGGAACTCACTGATGTAAATTGTTTTGGAGCTGCCCCGGTGCAGTATGTGTACAGCTGCACTGAATGCAGTATCCATTTAGCTGGCTGGATCAAGGGTGCATTGGAACCACCACTGTCACTCCTGCATCACAGGCCACAAGTACATCCTGGCAGAGACTTGCTGGTGATGCTGCATTTCCTGATCACTTGGCTGGCCACCCTGGTGTGACCTATACAAAAATGACTTTGCCAATCATTCTCTGCCAGGGCTGGTGATTCAGCCCAATCCAGCTGTCCACACCTCTACAGCTTCAGGATCCCTCCCAGAGCTTCTTGGAAGCTCCAGGGTAAATTCCATTTCCCCTTAAACTGCTTTAATGACTCAATGCAGCAGTTCTGCTGTGAATCTAGCCATGCATTGTCTGGACACCCTGCAGCATCTGACTGGTGAGTCCACAATATTTGGGCTGTTTGGATGTGCCCACGGTCTTCTTGAACCCTACAGTATCCATGACTGGCCTTTAGCCATAAATTATGGTATTCTCCTAACCCAGTGGTTCTCAACCTATGGGTCCCCAGATGTTTTGGCCTTCAACTCCCAGAAATTCTAAGAGCTGGTAAACTGACTGGGATTTCTGGGAGTTGTAAGACAAAACACCTCGGAACTCACAGGTTGAGAACCACTGTCCTAACCTGTCCAGTCTAAACACACTTCTTGACAGATATCTTTCATCAGGAGGCTGAACACAGAGCATGTGGGTAGCAACAGCCCCTTCAGATCATTTTGTGGCCTCTATCTCCAATGACCACAACTGTACTGCCAAAACCCAGCAGCACAAATGATGCTGGAAAAGACAAAAATAGTCTGACACCATTTTCAAAATATAAACCCATTATTATTTCCACTGAATTTGGGTGGCAATAGTGGTAACAGCACAATTATTGCTGCCAAATTGGTAGACATCAGTAGTGCCCACTTTTAACCTTTGATTTCCTGAACTTGAACCTTCCATGACCATGTATTTAGTTGGAATGCAGATAGTTTTAGTAATATTTCATTAAACTGGGATCTCAGAAACATATTGACACAATTGTGGTACACAGCAGGGCAGTGGCCCTTGACAGAACAGTAATTGAGAGGAAATGGAAAGACTTGTCTTCAGTTTGACTTGATCCTAACAAAATTCCGTTGAAGCGCTTCAACCTGCTTCCTACTTATGGCACAGTCCTTGAAAGCTGTTTTGAATTCTGTCAAGAGGTGTTTCTTTTATGAGGGTAGTTAAAGGGACACCTGCCTGGACTGATATAACTAATGCTGTGTCAACATTTCCATTGATTTGGTTTATAACCCAGCTGTGAAAACTCATTTTAGCCCAAGACATGGTATAGAATATCTAAAATTCAAGAAGGGGGGGAGAGGAAGGAAAGTTCATCATTGCCCTATTTCATAAGTAAGTTACCAAGGAGCAAAATAAAAATAGAATTTACCCTAATTTGTCTACGGTGACTTATCTATTACATGAGATGATATCCTCCCCCCCCCCCCCCAAATTGTAGATATTTTATCAAGACTTCAAGGCAATTAAGAATGAATTATCTGTACTATATGGAATGAGGTAGATTTTAATGGCAGTCTGTTAAGTGCCAGAAATACCAAAATGCGATCAGGTTGGAAAGTCTCTTGCCCATGTTTGTTTCTGTGTTTGCTTGCTTGTCAATAAGTTCCTCTCCTAATTCAAATATTCTCACCAATATATTGGATGTATTGAGAATATGATTGTCATAATAGTTCATGCCTATGGTTGTTCAACTGTAACCTTTACCATTCCTTTCCTAGCCCCAACAACAGGTATTAAGGTGACAAAAAAGAACAATTTTAAATGCCTTGTAATTACCTGTATTTTAAACAAAATACATTGTTTTCTGGAAAAAAAGTATTTTTGCTGAAAATGTACCATTTAAAAAAAATCTGACAGAGGTTGACCATTTTCTGGATGTGTTGAAATCCCCTTCATAAGCCTTGTGAAATTACTCACACAATTTCCAATCCAAATGATCTAGTCCTATTTCACAGCAGACCCTTCTAACATTTCAATGTGGGATAAACAATGTAGGCACTCTTAACTCCATGTCTCTTTAATTTTGTTTTATCTTTTTCATTTTTTTTTAATTCCTGAAGAACTATCCAATAAGCTTGTGCACAGGCTCATTATGGATTTTTGTCTTGGGCTGGTTTGGTTGGTTCAGAAGCCTATAATGGCATGAGCTCCATCACCATTTTTTTACCAGCCACAACAGAACAGTGGCTGTCAAAAACCAGCTGATTTCAGTACAAGTGGAGTGTGAGGAGGGAGGCAGCTGCTAGAAAGAAAAGCATGAGGGGGGGGGGGGGGGAAAGGCACCACTCCAGCATCTCCAAGCCAAGAGAGAAGAGAAGGCTTTTCAAAGAAAGTCCAGGGTAGGATACCTCCAGGAAAGGATTGCAGAAAGAGTGGTATCTTAACTTTGATGCTTTTAATTCAGGTCTTCATGAATGATATAATGCCCAAAAAGCCTAAAATGCCTCAAATGCCTCAAATGACAGGAAGGGGAGTCTGTGGAAAGTCCCCCCATTGCCACCAATGGGCCAGATAAAAAACAAATCTTTCCGCTTCCCGGATCAGGACCCCATTGAAATCTTGAACACCAAAAGAGATTGTGGTTTATCCAGATTGCACAAGCCTACTATCCAAGGCACTTCAGAACAACATGGAATGGAGATGTTATTTCAGTCCTGTTCTCTCATGTCACTAGATTCCCTCCATGTCTATATTGCTTCTAATGTTTTTCTATTCCATTATTTGACATTAATTCCCTTGACTTAACTTTTCTCTTTTGCCCCACCAGCTCTTTCATTTTTTTTTGCCCTTCTCTATTTCCCCCATTATACATTTAACCAGTTTTGGCTCCATCTGCTATTCATGCACTTGTTCCATATAACTTTGTAATAAAATGTGTAGTTGAGCATAACATCTGATCTATTGTATTGTTACTCTTTCCCCTATAGACAGCTCAATTTCTGCTCTAGTGCACAGTGTTGCTTCAATATTTGTGAATATTGCCAAAGGTACATCTAGATGAGGACACATGGTAACAGCATGTAGTCGCTTTTAAAAGCTGCTCGTGAAACATCTCACCCTTGATGGTGACATCACATTTTATCTTACTGACTGGGATAGGCTCTGTTAATCTCATTACACAATGATGTAACTTGATCTTTAGGCTAAGAAATGGTTCAGTGAAAACCTACACAAGCCTTTTCGGTTCATGCTGCAGTTGTCAGGTCAATCTCCTGTGAGATTTCAGTGTATGCTTAACTCCTGTGGGTTTGCTAAGTGTGTTTGTGTGCAGTGGAACACGTATCACTTGCTTCAATGAGAAATGAGTGATTTGTATAATGGAGGTCTCCTTTTTCACTGACTCCAATGTCTAGTATCAAATGTGTGAAGAAACACAAAGCCATCTGGAGTCCAAAGGGATGAAGACATCTGAACAAATTTGATCTATTGCATTTTCTTGTCAGTGATGACACAGTCATTGACTCACTTGGCATGGAGCCGCTAGAGTTATTCCCATCCACTTCCAATGCCCACTGTTAGCATAAATAGGAAAAGTTTCATGGGGAGGAAATTATTCTTTTATTTGTTTTCACAATATACAATCCACCAACATGATAATGGACTTTAGAAGATAGCCATAAATCCAAAACACAAACTTGTCAAGGAAAATATCATGAAGGAAACAAAGCTAGTCTTAAGATATTTGAAATGTTTGTGTGAAAAGTCTGTCTAAATAATTCTTAAAAGCATAACACTTGCCATGATTGACCAGATCAAAGTTCATCTACTCTGGTGGTTCTTAATCTCTGAAAATATACAAAAATATACAAAACAGGTATGGTCTCTAATACAATCTATTAGTATGTCACATTTGTTTCACACAATGCTTATATCACACCAACCTTTATATATCACAACATTACAGTTAACAAGCAATTCTCTCAATACATATAAAATTTAAACTGGATTTAAACCAGTCTCTAATAGTAATGTCCCGTCCTATAGATGTCTTTATATAGTCCCAAATTATATTAAAGTAATGTCCAGGAAAAATCAACCCGAAAAGAAATCCAATGCAGTGTAAGTACCATACATGTTGTAAGGTAGTAAATTTAGTCTATAATGGAACAGGTTCAATCATAAGTCCTGAAGACTGTGTGGTAGATTGCAGTAGATTACAACGGGTTTTCCAGATATTTCTCCAGTTTCAGATACCCTTCCTCAGGTAATCTACAAACTGCTTCTTAACTCCTTTTTAGATGGAAAAGGTTGTAGCTATTTGTTGAAAGGCTCTGCTTCTGATTTGATGTCCGTGGTCAACCTCTATGTGCTGCTTCAGGTCTTGTGTAGTTTCAGTGGCAAATTTCAAAGCAGAAGGATCACTTCCCAAAAGATATGCAACATGTTCCTACCAATCTATCTTTTCATGATGCAGGAGCTGTGAGCAGATCCCCACTTATATGTCCCAATGGCTAGGAGAGTTTAAATGGGATTGAGGTCACTTAAGGATAACAGATCAAGAGCATTGTAAATTAAAACATATAAGCTAAATTGAATTATTCTAAAACACATAATTATATCAAATCATCTAATACTCTCGGCACTACAGAAAGCGAGCAAGGTTGTAGCCTTTTCACTCATATGGGTGATGTCAGAGTTCCCGTATCAGAAACTGGACTCTCTTCTCCAGATCTCATGTAAAGGAGGAGATGACGTTATAAGCAGTTATCGCTAAGTCTCAGGCTTGGGCCTCAACACTGTAGGGTCTGGAATAGTCCTGATCTGGCAGCCATATGTAAATATGAAAAACGGATGATTTTTCTCCTCATCTGCAAAATATTTTCTATCTGCTTCAAGGGAGATTTACATTTGGGGGATATATTTTTCACAAATTGCATTGCAAACTGTAATTGTTGGTGCTGTTTTCTTGCATGGGCTTTTAAGAATGGAAAGTATCATATGGAGAACCTAGGTGGACCCAGAAGCATGGTGGGGCCGGGGGTGGGGGTGAGGATGAATCCTTTGCTTTCTATTCTGAAATGACACTACTAAAGGAGTGTGAACTGTGTTTGTAATCTATCTTGGTGTCAAACCTGAAGGAGCCCTAAGAAATAAACAAACAAACAAGAAAAAGGACATGTAAACCTGACTGACAGAAACAGCATGTTAAGCTCCTAACTCAAATTATGGTTTTATAAACAGGACCTTTCCAGGCATAACAGGCTGGCCTTTCCTCAGCTGCAGCTTGTTAACATTTCCAAGGAAATTTACTAAAATTCGATCAGCAGAGCACAAATCTCTGGTGTTCATCTTCTAGCTGTTCTCATTTCCAGTAGTATATCCTTTTTATGGCCTTTGGCATCTAAATTATGCATTCCTTGAAGAAAGTCAGGAGGGGGGAGAGAAGGATTAACATTTTAACATCATTTCTTGGCTACTCATGCTGTGTAGGACGATGTTATTTATTATTATTTTTCTGACCAGCAACCAATCAATTTGGAGGTTCCAAATGAAACAAGAAATATCAATACAATCCCTTCATAATCCCACATTTTATTGGCTTGGCTAATGCTCAGGGATTTGTGTAGTACATGCAAGCTCTCATTTGGTTGTGTTTTTGCTGCTATCATTCCCAAATTACATTCCAGATCATTATGACATCTGGCATTTCTGCCAAAAGAGAGACATAAGTGACCTAAAGTTGAACCAAATATTCTTGATGCGATTTGAAATAAAGAAAGGCATGAATAATTCATGTAATGGATTTAAAAATCTCCATTATTTTGATCTAATAATAGCTGTCAGTATAGGAAGAGAAAAAAATATTTATCAAGACCAATGAGCTATTCTCAACTCGCTTCATAATAGATAATAATGGGATAAACTACTCCTTAGTGATTTTACTGAAGCCAATTTACACATTCAGGTCACCTTCCTTGGACTCCATTTCCCCCCTCAGCCCAGCTTATCTTTCTTTCAGTTAAATCATTTGATCATACTGTAGCCCAAAAGGAATAAAGTGTACTGTTGGTCTTTAAATATTTAAATATATCTTTACACTGTGTGTGCTGAGCTGCTGAACTTGCAGACTGAAAGGTCCCAGGTTCAAATCCCGGGAGCGGAATGAGCGCCCGCTGTTAGCCCCAGCTCCTGCCAACCTAGCAGTTCGAAGACATGCCAATGTGAGTAGATCAATAGGTACCACTCTGGCGGGAAAGTAACAGTGCTCCATGCAGTCATGCCGGCCACATGACCTTGGAGGTGTTTACGGACAACGCCGGCTCTTCAGCTTAGAAATGGAGATGAGCACCAACCCCCAGAGTCAGTCACGACTGAACTTAACGTCAGGGGAAAACCTTTACCTTTTTTTCCTATTTGCAGTCATTAGATGGGAAACTTTTGTAACTAAATCAGAGGAGGCTACCTTTAGGCCTAAAGTATTAATTCCTCCAGAAGGGCTGCAGGCTATTCAATGTGGTCTCAAAAGCAACATGCTGTGCACAACTGCATCTCCCATAAAGTTCTCAAATACTTTACAACATTAAGAATTAGAGAGAAAGAGGGAACATCTAGCTTCCGAGGGAGGGAGGGAGGGAGGGAGGGAGGGAGGGAGGGAGGGAAGGGAAGAGCTAAACATGCCCAGGAGAGCTAGAAAGAATAATGAAAAAGAGTACAGAGAAAAAGGGAACAGATAAGCTGAGGAAGGAGATCTTACGATGTAGCATAGAGAGTGAAAAGTACTTGTAGGAGAGAGAAAAATACTTAGTTCTATAAAAGAAAGAGCACAAAGAGAGGGATGAATGGCAGGAGAGGAAACTCAAGAGTGCTTGGAAAGATCACCAATTGGGTTGAACTCTAAGCGATCTCTAACACATACATAACTTGGTATTCCTGCTCGTTGTAGAATAAAAAGGCAATTATATTAGTTTAAACCCATGAGGAAACCCAATTTTTCAAGATCATAAAGATAATTTTAAAATG
Source organism: Anolis carolinensis (assembly GCF_035594765.1). NCBI lineage: Eukaryota > Metazoa > Chordata > Lepidosauria > Squamata > Anolidae > Anolis > Anolis carolinensis. Next base: position 150,720,080 of record NC_085841.1, on the reverse strand, counting down.
CAGCTGCCTTATACTGAATCCATCTGTCCCAATATTTTCTTTGACTTATAATAGATTTCAGACTGGTTGGTAGTGGTTCAGAATTTCAGGTACCATAGGCACAAGCCAACAGAAGTGGTCTATGGTTTGATTTTCCTTCAACCATGTTGTCGTCCTGTATTAAAATTGTGGTCCTGCCCAATATATTTATGCAGGTTTACAAAATAGCAAAACTATTTCTGTCACCATCTCAGCAGTATTTTAAGAATTCCCCATGATGACCACAAGCAAGGTCCTTAAATCCTTGAATTTATTAATCACATCATTGTATTTAGTATGTAATATGTGGTATGGTAATTCATTGGACAAAGTTACTTGGTTGGTTTCAAAAGAGATACAGTAGAGTCTCACTTATCCAAGCTAAATGGGCCGGCAGAACCTTGGATAAGCGAATATCTTGGATAATAAGGAGGGATTAAGGAAAAGCCTATTAAACATCAAATTAGGTTATGATTTTACAAATTAAGCACCAAAACATCATGTTATACAATAAATTTGACAGAAAAAGTAGTTCAATGTGCAGTAATGTTATGTTGTAATTACTGTATTTATGAATTTAGCACCAAAATATCACGATATATTGAAAACATTGACTACAAAAATGCCTTGGATAATCCAGAACCTTGGATAAGTGAGTCTTGGATAAGTGAGACTCTACTGTAGTCACTTTATTCCAATGTGGGGAGAAAGGGGACTGGATTTTTGGATTTTTTTTTTGGAATAGAGCTCTTCGCAACCCAACTGGCACAGCCCTGGTTAGAATGATGGTACATTAATTCCAACAACATTTTGATGATGTATAAAGCTTATTCTCAGATTCAAGTTTGATTTTAGGTGTTCACAGGCTAGTACAGTGCTTCCCAATCTGTGGTCCATGGACCACCAGTGGCCCCCAAAATATGGTCTACGGCTTCACCAATGCCATGAGGGATGTTGAGAGGGAAGAGGCTGACTACCCACGAAAGGCGTGACAACAAACCTCCTGACTGCTGCTTCTCCTCCCTCCCTCCCTCCCTCCCTCCCTCCCTCCCTCCCTCCCTCCCTCCCTCCCCTGAGTGGAGCCATTCCATGTGGCATCTGGAAGCAGAGGTGCCTTGGTGTCTTCATTTTTAGGCCTGTTCCTGGGATTATTTGGGGTGCTGATTCTGAAAATTGCATTGGATAGACCACATCAGCTCTAGATTATTAAATATGGCTTTCTGTGGGTGAACAGATGGCGACTACTAGGTGGCATATGTTCTGTATCAGAAACTTGACCTGATGTGGTCTATCAAATGCAAATTTCTGAAACAGTACCCCAAATAGCCAAACTGAATCTAAAGTCGACCAAAAACTTATTCATGACCCTTTTGGTACTAATGTTGGAGAGTGGTCGCTGGTCAAGTGGTCCCTGTTCAAAAAAAGGTTGGGAACCACTGGACTAGTGGGGCTCCCCCCCCCAAAAAAAACCAGTTGACATTTAACTACATCAGACTTTAATTAACCTTTTATGTTCTGGTGCTTTATCACTACTTTTTCCTATCAATTACACCTCCCACAGCCAACAAAGTCTGTTCTTTCTAGAAAGTTCAGAAATATATCCTCTGAAGATATAGATGTTGTATTATAAATCCAAAACATCTGAGAGCACTTTGTTAGGATGCCGTGTGTCGACATCACAACCTCTGAGGATGCCTGCCATAGATGTGGGCGAAACGTCAGGAGATAACACTTCTAGAACATGGCCATACAGCCCGGAAAACATACAACATCCCTGTGTTGACATCTGTTTAATTCTGAATCCTCCCTTGCTTTTTCTGAGCAAAGCGGCATGGAAGGAATCAATCTACATGTTTCTAGTGAAAAAATAGACTTCTATTTTTATTTGGAGGTGGGATACAAATGAAACCAAACAGAAACACCTGCACAGAAACTGCTATGCATCTACATATGTGTGCACTTTGTGTGTGCACTCAATTTATCATCATTGTCTGGAGATGGAGCAGAGGAAAACATTCCAAATACTGTTGTTGCTATGGAATGCAGCCATTCTTCCTGATATCCTTTAGGGCATAAAACACTTCTAACGCTGAAAGTGTTTCACAGCATAGTTTAAATAATCCGTCATCACACAGAACTTTCTCAGAGTCACCAGACTTTTTGATTCTGAGAAACTGCTTCTATAAGAAATGTTGTGAGGTAAAATAACTCTTTCCCATCTTTCTCCACTTTGCCATAATGTTGGATCCCTGCTTTCTGGTGGGCCTACTCATTTGCATCCCAAATAGCTTGAAGAAAAGAGGAAATATCATTCCTTACAGTAATGTGGAAGCTTGACCAGGAGGCTGCCTATGCCTAAACCATGCTGCCTGCTTGGTATTTCCATCCTCACCACCACCCTGAGCCATTGAGCAGTGCTGGCTGGATTTCAAGGCAGGACTATTCTTCTCTGATCCATTCAGTTAGACCTATGACAATATTCAGCTTCAGTGTGATGATGAAGTTCTTATACAAGAAACATTATGAAGGAAAATAAATCTTTTGGGTTGTTTTTCTCCCCCTCCACTATATATTTTGGAGTCCCATTCTGGAATCTCATTCTTAGTATGTGTCTCAGAAGATTTCATTGCGTTGTGAAAACCTTTCCTCCTCCCTTCATCTGGGAAGATGCTGTATAAATGGCCAGAGGTCAAGTAAAAACAACAGATTTGCAATAATGAGTTACAAATGTGCAGTCATCTGTAACCAGCCACCCTAGCTTAACTTGTGACACATATAATCAAGCAGTGTGGTGCAGTGATTAGAGAACACATTCAAATAGTAGGCCCATGAGCCAAATCTTTTATGTGGCCTGTGAGGCTTTCAATGCCAGGGCAACATAGTTACATTTATACTGTCTTACAATTACAAACAGCCCTTTGAAAGCAACCATAAGATTGATGAGGCCCTCAATGAAAATGGGTATGACACCCCTGGATCGGAGAGTTGGGCCAGGGCTTGAGAAACCCTGAATTGAGTCTCTACTCTTTCCCTGAAGCTCATTGGATGGCTTTCATCAGCTCACTCTCTTTCAGCCTAGCCTACCCCACAAGGAGCAAGTCTGCAGAGGCAAGGAAACTTGGATTCACCTTGAATGTATTTCTGGCTGAGCCCATGACATTCACTCACTTCTGAGTGAACTTCACGAGGTTAAAACAATTTTCCATGGCTTTAATTGTGTTTTGAGGGCAGTCTGGACAATAGGTTTGGGTCTGATTAATCAGTGCAGGGAAATGGGATGAATTCATAACTGTGTTGCAGCTGCCACTCTAGCTAGCCATGCAACACCATGAGACCTTCTGGTCATTGCAGGTGTCTTTCTCTAACATCAGCAGAGCCAATGCATGAGCAGGAATAAGGAGGTGAATAATCTCCTTCTTCCTGGTCATGTGAGTGCTTCTGCCGATATCAGAACAGGGCATCTGCAATGTTCAGTAGCTCACATGAAACTGTGTCCAGTTGGGTGTGGTGTTGTCAAAACAGAGGGTGAGATAGTGGTCCAGTGAAGCCAATCAAATATCAGCCTAACTAGTCTAAGTAGATGTCCATGCAGCACCACAGCGTGTTTGGCCAGATGTATCTTTCTGCTACTGGGGCCAATGTAGACTCTGCTGAGGTTGTTGTGATGGAGAAAGCAAGGGAAAACCATATGTATTACTGTTATTTATATGGAGAAAAGACAGAATATAAATAAAAATAATGTGGATTAATAAGGCATGCAACAGCTTTCTTCAGTATTTAATACTGTAGTATCCAGTTATAGTGCAGCAACATCTGCAGCCATCCTCATGAATGTAGCAAGAAAGGATTCCCAATGGTTTCACAAGTTCCCCATTCCACATATGAGAATCACACAGGTTTCCAGATGTTACTGGAATGCAACTCCCAACAGAAGTCCACTGGCTATGCTAGTGAAGGATTCTGAGACTTGGAGTCCACCAACATCTGGACTCCTACTTGATTCCTGCCTCTACCCTAAACCATCTGGACTTTTCAGTTGTAGCATGAGTAGAAGTGTTTCTGTGCCAGAGCAATTCACTAAATAGCAGCTGTTTGGGTGTACTTTGGAGGCTGAAGGAAGAAACACTGTTCAGTTCCCTTGTTGCCTGCTTGATAAATTACTTTAGAGTCTCATTTCAATTTTGGTACAAGACCCAAACTCTACATTCAGGGGATTCAAAAGAGATCCTTGAAACTTCTTTATAACAACCACTATCAGTCGCAAACCCCTGAAAGGAACAGGTTCAATACAGTTCTTTAGAACTGAATTCCAAAATGTTCAGCTTCCATTATTCCATTTTTTTTTTTGAAATTTTGAGACAAGTCAGAGAGGAAGGCCTTATAAATGAAGGCATTGCCTATTTGGACTCTCCAGTCCAAATCCAGAGTCTAGATAAAGAACTTTAAGAAGGTGTCTTTAGGTAGCTAGTCTTCCATTAACTCCTGGACAGCAACCTGAACCGGTAACAGGCCATAACCTTCCATGTTATGATTAGACAGTCATATATCAATTATAGTCATTATTTTTTTTGCTGGCGTAACATGTGGAAAGTTGATGTATATCTCATTCTTATTTCTTCCTTTCTTCACATCAAGAGTTTGTATACCCAGCAAGGAACTTTCTTCTCAGTACCAATGTGGTGGCTATGGTTTCAATAGGGACAGACCAGACTGTTTGCTGTGCTGCACCCCCCAGCATGCCTTAGCATTAGCTTTGACAGCAAAGGCTCCGAAGACTTGGAGTCAATGGTATCTGTATGATTCCCACCATCAAACGAAATTGAACAAAATTTATTTTGGTGGGTAAGGAAACCACAAAGAAGATGCAAGGAGCAAGAATTAAATGCTTTTACTGGGGCCGCGATGGTGCAGTAGGTTAACCCTTGTGCTGCTGAACTGCTGACCTGAGGGTTGTCAGTTCAAATCCACGGGTCGGGGTGAGCTCCTGCTGTTAGTCAACCTAGCAGTTCGAAAACATGCAAATTTGAGTAGACAGATACCGCTTTAGTGGGATAAGGCAAAAAAAGACGTTCCAAGCTGTCTTGCTGACCACACAACCAGGAGGTGTCTATGGACAGCATAGGCTCCTTGGCTTGGAAATGGAGAAGAGCACCTCTCCCAGAGCCAAAGATGAGCACTGCCTCCAGAGCTGGAAAGGAAAGAAGAAGCCTTTGCTGTGTATTTGTGTCTCATTGTATGTCATTCTAACAAAGCATTGGATGTTTGCCTGTGTCTGTTTATATGCTGTAATCCGCTCTGAGTCCCCTCGGGGAGAAGAGCGGAATATAAATATAGTGTTATTATTATTATTTACTTGCCTTGATTTAGATCAGCCGTGGGCAAATCAATGAGGGCCAGGGATCTATTTCCCCCTGTGGACTGCACATCTGCAAACAGCAAGACTCAATACCTCATTTTCCCTGTGCATTCCCTAACCTTGGATCTGACAGACAATTCTTATATCTGGCCATACTGGCTGGAAATGATGGGATTAAGAGCCCATACCAGATTGCGGGCGGTTCATCTAGCTGATGAATTAACCTAAAAGGGACTAATAACATATGCCTAGACTAGTGTGCTCAGTGTTTTTCAAACAAATCAAGTATGCCCAGGGGAAAATTCAATCTAAAACATTTCAGTAGAAGCATTTTTATATTAATCATTTTAAGATCATATTCCAATTTATTTATTCAACAAATGTCAGTTTTTTTCCATGTGAAGAGGAAAACTGTAAGAAAGTGAAGGTGTAAAAATATTACTTTTATCAAGATTTAGGAACTAACAGATTTCAGAAAAACATGTTTCCTTATTGAAAATCATCAAGGAGGTGATACATAGCCATTAAACAAATAAATACATTCACCGAAATTAGGAACAGCAACAAACCACAGAATAGCTGATAGCCGAAGTAAAGAAGGCAGAGGGTGCATTGTTGGCAGAGAATCATTGAGCCATGGCAGTTAATGTGATGTCAAACTGCATTAACTCTACAGTCTAAATTCATTCTGAGTTAGTATGGGGTGAAAAGAGAGTCTCGATTTAACATAATCCAAATCATTTAGATTCTGTTGCTTTCCGTTGCTGGCAACTCAAGATCAGCTTATTAAAATTCCCTGTTTCTTGAGTGGACTTGGGCCCAGCATTAAGGAAAACCTGGCAGATTTATGTGCCACATTTTCACACGCTTTTGACATGAAACCAGATAATGCTTGGCCATTTTTCCAGTGCCTCGCTCTGGGATTTTTGCCTTTATTTGGACTTGAAACTTAGAACATAACTCAGAAAAGTCATTCCATAGCAATAGTAATAAGAATAATAATGGAGGGAATTGCCAGGGAAACAAGGGTTCTGGCATACTATGGGTGTTCTCTAGCATATTGTCTAATCCAAAAACCATGGACTCACTACGAATAAAAAATTGGTTATTTTCATAATCTACAGCTATATCCAATGAGTATCCCAGTGCCTTTTGTTTTCAACCAGCATTGCCTTGCTTCAAGCAAAGTTGGGGCATATGACAGAGTTTGATGGAAACTCCAGAGTATCCTGCAGCTTCAGACAACCTGGATAACTGGCTCAGGTCCAATCTGGTTGGATTCATAGTCTGGATGGGACACTGATGTCATCACATTATCCCTGCATTCATCAGTGAAAAAATGTTTCTAGGGACTTCATCACACCAGAGCAGTGGTTCTCAATGTGTGCTCCGTGGAGCCCTTGGGGCTTCATGAAGCATACTGAGGGGTTCTACTCTTCCCTCTTTCCCCTTCCTCCTCCTCCCTTTTCAAGCTTTCCCTCCTCTTTCCTGCTCCTCCCTCTCCTACACCTCCCTCATCCCCAAAAGCCTTTTTCCTCATCTTGCTTGTTTCCAAAACCCTATTTCCCTCCCACCACTGAAGGGGTATTTTGATTATGCTTTTCCTGCACGGCAGAAGAAAGTTGAATTGGAAGGCCACTGGGGTTGCTCTTATTATTATTACAGTAGAGTCTCACTTATCCAAGCCTTGCTTATCCAAGCCTCTGGATAATCCAAGCCATTTTTGTAGTCAATGTTTTCAATATATCGTGATATTTTGGTGCTAAATTTGTAAATACAGTAATTACAACATAACATTCTGCGTATTAAACTACTTTTTCTGTCAAATTTGTTGTATAACATGAAGTTTTGGTGCTTAATTTGTAAAATCATAACCTAATTTGATGTTTAATAGGCTTTTCCTTAATCCCTCCTTATTATCCAAGATATTCGCTTATCCAAGCTTCTGCCAGCCCGTTTAGCTTGGATAAGTGAGACTCTACTGTATTGGCAAAAAGGTTTGGATTTGATGGTTCCTAGGGTCTTGCACTGAAATACTGTTTATGTTGATTAAAATTGTTCTTCAATTTAAATATATATTGTTCTTTCTTTCCTTTTTTATCACTACAAATGAGATATGTGCCATGTGCATAGGAATTTTAGTTAGTTCACACAAACACTTTCCATCCATCTGCCACTGGCCTGCCCTGTCTGTCAAATTTTTCAAACAATGCATCAAAAAGTTTGCCCATGACTGATATATATACATATATGTCAGATATATATATATACAGCTGGAAGATGCAAAGGAGGAAGAGGCAGTGGAGGAGGAAGCAGAGGCAGCCATGAGCACAGTGGTGGTGGCGGTGGTGGCAGCAGCTCCCTCTTGGGCCTCCTTGCAGCTCCATGCCCTCTTCTGCATGGAGACTGCCCTGCTGTCTGCCGCCTTGCTTTAAAAAGGGCTGAGTGGATGATAAAGTTTAAGAACCCTTCACCAGAGCATCTATCCACTTTAAATCCATTGCTACCTCCTGCTCAGCCAGGCAGGCCCAGGACCTGCCTGGCTGAGCAGTTTAAAGGCCCCTCCCTAAATTATAACCCCCAGAATTCTGCAGGAGGTAGCAACTGGATTTAAAATGGATCCATGCTCTAGTGAAGTGGTTCCCAACTTTTGGGCCTCCAGATGTTTTGGACTTCAACTCCCAGAAATCTCAGTCAGCTTACCAGCTATTAGGAACTGTGGGAGATGAAGTCCAAAACACCTGGAGACCAAAACGTTGGGAACCACTGCTCTAGTGTGATGAGGTCCTAGGAATCTCTAGGTCCTTCAGTGTAACGTCCACCTGAAGTTGACGTAGAGTTTCCTAGAGAGAACTTAATCAAATTGACAAATATTCAAATCCACAAAAGTTAAATTCTCAAATGTGGAAGGCCGACTATCATTACCTCCAAACTCAGGAGTTATTTGCTAGTTTCCTGAAGTCATCTAAAAGCAGTAACTGTCAAGAATTCTAGATAGCACACCACATGTATCTGTTTTTTTTTTTTAAACTAGCATGTGGCCCCCTGGTATCCTAAGCATGAATGAGTCAACTTATAGGAAAAAATGCACAGGGCTAAATTAGACATTAAGAATGTGAACACTTAGGGGGGAAAGCTCCCTCAAAGTTTTCCTCCCACATCTTTCCAGATGTTGAAACAAGAAAACAGTCTATTATGTAGTTATAATTCTTCTTTATTTGGCTCGGTGTTTGGATTGACCTTCACCTTTTTTTTCTTTTTCTTTTTCTTTTTGCTTGGCCCTTTATTGCAACATTTGTCTAGGGTTCAGAGGTGTTCTTTCCAAGGTGTTAATTTTAAACTTTCTTTGTAATATAAACATGTGAACAGGGTTTTTTTAAAAAAAAATTAATTGTTCGGGGAAAGTACAGTGCTAAGCACCCATAAGTTCAACATCTTCAGTATTTTCCTAAAATAAATAAACAAAATAGCACTCTTTGCAGCTGATAGGTGTGTCTCAGTCAAAATTGTGGTATTGCCTTTAATTGAATTAGCATTGGTAGCTGTCATTCCCGCTAGGGGGCTGATTCAAGGCAGATGGCAATAAAATGCACTATTATATACACCACTTGTAAAAGAGGAAGAAAGCATGTGGTCTCTGCTCCAGGATCAGGTGGAAGTCTACTTTTAGAACAAAGTTTCTGGTAGCTGCATTCTTTTTTGGAAGCTCAATCTGACCAAGAAGGGAATGAGAGGTCATTTGGTTAAAAATAAAACAGGAATGGTCATTGTTTGCAGGCTACATGCAGTCCCACCAGGCTGTTCCTGTAGTTTTTGAATCTCCCCTACAGAGTTTGAGATCCATTTTAGTTACTGCACGATATCCCAGCAAAAAGGATGGGGACAATCAATGAAGAACAGGAACATTGTATAAAGAACAGTTGCCACCCAGAAGACAAGAGAGATTTGTCTTTTAAGCAAGTTGCATTTCTGCTTTCAAACCTTCAAAAACTTTAACAAAAAAAGCAGGAAAGGATCTCCAGCTGCTATTGGTTTTGTTTACCACTTTCTCTCCACAGAAGAAAAATTGCTTGCCTACCCCTACATTAAATAATCATTCTGTATATTGTTCTTCAAAGTTTGCATTCACTACAATACAGAGCTGTGGAGATTTCAAACTGCGGATTGTTCACTGTGGATATAGATTTAACTATCCACAGCTTGGAAATACTTTTAAAATTCCCAAAAATGATTTTGCCATTTAAAAAGGGGACATCATTGGACTATGCCTTGTGTATAATGGAAGTTGAGCATCCATAGATTTTGGTACCCACAGGGGATCCTGGAACCAAACCCCGGCAGATACTAGATTATCCAAATTTGATCTGTGATATTTTTTTATCTTGTCAGAAGCGAATTAAGAATATACTGCAAGTCAATTCTGGTGTAAGAGAATTGGCCGTCTACAGAGACGTTGCCCAGGGGCTGCCCGGATGTGTTAACATCCTGTAGGAGACTTCTCTCATGTCCCCGCATGGGAAGCTGGGGCTGACAGACGGGAGCTCACCCTGTCTCGTGGATTCAAACCACTGACCTTCAGATTTTCAGGTCAACAGTTCAGCCGGAACAAGGGGTTTAACCCATTGTACCGCCGCAGCTCCTAGAAACCATCTGTGAAATAATTTTCTGTGAAATGATTGACTGCCATGCCCTCAGTGAGCATCTGTCATCTTTAACCAATAGCAACGGATGATGGGAGTTGCAGTCAAACAACATCTGGCAAAGTCACAGGTAGCCTACTGTTTTCCTTTACAGATTAGGCACGACACCATGAAATATTTGTTGTTGTGTGCCATCAAATCATGTTTGACCAGTGACAACCCTAACCTTTCTGTGTTTTCTTGGAATGATTTGTTCAGAAGGGGTTTGTCATTGCCCTTCTTTTGAAGCTCAAGTGCAGAGGTTCCTTAACTTATTTGGCCTACTTTTCAGGAAAACAATCAACAGCCCACTGGAAACTATCTACAAGATGCAGTGAAAAATTTGCATTCTTTTATGTCTTTTATTTAATGTTCAGCTGTACTTTTGTCAGCAGCACAAATTAACATTTTAAAATACTTATTGAACTTGCAGTATTATTAAGTGTTTGTCACATCATTCAGAAACAATCTAGATTTCATACATGTAGTCTATTCATAATATTGTATTGTAAACAAGTGATTACATGCACATATTTCTGCCAATACATTTTGGACTTCCCGGCAATGCGCAACATGCTTGCCTGCCAAGACTTGCTTGTTAAGATCTGTCGGTAACCTTGACCACTGAGTTATAATTTCAATTTTGTATTTTCATTTGGAAAATACTGTAAAGTAACCACTAGGACTTTAAGTCTATATTAACTCTATGATAAACAACAGATGAAACATGTATGAATGATTTTTCAAAAAAAATCTTCTCTTCCACAGCCCTTATTTTTATTCAATGCACCCCAATTGCACCCCAGGCTACTACTGCCCCCCTGTATTATTCCAATGCCCTCCAGGGCGCAATATCTCCCACTTTGGGAAGCACTGCTCTAGAGTGAGATTTGCCTAAATCACTCAGTGGGTTTCATGGCTCAGTAGGGATTCAAACCGTGGTATCCAGAGTCATAGCCCAAACCATGCCTAGAAAATCCTAATCAGAGTAGCTGCAGCCCTAGATGTGGAGCACAAGGAAAGGACATATATAAATGGGACTATTTCAGTCTTGTTGTTGTTGTTTGATATACAACCAACTCAAGCAACAATATTTTATACTATGGGAATGGGTCAGTTTCCCACTTTGGAGAACATTTCAGCTGTGCACACATTTCAGCCCTCCATGGGCTTGTCTGGCATTGCAGCCATTATTTTTAGCCCTCAGTGAAGACCATTGCCATAGATCGCTCACCTGCAGTAGTTAACTATGAATAAGTGTTTATTTATCTTGTAAAACAAGTGCTTCGGTTTTCAGGACTGAAACGGAAAAGTAATGGCTCTCATATCTTGATCTGCAACAGGACATTCTCTATTAAAGTATTTTCACAGCTAGGGAAAGTAATGCTGAGACCGAGAAAACACCCAGAATCCTCCAGCCAATTGTTCATTATTTAGGCCCCCTCTCTTGCTCACCCCCATAGCATTCATATATTTCATTTTGGGGTTTTTTGCCTGCTTATTTCCCCATCAAAGAAGGGCAGCAAAACATGGGTCAAGTGGAGTTCAGACATTATAAACAGAGGCCAGTGGGTAACCTTTCTCCTGAACATGTGGCATCACCCTGACAGATTTATTTAACTGTCCACTTTTTAACAATTATATTTTTAAAATTCCTCCTAAATGGAGGGGCTTCCATGGAAGCTTCATGTGCATATTAGATTGGCAAGACTCTAGGATTCCATCAAGATTTTATCTCCTTTTTCCACTGCCATCATGTACGCTGAGCTCTGTGGTCCCAAAAGACAGCTTTTAGATTGTCTCTGGCAAGACTCTCAACTATGATGCAGAGTCCACATCTTCGAGGCCAAGCTATTTACCTCCCAACTTTTGCTGAAGAATTAATAACTATTAACAACAAAGGTGTTTCCATATGTGTTTGGCAGACTAATTATTCAATTACGTTGGAGAAATAGGATAACAGCAATATACAGTCTGCTATGTTCTATTTGTCTTGGCAGGGACAGGCTATTTTTTTTAGCATGCATCTCTCAACAAACTATTGTGGGCCATTGCAAGTCATTAAACTTAATAGGGTATATTGAATTTCTTGGCATCCCAATGCTGAAAACTAATGGCTGCATATTTATTTATTTGTTCATTTATTTATTTATTTATTGTCTCACTCATTTATTTTATTTAAATTTTGCTTGTCCTTCAGCAAACTCTACATAGTGTACATGTCTCTTCTTCTGCACAATTTATGCTCATAGCTACCCTCTCTGAAGAGTTAGCTAAGAGAAAGGGACTGACCAAAAGCCACCAAGAGAATTTTATGGATCAGAAGCTGGATCTCCTATGCTCCAATTCAAAACTGTATGTATTGATCCACACTAGATCTTTTTAAAAAATCCAAATGCTTCCATGAGTATCTGTATTAGTGATATGTTTCCAACTGGCCCAATTTCTATGAACAATCATGTCAAAATGCAATAAGACTCCCATATCGGGTATACATTTCCCAGTTGGACCACAGTACTGGTCCCAGGATATCACATGATTGTAGGGCAAACCCAAAGGGCTCCTGACACTGCCCTGAAGCAGGAAGGAAGGGAAATGACTGGGCACCAGGATATCACATGGTTGTGTTGGCAAACCTACATATGATTCCTAGAGAGTCATCATATGTAGAAATTTACTAAGTTGTCTCTCTGTTAACATCTGATGAAAAACTTATATAGAACTAGCTGTGCCCGGCCACGCGTTGCTGTGGCGAAGTCTGGTGGTATGGGAAATAAAGTATAAACCCCTGGGCTGAGTGGGTTTCTAGGGGACCAAGTGAACAGAGCTTAGCCTTCTAACTGGCAGCAATTGGAGAAAAACAATTATTCCTCTCCCTCTAATTAGGACTTTTTTCTTTTCTTTTTGTTGTATCAACCTAGAGGCATGGATGAGGGGTTGTGCTGTCAATTTTAGAGGTTGTGGGGTGTTTACTTTTGTTGTTTTGTCCGCTGCCGTGATGCCATCACTCTTTTATATATATAGATTATCTGTAGGACCTAGCAAATTTCAAGAGCAGTAGTTCTCAATCACAAGACTGAAAATCCGGTCAGCAAACCTCTTTCCTCTTTATTTATTTTATTTTATTAATTTTATTTCCTCTCCTTTCTGCAGAGCTGACCATTGCATTGGATAGACCACATCAGTTCTAGATTATTAAATTTGATTTTCTGTGGGTGAGCAGATGGTGGCTACTGGATGGCATATGTTCTGTATCAGAAACTAGAGCTGATGTGGTCTATCCAATGCAGTTTTCTGAATCAGCACTACAAATAACTAAACTGACTCTAAAGTTGACCAAAAACTGATTTCTAACCTTTTTGGTACTAATGTTGGGGAGTGATCCCTGGTCAAAGTGGTCCCTGGTCAAAAAAAGGTTGGGAACCACTGTTCTAGAGAGATCATTCCCACCGTCAGCCCCAGGCATGGGTAAGTGAAACTGCAGGTATGAGTGTCACTATTGCAGAAGTTTTGCTTTAATTGAAAGAGGAGGGTCAGGATCTCATGAAAGAGGTATGCTCACATGTTTCTCATTTCACTGAAGGAATTGTAAAAGATTATTATCTAGCCTCTGCCTTCTATTCTAAAGTTCCTCTCTTGCAGCTGCCAAGCCTAGTGGGACTACTACTATGGCAGTCTGGGCAAATAGGTCCACTTTCCCATGATTCAGAAGCTAGAAAGGCACAGGAACAATTGTGTGATTTTTTCCCTTTTTCTCACACAATGGAGAGTGGGTCCCTGGTGCCCAGTCATCTTCCTTCATTCCTGCTTCAGGGCAGCTGCAGTGGTCCTATGAGTCTTGGCTACTGCCAGAAAGGGGAGGGGAGGCATGGCACTATATGCACAGTGCAGTCATGCTCCATATGTCCAATGCAGAATCTCAACAAGGGGCAGTAACTGATAGAAACAGTTTGTGAACCATAATGATAAGTATGAAAATTCCTTGGGTTTACTATGATAAACTTTATAAATCAAATTATGGAAATTCCTTTGTTTTACCATGATAAACTTTGGGAATCAAAACCAGCCCTTATTCCAAATATCCAGTGGGGATTGTGTAAACTCGTTCCATGGTTTGTTAAAGAAAATAATGTGTCAATTAGGCAAACAATACGTCGGAGTGGTGCAAACATAAATTGAACCTCTGGTTGCACTAGTTCAATTAAAGGGGATAATTAGAAGCATGTGCTGAGAGTAAGTAATTAGGTATATCAGCAGGGGTGTTTTTGGGAGGTCCTACAATATGAAAGGGTTGAAAACCTTGTGAGATTAGTTTCACCATGTGTGGTTGTGCAGAAACATGTCATGCAGTGATCAAAAGGCATCTCTCAGGACCATATAAAAACAGTTATTGCTGCTCATCTGTCTATAAATGGTTGCAAAACCATTTCAAAGGATTTGAGATTCCACCAAACATCGAGGAAGTTGCTAAGAACTCTGGAGTAGCATCTGGGTATCTATAACTCAGTCTTGCCTTGGCCAATATTCCTGACCCGACTATCAAGAAAAGACTGAATAAGAAAGATGTCTGTGGGAGGTTGGCCAGAAGAAAATCATTCACTTTACAAATAAATTTGCTATCTGTCTGACATTTGCTAAAGATCGCATCAATGATCCTTAAAACTTTTGGAGCAATGTTCTCTGAACAGAAACTTAAGCATTTTCAGAAAGGAAATACCCTCAGTGTTCAGAACCAAACATGGGTTCACACCGAACATACTTATTCACACCAAATAAGCATGTTGATGGGAATATAGTTGTTTGGGCCCAATCCACCATATTTCCACAATCAATATAACTCCCAAGTGTATCAAAAGATTCTGCTGAAGAATGTTAAGTCATCAAGTTCAGAGCTGAAGCTTATTCACAAGCAGCAATGCCTTTTGTGGGGGTGGAGAAATTCCAGAATGTGAAGTATATTATGCAAGTTTTTGAAACTTCACTGGGTTATTCATCAGGCAAAATGTTAGAAATTATACAGGAGAAAAATGGTGATGTGAGAATCACAGGCCTAGTTTCTGTCTGAGATGCTGTCAGGTAAGATAATATCGAAGGATTTCAATTCAGGTAGCAATCACTCACCTTGTTGGACATGTGAAAATTAAAGACAAAGAGCAATCAAAATCAGGTAATAACATTTCAACTCCCATTAGCAATAGAAAAGTAACTTTTCTTAGGATCCAGATGTTTCTGCTATGTCTGAAGAGATCGCTTTATCTCAGGCATCCAAAACACCCTGAGGACCAAAGTTTGCCCATGCCTGCTTCATCTGATGTCATTTATTGAAAACATGGGCAGTCAGAATGTGAACAGCTCCCTAGATTCTTAGACCGTGCCACAGATCATGGGGTGTATTTGCAATATACAAATACAAATAGAAGGTGCCCCTTCTAGGACAATTTCAAACCCAGGTTAGGCCTTTTAAAAATAGAAAGTAAAAAAATAATTCCCCATTGTTGTTGTTTTTAAAAAGACCTCTCCTGAGCCTAAAATGGCCTAAATAACATTTTAAGTCCAAAAATTAGTGTGTGTGTGTGTGGGGGGGGGGTGCACTGGAGGGCAAAATGGAAGAAACTCTCCAAAGTCTTCTACTTTCTAGACAAAAGAATCACATGTGAATGTTGTAAGGAATAAGTCCCAAATTGTGAAAACGGTCATCATACTAGGATTCTCTTCATCATTATTTTCTGACGTTCAAGAAAGTTGTTCTTGAATACTTAAAAAATATTTCTGAATGTTGTTTCCATCCCTATAGGTGGTGCTATTTTACTTTCACGTTGGTAGTGGTGAGCAATTACAGTAGAACCTCGGTAGTTCGAGTTAAACGGGCAGACCTCAGCTCGGTCAACCCGGATCACTTGGATTACCAGGTTTCCTCTCCCTTTGGCAGCTACTTGGACCCAGGGAAGCGGCACACTTCCCGCTTCCCTGGGTCCAAGTGGCCGCCAAAGGGAGAGGAAACCTTTCCGTTTGGCGGGCGTTTGGGCCAGCCATTGAGCAGGTGAAGCCCGCCCGCCCGTGCCATTGAGCCCGCCCGCCCATGCCTCGGCTCCTTTGTCACATCGGGAGCCGGCAGCACCGGTGCCCTGCGTGGCAAAGGAGCCAGCCATGCGTGTTGCTAGGTAGATAGCAAGCTACCTAGCAACATGCACGGGGCACTCGCCCCTTGGGAGGTGCCCCCTGTGTGTTGCTAGGTAGCTTGCTATCTACCTAGCAACACACAGGGGGCACCTCCCAAGGGGTGAGCGCCCTGCGCGTGTTGCTAGGTAGCTTGCTATCTACCTAGCAACACACACACCTAGCCAGCCAGCGAACAGGTGAACGGGGAGGGCCGCAAAGGCCCTCCCCGTTCACCCGCTCGGATTGCACGGAGGCTCGGACGAGCGGAGCTCGGACAAGCGGGTTTTACTGTATATTCATAAATCCATCTTAGGCCCCTTCCACACTATCCCTATATCCCAGGTTCTGATCCCAGAATATCTGCTTTAAACTGGATTATATGAGTTTCCACTGCCAGAAAACCTTGGATAAGCAGATAATCTGGAGTCAGATCCTGGGATATAGGGACAATGTGGAAGAACCCCTAGAGAGTCCAAGAACAAGTTGAGTGGCAGATAGTAACAGCAATGAAGTCCATATGCCATTGCTACCCGCAATGTATGCCAGTTCCATAAGTTGCATCAGCAAAACCAGGATCCACAGTTTCATTTATCCATGTCTGAAGGTAGGTAATTTCTATGTATTCCTGCCTGGAATTATTATCCACTATTATCCACAGTTTCACAAATCAGTGTGAAGTCCAGGAACATACTCAGGCAGATATTGGGGGGGGGGGGCATACTCTATTTGACTGTACTATACTGTCTAGTAGTAGGGGAAACTCAGTACAGGTAGTCCTCAAGTTACAAACATCTTATAGTTAAGAACAGGGATGAGACAACACGGAGTGAATGAAATCTACCCCTAGGAAGGGAAATTCACTCCTGAATGAGGTATCGTGGGTGAAAGATGTCTCCATTGAAGCTGTATCACCCATCCTTGTTTCCACAACATGCCACATTTTTCAAAATCCAGTTCTCATAGCGATGGAAAGTGAGGTGAAATCTTCTGAACAGCGGTACAGATAGCAAAACAAAAACCATTGGTGTGTTAGCCCTTCCCTATGCAGTATCCAAAGCTAAATGTGTTTGTGTGTGAATGACTGAAGTTACACTTTAAAATGTAACTGTTCCAACTTACACATCAATTCAACTTAATAACAAATCTACAAAAAATATCTTGTTTGTAACTTGGGAACTGTATATAGAGTTCTCTGTAACAGAAAGACCATAGCTATTCTGATCTTCCTTCATACCCGTGAAGAATGTTTTCTTCTTCAGCACAATTCCTCCAGATGTCTTCTTTACAAATTGAATGAGCTGGACATCCATCACACTTGGAAAATCTTGATTGCCTAACTTTTAATTAAGAATTCCATAGTTTCTTCTATAGCTTGGGCTGGTTTAGTTTTACCATCACTCTTCCTGACATGCTTTTCTTATGCTAACTTGTTGGTCTTGCGATGGTGGCGTAGTAAATTATACTCCTGGCTAGGCTGAGGAGCCTTCCAAACTGATCCTAGGTCCCAGTCCCGGTGGTATTGCTAATGATTACACAGCTGCCCACTAGGCTTCTCTAATATAGACTCCTGGGTCCCACTGCTTCAAAAAGTTGCAATAAAGTTTATTTTAGTTTGAAACAAAATATATTGGGATCATTGTCAGAGCAACCCCAGAGGCTTACAGAAGGGGCCTACTAAGCAACAGCAGAATATTAGAAGCCCTTGGGCTATTTGTGCTGCCAGGCCAGCCGAGGTGTAATTTACCTATTCTTCTACTGTGCTTTGGAGAAAAGAACTCAAGAAAAGGGGTCAAAGGATCCTTAGAGCAACACAACGCAAGCATAAAGCAGCCAGCCCGCAGAAGAATCAAATTCTCAGCTAGTATAAATAAGCAGGTAGGGTTGCTACACAATTTATAATAACTGGGATACTGTAGCCTGGAGGTTGTCAACCCTTTGTTGGGGGGAACCATCTCAAGGTGGTAAAGCAAAGGGTCTCCTCTCCTGTAGTAAGGGAGTTGGACTGGAATCCTGCATTTTAATTATGGATTTGTGACCAAGAATTATAATATTTGTAACAACACTATATTCACCAATATGATGTATGTATTATAGCACTACTGTCACAATAATAAATGCCCCCCCCCCCACACACACACACCCTCCACCTACCTTAACAGCCAGCAGCAGCACCAAACATTGGAGATTTGTTCTACTGCCAATTGAGGCATGGAAGGATGGTACTTCCAGCTTCCTTCTGCTAGCAAGCAAGGTTGTGGCAAGGAAGTGCGACCATAACCTGCTTTGATTGTCAGTTTCTCTGACTTGATTTTTTTTTTTGAGGGGGGAGGGAGCAGTGAGCAGAACAGACCTTCAGTACAGGTAGATGTGGGAGGGGGTGAGGCTGGGGTGTTTACATAATTACCATATATACTTGAGTATAAGCCTACCCAAATATAAGCTGAGGCACCTAATTTTACCACAAAAACTGGGAAAACTTATTGACTCAAGTATAAGACAAGGGTGGGAAATGCAGCAGCTACGGATCAAATTCAAAAATAAAAATAGATATTAATAAATTTGCATTATTTGAGGCATCAGTAGGTTAAATGATTATTACTACACATCATTCAACAGCCCTGGAGCTGGGAGGCCAGAACATGCTCCAGAATCATGTTCAAAAATGGAATAGTAATGACTGACCAATATTCATTAAGAATGGTGGGACAAGAGAGGACTTTTCTTAGTAACGACCTTTTCACAGTCAGTCCCTTTTTAGGCAGGAACAACCTTTTGCTGCAATGGGGCATTCACCACTCCCCTAACTCACTTGGTCAGCCCCCCTTTAACTGCTTTCAGGAATCATGAAGAGCAAGGATCTAGCATGTGCGTGGTGGCTCTCACTTCTCTAAGAATGCAGGGACATGAGAGAAGCCTCCCACAGGATGGTAAAACATCAAACATCCAGGTGTCCCCAGGGCAACGTCCTTGCAAACAGCCAATTCTCTCACACCAGAAGTGACTTGCACTTTCTCAAGTTTCTCCTGACATACAAAAAAAAACTCACTGTGAGTCCAATTATTGGAAAATCATGAGAAACTCACTGGACCTTGAACCAGTCACTCACTCTCTCTCTTCTTCTGTCAGCCTGGCCTGCTTCACAGGAGTGTTGTAAGATTATAGTGGGAAGGAAAATGCAAGTACAGCATGCTGTGTTGAGTTCATTGGAAAAAAGAAGAAACATAAATGTAACAAATACACACATATTGCAAACTCATCTGATACATGCCATGCTTCATAGTAATTGTTCACATATTTGGTTCAACTACATATACAACACAAGAGATGCTGTGTTGTTGTCTGGGACTAAAACAACACAAAACATGGCTCTATGTTCCTGCAGAGTTAGCAATGGGCCTCTCAGTTTCTAACCAGAGTAAAGCATTGTTGCTATAAATTGGCTTTCTGTTCCACGGTTGTCAACATGTTTTCCTCCCATACAAAACACTGTCATCAGCAGTGTGATATTTACTAACAGAGATCAACACCCAACTGTTGAATGAGAATTTAGAAAAAGGATAAATATGGGGCAGCTTATCTTTGGCTTCTCACATTTGAATGGCAGGTAGCCACATTTTTATTGGTCTGCTCTTTGCCTTCCAAGAGGAAACAAGATTGGGGTGGGTGAATTCTTTTCAATTTCTGTTACTCAGCCCAGAAATAAACTCTCCAGCTACCAAAAGGAAGTCCAAGTCCCATCCATTTGTCCGCTGACCTTCCACCTCCCCATGGCCAACTGCCACCTGGCTGCCGATTGGCTACTGACATGCCCTGGGAAACAAGTGTCTCATGGCCAACAGACCCTTTATTTTTAGTCTTGCTTCAAGCATCAGCTTCTGCACACCTTTCCGACAGTGCCCGTTTTATCCCAAAAAGGATACAGTTTCCACAGGTGGTGCTCGAACCTTTGACCTTGAATGGCTAATCCGCAGCCAAATACTACCAGATTCACACTGCCATAAAACAAACCCCCTCCCTTGCAAAACTTTCTTTCCCCCTCTAGTCTTTGGCCCACAAATGAACTACAAAAACAAAAGCAAAGAATGTGAATTCAGGTTGGGATGTACAAAATAATGCCTTTTGGGCATGCTGGACAGGAAAGGAAGTACAATGAGGCACACTGAGAACTTCACCTCTTTTTTCCCATACAATCAAAGTGTTCAGTTCACTAAAGTGATATATACTACTTAATTCACTTAAAATTTAAACCCCCTCTGCTCTATACTAGAGTAAGACATGATTTTCAAACTGAGAACTAGGGCTGCACATCAAAATATGTGGCTTCTGTGCCCCTACCTTCTAGCTTTGGCAGGCAAAGCATTTCCATGTTTTTATTAGATGCTTATGAATTTGGTTGTCTTTCAGAGATCCAAGTAATTACATAGACCAGTGATTCCCAAACGGTGCCCCTCCAGATGTTTTGGACTTCAGCTCACACAATTCCCAACAGCTGGTAAGCTGGCTGGGATTTCTGGGAGCTAAAGTCCAAAACACCAGGAGGAGCACAGTTTGAGAACCACAGACATAGACTCTAGAGCAGGCATGGGCAAACTTCACCCCCCCCCCCAGGTGTTTTGGACTTCAACTCCCACAATTCCTAACAAGCTGTTAGGAATTGTGGGAGTTGAAGCCCAAAACACCTGGGGGGCTGAAGTTTGCCTTTGCCTGCTCTAGTGCTAGTACTGCACCAGACATGAAAAAGTGTTTGGCTCAGATCTGTATGTTGTTTTGTGACTCTATCAAAAAGACATTCATGTATGCTCCATATAAATCCTACAAACATAGTCTGAAGGTAATTGTAAACAATATTTTATAATAAGTCAGTGTACATTGAACCACCAGAAAACAAAGGTGACACTGTTTCAGCCCCCCATGAGGACAATTTCACATTTTGGAGTATTTCAGATTTCTGGGTAAGGGATGTATGAATCAATTAAACCATATACACACATACACATATATAGATATAGATTCTTGGTCAATGGCTCTATCAGTTTTAAAATGTACATCCAATAAGTGTCAATTTCAAAAGCATCATAGCATAGAATGTCTTGGCTACCTGTCCTTTTCTACCACCACCTCCTTGACAGCTTTTCATGAACCTCCATTCTATATACTCAATAATGAGGGACTCAGGCACCTTCTACAATGCCATCTACTGGGGAGGCCCTGCTCTCGGTCCTGCCACCTTCACAGGTGCAATTTTTGGGGACGAGAGCCAAGGCCTTCTCGGTGGTGGACCCTTGGCTACGGAGATCAGATCGGGCCCCTCCCTCCTAGCTTTTAGGAAGCAACTTAAGACCTGATCATATATGAATGACAGAGACATGTGGAAGTAGTTAAAGATAACCTCAGGATCATTGCAAGGCCTAAATGTTTTATGTAGTTTATGTGATTGCTGTTTTTAGTTTTATAATTTTAATGGTTTTAATCGATTGTTATTGTTGTTGTTTGATATGTGATGTTTTATACATGTAAAGCATTGAATGTTTGCCATTGAATATGTTGGGAACCGTTTTGAGTCCCCTCAAGGGTGAGAAAAGCAGTATATAAGTACAATAAATAAATAAATATAATCCAGTTTCTGATCCCAGATTATTTGCTTTGAACTGGATTATATGGCAGTGTAGAAGGGGCCTGAGTCCCTCATTATCCTGGATCAGATACTGGATTATATGGCAGGGTAGATCTAGCCTGAGTGGATTTGTAGCATTTGGACAAGTTTATATGGATGAAGGCATCCCCCCAACTTTCATTTATGTTTAAGTTTGATTTGTTCTAAAGCAAACTGTAAAAGCTTTGTTCTCAAAAAAGGATTGCTTTCACCTTGATATACTCAAGAGTGAGTGCATGCTCAAAGCAAAATTGAAAACATAAATATAACAGGGCAAAAATGCAAAAATTCAAAAATAAAAGAAATATAAAAATAACCACCTTCAAAGGGGAATGACACATGTGTGTGAACATGGTGCCAACAAACCTGTTTCTGATGGCTAAGTGCCTTTGCAAGCCTCGCTTTTTTGTTGAAAATATCATAATTGTTGGAAAAGTATTCCTGTAGTCTATATTTCTCCCTTCTTTAATATGAGAAATATGAAGGCTGTTTAACAGTGCTGCATACCATGTTTCTTCCCAAACCTTAACATGATAGAAGGGGACACTTTGTGGTTGTGGTGTACAGGCAGTCCCCAAGTTATGAACAAGATAGGTTCTTTAGGTTTGTTTTTAAGTTGAATTTGTTTTAAGTTGAATTACACATTTTTAAGTGTAACTCCAGCCATATATATAGATAAATAGCCTCTGCAATCAATGAAAAAAATGTTTCAATACTCTTTATGAAATTAGGTAGTGGGGAAAAATTGCTTCTAAAATGCTTCCAAAATTGGGCGGGGTCTGTATCATAACTATAATGATTTAACTACTTTTTCGTTATTTTTTGTTAAGTAATCAATTGTGCCAATGGGGAAACTTCAGGAGTTCCATTCTCCCTCATTATTGGCATGAAACTTGATACAAGTATAGAACACAATAGTTATTATGAGCTCCATTTAATATTTTGGCATGGAAACAATTAGGGGTGAGATTCCCCAGGACAATTTTTAAAAGCAAGGCACTTCTTTAATTTCAACTCAGGGCCCTTCCACACAGGGCCCATAATGCAGGAGCTCCCACATTTTTTCTTTTCTCTCTCTCTCTCTCTCTCTCTCTCTCTCTCTCTCTCCCCCCCCCCCCCTGCTTCTCCTGGAGCATCAGTTTAATTGCAGCTGAGTAAGTTACATTATTTTTTTAAGTCTATGTGGGGCTGGATGGTTTGGATGTCTGGGTGTTCTCCTGAAAGCTACTGGGAGGACTTTTAGACACGTCCACAGAAAGCATGGGCTTTTACAGCTAAAGTCCGCCCCGATCCGGTTCGGGCGAACATTTCCACTGTGTGAAACCAGCCTCAAAACTGATGACAAATGCAAAAAGTATTTTAATTTTTTTTCAACAATGCTCAATTCAGTCTTGCAGTAGAAATGGTAAGGGGCCTTTACCAAATTCTTTCAGAATGTAGTTTCGGATTATCTAATATTGGGTACATCTCCATTGGACTCCTGGTAGTACTTTGATGCTACTTTAACTGTAATGGCTACATCCTAGGGAAACCTGGGATTTGCAGTTCCATGTGGTATTTAGAATTATCTGGCAGACCGCTCTAGAACTGCAATTCAAGGAATTCTATGTACCTTACATTATACAGTGTCATCTGCATAATGTACCTAACTACAGATCCCAGAACTCCCTAGAATAGGGAACCTTGATATGTAAAATGGCACCAAACTGCTACAATTGTGCAGAATTGTGCCCAGGAAATGGTGTAATGGGGAGAAGATGCCTAGTGATAGTCAGCAATAGACATTATTTACCTTTCTTTCTTTAGTGGAATTTTCTGAAGAAAAAAGGTAGAAGAGGTTGATAAAAACATTGTTTAAAATTTGAAGATGATAATGTCTACAGCTCATACAAAACTCCATGAATGTGGAAGTGTGATTGCACAGTAAAAAGCTGAATCTGGAAACACCCCAGTTAAGGTGTATGACCAATGAGCATTTTATCCAGAAAAAGCCCAAACTGTAAGCAGAGAAGTACATATGCCCATTGATCAAAGAATTTGGCAAATGAAGATTTGGTCATCATCCCACCAAGATGTGTCCTTTGCTCAGGTTAAAAAAATGTTATTTTTTTAATTTGTGGATTTTCATTTTCATGAAGGTTCTCTGACCCTAAGCCTAGTGAATATGGTAGGCTGACTCTAATGTGAAGCATTGGAAATGTGAGATGTGTTCAGCAGGGGGGGGGGGGATGTGCGGTAGGTTGTGGTGATCTCATTATTGTGTGTGTAATATGTGTGGCATTAAAAGAATCACTGAGGTTTTACTGCAGACTGGGAAAATGAGGTGACAAACAGGTTTGTTTTTATCAGCATGGACAAGTTTCACACTGCATCTCGAAAACCTGAAAGAACATCTTTTCCACTTGAACATCATTCTGTTAAAAGCAATAACTGCATGGCTATCAGCCTTCTCCCAGTAGACTCAAATCAAGGAAAAGCTTCATGAGAACCACCACTCCTCTTAACATTCCCTGGCAACAGCAAGAGTATTCCTCTGGGCAGCTAAACCAGGAACTGCTATTTAGATGGCCCCCCAAGAGGGTCTTCCTCCAGGGGAAAACCAAGAATGGGCAACTTGGAAGTCCCTGAACAGACTCAGAAGTGGAGTGGGCAGATCAAAAGACAACTTGGCAAAATGGCGCTACCTAAAAAAAAATCCTCCACCTTGCGTGACTGTGGAGCAGAACAGACAACTCCACATCTGTATGCTTGTCCGCAATGTTTTGCCTTATGCATAGAGAAATAATTGTTTGATGCTACAGACAATGCAGTCGCCGTTACCCATTTTTGGTCAAAAAAATATTTAGCCGCTTTTGCTCCTTCTATTTTTCTCAGTTTTATACTAATTTATGGAATGCTTTTGATACAAAATAAATAAACCATTCTGTTTAGCAGCTTCTTAAAGGCACCAAAACCTTACCAGAAATGTGAAAGCACCCAGCTCATGGTGATTACCAGAACAACTCAGCTTACTGAGATAATCATTGTTCTGAAAAAGAACAGTTGAAATACGTAGCATAGCAAAACCTTCAATATGTTTCATCAGAAAAAAATCCACATTCAAAACAAAGGGATGTTACTCTGACTGATGTGCTTGCCAATAAACACTAGTGCACATTTTTATTCTCAGTCAAGAGGACACCTGCTCCAAACATTATACTCATGAACTGGATAGTGGTGTCCGTATAATTGAATTAAGCTGTGTGTTTTATTTCCAGTGCCAGAGAATTATTCCCATCCAAAGATCAGGGACCAGTTAAGATGACACGCTTCATAAAAGGCATCCACTTCACTTTCTGTTTCCTGTTTTGCCAAGATGTTTCAATCTCAGTGCAGGAGGGGGGGGGGACACAGGATGCTTTTAAAGAGAGTTTGTTAAATGGGAGAGAGGCGGATTTGGTTATTTGCTTTGAATTACCTTCTTCTCCACTAAGAATGGGGCGTATTTAGCTAGGATGGGGAGGAGATGTACAGATTGCTGCTGTTTGGCACCTCAAGATGGAATGGGGAGCACATGGCATGGTTAAAGCCCATATGTGCATTTAATGATTTCATTGCTTGAATTAAGCAGGTGATGTAAATCACACAGAAATGCTGGAAGGCACTTCTCTCGTCTTAGCTGAGAAGTCACAAAATGGGAAGAGGACATCATTTCTGCCATCGCCCCCATTATTTTTTAATGTACAACACATGGTGGCTTGAAGAGGTTAGAGAATTACAGAAATGCCATTACAGAATCTCTCTGTGTTAACATGGATCATCTGTCACATCATTGTTTGCTTTACAACCCACACCTATGGCAGGCAAAGTGGGGTCTATTTATATCTGTTAACAATGAGCGCCTTTAATTAGTATTTCATGCAACTGGAACATGTTAAAGATGTCATATATTTGGCCCAGACTGCTAAATTCCATCTGAATTCAGTTAAGAAATTACTAAGATTTTGCCATCACAGGAGTGCTGGTTTTGGAAGGTGAATGTTCCTTACAGACACACAAGCATGCACACACACACATTATTAACAATTTGTTACAGTTTGCTAGATAATCTGAAAAGTTTCTTTTTTGGATGACAAATCCTACAATCCCACAGTGGAAGTAGTTTGACTGGGAATAGTTCAAAAAAGATAACCATTCTGAGCAGGCATGTAGCCGGGGGGGGGGGGGGGGGCTTGAGCGGCTTCAAAAGCCCTTAAGAGAAGGAAAAAAATTCACAAGGTGGTCCGCGAGAAGGCCTTACATTTAGTATTTAAACTGTTATGTTTATTCATATCATGATCTGATCACCATTCTCAATATATCCCATATGCATGGGGGTATTGGGATAACGATAGAAAAGGTTTTCTAGGGTAGACCTTCTCTTGCTCAGACTCAGCCCCCCTCCCCCCGGAATCAAAATCCCAGCCCCTCCGAATCAAAATCCTGGCTATGGGCCTGATTCTGAGCTATGGTTTGGTCCTTCTCATATACTGATGGGTTGTAAAGAAAGAAAAATAAAAAATTCTGGCACTAAGGAGTTGCACATCCCAAAAGGTAATTAGGTGAAGACCTGGCTTTGTGAACAAGCGTTTAATGAATGAATTATGTTGCCTTTGACTCGGTCCGGATTAAGGTTTACATGCAAGGTTTTTGTGGACGAATGGTTTAAGTATTTTTATTGTACTGTTTTAAATGTATTAGTTGTATTATGCCAAATTGATTGTTTTAATTGCCTATGTTTTATTTTTTGTACTATATACGGCATTGAATTTTGCCAGATTGTGAGCTGCCCTGAATCCCTTCGGGTGAGAAGGGCAGCATAGAAATGATGGAAATAAATAAATAAATAACTCTTTTAGGCCCCTTTGTCTAGCAAGGAATATCCATAAGCCTGTTCCCTTACATGCACACATGAGATTCACGAGCTCTTCTACCAAAAATATGGGTAAATCCCTTTTGGTTATCTCTTTTTCTAGGCCAAATAAATTTCATGAAACAATAATTTGCAACTTTCACTTCTGCAGATTTGATTATTTGTAGATTTGATTACTATGTTCTTTCTAGGAATCTCTAGGGCTTCCAAAAGCCTGGAGGAGCGAGCTGGTAACCACCACCTCCCCAATAGCCCCCCCCCCAAAAAAAAGCCCTTAAGAGAAGAAAAAAACTTATGTGGCCGCCATTAAGGTACTCCTGGAGTTGTTTCCTCCCCCCCCCCCACCTCCAGAAATACCTTAATTCTTCTTTTAAGTGCTTTTTTGGGGGGGCAGGGGGGCTAGGTGCCATTCCAGTGGTCACAGGTACACACCTCACTGGGAAAGCCCAGTTTCAGGGGAGCGTGAACCCAAATCCACACTAAAGCGGGGGTGTTTTTTTTTAACTCGCTTTGGTGAGGATTTGAGTGCTGTCTGGAAGCGCCCTAGGTTCTTTGGTGTAATTCTGTGGCTAATTTCCACCAGGTGATTATAGAAACACACTAGAAGATCTAGAGATTCCTAAGCAGAATGATCTGCATATTTTGCATATTGACCATACAGTCATACTTAGAGCTGAAAGATTCCTAGAAAGATGTTCTCTAAATTAAAAACTAAGGCCATACTTATTTGTAGTTTTTCCACCTTTGCACAGATTCTGCAAATATAGAAACTGACTGTATTTTTGCCTTTCTACCTGTGTCTGTAAGGAACAAGCTCATATCCCACTGGTTGTGCTAGAGCAGTGGTTCTCAACTTGTGCGTCCCCAAATGTTTTGGCCTTCAACTCCCAGGAATCCTAACAGCTGGTAAACTGGCTGGGATTTCTGGGAGTTGTAGGCCAAAATACCTAGGGACCCACAGGTTGAGAACCACTGTGCTAGAGGGTCCTGAAGTGACAGTGAATGGCAGGTCCTTTTTGTCATCCTGAAGTGACAGTGAATGGCAGGTCCTTTTCGTCCTAGACTTTAGGTTTTTGGCACTCTTATCCTTCTGAGCTGCACCTGGCCCCTTCAATGTATTCATTTTGAGACCAAGATAAAATGCACTATCTATAGGGTTGCCAGAGTAAAAATTAGAGATGGTATATAGGGACCCTATGCTTTTCATGATTGTGTAGAAAGGGGAATTTCAGCACATGTTACATGCTAAATACAACACTTGCTGAAGTTTCCTTTTCTACACAACAGAAACCCTCTCCACTTTTCACTCTGACAATCCTAACTTTGTAAGATCTTTGGAAGTGAATGAATTATATGAGACTAGCTTTGCCCGGCCACGCGTTGCTGTGGCTTATGGGAATTATTTGTTGGCCAGGTGGAATAGCAGTGAATAGCCTTGCAGCCTCAAAGCCTGGCCATTTTCTGGAGTAGCTGGCATAGCACCCTCAATCAAAGAGCCACTTTGAAGCCTGGCTACTTCCTTAGTAGGGGAATCCTTGTTTGGCCAGCTTGAACTGCACTAAATAGTCTTGCAACTTAAAAGCCTGGCCGCTTTCTACATAGGGCATCCTTTCTAGGCCTGGTTGAATGGGACAGAGTAGCCTCGTGGCTTCAGAGCTTGGGGGTTTTCTATCTAGGGGAAATCTTGGTTGGCCAGGTTGAATAGCACTGAATAGCCTTGCTACTTGCAAGCATGGCCGCTTTCTACCTTGCGGAATGCTGCAATTAGCCACCTTGATTAGCATTTAATGACCTTGCAGCTTCAAAGCCTGTTTGCTTCCTGCCTGGGAGAATCCTTTGTTGGGAAGTGTTAGCTGGCCCTGATTGTTTTCTTTCTGGAATCTGCAATTTCCCTGCTTTCAGAGTGTTGCTCTTTATTTACTGTCCTGGTTTTAGAGATTATATTGTTCTGTATTATTATACCACAGTAATTCATATTACAGTAGAGTCTCACTAATCCAACATTTGCTTATCCAATGTTCTGGTTTATCCAACAAGTCAGCCTTTTAGTAGTCAGTGTTTTTGTAGTCAATATTTTCAATACATTGTGATGTTTTGGTGCTAAATTTGTAAATTCAGTAATTACTACATAGCATTACTGCGCATTGAACTACTTTTTCTGTCAAATTTGTTGCATAACATGATGTTTTGGTGCTTAATTTGTAAAATCATAACATGATTTGACGTTTGATAGACTTTTCCTTAATCCCTTCTTATTATCCAACATATTCGCTTATCCAACGGTCTGCCGGGGTGTTTATGTTGGATAAGTGAGACTCTACTGTATATTTATAGTCTTATATTATCGGCTTAGAACTGGATTATATGAGGCTCCTTCTACACAGCTGTATAAAATGCACACTGAAGTGGATTATATGGCAGTGTGGACTCAAGATAATCCAGTTCAAAGCAGATAATATAAGATTATAAATGGATAATATAGTTGTGTGGAAGGGCCTTGAGTCTACACTGCCATATAATCCAGTTCAAATCAGATAATCTGTATTTTATAGGCAGTGTGGAAGAGGCCTGATTGAAGAGGCCCTGGGTGCCATTAAATGGCTGAGTGGGTTGCTAGGAGACAAAGTGGGCGGAGCTTACCCTTCTAACTGGCAGTAATGGGAAAAAACAGTTATTCCTCTCCCTCTAATTAGGACTTTATTTTTCTTGCTTTTTTGATGTAAAAACACAGACCAGATGACTATGTCTTTTGTGGCCAAATTTGGTGTTATTTGCCCCAGTAGCTTTGTTGTTTAAGTTAAGGGGAAAACGGTCAGAACATTTATATCTATATATATAAAAGAGTGATGGAATCCTGGCGCCAAGCAAAACAACAAAACTAAACACCCCCAACCTCGAAAATTCACAACACAATCCATCATCCACGCCTCGAGGTTGAAACCACAAAATATCATGTCACGAACCTCCACAGGGCCTAAAAAAAACCCAAAACCGGAATGTACCATGTGCGCCTGCGCCAAAATGGGCCCCGCGTGAGGACAGAACAGCCCCCAACCCCCCCCCCCCCAACCAGCGATCCTCGATGACAAGGTTTCAACCCTCGCAGGCCTCTCCTGCCTCTCCTGCCTCTCCTCCTCTCTCTCCTCTCCTCACCACTTTTCGGCTCCACAGCTTCCCCCCCCTCCCCGCCGCTGAATACGGAACAACAACAGGGAAACCGCCGCACCTGAAGAAAGGACCTCACACTTCAGGAGCAAGGTCTGTGGAAAATGGTGGCCCTCACGGTCCTCACCAAGGGAAACAGACCACAAACTGCGGACCACAAAAAACTTCGAGGGAAAGAAGGGAACTTTTGAGGACCACACCTTTCCTCCCTCTCCCTCTTCAACCTGCCCAACCAAGATTTCCCCTACATAGAACACCCTCAGGTTTGTAAACCATCAGGCTACTCCGTCCCATTCAACCAGCCCAACGAAGGAGGTCCCTATATAGAAAGCGGCCAGACTTTGAAACAGCGAAGCTATTCAGTGCAATTCCAATGGGCCACAGCAACGCATGGCAGGGCACAGCTAGTAGATAGATAGATAGATAAGATAGTCCATATTCCAATCATATAGCTGAGATATGAATGAAACATTGAAAGTTGGTTTAATACTGTGTTGTTTGAAATAGACTCACATGCACATCTCCCTCAGACCATGAAGTGAAGGGGGTTATAAATCCAATGAAGACAAATATTTAATTGCCCACACAAAGCTGAAGATGGCGTGGACTCCACTGAAAAGAGGCATTTTTGACTGTATAATATAGATCATAATGACAGATATAAAGTGGGCCCTTCTGATCCATCGATTCCCAATCCACAATTTCGCCTGATCTCAGATTGTCATGGTCCACACATAAAATGGCAGTAGTTACACATAGAAGCACTTATGTGGGCATGTGAATATCATCAATATTTAATAATATGGAATATGTCCATACAAGCCCCCATGGATCTGGAAGGCCAACTATATTTGTGCTCCTCTCTGACTCCTGTGAGAAGCAGCAGAGGTTGGCGAACCATTCCAGGCAGAACATGTATGATCAGCCATGCTTATTCCTTTCCTGTAGTCAATAAGCTGTCATTGAGGCGGACAACTTGTGGTTCTACAGATGTTGTTGGATTTAATCTCCCATCATCTCTAGCCAGCAGAGTCAATTAGACTGATGAGAAATGTATTGTAATAGTTTGACAAAATTCCTATCTGTAGTTCCATAAGTCAACAAAGCAAGGGACACGCATGGCTAAGATCTCAGAGTCTGAACCAATTTTTGTACATGAATTTCTGTTTTTGCAACCAATCTTCCCATTGCACTCCTCACCCTACTTGTGAAAAAATGCAGCATTTATTGGGAATGCCCAGGAGTTTATTTGAAGACACCAAACACTAGGGGAGTTGGTAAAGGAATGAAGGTTATGAATATTTGCCAGTAAGATCAAGAGGTACAAGTGATGTTTCCTTTTATAAAGTAGGCAGAGAGCCTCTAAGACCCTCGGAACAAAGAAAGGGAAATTACAAAAATATATTGGATTTGGGAGGGATTTGGGCAGCTGAAGTGTGTTAGAGGCAGCCTTATAGCCACTTATTAAGAAGGAAAGGCTCAGAAAAGCAGCGCTTAGCACTTTTCCAGCTTCTGCTAAACTATTTATGAAGAACAAACTATAATTAGAAATCTATTTTCTTTTTAAAAAATAGTAAACCTTTTTTAAAAAATAAGTGGGCTTGAGTCCAACTGTTTTTACTGGGTAGCTCTGGAATGTTAATGTAGAACATACGCAATATGGTTGTAAAATGAAATAATGAAAAAAAATTAAAACCACATCGTACTAATATTTAAAGAGAATAAATGATAATTATATTAACCACCAGTTGGGAGCCAGGGTATGCCTCTGGGAAACTGTAACCTACTAGGTGTTATATGATACGGTATTACTCATGCTTTGCTCACTTTCAGCCAAGCAGAAAAGGGGTATTTCTTTTACAGAAGGACAGAATGTCTTTTTGCCAGCTAATAATGCCATTTTGAAAAATCAAGCTAAATTTTACTTAACCCCCTGCACTAAAAAATGGCCCAATGGCACATTTTGCTGCATAGCACACCTAAACAATACCTAAAATTTAGGTATTTTTTAACATTCTTGCTTGAACAGTTGTCAACCATGTCCCCAAGTTTCATTCACCTACCACAAATAGTTTTTCATCTATATACAAACATTGGCTGGAGTTGAAAATAAGCAACAAATCTATTAATTTGCCAATAAAGGCGCAGTGTGTGGACATGGGTGTGTTTGGACTCCTATAGCATACTGAATGAAAAAAATCCCATGTAGAAGTAATGTGCTCTGATTGTCAGTAGCTTGACCCAATTCAGGAAAGATTGAAATGTTGTTTATAGGGGAAATGTTTTTAATTTTCCTTGAGGCCAGGAAGTGCCCCTTGCTGCAAGAATTGCACACTTTACATGAACTCTTACCTATAGTGCATTGGCATTCCCACTGCAGTTGAAAATATTGCCCAACTGATACAATGTGAATGTGTATATGCTAATGCAGGAAGGTTAAATCACATTTTATAGAGATATTTGGGTCTATCTAGTTCAGTGGTTCTCAACCTGTGAGTCCCCAGATATTTTGGCCTTCAACTCTCAGAAATCCTAACAGCTGGTAAACTGGCTGGAATTTCTGGGAGTTGTAGGCCAAAACATCTGGGGACCCACAGATTGAGAACCACTGAACTAAAGCATCCCCAGCAGGTAGCTGTCCAGCCTCTTTTTGGAGACATCCAAAGACCATCTCTTTAGGCAATTGCTGAACTGCTCTTACAGTCACGAGGTTCCTTCTAATGTTCATTTGAAATCTGTCCTCCTGTAACTTCAAACTATTAGACTTGATCCTACCTTGTGAAACAGCAAACAATAGTGATAGTAGAACAGATAGTAGAACAATAGTAGAATTTGCAGGAAGTGACTGCAAATGTATGCTGTTTCTAGTGTTAAGTTTGTTTAAAAAAAAACCTTGAGCTATTAGTTGACCATTGGTGGTTCACCAAAATTGCAGTCTTTCTTGGACCTATTTGTATTTACCAGGGATTGCATCTCATCCTTTCTGAATGAAACACATTCACTTTACTGCTGAACATATTTTTTAATAAACACATGAATCCCTATAGGCATGTATAGTCATATTGGCTACACTGTAGAATTAATGCATTTTGATACCACTTTAACTGCCATGGCTCAAAACGATTGATCATAGGAGTTTTAGTTTTACAAGGTCTTTAGCCTCATCTATGAAAGGGTGCTGGTGCCTCACCAACTACAAGTCCCATGATTCCATAACATTGAGCCATGGCATTTTAAGTAATGTCAAACTGCATTAACTTGGGACAGAGCATAAATTATGCATGCTAGAAGTCCCACTCTCCATTCTCAGCAACTCCAGGAAGGGCTGGGAATGAGTAATTGCCATTGCCAGTCAATGTAGACAATGGTGAGCTAGATGAGACAATGATAAGACAGCTTCCTGTATTCCTAAACCTTGGCTGTATATATGCCAAAATCTGCAGAAATATTTGGTTGAACAAACAATATTTGATATCAGAGGTACAGTTTTAAACTTGTTGCAACAACACTGCATTGACTGTTAAATTATAAATCCCATCTTAATCAGAGATTACTAAATGGAATATGTTAGTGACTGGAGAAGCTTGAAAGCTCTACAGTCTCACCAAGAAGATCAAAGTGATCACTTGGTCTATTTGGTTTCTCCCTGAGCTGTAGCTCATGACGGATGCTGAAATCAACAAGGCATAAGTGGGACAGGGTTGCCACGCAACGCTGAGTAGGCCTTTTAGAATGTGGCCTCAAAAATATGCTATTTCCCGCTCTGGAGAGTTAATTTTTTATACATATGATGTAGGATGAAGTAGCAGGGTATGCTCACATAATCTCCACTTCAGTGTTTGCCCAGAAGCCAACATGCGCTCATGGACGTACAATGCTCCCAATTTATGAAAAAAACATTTAAGTGTTTCTGTTACACATTTGGGTTGCCATGTTAACTTGGCTCAGGGTGCCCTGAAACAAACCAAAAACACCTCCTTACATACTTGCTTTATGACATTTACTTCAAATGCCAATAGAATCATTTTATAGTGGATGTAGGATATGGCAGGAGACTAAAATAACACTGTATTCTCTGAACACTTTAATCTAGGTTTAATAATTTTATGATTTTTTTAGACATTTGTAACTTAACCGGTGGGCATAACGTAGTGCTTACGGCACTCAGGAAGAGAAGTTATGAGTGGCACACAGGCGAGATTATACTGGATCAAGTAACACACGGGTTCCAAGGGAAACTAAACCTTTCTAAAAACCCTCAAACATCAGTTTAAACTGTTAGCTTTAATTTTATTTTAAATTCATGTCAGAATAATTGCAACAAGCTGGGATTAGGGTACATTTTCTCCAATTTTTTTCTTCTCGCAACACTTCTTCCTGTTTTAACTGTTCCATGCAATATAGTGGTTGAATAGCTTCCCTTGTCCAAAGTAATGCTTCCATTTCACCTGGTCATTAGGAAAGGCTGCTGGAATGTTTACCCTTCAGGCACAAGTTAGTACTGAAGTGTTCACTACAAGATGACGTGACCAGAGAAGTGGTTTAGACTTTTAGATTTAGGACACAGCCGGACAACTCTAAGGAATAGAATTGTGTGTGCTGTGTCCAATATCCACTGTATAGGTGAGCATGGGAGGGAAAATTGAGCTGAAAGCAATTTGTAGAACTTGGGATGAATTATGCAGCCCACTGGTTGGTTCCCCACTTAGTTCAACCCAGAAATATATGGGAAGGACATAAGAGATGGCCTGTTTTCAAATTTATAGAATCAAAAAGTTGAACTAGACCATAAGAGCCATGCAGCACTCTTGTCATGCAGGAATATATAAGCAGTTGTATTAGATAGCCACCCAACCTCCACTTAAAAACCTCCAAAGCAGGAGACTACCTCATGCCAAGGCAGCATATTCTACTGTTGAATAGCTCTTACCATCAGGAAGTTTTTCCTTATGTTTAGGTAGAATCTCTTTTACCTTGGTTTGAATCTGTTGTTCTGTTCTTACGACTTCATCTTATGCGTCTTCACATGTGTTCTAGGATGCTTGCAGTACATTTAATTTCCGGAGCCCAACACTGCCCATCACATGATGCACACTTACTTACTCTGTAGATGAACTGTGATGCTAGCATCCTAAGATGCTTTGCCCAGAACACAGGAGGCTTCCCATGTTCTGTATGCAGCAGTGGGGCCAGCACAGGGGGCAGCAGCATGGCAATGCTTCCCTACATGTGATGAGGAAGCATCATTGTGGGTGATGCAGGGCATGGGGCAAAGGGATTGCCCTGTTGCCCTGCGGATTTGCCACGATAGCAGGAGAATCCCTATGGACCCAACAGTAAGTGCAATGAAGTATTTAGTCTACGGAGCAGTAGAAAACAAGCTTTGCTCCTTCCTCAATATGCCATCTTTTAAAATATTTAAACATGACTATCATGTCACCTCTCAACCAGCTGCCTAAGTTACATCTCATAGTGCATTGTTTCCAGAACATTTGTCATGTTGGTCACCCTCATATGGAAATTTCCCAAGTTGTCAATAACCTTTTTGAATTATGATGCCTGGTACTGGATTTAATATTCCAGGTAAGGTTATATGCAAGTCTGCAGTCCTGAAATGCTCTGCATTCATCTACGTAGCATTTAGAGCTTGTTTAGTGAGGCAGGAGTGATGTGGTAGTGGCCTGAGTTGGAAGAAGGGGATGCATCTTATTATAATCCAAGTACAGAAGACAACATATTTTAATATATTTCTTTGCATGCACCTCTGGGGATGGCTTTTTTTCAGTCTTAGTGTTGTCACAGGTACATTTCATAAGGACAAGTGGGAAAAGGAAGGACTTTTCAGTAGCTGCTTACAGGCTCCTATGGGAAGGTAGCTTTGCACTCTCTGTTCTCTTCCCATTGGAAAAGAAAGGTTTTTTTATTTACACTTTTGACTATTAACTGGTTTTATTTAGAAGTACTGTATGTGCATTTGTAATTTTCTTCTTCAACTGATGTGTTTTAAATAAAGATGTGGAGACCTAGGAAAAAACTGAAAAATATTGAGAGGGGAAGGTGCCCCCCGTTCCGCCACTGCTGCCGACTTATTTTTCAAGAAAAATTGGAAAAATGTGGATTATTGAATATTTTGTTTTAACACAATGAATAAAATGTTCAAACAAGGTGTTCATACAGTAGACCACAAAAATTGGTTTACAATTTGTATAGAAGGTAGACTTTATGTGTTTTTGTTTTTGTGTGCTTTAGGTCACTTCCAAATTTTGGCGGGGCCGGGCTGTGGCGCAGCTGTTGAGCAGCTGCCTTAAATCACTCTGACCATGAGGTCATGAGTTCGAGGCCAGCCCGTGGCGGGGTGAGCACCCGTCAATTAAAAATAAAAAATAGCCCCTGCTAGTTGCTGACCTAGAAACCCGAAAGATAGTTGCATCTATCAAGTAGGAGATAAGGTACCACTAAAGTGGGGAGGCAAGATTAACTAATTTACGAGCTGGAATGAGGAAGTGCCATCAGTGTGGATGATGAAGCAGCTGCTCCCCCCTGTGGCCAGAATCGAACATCCCCTCAGAAGAAGGTTAACTTGCCTCTGCGTGTGTCTCTCAGTCTCTGTTTGATGTGTTTATGGGCATTGAATGTTTGCCCTATGTGTGTTATAATGTGATCCGCCCTGAGTCCCCTTCGGGGTGAGAAGTGCGGAATATAAATACTGTAAATAAATAAATACTCCAAGGTGAACCTATCATGGGGTTTTCTGGGATTCAGGGTGAATGACTCATCCAAGATCACCTTGTAATTTCCATGGCTGAGTGGGAAATCAAACTGGTCTCCAGAGTCAAAGGCTAATGCTTAAACCACTGCACCATGCTGGTTCTCTAATGACCTCTTCACCCTCACATAAAGAAGTGTCCTAGGACACTTTCACTTTTCTTTCTGGATGGAGCCCTATGCAACCGTCACATGATGTCATGTAACTTTCGGCAGAAGCCCCACCCCTAACTGGCTGTTTTCTCCCACGAGACAGGAGGCTTCCCATGTTGTGCTAGCTCCAATGAAGCCAGAACAGGTCCTCCACAGAAGGGAAAAACTTCCCGTGTGATAAAAAAGTGACAAATACCCTGAAGGCACCAGATCCAGTTTGATCACAAAAATCTAAGCAGGTTCAGACCTAGCTAGTACTTGGATGGCAGATTGCCTTTATAATAGGTGCTGTAGGATACATTTCAGAGGAAGGAACTGACAAAACCACCTGTAGTATTTTCTGCCTAAGAATATC
This sequence comes from Anolis carolinensis, assembly GCF_035594765.1. Taxonomy (NCBI): domain Eukaryota; kingdom Metazoa; phylum Chordata; class Lepidosauria; order Squamata; family Anolidae; genus Anolis; species Anolis carolinensis. The sequence continues at coordinate 150,682,886 of NC_085841.1, read as the reverse complement.
CTATGAAATTTTTGAGTCCTCATAAGTTGATGGGTAACTTGAAGGCACACACACACAAGCAAGTATCCATTAGGGCAGTGGTTCTCAACCTGTGGGTCCCCAGGTGTTTTGGTCTACAACTCCCAGAAATCCCAACCAGTTTACCAGCTGTTAGGATTTCTGGGAGTTGTAGGCCAAAACACCTGGGGACCCACAGGTTGAGAACCACTGTATATTACTTTACTTTATTCCATCAGTTGGAAATAGCTCCAGTGTCCACCCCATTCCAAGTCTCTTATTGATTATAGCACTTTAGTCATCTATCTCATCCCCTGTGTTTACAACACTCACTCTGCGTAATTTGGATTATGTCTAAATTATGGTCACCATTTTAATTTTAACTATGTTAATGTGTATAATTTTTTACTTTTATTTTGATGTGTTTTACTCTGTTTACTGTAGTTACTCGGGTTTGGTCCCATGTAAGCCGCCCCGAGTCCCTTTCAGAAGATGGAGGTGGGGTATAAAATAAAGTTGTTGTTGTTGTTGTTGTTGTTGTTGTTGTTGTTGTTGTTATGGCCTCATCGGATGGGCAAAACTTCCCATCATATGACGCTTTCACTTCACTTGTGGCGCGGAGCCTACCGGCTCCCATCCCATGATGTCAACTTCCATTATATTATTATTACATTTTGAACTAATGGTTCTGAACATTTCTGTTTATTCCCAAAAATAGCAGAGGGAAATGTGAGCTTTCTCCTGCAAGGATAAAGCTCTCATAACTGGGAGCACACTGTGCTCTAGCCTTTCTTTCTCAGATAAATGGAGATCAGTAGATTAGTAGATTATTATCTGCAGCTAAATTGTGCAGAAGAGGCATTCAAAACTTGGCCATATCATTCTTAGTCTGTAGCAAAGATAGGAAAATCTTATTGAATGTATTAGTTTTCCACCAGTGTTCACATTCTGTCCCATTTCTACACTATACTTATGAGGATTGTTTTTTTTTTCCTCCCAGAGAAATGTACACACTATCACATGTACGTTATCTTAAAATGTATGTATATGGTATAGCCATTTTTCTATAACATACCCCTTTTCAAAATTGCATTGTGTAAAGCATATTGAGGCCGTCATTCAAATGCACATTTTTAAAACTATAAGCATAAATTTGTACACATTTTTTTCTTCTAAAACATATTGCAAAGCTTGCAAACCAACATATTTCTAAAGCATGATTCTGTTTTCTTGGTGGTCTTGGGTAGTGGGAAATAGAAATTGCTCTAATGAAACATGAATCCAGTGAAGTTCTTTTCCATGCCTAGTTTTAAGATATACTGCTGAATCCAGGAATGTACCTGAACTGTGTGTGTCTAGTGAAAAGCATTGTCTCTGAGGTCACATAAAACAGCAGAAAATGTCTACATGCATCATTAGATTTGCAATCATTTATTCACACATGCAAGTTTTAATTTGGCACCAATGGAGTGATAGACATGCATTTAAACACTGCAAATCCCATTATTGGATAGGATTCCATGTGTACTCCGAAGATAATTAATTTTACAAGATTTTTTTTAAAATGCCTGCACCCAGGAGAATTTTGATTGGATCTAAATGAACATCTTCCTTAGAGCTAGTTAATGGAATCAGTTTTGAAAACATTATTTCACCTGCTTGAGGAAGCTGAATCCACATCATAAATTTCTTCTTCTGTCCCAGATAGGTATTATGTGTGGTTCACAGCCAGGGGGTGAATTAATGCACATAAACACCTATCACTGTGAATATGAAAATGGAGTCATTAAATCCAGAAATGACACTACCTGAATTGAGAAAACATGCAAGTCCCTTACAGTTGTATGTTAAGGAGAACCTCGAAATCCACTGATATGTTTGAAAGGTTACACAGAGGCCTGGGGGAAAAAAGAGAATATGATTATATTTAAGATAAAAGAGATTAAAGGAATAGGTTGAGTAAATATTCCATCTGGCTCATCCTTGGATAAGAACCCTTCAAAGTTTTTAAATTCATTCATAAAGTTGACAGGAAGAAACTTGAGATTTTAATAATATCAGACAATGGAAAAATCAAATTTGATAGGTTTCCCCTTCTACATAAGCTTTCACGCTTATCTTGTAAAAATCTTCATTTTCAACCGATTTTATGTGATCAAATTAGGGCTGTCAACTGTTTTTTCCAGTTTCCTTCTTCTTTTTTGGTTTTCTAAGGACAAGTGTCTTAAATTTAACAGCCAAATGATTGTCATGTAAAACACAGTTCTTCCCATGCTAGAATTAACTGCAACTAACATCTGAATTTGACCCTGGGTGTATCTATACTGTAGAAATGATGTCATTTAAGGCCATTTTAGCAGCAAAGGTTTCATGCTATGGGATTGTGGGAGTTGTAGTTTGGTGAGGAACCAGCACTCTGGTAAGGAAAGCTAAAAACCTTGCAAAGCTACAACTCCCACGATTCCACAGCATTGAACCATGTCAATTCAAGTGGTCCCAAACTACATTCATTCTCCAGCGTAGATGCACCCTCAAACTGACAGGAAGAAAAAATGCCAAATGATGTTTCATTGTCTTGCTGTTGTGATTTTCCTCCCAACTCAACCTGATGAAGAAATGTAGCATTGATTTGCATTTTCTCTCTTAAAGTACATTATGTCAAAGGAAACTGGCTGAGGTTATCAATTCTTGACACACATACCCCAGTCACCTTTTAAAAATGAAGCTATTGCATAACTACTGGCGTCTGAACAGTTTTGTTTTCATGATGAATTAACTATCATCCCATTCCATCCAAGAGGGAAGCATCTGAGATTAGTCATTAATAAAGATTTCTAGAATGTTGCAATGGATAGTCATTCTGAATTTCCTTTACACAATTGCAAAACTGTAGTTCTAGATTCCACTTCAATTGTCACAGTTGCATGCTATGGAATCCGGCTGATAATCTCTCCCTCTAAAGTTGCAAATCTCAGGATGCCATGACAGCAATAAATGTTTATCATAATGTGATAATTGCAGAGTGCAAAAGGTCCCTATGCCTTTCAGTAGAATATTTAACTATTCTTGTTGGCTCTAGTAGAAAAAACATATTTATACAGCATACATACTTGTGCATGACACAAATGCTGTTCTTCTTGCATATAAAATCTTATCATCCAATAGAGAGGTGCGTGAAAATTTTTTCCTTCATTTCCTTCATGCTATTATTTCATTTCGACCGTTTATCTACACAAAACAAGTGATGACATTTTTGTAGGAAATGAGAGGCGACATGAAAGCGTCCAGAGGAGGGCAACTAAAATGATTAAGGGTCTGGAGAACAAGCCCTATGAGGAGAGGCTTAAAGAGCTGGGCATGTTTAGCCTGCAGAAGAGAAGGCTGAGAGGAGACATGATAGCCATGTACAAATATGTGAGGGGAAGTCATAGGGAGGAGGGAGCAAGCTTATTTTCTGCTGCCCTGCAGACTAGGACACGGAACAATGGCTTCAAACTACAGGAAAGGAGATTCCACCTGAACATCAGGAAGAACTTCCTCACTGTGAGGGCTGTTCGGCAGTGGAACTCTCTCCCCCGGGCCGTGGTGGAGGCTCCTTCTTTGGAGGCTTTTAAGCAGAGGCTGGATGGCCATCTGTCGGGGGTGCTTTGAATGCGATTTCCTGCTTCTTAGCGGGGGGTTGGACTAGATGGCCCTTGAGGTCTCTTCCAACTCTACTATTCTATGATTCTATGATTCTATGATTCTATGATTCTATGAAAATGAAAGCTGCACAGTCATCGTGCTTGCTTTCATTTTCCTTTCGTTTCTGCCCCGTAACAATAAGCAGGTACTGACAGAGGGCTGCTTTTCCATTACAGCTGATATATATCAGTGAGTGTTAATAATAATATTTATATATATATATATATATATCAATAGCTAGCTACTCTAGGAATCTAAGCTGAACTGAGCCTGGGAGAGAAATGCCGCCCCATGACAGCTGATGTGTGCCAATGGGTGTTAATAATAATAATAATTATAATTATAATAACAATAGTGCTCTGGGAAAGATCCAAATGTTTTAAAAGTTGATGGGCTAAAAGGGAATGAAATGCCCTCCATGTGTGGTGATTTACACCCCTCTAGCCCAAAAACTGAGGGGGAGGGATGAGCCTCAGAAGCCCTCCCATTGACGCCAATGGCACAAAAAAAAATTCATGTTTTTCATTAGCCAGATGAAAATTCATGTCGTATAGGTGGCTCATTTTCATTAGCGGGAACCAAATATGAAAATGAGATGACACAAATGAAACTACACAAAATGAACAGCAATTCCATACAAAAGCACAACACTACCATCTAATCATGAAAAACAACATTAGGAATAAGAAATAAAGGTAAAAGTGGAAATTTGGCTGCTTTCTTTCATATTTCCAAAGAAAGCATCAACTAGCACCTTACTTGTAAACACAACATCCCGAGGCCATATTTCTTTGCTTCCTTTGTTTGATTTGGATCAGCTCAAGCTTGCTTGTGTGAACTTCTGGTTACCTGTCTTTGGATCCTTCAAAAGCAAAAAGGGACAATCTGGGAAGGATAGTGTGTTCACTTTTTCCACCAGTCATGAATCTGTAAAGAAAAGACCAAAAAAAATTGACTTAGCAGTGATCTCAACTGGCTGAGCTCTTTAAATGTGGCATCATTTGCATTCCCTGTCTAAATTTTAAAAAGTCTTCATTTGTCACTATTTTTGGATCAGGAGGAACCACTAAGGATGATTTGTACTGGATGTTGAAATAAAATGGGAGGGAAAGGTTAAATGAAAACACTGAAAATATGTATATTGTCAAGACTTATATTCAGCAGAAATACATATCACTTCATTGCATTTACCAATGTGCTATGCTTAAAATCCAGGAAGCCACTGTTCTCATCACATTAGTTTGGCTTCAAGTATAGGATAGAACATTCTTTGCATATTTTAAGTGTGGGGGACAGCATTCTTTTCAAACATTTCAGGAGGTGGTGGGGAAGTGGATTTTGGGGGAATGATCTGGATGAATGGCCAGTTCTCTAATATGATGGCATTTGTTGCTCCCAGGTTTAAAATGAAACGTTTCCCCAATTTGTGGGAGGAGAAATTGTGGGAGGAGCCAAAAGTACCCTTGTTAGGGAAAGCATTACCTTTTGCTCACCGAGTTTTTACTTTGCCAGAAAAATGTCTTTTTTAAAAATAGCCTTTCCAGGTCCTTTCCTTTCCTTCCGTTCTCTTTCCTTCCTTTCCCTTCCTTCCGTGATATGTCTGTGCCTTGTGTTGCATGGGAAAGCCAGGAAAGAAGGATGATGCTGATGCTGATGATGCTGATGCTGATGCTGATGCTGATTATTATTATTATTATTATTATTATTATTATTATTATTATTATTATTTATTGTATGACACAGCAAACAAGATAGATATGCTGGATTTTGTATCACAAAATCACAAGTCGAACACTTCCCAAGTGTCTAGGACTGTGTGATGTATTTTCGGATGATGCGCGCAGATCCCAGTAAGGTGGCCTTTTGCAGTTGGCAGATGTCTATTGTTTCCAAATGCCAGCTGAGATCTTTTTATTTATTATTATTATTATTATTATTATTATTATTATTATTATTATTATGCCATGTCTCCATGCTGTGCAGTCCTGGGAGTTATAGTTTCCCAAGGTCCATACCCTTCTCTCGGTGCATTTACACTATGGAATGAACACAGCTGGACCTTACTTTAATACCATAGCTCCATTCTATGCAGTACTGGGAGTTATAGTTTTCCAAGTTCTACACCCTTCTCTATGGGACAGCCGAGAGAGAGAGAGAGAGAGAGAGAGAGAGAGAGAGAGAGATAAAGAGAGCATTGCCATTTTCCCTCTCCCTCCCTTGACATTTCAAAGAGAGGAGGTTTTTCCCCCAAAAAAAGAACAGTATGTATCAAAGATTGTTTGTCTGTGCTACAAAGGATGTTGCTAGGTGAAGTGGCCCTCTGTGATATCAATGGGGGCGGGAGGTGACATGTGCATGAGAGGAAGGTGGGAAGAAAAGAAAGAGCCACAAATACAACCATGTAGCAATACATTGTGAAGTATGCCCTCTCCAAGAAGGGAGAAAGGTGAGAGGGTGAAGGAAAGGGAATAAGAAAGAAAAAGGAAGGGAGGGAAGAAAGAAGAGAAAGAGAAGGCAGGGGAATCAGGGGGCACCAGACCCTCCGACACCCTGGCAATGCTAGGTATATATGCAAATGTGAAACTAATAATAATAATAATAATAATAATAATAATAATAATAATAATAATTTTATTTTTGTACCCCGCCACCATCTCCCCAGAGGGACTTGGGGCGGCTTACAGATATAAAACCAGCATACAGTATACGGTTTTACAAAAACACACAAGTAAATTTAAAAGCCATTAAAAATCACGATCATTATAAAACACATGACAGACACAGCAATAAAAACATAAAATGAGCTGGGCAAAGTGCACTGAGTGGAACTTGTAAACAAGAAGGAAGATTAAGGTGCTACAACGTCATGGGAAGAGCCTTAAACTGTGGTGAACACTGAGGCTATGTCAAGGAGTTAACCAACAACTGGTCAGAAGTACCCACTAGTACCAGGGTTTAGCGAACAGTGGGCGGTCCTCCTTCAAAGGCCTGTTTGAAGAGCCAGGTTTTCTAAACTAAATCTTGGTCTCATCTTTACCAGTCAATAAATATGCTCCAGCATGCCAAACCTGGTGCTGTTGTTCAACCAACCCAGGAGCGCATCCACTCTACTGGAGCAGTTCACGTCTCACCTCCTTCATGTCTCTACCTCTCTTAGTTGAATATGGAGCTCCATAGGAGCTGATAGTATAGTGGCAGTGACAGGGCCCTTTTCTGGTGGCAGAAAATCTTGCGCAATGTCACATTCGAAGAAGACTTACAAGGAGTGTATACCTTGTTTTTCAGCCAGGTCAGGCCTCTGGGAGTTTTTTGAGAGTGCAGTTCAGCTTGAAAACAAGGTAAGCTTTCCCTATAGAACCAGTTGGCAATGAACATAACAGGGCAAGAAGTGGTGACTCAGCAGTTGAAATGTGACAGCATGGCAACAGATCCAGCGGGGAATTAAAAAAACAGCCGATATCCAGCATTTAATCTTCCCTTTAACTGCCATGGTTCAATGCTAAAGAATCATGGATTTTCCAAGGTATTACCCTTCTCTGCCAAGCAATGCTACTGCCCCACCATAGCAGTCAGCCAGAGCAGTTACAGTGGTGTCAAACTGCACCCTAAGTCAACTTTAGTAGTAATCAACTGTTGGATTTAAGCAAATAAAATGTAAATTAATAAAACAGTCCTATAGACATGCCTACCCGAAATTAAATCTTACTGTTCTCAAAGAGCGTAATCTTGGGGTTGCATTCCCCATCCCTTACTATATTTCCAGCCATCTTTTACTTCTATTTTTGTAACCTTTTGTATTCTTTGTAGAGCTAGAAGAGTTCTAGGGACAGAACAACAGATTCCAGGCTCACCATAGTTGCACCAACTCAATATATATGCAAACGATTACATGACATTTATACATATTAACTCCCTGGCACTGAAATCAATCAGACAGGATCCTTTTTACAATTCTAGCTGTATGATTCTTTTTAACTGTCATGGAATTCTGCTATGGAATTCTGGGGTTTATGATTTAGAGATTTAGAGATTGCAATTTATTTAGAATTCTGTGCCAGAGAGAGACCTTTTAATGCCTCTCAATCTACAGTCCAATAATTTCAGCCATGGCAGTTACAGTGGAATCATCGTGCTATAATTGTGTGGCATCAGAGTACCTTTGAAGAACACAACATGTATCATAGCCCGTCATGGCCTCATGGGGTGGAGAGAAGGGCCAATAACTGGAAAGGGTTTTTTAATGACAGCCTTATGAATTATTTCATATTAAGTATTTTCTGATCAGTGGAATTTAGAGTCTTGGAAATGAGTGAGGGGAAGTGTTCCAAAATGAAACCACAGCTCAAAATATCTGGCCCTAGGGCTTCCAAGCAAGATCCAGGTGCTTTGTGGTTGGAGCTGTTGATGTTCTGCCCAGTAACAGACATCAGAGAAGGACTGGAACATGCTTCAGGATCCCAAATGGTAATGCAACCTGTCCAGAAGCTCTGGACAGGAGATTCTTGTGGTCCTGTTTCTTGTTTTTGGACAAAGTGAGGCTTCAAGATACAATCAGCAGTCTTACCATCTTCAGAGATTTCTCTCCTCAAAGGCAAACACAGGCGAGCACCCCCTTTGATCAGGTCAGGCAAGAGTTCAAGAGGGGAGGTGTTGTCTTGGAACTGGGGACTATAGGATTTTTCATACCACAGGCAGGCCTCCTCTGTTACATTCAGCAACAAGCTATTTGGGAATGCTTCGCCGGTTCTATAATTGCTTAAACAAATAAAGCTGCACATTCTGGCAAGGCCTCCATGATGATTGCATTGTTTCCCCAAGCCGCATGGTGCTGTTCTAAGGATTGGGTTCCAGGGTCTGAATTTAATTCTGCACACTGCATGTTTACCTGCATGACTAAATGAAGGCCAGAGACACGAGGCAGTGCAAAACCTGTGGTTGCCGGCTCATGAACAAAATTCTGAGCTCTTGTACACCTTGCCAGTTGCTGCTCTTCCAACCACAACGAGTCTTCTGTTACAATTACAAATATGCTGGGGTGAAGGGTTGCTTTGTGTTCTAACATGTCTGAAATATCTCAGAGTTCAAACATATTGGGAGAAATAAGTTGGATCCAGATTTATTCATGCACAGAGTAAGCCCACTGGAACTAAAAGAACTCAAGTAAGGTACAATCAACTTAATACCATGGATTTCAATGGGTTTATATATGGCTGGAGGTGCATCTACACTTTAGAATGAATGCAAATTGACACCCCCTTAACTGTTACAGTTCAATGCTATGGAATCACTGGAGTCATAGTTCTATAATATCTTTAGCCTTCTCTACTAGTGCCTCATCAAATTACAACTCCCATGATTCCATAATATCAAGCCACTCCAGTTAAATTGGAGTGAAGCTACATTAATTCTATTGTGTAGATGCACCCTCAGACTGGATCTAAACCATTTCTGGGGTTCTGAAAACCTCTGCTGCATTATTTCCCCATTCTTCACATTGTTTTGAGATTCTGTCCTCAATCCCATTTTTCATCCAAACTAGAATAGATACATTAATTTTTCTCCAGCAGGTCCTCCTGATGAATAATCAAACCCTTCTCCAGTTCATCAATAAAGAGAGACCTCCAAGCCCTCATAAGAGAAGATGACATATACATTCGACACATACTGTCAATGCAGGAAAAGGCTATGTGCTCACTGCTGTGAAATGCACACTTTAAATCCTATCAAGCATGTAGGCATCAGCTGATCAGGGTGCCATTAAAAGCAGGCCAAAGCATTCCTGGCTGATTACCAAAATCATATTACTTCTCTTTTTGCTGTTGTATGTCTTGTATTCATGGTCCTGAAATTACTCACTGATTTCTCTATCCAGACTTTGTTCTGATTTATGGCTTCTTGATTTTGGACTATCTTTTATAGGATTCTGTTATAAGTTATGGCTACTGAAAATTGGATAAAGACTCCCCTTATGCATGTATGTCTTCTTTAGGGTGTTATGGGTGCTGGTAATTCTTTCCTCTCTTTGCAGTGCCCAAAGCCTTCACCCCAATTTACTAAACAGGTTTTGATGGCCCCCACATAACCATCCCCTGCTTCATGAGGTGATGGTGGGGGGGGGGGGGGGGGGGTAGGGGTAGGTAGGGTTTAGAAGAGTCTCACCATAGCCAAATATCAAATGATGACATCAGCACTGATATCTGTTAAGGTCCTCTGCTGGGGCTCCAAATTTTAGAATGAAGCTATCCAAGGTGCTGAATTCTATCACCAAAATAGGTTCAGTACCTTGAACAGCTCATTTAAAGCTGAGACTAAAACTTAGAGCAGATGTACCACCTCATTCATTTGGAAATGTCTAGCCACTACTTCTGGACAGTTTTCATGGAGTTTACCATTGAAAGGTCTCATTGATTACTTTGTTGTTGTGTGCCTTCAAGTTATTTCCAACCTATGACATCTCTAAGGCAAACTTATTACAGGGTTTTCTTGTCAAGATTTGCTATTAACTTTCTCTGAGAATGAGAGCGTCATCCAGTAGGTTTCCATGATCAAGTGGGGATTCAAAACTTGATCTTTGGAGTCATGGCCCACTACACCACACTGGTTCCCCACTTTGATTACTACTCACAAGTATATTAGAAAGCTTTCTAAAACAAGGTAAAAGAAGTTGTTTATTTTATGAATTGTAAAGAATTGTTATATTTGACTAATTAAGAGAGTTGAAATTACATGTCATATAAACATTGCATAATGCACATTATTGTATGTTTTAAAATGTAGCAGTATTTATTTCTTCTTATGTCAAATCAGTCTATACATTTTTATTGAAGTACATTTCTAAAGTCCCTAACATACAATAAACTTATGAATTGGTTTTACCAATAAAGACTGAAACTGCTGCAGTCATGTTATTTGGAAGACAAATATGTACCTACCGATCCATTGCGTAAGATTGAGTGGATGAACTGCTATGTCTCCCACTACCCCAGAGATCAGGGGATCATCTGCTCTGGTTGCTTAATCTTTCCTTCTCCCTGGTCATGTGGGTACTTCTACAGGGGGCCCACATTGTTTAAGAGCTTTCACAGAGCTTTGTGGTCATCTGGCAGCAGCAACAGCTGGGCATGATCTGTTCACTTTTTCTTGTCAGGGAAAGGGGATTGCAGTGGGAAGCTATGTGGACAGCAGAACTAATCTGTATCATTCCTAGTCCCTCGGTCCATACTGTGCTAAAATTGTGAGATTGCTCAGTAGTTTTGTCCAAACTCCGAAACATCTCCTGATTTTCCATAATGCAGGGCTAAACTGGATTGAAACATTCAAAATAAGGAATGAAACTAATACTTGGAGGAAAACATCCAAAATTATTTTTCAGGTGTCAGGAAACTTTAACCAGGTGAATCTTGGAGTGATAAGAATCTTCACAAGATTATTTTGCACAAATTGTACATCTGTTTTAGCACAGAAAACCTTATTTTGTGTGCAACTCACAGTATTTTCTACAAGGAAATGCTATTTTCTCAACAGAAAATGCTGTTTTTGACCAAATCTGCCATGATGAAATTTTGCACCAAGTAAGTCCTTCTCTGCTATGCAAGTTTTCCAAGACTTTCTCACAACAGCAAGAAAATGGCTACAAAAATACCTGTTGCTTCCTCCAAGAACAAAATCAGGAAACAGTTACAGACCTACTTGCAACAGGGCTTTCTATGCAGCAACAAGCCGGTCGCAGAACACCCTCCTATGGGGAAGTCAGACTGACACTATCCTTCTGGACCTAATAAGCAGCCAAGACGGGTTTTTTTTTAATCTTTTTGGATCTGATCAGTTTTGGACCTTAAAATGAAAGGTGACTGCTCTAACAATTTCATCTGTGTGTGGTTTTTAAACTATTTTTTACAGAAATTGTTTTCATCTGTTTTAAAAATGTATTTATCAATTTTATTTATATTCTCTGTTTAAAATGTTTCTATCTTTTGTGTTTAGCCTCAGGGACCCTGGCAGGCTGAGAGGCAGTAAATAAATGCAATAAACCAACTAGCCAACAAAATGTTTTGTATAATTCTTACAATAACAGCAATAACATGCTTTTAATCTTCAACCTGCAAGCATGGGAAAAGGGTTGTATTTCCGAATGGCTGAAGATATTTAACTATGCCAACATAGTTTTAACTCCTTGTGCTAAACTGTACATTGTGCTATGATATGGTATACTTATCAGTGCAAGGACAAGTCATAATATTGTATCTGTCCTTATTGTATCACAGTTTAATGAACCCTGAACATTTATTACCAGTGTTAATAATACAACTCTCATTTCTGGTATCCTCTTTCAACATGACACCACTCCTAGAACTATGTATCTGTGTATATATAGATGGATATTGTATGTCATTAAAGCATCTGAAGAATTAGATTGCAATCTGCAAACGTTTCCTGCATATATTTTACAGGAAGATTTCAGGAAGGAAGAAAGAATAAGGCATAGCTCTCCAAAGCTATTCAGTTGCCTTCCCTAACTACCATATATATATATATGTATATGCCTTGCATGATTTAGTATCTAAAATCTGAAACTACTAAATGATGCGGGAGAGCCTTTGTACAACCTGGGAATGATGGGAGTTATAATCCAATATATATATATATATTGGATTATAACTCCCATCATTCCCAGGTTGTACAAAGGCTCTCCCGCATCATTTAGTAGTTTCAGATTTTAGATACTAAATCATGCAAGGCATATACTCTAGTAGAGATGTATCTGTAGCTGTAGAATTTTGTAAGTAAGATAATGAAGCCAAAACAGGAACACAACAGAAAGTGGTATCCATAGAAGCAACCTGCTATGTATGCACAAGGTGAATTAGAAAGATTACACTGGGTCTGTTGTGAGTCACTGAAAACATTTTTCCATTGGCATTTCATGCTTTATATTTATTAGGCACAGACATTTGGATTGAATGTCATACTAAAGGCGTGAGCAATATGTTACTTCAAATGGGTACAATTTGCATCATAGAAAATCGTATACCTAGTAAAACTACAGAACATTTTTGAAAAATAAAAAAATTAGAAAGTGAACAACTGTGTATTCATATTCTGCAAACCAGATTCCATTTCAGTATCTAGACAGGTATCTCCTACAAACAGATGACATTCAGGAAGTTCACAGACATTTGGGATTCACAGCTTTTCCGTTGCCTTGTAAGCATGCTGTTGACACTGTATGAGCTTGGCTAAAGTAATTTGGCCCCATGGAATACTCCAAGCCACAAAGCTGTGGCTTCATTACACAATAGTGATTCACAGGCAGCTTGTCAAGAGAAAATGCTTCTGGAACATAGCCATACAGTCTAGAAAACTCACCGCAACCCAGCTTGACAATTGTTAATGTAGCCTAAAGTTCTATTAATAATTATGATCATGTTGTTTTTTTGCCATGGCCTTTGGCTAATTCACAAGGACATGAACAATAGAGTGCAAATTACGGTGCTGCCCAAGTTGTTGTTTTTATTAGGAAAATTGCTGGTTACATGATGGACAGTGGTTGCATCAGTGAGAGGTCATGCTAAGAAGGTGATCTCCTGATAAGTCAGGATTTTTTGCTGTTTGTTATGAGACTCTCATTAGAGTTTGGGAAAGACAATAGCCCTTCAGGGATTATTTTGTATGTGTATGTTTTTGTGCATAACAACTGTTTGACAGTTTCTATTTTGAATACAATGCACATGTGTGTGTATTTTTGTTGGGAATAGTCAAAGCTGACAATGCAGCAGGGAGGAAGTAAGAGCTGCCCAAATTGTTAAAGGCTCCGGTGGTCTCCCATTTGAAAGAGGCTAAAACCCCATAGTGCTCTCACTAAACCATCATCCTGTCAAAGCTTGGACATGTTACCTTTTCAGAGCCACTATAAGTCTACCACTGGAGATGCATAGCAATATTTTGTACTTTTAATAATGAAAGACTTGATTAATATGTTACCAAAGGAGAACAGTTTTGTATTTCCCCAATTTCAGCCACATATTTATTTTTTAGATTTTGTGTGAGTGGACTTTCAATGGAATTTTTTAACCATCCACAGACCTACTGAATCAAAAGAATAAACCTATGTGTTGGCCTACCAGTGATGCAACAAAAGTGATGCAATGGGTCTATTTTAATTGGGAATAACCAGTAAGATGTAGAGCAAGGTGTCTTATGAAAAAGGCAACATATTAATGGGTGCCATACAGTTTTTGTGTACCTTACGGCAGCCTTACGACATGATGCAACATAGGAAATTGCTGCATAAAGTCTACCATATCACCCGGGACTACAATTTTACAAGAAAACATCCAAACACTCCTAGAAAATCACAACTTCTATGTGGAGTTTCAGGGAAGGGAAAGTAGGTGGAGGAGGCAGAAGAATGGTTCACCTCAAGGCAGCGTTCTTGCACTGATCTTGTTTAACATCTTTACTAATGATCAGCCACAACAACCAGGCATGAAGAGCTTTATATATGCTGATGACCTTGGCCTAACAACACAAGCAAAAGACTTTGAAACAGTTGAAAACCAACTTAATAATTCCCAGAAAGATCTCTCTGGCTACTACAAAGATAACCACCTGAAGCCTAACCCTGTCAAGACACAAGTGTGTGCTTTCCATCTCCATAATTGTGAAGACAACAGGAAACTGAAGGTTACCTGGGAAGGTCAAGAGCTTGAACAATAGTCCCAACCTAAATATCTTGGTGTCACCTTAGATCAAACGCTAATATTTATGAAACACTGTGTGAACACCAAGCACAAAGTAGCTACATGCAATAATATCCTGCAGAAACTTACTAATAGTGCATGGGGTACAGACCCAAAATTAATAAGAACATCAGCCCTGGCCTTGTTTATTCAACTGCCGGGTATGCCTGCTCAGTCTGATATAAATATATCCACGCAAAGCAGGTGAATATAGCACTGAATGAGATAATCACTAGATGTCTTAAACCTACACCTGTTGATAGACTCTATAAACTAGCTAGCATTGCCCCCCCCCCCCATGTGCGATGGGAAGTTGCTGCTGTGAGAGAAATAAGGTTGAACACTGTGAAAGCTATCCACTGTATGGCTATCAGCCACCTCCCAGGAGACTTAAATCAAGGAGAAGCTTGATAAGAACCACCACTCCTCTAAATGTTCCTCCAGCAACAGTAAGAATATCCCTGTGAGCATCAAAATCAGACAATTCCAACTGGATGGAGCCCCATAAGAGTCTTCCTTCAGGGACCAACCAAGAATGGGTAATTTGGAAGTCCCTGAACAGACTCAGAAGTGGAGTTGGCAGATCAAAAGACAACCTCGCAAAAACAGCACTACCTAGAAGAATCCTCCACCTTGTGTGACTGTGAAGGAGAACAATCAACTCAGCATCTATATGCTTGACCACAATGCCCTGCCTTATGCAAAGAGAAAGAACTGTTTAAAACTACAGGCAATGCAGTTGCTGTTGCCTGTTTTTGGTCTAAAACTATTTGGCTGCTTGTGATCTCTTTATTTTATTAGTTTTAAACTTATTTATTTATGCAATGATTTTGACACTAAATAAATAAATAAATAAATGGGTTCCATGGTGCCTCTGTGCTGATGTTCTTCCAGTTATCAATTTAAGCTGTCAGCTATCATTTATCCTTGCTCAGATTACCAATGTTGAGAGATGATGGAAGTTGTAGCCCAAAACACTTGGAAGGCACCAGGTTGGTGGATGCTGAGCTCTGCTGTAATGTAGTATCACTATAAGAACCAGCAGGATGAAGATAGGACTCTTTACTCTGGAAATTCAGGGAAGAAGAAACAAAGGAACAGGCCCTAGGACTATATGGAAGGCCAACACTTATATGACTGAAAAACCAGTGCAAGCAATCAGCAGGTCTAGCAGGAAAGGTAGTTTCAGGAAACCTCCCCGCTTTTCCCTTGTCAGTTCATAGGACAAATTACTAAAAGAGGTTCAGGTTGAGCCTTGAAAATAATTCAGTTCAGAGAAGTAAAGACAGATATAATTGTTACTTTGAATGAAATACATGTTGGTTATGAATGACCTCAATCAAAATCTTCAGGGATTGTTATTTGTACTGAAATGTAACTCTCGAAGCAGATTAACCGAGTGAACACACAGCAGAAAGCTAGTAGGAAGCCAAATCTTCCCTCCAAGGACCAGAATTAATGGGGCAATGATCTGATATATTTTTGCTTGCAACTTTTAACAGAATGATGAACATTTGATGAGATTAAATTGATCTGCCTCCGGAATGCTGAACTTCAGTCCGACTGTCTCATATGGCCAGCAGGTGGAGCATTCTCTTCAAAGTTTTTGCTCTTTAAAACAGTGCCTTCACAAAAATTATTTCAGTATATGTTGTTTGTGCAAAAAACTGTTCCTCTAGCATGAAATTTTGCTCCTCAATTGCAGAGGCCAACTAATTCTTGCCTGAGAATGAAACTTTCCAGTTGTTTCATGAGTAACATGTATGCCACTGCATTTGACATTTCTGATCCTTTGGCATCAGCTAGTGGAGAAAAGGCCATCTCTGGCAAATGACCTTCTGGTATATTGCTCGTAGAGTCAGTGGCTATATTAAGAATCCATTTCCTTTGCTTTCATGAGTTCCTGGTGGATTCTCAATGTTTTATCTCTTTGTGGGAATTTATTTGTACAACTTGGGGGGGGGGATCATCCTGATGTGACCAAAATTTGGGGAGGGGAGGAACAGGAAAACGAAGGTGACTTCAGTAAGTGAACCCAATAATGGGAGTTTGTTTAACATGTATCAGTTTGTGCTTCTGATCTGGAGGTGAAATCGCCTCAGACTGTGGTTGATAACTGTGACAGACATGAAAAACAAAACAGGCCCCAAGGGGAAGTCGTTGGCTCAAAAATGGCAGTCGGGAGGGAGGGAAGGAAAGAAATCTCTAGATATCTCATGAAGTTCATGCCCTTGGTGACCCACACAGCTAGAAGCTGCTCTGTAAGGTCCTTCACTTCTTGGAACATTTTTTAAAAAGCACGCACAAACATCTGTGTTATTATTCATTATGCCAGATGCCATGGGGACAAAACATAAACTGTTCTCACCTTTCTAGAGGAAAGTGCAATAAATATAGGTGTACATCATTTAACAAAGCTTCTAACAAAGAAGTTCCTTTTCAAAGTCTTTTTATGCCTGCATTGTCCCTCATTTCTCTTTCTCTTCTCTTTTAAGCTGGATGTCTTCTAGATTCACAATGAGAAGATGGCAAAACAAGGTGAGGGAACAGCTTTCAAACTGGGTGTAGTGCTGTGTATTGCAAACAATACAATCAAGCTTAATTGGTGAAATAATGGGTTTCTACAACTGACTCAGAATCCCTTACTGTGCATATATTAATAACAAAAAAGGAAGAAATAAAGAATTCAGATAAGCCTGCCAGAGCTGCAGTGGAGCAATGGGGTAAACCATTTTGCCAGGGGAACTACTGACCTGAAGGATGGGTTGCTGACCTGAAGGTTGACAGTTAGAATCTGTGAGACAGGGTGAGCTCCCATCTGTCAGCTCTAGCTTGCAGGGACATGACAGAAGCCTCCCAACAGGATGGTAACACATCTGGGCATCCCCTGGGCAACGTGTCTGTAGATGGCCAATTCTTTCACACCAGAAGCGACTTGCAGTATGTTCTCAAGTCGCTTCTGACACAATTTTAAAAAAAGATGAGCCTGGCCCACTAGCTACTCCCAGCATGCTAAATAATAATAATAATAATAATAATAATAATAATAATAATAATAATAATAATATGCTTACATCTATAACTTTGTCTGCAAATGTAGAAATCATAAAAGAAGGAAAGTCTGCTGAAAGAAAATACATTTTTCAAGAAGTTTCAAATGGTTTCTAGAAGGTTTGAAATGTTCTTGTTTACTCATGCAAGACCTACCTCATGCTGCTGTTTCATTTCACATGTGTATATTGTTAGTGTTGACTAAAGGTTTGCTGAAAGGTCTTTTGCGTGATGTAGGACCTATCCCTATTATTTCCATGTTATGTCTAACTCTAGTTCCAAGTTTACTGTTAAATAAATAATGTCCAGAAAACACTTACTTTATTAGCTAAAGAATACCTGTAGATGAGAAATAAAGTTTTGCTTTCCACCTGAAAGTAGAACTAAATGAAATGAGTTTACATGGGTAAAATATGGGGGCAAGCAAAGAAATGTATCATGGTGGAGGGAAAGCTGTGTAGTTATACATGAGCAAAATTCATGCACGTAGCTTGCAGTGTTAACAACACCTGTGCATTTTTTTGCATATATTCACATGTACATTTTTGTTCCTTAGCATCATGGCCAATGACATTAAGAGATCTACAAACAGCTGGAGAAATTTCTTCAGAACATGGAATCTGCACTAATGCTGAAGTCAAGATAAGAAACACCATGAATTCCAACAAAACTTTGTGTAGAATGAAAGGCATTTAAAAACACATCCAGGAAAAGGTGAACCAGGGGGAGAGGGGGTGATGAAAAATCACAGTACTTAAGAATGTGTTGCGTATTTCTAGAAGTATTGCTCTTATGCTTCTACTGACAGCCTTATGTGATTTGTCAAAAAGAGGGAAATCTGGGATTATGACTGTTGGAGGGCACGAGGGAGACTACCTCCTTACTCCCATCCCTGACAGATGCACATGGATATGTGTATAACCCAAGGCTGGGAATTGTCTGGCCAGATGTTCCAGATGTTGTTGTACTGACACTCCCTGCTGCCTAGCCATCATAGCTAGTGGTGAAGATTGTTGGGAGCAACTCAACAACATCTGGAGGTCCACGCAGTTCTCATACAACCTGATCAAAATGAGGTTTAGATCATTCTAGCCATGTTCTCTAGGGAAGTCCTGGATGATTCACCCCAAATGAAGCCTCTAAGCCATTTTCACACTCAATTGGTTTTTATCAGAATTGTTCTGCAGGGGAAAGGGCAGCTAAATGTGCTTCTGTAACTAAGATTTGCCTTGATTTGTCAGCATCCAGTGCTGGTGGACCTTTGCAGAAGTCTCTACTCATACAGAGAAATATCCAACGCTTCTCTGTACAAGCAGAAAAACGGTTGTGCTGGAAAATGGGAGCAGCACAGACCTGGCTATTCCTTACTCTTTCATGCAATGGCCACAGGAGAAGGTAGCCTTCCTAAGTACTGCACCCAAGCCTCCTTGTCAAGGCAATTTAGAAGTCCTATCTTGGATAATCACCTGTCCAAACACAATGTGCCTTGGCTCCAATGACCGCCCAGGGCTAACTATTTAAAATTCATCCATCCAGGCTCCAGGGGCTTTGCATTCATAACTCTTAGCATCTGGTTTTGAATACCTATGTATTTAACAATACTACTTTCAAATTAGGCGTGCTATGCACTATGTTTCCTGACAAAGTTATCCTTCTTAAAGCAATATGGCAAGCAGATAAGATATTTCCCCATCCATGCTAGAAATAGCTTGGAGTTTGGAACAAATTGGGGAAGTGGGAGTTAGTTGGGCTGACTTTTGAAGGATTCACAAGCTTCATATATAAGATAGGGGGAAACCTGATAAAAATTAATGTAAAAAAATAAAACTAAAGAACCTTTGGAAGCCATTTCTTCTTTGCCAGTTGGTTATGAATAGCACAAAATCATGTTTCTAGGACCACGAATGAGCAGCCTTAAGCTAAACTCCCATTTGGGACTAATGCTCTTTACAATGCTAACTGGTACATTAAAGACAATGAGGGATGTGATGTCACTAACTGAATCCTAGTTCCTTGGTTACAGTGTAAGGAAAAATAAGCTCTCTGTGTAAGAGTACTTTGCACTGTGTTGTAGTAAATTTGAGTACAAACTACTATATAGACAAAATCAAATTGGGTTCAATAATTCTTACAAATATTTGCAATGTGTGTGCCTTCATGTTATCAGTCGACTTATGGTGATCCAATGATTTTTATAAGATTTCTTAAGCAAAGAATGCTCAGAGTTGGTTTTGCCAGTTCCTTCCACCAAAATAGCATATAGCACGTTGTGTTCATTGGCAGCCTCCCATCCAGGTACTAACCAGGACTGATTCAGCTTAGCTTCCAAGATCAAATGGGATCTGGTGTCTTTAGGGTACTGAAATGTCTTCCAGCATTTGTTTTTATTTGAAGATGCAGTCTGGAGAGACAAGCAGATAGAAAACATCTGCATGAAGGTGTCCCTTCTGTATTAGTTGTTCTCACCCAACAGTTTACACTGCATTTTACTTATTGTTGTTCAAACCTCAAAGTGTCCAACTCCGAGGGACCAAATACCTAGCGATCACACATTTACACCTGGTAGTCCCCAAATATTGGTTCAGCACCTTTCAGTGGAGCAGAGGAATCTTGTGACTGCTCCATGGATCAATAAAGAGACATTACAAAGTCTGGAACATTTGATTCAAGCTTTGGTTAATCTTACAAATGAAAATAGTTCATAGAATCATAGCGCTGAAAGGGAACACAAGGGCCATTTAGTCCAACTCCCTGCTTGGAAGAAATGTACAACTAAAGCGCTCTTGAGAGATGGCCATCCAACCTCTGTTTGAACGCAAGAGTATGGAGCAATGCTCTAAGGCTAAAAAACATGTGACCATGCTCAAGCTCCCAGTTTACCTCCACATCTACTATTCTGTTTAGAGTTGCTAAAAGTTTCAGACCAACAATATCAACAACCAGGGGCACATGGTCCTTAAACCTTAGATATTTCTATCCCGGAATTTCAATGAGACATACTTTGATTTAATATCTTAGTCCCAAACATCTTCAGTCTTAGTTCAATTCTGGCCACATGCAACTTAGTCATATGCTAATATCATTATAGGCAGTGATATTTATTTTTATCAGCATCGAAGGATGTATCATCATGTGGCTAGGTGATCATCCAGATTCATCCCCATAGGTTGGCTCAGATACAAGTTTTCTACAGAAAGATGTCAGATTCATTCCTATTATTGTATTCCCATTATTCTCCACAGTAGCTGCACTGGTAAAAACTACTGTATACAGTTGTATTTTCTTGCATTGAAGGCACATGTGCTGTTAAGCAGATTTAAGCTATATATCTACTTTCAAGGGCATAAAAGGCTAGACTCAATCAGATCTATTTCTGAGTATAGTTAAGCTGTTAGTCACAGATAGCCCTAAATCTGGTTGTTAGTCCTAACTCCCAACAAGACCAGACCCAGTCAATCAAAAGAATGTATAAAAATCCTAACTTTCCACATTCCCATTGATTCAATGGGCCTATTTTAATTGGGACCAACAAAAGGATTTTAGACCTTAATCCCAAAGAGATCAAACCGGCTTTGGGGGTTAACTGTGCACATTGAATTCAATGGGGATTTTTAAAATGTGTACCAGTATCTTGGATTATGGTTTGCATGTTTAGAGACCATTTGAAAAGCTGGTATTTGACCTGACCAACAGTAATGACTCCAAAGGAACCACTGAGTCATTCCAATTCATCAAATAAATGACTGCTTGGGGGCATCTAAATCCTCATATTATTTGACTGCTCTACAGGATGTCCTCAAAGGGGCCAGAGAGAGATGAGGCCCAAATGTGCAGGCAAAACATCTGCAGCCTTATAAAACAGCTCATGCATATTCACCGCTTGCGCACAGCAGCACGATAACTCAGTCATCTTGATCTCAAATACTCCGAGGTGTCCAGTTCACATTATGGATGAATTACAAGCCAAAGACAGTGAAGACTTGTAGCAGCAAAAGCTTTTTATAGAAGGTTTTTTTAGAGGGATGTTTATAGGACTCACATCAGTTGGATGAGCAGGAAAAAATGGGTGGGGGGGGGGGAGACACAATAGATCCCATACGGTATGACAATGTTTTGTCTATAGTAATGATACCCTTTAGTGTCTTCTCTTGCTTTTCACATTTTGGGCAGAATCCATAAATCTGAATGCTATAAAATAAAGTGTTCTCCAAAGCCCAGCATCTGACTTCCTTTTATTGCACAATTGTAACATAAAAGCGAATAAATGGTTTCCTCTTTCAAATATAGTTACAAGGGAGAGAGAGAGAGAGAAAGGAAAGGAAGATGTATTGACTTGCTTAAATTTGTTTATAGCTTCTCAACCCACCAGAGTTCCAATTATATGTTTTAACACCAAAAACACACAATAAACACAATACCAAAAGCCAAGTCTGGTTTTAAGACCAAAGACCATGCAAAAAAAGTCAGCCTTGGCCACCTGTTAGAAGCAGAAAAGGGATGGGTCTGGTTGTACTGATCTTAGGAAAGATGTCTATGATCAAGGGGCTGCTTCAGAGAAAGATGCACAGTTGGCCCTCCACGTGTGCAGGTTTGACTTTGGTGAATTCTATCATTTTCGACTTTGATTAGATGTCATCTCTAGAAATATCTGGCTCCTTCCATTTGTTTCTATTCTGGTGAAAGTTGACCATTGAGTTGTGCTGGAAGACCTACACTGACACATATTACAGATTATAGAAGCAGATAATCCACATTATCTGCTTTGAACTAGATTATATGAGTCTACACTTTTATTTTATTTTTTTGGAAATAGCAACCTTCTTCAAACCTCCACTAGTTACTTATGAATATAATTCAGACTGCTTACTGTGCTGTATATGCAGTTTTCCTTAACTCTATGTTGTGGGAGGGTCTGCAGACCATGCAATCAGAACTGAGACTGTTCAGGACTCAGACTCCATTTTAGAAACTGTATGCTTTCAGACGCTAGTAGAAACCGTACAGTTTAGACTCCAGTAGAAACAGAATGCTTTAGAGAACAGAGACTCTATTAGATTCTCAGAACAGAGAGATGTTTTGGACTTTAAACTGTTGATTATAAGAAAGAGGTCCTGTGTTACCTGCACAGAAAAACTATTTCAAATCTTATATGTAACTGGACTGATTAGCAATGTACCTATATTCTGAATACATGAAGTTTGTGAGTAAACCAACTATGTTACTTTTGAAGACATCTACCTTGAAAGCATGATTTAAACCAAGATGTTTTAAGGGAGAGTAGATGGTTTTTTAGGCAACTGAAAATAACACTTCTGAAACTCTGTTTTATATATGTTTTTGTGCATTGGCATATCTTTGCCCCTAACAGTTCAAAGAGATATCTAGGTATATCAGTTTAACAACTGAGAAACCTAATTACCTTGCATGGATACTAGTGGATATTTACCGCTAAGGGGAAGGTTGACTGAGTTTTAAACTCTTCTCAGGGAGAGTCCTGATTTTCCCAAATGGTAATAAATGCCATTTTCAAAAAGATTATGGAGATTTCCATTTCCCAAAAGGTTGTGGCATCACTTTTCAAAAAGGTTATGATTTCTAACAAGGCCATACCTTTCTAAAGATCATAATTCTGCAAAAATATAATTCAGTTCAAAGCAGATAATCTGGATTTTATATGACAATGTACAAGGGTTTAGAGAGATCTTTCATGTTAAAAAGCACAGTTTTTAAATTTGCAGTTTCTCCACTTTCATAGGGGACCTGGCTTGTAATTCCAGTGAAGGGCTGAATTTACTTGTTGGAGTAGTGGTGCTATTGTGCCTTCATGTCATTCCCATTTTATGGCAATCTGAAAGCAACCCTTAATATAGGCTTTTCTGAAGCTGAGAGTATGTGACCACTCAAAGTGTCTCAGTAGGTTTCCATAACCAACTGAGGAATTAAACCCTCTTCTCCAGAATCATAGTCCAATGCTCAAACTATGCTTGAAGGTGCACAACAGGATTTCTTATGTGGATTTCACCCACTAAACAGACTCATATGAGAAGTGTTGATGTTTCAGAAACCTGGTCCCAAGCCAAGATAACGCCCTGAATGTGACCTATGTGGAATCTTGAATTAACTTTTACAGCCAGTATAAAAACTTTCCAAAATAAGAAATGACCACAGAAATGCTGTATGTAGTGCAGAACAGGAAGAGGCATTGCTCCTGTATTAAATGCTCTCAGGGAAAAAATGAATCAAAATCATGGATGTTGTTCACTCTGTACCACAAAAGACCATCCTCTACTCAAATGATGTCTTTACTTTGGAGAAAGAAAGCCGGTCACTGTAGCAACTCCATCCTAAACATGAATCTATGTATCTCTTTGCTTCTGTGGCATTTGTTTCTCATTTGCAGCCTTGAATGCCTGCAAAGGTAGATGTCCAAAGTTGGCTTTTGCTTGAAGTCCTACAGGAAGTTACAAAGTCCTAAAGCTGCTCTCACTTTAATCATGTAGTGCACATACAGTACACATGCAGAAAGAGCCCTATGAGTCTAAATCCAAGGGTCTTAGGGCCTTTCCACTTAGCCATATAACCCAGAATATCAAGGCAGATAATCCACAACATCTGCTTTGAACTGGATTATCTGAGTCCACACTGACATATAATCCAGTTCAATGTGGATTTTATACACACCTCCCAACCAAGGATTCCCTGAGGCAAGAAGCAGCCAGGCTTTGAAGCTGCAAGGCCATTAAATGCTAATCAAGGTGGCCAGTTACAACATCCACACTTGCCTAAAACAAACAAGAGTTCTTTGTTCCACCCTGGACTTTCCACAGATGTGTAAACCCCACTTGCCTAGTTTCCAACAGACCTCACAACCTCTGAAGATGCCTGCCACAGATGTGGGCAACACTTCAGGAGAGAATGCTTTTGGAACATGGCCATACAGCCTGGAAAATTCAGAGCAATCTATTATTATCATTGTCATTATTGTTATTAGGCCCAACAAGGGGCAATTTACAAGGCAATCCATGCTGAAATGATACCCCATCACTGACTGCTTGAGGAAAACTGGGAGTCCTATTTGATCCTGTAGTGAAAACCTGTCCTTATTCCCTTACCAAGACATAGAGATAAAAACCAGAAAAGTGTTTCCGACCTGCAGTGTCCACCATCCTGTGAAACTTCATACACCTGGAAGTAAGGCTGGCTTTACTCTGTAGAATGAATGCAGTCTGACACCACTGGCTCAATGCTATGGAATCCTGGGAGTTGCAGTTTGACAAGGTCATAAGCCTTCTCTGCCAAAGAGTGCCCCCCCCCCCGCAAAAAAAATTGCATATCCAGGATTTCATTGCATTGAAACAGGGCAGTTAAAGTGGTGTCAAATCGCATTCATTCCACAGTGCAGGTGCACCCATAGATTTATAGAGTTGAAAGAGAACACACAAACCCCTGCCATGGAAAAGTGGACAATCATGTTCAGAACTTGGACCTCTTTCAAATTGGGCTTCCAAACAGCAGCAAAGGCTGGATCTACATACATCCCAGGATCTGATCCCAGATTATATTCTTATCCCAGATTATATGGCAGTAGTGACTCACATAATCCAGTTCAAAGCAGATAATCTTGTATTGGATCCTGGAACATCGGGTAGTATCGATCCAGCCGAAGAGAAGAAGCTACCTTTTCCACCGGCAGACTCTCCTGAATTCACTTGGTGGGAAAATTTATAGCCAGATCTGAGGAGCATTTATCCAGAAGGAAAGGAACACCAAAATGGGACAACTGACAAAGAAATAAGAAATAAGAGAGGTTTTGTTGGCCCTTATGACTCCAGGGTGCATCATTTCCCACTGCAGAATTCAGGTCCAGGGTGGGAGAAAGAACTCTTGTCTGTTGAAGTCAAGTGTGAATGTTGCCATTGGCTACCTTGATTAGCATTGAAAAGCCTTGCAGCTTCAAAGCCCGGCTGTTTCCTGCCTGGGGGAATCCTTTGCTGGCCCTGGTTTATTCCTGTCCCCAATTCCCCTGCCTTCAGAGTGTTGTTCTTTATTTACTGTCCTGATTTTTTAAATGCTGGTAGCCATACTTGGTTCATTTTCATGGTTTCCTCCTTTCTGTTGAGATTGTCCCCATGCTTGCGGACTTCAATGGCTTCTCTGTGTAGTCTGACATGAAGGTGGTGAGAGTGGGCCAGCATTTCTGTGTTCTCAAATGATATGCTGTGTCCAGATTGGTTCATCAGATGCTCTGCTATGGCTAATTTCTCTGGTTGAGTGAGTCTGCAGTGCCTTTCCTGTTCCTTGATTCGTGTTTGGGCAGCGCTGCGTTTGCTGGTCCTTCTGTAGACTTGTCTACAGCAGCATGGTATATGGTACATTCCTGCAGAGGTGAGAAGATCCCTCTTGTCCTTTGCTGAACGCAGTATTTGTTGGATTTTCTTAGTGGGTCTGTAGGTTGCAGGTTGTGTTTCTTCATCCGCTTCCCTTTGCGGTCAGTGGTTCCCTTCATGTATGGCAGTGGTTCTCAACCTGGGGTCCCCAGATGTTTTTGGCCTTCAACTCCCAGAAACCCTAACAGCTGGCAAACTGGCTGGGATTTCTGGGAGTCTTAGGCCAAAAACATCTGGGGACCCCAGGTTGAGAACCACTGATATATGGTAAGAACACTTTTCCTCTGGGTGGATCTTTCTTTGTCCTTGCTGTCCTGGCTTGTTCTTGGCCTTGCAGCTCTTCTGGGGTCTTCTATATGTTGAATTGGTTCCTCACCGAAAAACAGTGTGTTGCAAACTGTCCCGCAAAAAACGTTTCTGCAGTTTCCTTAACCTTTTTATGATAGAACCAATTAGGAAATGACATTCATAACTTAGGAACAAAACTCGTGTTTCATAGGTAAAGGTTTTCCCCTGACATTAAGTCGTGTCGGACTCTGGGGGTTGGTGCTGTTCTCTATTTCTATGCCAAAGGGTACTATTGATCTACTCACATTTGCATGGTTTCGAACTGCTAGGTTGGAAGAAGCTAAGGCTAACAGCGAGAGCTCACCCCACTCCTCGGAACGGAACCGCGGGCCTTTTAGTCAGCAAGTTCAGCAGCTCAGCGGTTTAACCCGCTGCGCCACCGGGGACTCCTTCATAGTGTTATAATAAAAGGCGTTTCTACACACAGATGTCTGCTCTTTGCTGTCCGAAAAATCCGAGGAAATAAATGCGCCTCCTGCATTGAGAGGACACGGCTCCTGTCTTATATATAAACTGAGGGGAAGCCCATTGACTCAAATGGGGCCGCTCTCCTTTTGCGCGGAGAGGCTTTCTTTCTCTTTCTTTTCGTAAGGAGGGTTCTGAGCATTCTCGGGTGAATCTCTTAGCTGGAAATGGAACCCTCACATACGCCCTTTCCCTTGAAATTAAAATAAAATAATGGACTTTAAATGGGCTCTTTCCCCTTCCCTTGTTGGTGATAATATTTTTTGTTCTGATCGTTGTGTGGGAAAATGCCATCTTCTTGTAGACTGACAGGCTTGTAGACAGGAGCCGGAACTGAGGCTGGATCTACACACCGTCCTATAATGCGGTTTGCAAGGTAATTGCCCGTTTCTGGAGCCTGAGTGATCCCTCCGGAGGTAATCCTTCCCGCTCAATGTGTTTCACTTCGGCTTCTGAAAATCCGCCGCCCGGGGCGCGAGACCCTTCCAAATACGAATGTTACACAAATAGATCCCTCTCCTCCGAAAAGAGATCGCGGTGTGCAAAGACCCGGATCCGGGCTGTTCAGTGTTCTGCATGCCCCAGGATCCGCTGGACACCGGCAAACGAAGCCACCCATCTTCCCGGCACAACGAATGCAGACTAATCCAGCCAGAGCAGCCAGCCAGAGCAGAGCCCTTGATGAACCAACCTGGGCACAGCATATCATTTGAGGACAGAAATGCTGGACCACTCTCACAACCACCGTGTCAGACGACACAGAGCAGCTGCTGAAATCCACAAGCAGGAGGACCATTTCAACAGAAAGGAGGAAACCATGAAAATGAATACAATCTGGCTCCCAGTATTTTAAAAAACCCTCTAGAATCAGAACAGTAAATAAAAAACAACACTGAGGAAACAGAGGAATTCCAAACAAGAAGCAATCAGGGCCAGTTAATCACCTCCCAACAAAGGATTCCCCCCCCAGGCAGGAAGCAGCCAGGCTTTGAAGCTGCAAGGCTTTTCGATGCTAATCAAGGTGATTAATTGCAACATTCACGCTTGCCTCAGGCAGACAAGAGTTCTTTCTCCCACCCTGAACATCACACAGATATATAAACCCGGCTTGCCTAGTTTCCAGCAAACCTCACAACCTCTGAGAATGCCTGCCATCGATGTGGGCAAAACGTCAGGAGAGAATACTTCTGAAACATGGCCAAACAGCCCGGAAAACTCACAGCAACCCAGTGATTCCGGCCATGAAAGCATAGAACACATAAAAGGAATGCAATTTGACCTCACCTTGCTTGCCCATGGCTCAATGTTAGGGAATCCTGGGAGCTGCAGTCTTCTCTGCCAAAGAGTGTTGTCGCCTCACCAAACTGCAAATCTCAGGATTCCACAGCATTGAGCCATGACACTTAAAGTGGTGCTGAACTACATTCATTACACAGTGCAGATGCGCCCAAGCAGGTATGGAGCTCAACCCTACATTTGCCCACTGAGGCTTGGTCTACACTGCCATATAATCTGTATTATCAAAGCACATAATCCAGATTATCAAATCAGATAACCCAGATTATCTGATTTGAACTGGATTATATGAGTCTACACAGCCATATAATCCAGGTCAAATGAGATCATCTGGATTTTATATGGCAGTCTAGATGTAGCCTGATGGTTTTCATTCCAAGATTCGTTTAGGGTCATATCCTTGCATCCCTCCCCTTGGGAAAAATAAAGGTCTGATATTGACTGGAGCCTTTTCAAGGGTGTCATTCATCCCCACGTGACTGTCATGTTAAATCTCGGCTCTGATCGCGTTATAAATCTGAATTTGGAAACGTTATCTACTTGGAGGGTTTAAAAAAAAGACTAAACTACATAATTAAACCATGAAAATGAACAAAATGTGGCTACCAGTATTAAACAACTCTAAAATCAGGACAGAAATTTAAAAACAACACCCAGAAGACAGGGGAATTCCAGACAAAAAAAACAATCAGGGCCAGCTAACACCTCGCAACAAATGATTCCACAAAGCAGGAAGCAGCCAGGCTTTGAAGCTGCAAGGCTTTTCGATGCTAATCAAGGTGATTAATTGCAACATTCACACTTGCCTCAGGCAAACAAGAGTTCATTCTCTCGCCCTGGACC
Organism: Anolis carolinensis; assembly: GCF_035594765.1. NCBI lineage: Eukaryota > Metazoa > Chordata > Lepidosauria > Squamata > Anolidae > Anolis > Anolis carolinensis. The sequence goes on along the minus strand of NC_085841.1, from coordinate 150,654,076 downwards.
TTCCATAGATATATAAGCCTCATTTGCCTAGTTTACAACGGACCTCACAACCTCTGAGGATGCCTGCCATCGATGTGGGCGAAACATCAGGAGAGAATGCTTCTGAAACATTGCCGTACAGCCCGGAAAACTCACAGCAACCCAGGGATTCCGGCCATGAAAACGTTCGACAATATTACATGATTAATTATTTGAACTCGAAGCACGCTGGTTATTATTATTTCTGGCAGAGGAAGAGGAACAGAAGGCGAGAGAGGAACGGAACGAAAACGTTACAGCATGACATCTCTCACCCTTCATTGTCTCGCATTTACACAGTAGAATAAACGCAGTTGGGCACCGCTTCAACAGCTACAGCTCTAGGGTAGGGAATGGTGGGATTTGTAGTTTGGTGAGATACCAGCAAAGAAGGCGACAGACCTTGTCAAACGACAGCATTCACGATTCCACAGCAGTTCAAATGATGTTAACGTGCATTAATTCTATAAAGCTCCCTCAGCCTTGAAGGTTTTAGTTTTGTGTTCCCGGGTAGATGGCGAACGGTTCCGAACCCTGTTTGTTTCAGTGTGTAGGCCAACACTTTCAATATTTATTTTAGGGATTTTTTTTTCGTATCTGCAAATCTCTTCTGGTGTGAGAGAACCCTGGATTCGAACCCCCGACCTGTCGGTCAGCACAGTCTTGACGGCACAAGGGTTTAACCCATTGCGCCCCGGGGCCTTTCAGTGGTCTGAAGGGCGAAGGGAAGGCGTCTCTAAGGACTTGTGGCTTCGCTGGAACCGCCTGAAGCCGGCGCTTCGTGCTCCGGCCTTGAAACCGCAAACACTGAGGGCGGACAGGTTGCCAGCGTAGCCACCGCGATCAACTTTTCTATTCCTTCGAGAAGAAACGTTTCAAAATCCATTTTATGATCGGCACTTGAATGCAGCTATCCCGGACAATGGCCCAGATGTGTTTCCTTTCCCAAACCGTCGAAGCGGGTTCGCCTTCGTTGCAGTCCAGACGCCCATCGGCGGTGAAGGGGGGTCTCTCCGTCCGCCTCTTCCTTGGAAGAACCGGGGAGGGGGAAGGGGGGCTGTTAAAACTCTGGAATATTTGGAAAGGATGGCGGGGAGACTCTAAAGGAGATCGGATCCGTGAAGTGGAATCAATTTATCAACTAGGCGATGTTGGGCTCCAGGGGCTGTTCACAGGTGAAGGCGGGGAACCCAGTCATTTCCACGCAAGATTTCCTTTTTAAAGTATGATTATTTTGCTAGCTTCGTTCATAGTTATTATACCCCGCTTTATTCCCTGGGTTGACCATTGGAATGACATCCCCCCCCCCCCATGGTGGAGTTTCCTCTGAAGCTGATGCTGGATGGCCTTCTGTCGGGGGTGCTTCGATTGTGCTTTTCCTGTATGACAGAGGAGGGTTGGACTGGAGTATCTTCCAACTCTAGGATTGTGGCTCCAGATAAATGAGTAGATCGAGGCCCCTAGAGCTCTCTTTCCTTAATTTATATTTAGTTGTCGAAGGCTATCATGGCCGGAATCACTGGGTTGCTGTGAGTTTTCTGGGCTGTATGGCCATGCTCCAGAAGCATTTTCTTCTGACGTTTTGCCCACCTCTCTGCAGGCATCGTCAGAGGTTGTGAGGTCAGTTGGAAACTAGGCAAGCGGGGCTTATATATCCGTGGAAGGTCCAGGGTGGGAGAAAGAACTCTTGTCTGCTGGAGACAAGTGTGAATGTTACAATTAATCACCTTGATTAGCCTTGCAGTTTCAAAGCCTGGGTGTTTCCTGCCTGGGGGAATCCTTTGTTGGGAGGTGTTAGCTGGCCCTGATTGTTTCTAGTCTGGAATTCCCCTGTCTTCTGGATGTTTTTCTTTAATTTCTGTCCTGCCTTGGTGAATCCCTTGTTAGAAGGTGTTAGCTGGTCCTGTTTGGAATTCCCGTTTTCTGAGTGTTGTTCTTTGTTTACTGTCCTGATTTTAGAGGGGTTTTTTAAATACTGAAAGCCAGACTTTGTACATGTTCATGGTTTCCTCCTTCCTATTGAAATTGTCCACCTGCTTGTGGATTTCAGTGGCTTCTCTGTGTAGTCTGGCATGGTGATTGTGAGAGTGGTCCAGCATTTCTGTATTCTCAAATAGTATTCTGTGTCCGGGTTGGTTCATCAAGTGCTCTGCTATAGCCGACTTCTCTGGTTGAATTGATCTGCAGTGCCTTTCATGTTCCTTGATTCGTGTCTGGGCAATGCTGCGTGTGGTGGTCCCTCTGTAGACTTGTCCACAGCTGCGTGGGATACGGTAGCCTCCTCCAGAGGTGAGAAGATCCCTCTTGTCCTTCGTTAAACGCATCCGCTGGACAAGCAACAGCACACAGATCAATACCTTATACACCTCAGTACCCTTTAAGAAGGATTGCAATGGTCGAAGAGACTTTCTGAAAAGGCGGGGTGGAGTGTCAAAGAGATCTTTTGGCTTCTGGGTGCCCCTGTGGTTGTTTTGGAGGGAGCCGAGGAAGAAGAGAGCCGAGTTCCCCACTTTGGGAAAGAGAGTTGCCCTGCTTCCCAGTGCGCATGCTCGGGGTGGGGAGGGCGGGGAGGAGAGGAAAGGGGGCTGAGGGAGGGAGACCGGGGCTTGAAATAAGGAGGCGGCCCCGGGAAGGCGTCCGCTCAGTCCTCCGGAGCCAGAGGCAAGGCGAGGGAGAGCCTCTCCTTCCCAGTCTTCCCCCTTAGCCTCCGCCATCCCTCTCCACCGAGGAAGGACACAGAAGGGCCAGCCCTCCAAGTTGCCCAACTTCAGGGCCCGACCTGGGAAGAGCTGGGACCTTCGCCCGGAGCAAAGACAGAGAGCAGTAGGTACATACTCCGGCGCCCCAACTCCATCAGCGTCCCCTGTAGTTCGCCTCTTTTCCTGAAATGAGGCAAGTTTGCTTCTTGGGCGGTCGGGAGGTCCCTGGTTTCAGTCCTTGTCCTTTTCTCTCTCCCTTTTTTTTTCCGCGGAGGGGAAACGTGGGGCACCTGCCTCTCCTTCTCTCGGGTGTGACAGAAAAACGCTCTCCTTGGGAAGCTCTCGGGAGGGTTTACATTGCGGGGCCACCCAGAGATGGCACATGCCTCGCCTTTCCCCAGGTCAGCCAGCCCCAACTTTCTGCCCACGGTTAGAAAGACTCCCTGACTGTCCCTCAGAGTTGCGGAGGAAGCCTGCTTCGATCCAGGTCCTCACTAGAGGTAATGGGAGTGGGAGGGGTCTCCTTACACTGGAGAACGAATGCGGTTTGACCCCGTTTTAACTACCTGTGGCTCGATGCTATGGAGTCCTGAGGGTTTGTAGTTTGGGGAGGCAACAGCTCTCTTAGGCAGGGAAGACTTTTGCAAAACATCATCCCATAACATGGCGAAATGGGTTAAATCCTTGTGCCAGCAGCACTGCCCACCGACAGGGCAAAGATAAGGGAGAGCGGATGAGCTCCCTCTGTCAGTTCCAGCTCCGCACGTGGGGACATGAGAGAAGCCTCCCACAGGATGGTAAAACATTAAAACATCCGGGAGTCCCCTGGGTAACGTCCTTGCAGACGGCCAATTCTCTCACACCCAGGGCCATAGCCAGAAAAAAAATTGGGGGGAGGGAGGGAGTGAAACCTTTTATTATTATTATTATTATTATTATTATTATTATTATTATTATTATTATTATTATTAGCAAAGAGTAGTTCCATAATGCAAAATAATGTAGAAATCAGGCTCCATCGATAAACTTCAGTGGATATTCAAGACAGATAAACTTCAATGGACACTCATGGGGATTTTGTTAATCAGTTAAAATTCATGAGTAAACCAGGTTTAAAAACTGAAACATTTCGGGGGGGGGGGGTTAACCCCTAACCCCCCCCCCCCTCCTTTTGACTACAGCCCTTGCAGTTTCTGAAGTCACTCCTGACTCACACACAACATCTCATAACATTGAGCCGTGGAGGTTCAAGGAGTATCAAATTGCGTTCATTCTCTAGTGTAGATGCACCGGCAGAGTGGCAGAATATTACAATGCCAAACTGTGATGTTGTGGTTTTCCTTCCACTGCACAACCTGGTGAAGTACAGTAGTACGTTTTGGCATTTTCTCTCTTTGTATCAGGCTGAGGGAAAATAGCGGTTCGACCTCTAGCCCAAGAAAGGAATGGCTGGTGTGCCGTGGAAGTTGCGCTTCCTTCGAAGTCCGGGTTGTGTGTTGTCTAGTTTGTTTCCACTTCACATCTGGAAACGAACGAGAAGAACCGAAAGGGCTGCTAGACCACAAGGCCCCGTTTGTATTAAACTCGGAAACAGGCTGTCCATCCAAACCGATTCTGTTTTCGTGGGTTGCGTCTAACTGTGGCCCTCTTCAAAGGGTTTCTTGGCAGAAGGAACTTTGGGTGTTCCTTTGAGATTGAGGCCCTTTCCTCACAGCTGAATAAAATCCCACATTATCTGCTTTGAACTGGGATATAAGGCAGTGAGGACTCAAATAACCTAGTTCAAAACAGATATTGTGGGATTTTCTGCCTTGATATTCTGGGTTATATGGTTGTGTGGAAGGGCGGTGAGAGAGTGTGACTCTCCCAGAATTACCCAGTGCGTTAATAGGGTTGAGTAGGAATTCGAAAGGCTCTAAAAATCCAAAACAATAACACGGTTTTAGCGTCTAAGTCCTTCATAGGAGAGTTCCACTGCCTGTCTTCGCACCTGAAGTTGGATCATCTACACTGCCCTATATCCCAGAAACTGATCTCAGATTATGTGCTTTGAACTGGATTAGATGAGTCTACCCTGCCAGATAATCTGGGACCAGATCCTGGGATAGAAAGCAGTTTACTTCCATCCTGGGGCCCTTCCACACAGCCATGTAACCCAGAATATCAAGGCAGACAGTCCCACAACATCAGCTTTGAACTGGGTTATCTTGAATCCACACTGCCATATGGTTCAAAGCAGATAATGTGGGATGTTATTCAGCTGTGTGGAAGGGGCCTGAGAGAGTGTAACCCCGGGTTTTCCATGGCCAAGCAGGGATTCCAGCCCAGGCCTACAGAGTCGTAGTTTCAGGCTGTTTTTCAGACCTCTGGTTTGAGCGGGACAGACAGGCAATCGAGTGAATAAACAGGGGAATCCATGTGTCAGAGCCGCCGAAGCGGAAAAAGAAAAATAATAAAATCAGGTCCCAGGGTTTCCATTGATCTAGTTTAGATTCCCTTTCTTTGAGATCGGCTGTTGACTGGGCACAGTTGATATTCAGGACCCGAATCCACAGGTGCATAATTGACATCTCTTAATAAATAAATAATAAATAATAATAAATAATAAGAATAATGAATTGTTATTATTAATAATTAATATTAGTTTTATTTATATCCCGCCACCATCTCGCTAAAGGGATTCGAGGCGAATTGTAAAAACATTACTACTACTATTATTATTATTAATTTGAAAGTTTCCATCTCTATAAAGGGAAAAATTCGTGTTCCTTGACATTTTGGAAAAGAGGACAGATAGAAATAGATTAATTTTTTTAAAGCGAGGCCTACCAGAGTTAGGTTAGCTTTGATCTCGACAATATCTTTCTCAAGCTCCTTTTCTCTGAGCTTGGGGCTACTTATGAGAAACAATACAATAGTTTCGCCGTTGGGATTTCCCCCGCTGCGTCAATCCACCCAGACCCTTCGAATAAACTGCTTTCCAGGCTGGATTGACCCAGAGGTTTGTTTTGCGTGTCAGGAGCAACTTGAGAAACTGCAAGTTGCTTCTGGTGTGAGAAAATTGGCCGTCTGCAAGAACGTTGCCCAGGGGCCGCATGGATGTTTTACCATTCTGTGGGAGGCTTCTCTCATGTCCCCGCATGGGAAGCTGGAGCTGACAGACGGGAGCTCATCTCCTTCCCCAGATTCGAACCTCCAACCTTTTGGTCAGCAATCCTGCCGGCACAAAGGTTTAACCCATGGGGGAAGAGGAGGGGTCTCCTGACACAGAGGCTGACCATTGACGAGTTCAAACTGCATTATCGGGCAGCCTGTGTCTTAACTCTCAATCCATTTGGGCGGAGAACGTGGGTTTTGCTCCTCAAGAAACGCTGAGAAAAATAATATCATGTTGTATCTCCACCTTGGTGTGCAAAAGGTGCGGATTTGCGGATAGATGTGTCTATTTCTCCTGTCGATTTGTAGATCAATGGATCTATGTATTATTTTAGGAGTCTTTCCTTTCGGCGCGAGCATTTCCCAGTGTTTGGGACCTGCTTCTTCAGCCGCTTCACTTCTATAGTTTACCCGGGAGAGAAGATCAGAGAATCCCTTCTCTGCAGATATATATATTCAGCATTCCAGCTGTTTCCTTGAGTGCATCCACACTGTAGATTTCACGCACTTTGACCCCACGTGAATTGCCGAGGCTCAGTGCCACGAAGGGTTCTGGTTGGGGTTTGTTGACAAAGGTCTCCCACACTTTTAGGAAACGAGGAGCAAACGAGAAACAGCCCAGATGTCCTGGATGGGTAGAGACTGCCAATCTGCCATATAATGGCAGGGGCAGTTTGAGTCCGCATTATAAGGGTCTACACTGGTGCGGATTCAAACTGCCACGAGTGGAAGAAAAAAGGGAAAGAAGGAAGAAGGGGGAGGGAGAAAGATGGAAGAACGAGAGAGAGAGGGAATGAGCCATTCTCAGAGGGGCGCCTTGAAGTGAGTTTAGCGCCACATAGAAAAAAATACAGAAATAGAGGAGCCCCCGATGGCGCAGCGGGTTAAGCCGCTGAGCTGCTGAACTTGCTGACTGAAAGGTCGGGGGTTAGAATGTGGAGAGCGGGGTGGGCTCCCGCTGTTAGCCCCAGCGTCTGCAAACCTAGCAGTTCGAAAACATGCAAATGATAGTACATGAATAGGTACTGCTCTTCTGCTTAGAAATGGAGATGAGCACCAACCTCCAGAGTCAGACAGGACTAGACTTAACGTCAGGGGAAAACTTTTCCCTTCACTAGGAAATGAATAAAGCTCAGTGTTTGTGTAAATTCGTTGCAACCGACTATTGGTTTTGTTTTTGTTCCTTTAAGTAGCGAAAGCCAGACTCTCTGACTCTCTTCGGCGGGCGCCTTTTGAGTCTTGCGATCCCATCCTCCAAGGAATCCTTGGAGTTGTCCTTTGGACAGGGAAGGCTACGGAAACACCCTTGGGAAACTGCAACTCCCAGGGTCCTATAGTCTTGAGCCTTCGTGTGGGCAAACACGGGATAGCCCCCCCCCCCGCCCCCCGCTCAGACTTGTCAACCCTGATTGCGCGACACCAGGAGATGTTTTGATTTTTTAGAAATAATCCCGACCCACTCTTCTTTCTTCCTTCCCAAGCCCAGCTCTGCAAAGGCTGGCCTCCTTCAAGCCCCTCGCGAAGGGACGCATTTAACTCGTTTCCGCTCAATTAGAGCCACGTCGTTCGGGAAAACCCGCCTTTTCCTCGCTTCCCGAAAAACGCAGGTAGAGGCTCCGCTCCGTTTCCACCAGGAAAGACAGTTGGAGCCAAATCAAGAGCAGCTAAAATTTTACGCTGCCATCTAATGTCGTGAAGTCCCCGGTGGCGCAATGAGTTAAACCAGGCATGGGCAAACTTGGGCTCTCCAGGTGTTTTGGATTTCAACTCCCACCATTCCTAACAGCCGACCGCCTGTTAGGAATGGTGGGAGTTGAAGTCCAAAACACCCGGAGGGCCCAAGTTTGCCCATGCCTGGATTAAATCCTTGTCCCTGCAGGACCTGGATCCCCCATGCGGGGACGTGAGAGAAGCCTCCCATAGGATGGTAAAACATCGAAGCATGCGGGAGTCCCCTGGGCAACGTCCTTGCAGACAGCCAATTCTCTCACACCAGAAGCGACTTGCAGACTTGCAGTTTCTCAAGTCGCTCCTGAACGAGAAAAAAAAAATCTCATGTAGTCTGCGCTGCACTATCAGGGTCAATATAGACCCTTATAATACAGAAAAGCTTTGGGGAGGCCCGGCTAAGCAACATTTCCCCATTGAATGCAGTTTCCAACCTGTTTCGCTCTACAGAGGATCCTGGATCCAATTGGGAGGCCCGGATGGGGCTGATACGAATCGGAAAGCACTGGTGCGCATTAAGGGCTTTTCCTTGGCACTTCCTGAGTGTTATTTAGAACCATTTTCTTTTCTTGTTGGCTTGGTTTTCAGGCCTGTTATTTGAGGCACTGATTGAGAAAACTGCATTGGATATAAACCGCATCAGCTCTCCACTAGACCTTGGATCCACTTTACATCCACTTTAAATCCACTTTAGGGAGGGGGCTTTAAACAGCTCAGCCAGACAGGTCCTGGGCCCCACCAAACTACAAAGCCCAGAATTCTGCAGTAGGCAGAAACCGGATTTAAAGAGGTTCCATGCTCTGGTGTGGTGAGGCAGTGAGATAGGGTTATGTTATCTTGGTTTTCTAAGGGTTTTTTTTCCGTGTCAGGAGCGACTTGAGAAACTGCAAGTCTGCTTCTGGTGTGAGAGAATTGTCTGTCTGCGAGGATCTTGCCAAGGGGACACCAGGATGTTTGATGTTTTACCATCCTGTGGGAAGCTTCTCTCATGTCCCTGCATGAGAAGCTGGAGTTGACAGACAGGAGCTCATCCCACTCCCCGGATTCGAACCCCCTACCTTTTTTCCCAGTGCTCTTCATGCAAAATTATTTAGAACGATTTCAACACCCGACTTGCAAATCCTTTCTTGATTTTTAGGCCTGTTATTTGGGACACCGATTCAGAAAACTGCATTGGATGTAGACGGCATCATCTCCCTCTTTCCTTAGATACTAGGGTAATTTTATCACGGTTTTATCTGGGTGATGTAAACAGACTAGTAGATTGGATATGCTCTGGGAGTTATCCTGCATGGCAGGGGGTTGGACTAGATGGCCCGCGTGGACTCTTCCAACTCTATGATTGTATGATTCTGTCTCTCCAAAGCTAGAGCTAAGAAGGGGAAACCCCTGGGTCAAATATATCCAGGTCTAACATTTGATGCACCAAAATAATAATAAGAATAAACTTTATACCCCACCACCATCTGCCAGAGGGACTGGGGGCGGCTCACAAATCACTCAAGGTGCAAAATGCAAAATACAAAAAGTCCAAACAAAAACAATAGGAAACGATAAGTAGCCAACATAAACATCACAACTTCACCGTGCCCCCTGATTAAAAACAGTACAATACAGCGATTGCTGCAGGTAAGAACAACAGTAATCGATCTCAGTCTTGTAAAGTGCTTGATAAAGAATCTGAAGATCCTCATATATATTTCTAAAGAATATAAATGTGGTCAAAGGCTTGTCGGAAAAAGCCATGTCTTCCATTGTGTGCTGAAGGCTTTGCAGCCAGTGGAGCTGCTTTAGTAGGAGTATGATATGCTCCCTATAACCAACTCCAGCTAATCACCTGGCTGCAGACCTTTGCATGAACCGCAGTTTCCGGGCTGTCTTCAAAGGCAGCCCCAGTAGAGTGCACTGCAGTAGTCCATTCTAGATGTGACTAAGGCGTGGACCACCGAAGCCAAGTCAGGCTTTTTGAGGTTGAGTATTATTATTATTATCATTATCATCATCATTATTATTCCTCTTCAGAAGAATACTTCAGGTATAAGGTACTGAACGGGAGGCGTTTCAGAGGATTTGCCTGAAGTTCAGGACTTGCTGGGATAAACCGCTCCAGATTTATTTGGATGTAAAGCTCCCCTTCGGTTCAACAGAATTTACTCCGGAGTAATTATAGAAAATAACCCACAACTCCCTCTACCCATTAGAACTCCTGACGCTCCTTCTCCGTTTTAAGTTTTAAGCATCTATTTCTTTGTGTTGTCCAAGGTTTTCATGTCCGGAATCACTGGGTTGTTGTAAGTTTTCCGGATTGTATGGCTATGTTCCAGAAGCATTCTCTCCTGACGTTTCGCCCGCATCTATGGCAGGCATCCTCAGAAGTTGTGAGGTTTGTTGGAAACTAGGCAAGTGGGGCTTAGTCCAGGGTGGGAGAAAGAACTATTGTCTGAGGCAAGTGTGAATGTAGCAACTGGTCGGCTTGATTAGCATTGAAAAGCCTTGCAGCTTCAAGGCCTGGCTGATTCCTACCTGAGCGAATCCTTTGTTGAGAGGTGTTAGCTGGCCCTGATTGTTTCATGTCTGGAATTCCCCAATTTTCTGAGTGTTGTTTTTTATTTACTGTCCTGCTTTTAGAGTTTTTAAAATATTAGTAGCCAGATTTTGTTCATTTCAATTGTTTCCTCCATTGTAAATTTACACTTGCCTCCAACGGACAAGAGATTTTTCTGGACTCTGGACTTTCCACAGATATATAAACCCCTCTTGCCTAGTTTTCAGCAGACCTCACACCTATGAGGATGCCAGCCATAGATGCAGGCAAAGTCCATCGAAGTAATGTAAGCCAGAGAACGACTGGGGGAGTTGGGGGTGTGTTTCGGGGTTGGAGGATGGTCCATGAATGCGATATGTATGATTTCCGACTCTAACTTTCGCCCCTTAAAAATAAGAAGGCACAAGGCAAGTGGATAACACTGGGCCAACACACATTTTGGAGCCTCAAATGCTGGCCCTGTTTCTGGGTGTATTGAACCTGCCGATTTCAAAAATGGCACCGATTTCCCACTCTCGGCTCTAGTTTTTGAGATACAGAAAATATGCTATGTATCCTTCGCGATTTGTTCGCCCATAGGAAACCATGGTAACCAGAGCAGTCTATCCAGTGCAATTTCCTGAATCGACGCCCCAAATAACCCCCTGAAAAACAAGGCAACAGGAAAAGATTTTGTGTTGTCGCAGACTTTCATGATGGAATCACTGGATTGCTGTGAGTTTTCCGGATTGAATGACCACGTTCCAGAAGCATTCTCTCCTGACGTTTCACCCATATCTATGGCAGGCATCCTCAGAGGTTGTGAGGTCTGTTGGAAACTAGGCAAGGGAGGTTTATATATCTATGGAAAGTCCAAGGTGGGAGAAATAACTCTTGTCTGTTGGAGGCAAGTGTGAATGTTGCAACTGAAGAGCTTGATTAGCATTGAATTGCCTTTCAGCTTCAAGGTCTGGCTGCTTCCTGCCTGGGGAATCCTTTGTTGGGAGTTGATTAGCTGGCCCTGGTTGTTTCTTCTCTGGAATTCACTTGTTTTTGAGTTATTGACTGTCCTGATTTTAGAGGATGCCTGCCATAGGTGTGGGTGAAACGTCAGGAGAGAATGCTTCTGGAACATGGCCATACAGCATGGAAAACTCACAGCAACCCAGGAAACGATTTTGTTTGTTGTTGTTGTTCGGCTGTAAAAAAAAAATTAATCCTCCACTTCCAAACCACAAGTTGGCTATAAAATTAGAAAAAGAATTCCACTTTTTTACCCAATCTAAAAGCAGCCACAAGGGGGCCGGGAAAGACTCCTTGGTATAGGGGCAATACATCAATACATTGCAGATTGTGAACTGTTTTGATAATGGACTCTGCTGACCATAGGATGCAAAGTAGGAGGTTGCTTTGAATTCTGACACAGAATTCTGACTATCCAGTTATGCTTAATGCATGTCAAGAAATCCTTAAGCTGGCCTTGTCCTGCCTTACCTCACATCAGTTCCTTTATGGTAAACTTCATGTAGATGTGCCCCAAGAAGCAGCTGGAGCTCTTCTTTGATTGAGGCCCCATCTAGACTGACCTTTTAATGCAGTTCCAAACCGTATTGAAGAAAGTGGTTTCTATGTGCAGATTACACCATACAATGTATTTTTTGTTCCTCCTGGGTTATACATGGCATTTCCTAATTGCTTCTATCATAAAACATGGGGCAAGTTTATTAAACTACAAAAACTTTGGTTTTGCAGCCCTTTTTAGCCCCTTCCACACAGCTGAATAAAATCCCACATTTTCTGCTTTGAACTGGAATACATGGCAGTGTGGACTGAGCGACCCCAGATAAAAGCAGATATTGTGAGGTTTTCTGCCTTGATATTTTGGGTTATAGGGCTGTGTGGAAGGGCCCTTTGCTCTAGTTTTTCAATGAATATCTCACAGAGTCTCAACCCATTCAGCATAGTTTGTGGCAGCCACCAAAGCGAAGTTTCTGGAGTATGACAACTACTTCCAAAGTGAGTACCTCATAATTAAACAGGAAATAACACTTTCCAACAAGGAACAGATTTTTTTTCCAAATTTTGTTATATAGTGTTATTGCAAGCTGCAGGTGCTTTTTTGTAACTTCTTTGTTAGGAGGTGTTAGCTGGCCTTGATTATTTCATTCTTGGAATTCCCCTGTTTTTGAATGTTGATTTTTATTTACTGTCCCGATTTTAGAGTTTTTAAAATAATAATAGATGTGGGCGAAACGTCAGGAGAGAATGCTTCTGGAACATGGCGATACAGCCCGGAAAACTCACAGCAACCCAAGAAATGTATTGTCGCTAGATGCTTTCAACTCGAGCCTGACTTATATTTTACGCTAGCCAAAGTTTATCTGCATGCTGCCTTTTCCTGAGGCTGATTGACTGTGACTTGGTGGAGTAGGGATTTGAACGGTTGGATGCATCTGCACCGTAGAATGAATGCAGTTTGGCTCCACTTGACCTGCTGTGGCTCAATACTACGAAGTCCTGGGAGTTGTACTTCGGTGAGGCCCCAGCCCTCTTTGGCAGAGACGGAGAAAGACCTAGTAAAACATCCTGAGCAGATGGACGAAAAGATGGGTTGAATTGAAGCAGAGCTTTCCTACTTTATGTTTATCGTGTCAGAAGAGACTGCAGAACATACTACACGTCGTCGCTTCTGGTGTGAGAGAATTAACTTGTCTTACGGATTCAGGGCTCAGCAGGGAATCGAACCTTGTTTTCCTGAGCCTGAGTCGAACGCTCAAACCATTACACCAGGAAGGCCGCAGTGTGGGGTCCGTTGAAACTCAGGTAGATGATAACTCTGCATATTGTTTGGGTCTAACTTCCCTGATAGCGGGGCATAGAGCAGCTTCCATCCGAAGTGAATTGGATCTCGCTCAACCCGACTTCACTGCCAAGCATATCAAAAACTCATGCCTTTGCCAATTCACACTCTCTCAGCCTCAACGGGAGGTAAACGCTTTCCTCTTCTGAACAAATAATTATGAGGAAAACCCCATTGAAACCGGAAAGTCGGAAACCAACTTGAAGACACACAGCAAACATAAGTGTTGTGGACGGCGGGATCACTGGGTTGCTGTGAGTTTCCCGGGCTGTATGGCCATATTTCAGAAGCATTCTCTCCTGACGTTTCGCCTGCATCTATGGCAGGCATCCTCAGAGGCTGTGAGGTCTGTTGGAAACTAAGCAAGGGAGGTTTATGTATCTGTAGAAGGTCCAGGGTTGGAGAAAGAACTCTTGTCTGTTGGAAGCAAATGTGAATGCTGCAATTAATCACCTTGATCAGCATTGAATAGCCTTGCCGTTTCAAGGCCTGGCTGCTTTCTGCCTAAGAGAATCCTTTGTTGGGAGGTGTTAGCTGTCCCTGATTGTTTCATGCCTGGAATTCCCCAGTTTTTGAGTGTTATTCTTTATTTACTGTCCTGATTTTAGAGAGTTTTTAAAAATACTGGTAGCCCGATTGTGTTCATTTTCCTGGTTTCCTCCTTTCTGTTGACATGGTCCACATACTTGTGGATTTCCATGGCTTCTCTGTGTAGCCTGACCTGGTGGTTGTTCAAGTGGTCCAATATTATCTGTATTCTCAAATAATTTACAAGGTCTTTCTCTATTGTTACCTATTGTTACAACTCCTAGGTTTCCATAGCAGTGATAGTGGTGCCAACTCAAGCTGCGTTCATTCTCCATCCTGCCTCTCTAATAAAATGTCCCTTTTAGGTTTGACAAGAAGGGCCAAATCTTGGGCCTGAAGAGCTTCAAGGTCCTTCTGCATCTGGAGGTATATATCTCTAGAGACCAACAAGGCTCTGGATTCTACAGATGGTTACTTGCTTTTTCTTTCGAGGCTCAAGAATGGGACCTCTTCCACACAGCTGAATCAAATCCCAAATTATCTGCTTTGAACTGGGATAGATGGCAGCGTGGACTCAGTTCAAAGCAGATATGGTGGGATATCCTGCCTTGATATTCTGGGTTATAGGGCTGTGTGGAAGGGCCCTGGGCGGGAAAGCAAGCTATTTGCGGCTGAATCTAGAGGAGGAGCGGGCGCGCCCTGGCTCCTGTAGTTCCCCCTCTATCTCTCAAGGGCTAATTTAATTTCTCCCTCCACCCGCTCTCCTTTGCGATGGTTTACTGCCTTAGCAAATGGCGCAGGGCTGGGGGGAGGCTGAGGAGAGGTGTCTGACAACTCCCAGGCGCTCCTCATTAAAGCAAGAAACGCTGATAAGGATCTGTTGACATGAAGCAGAATGGAAAGGTGGAGTGACGCCGAGGGAGGGAGGGGGGGGGGGAGAGGAGATGGAGGGGGAAGGGGGGGGGGTCCGTGCTGACCTCCCGAGACTTGTATCGCTTGTGCGGAGCGAAAGTGTCAGTGGGGGGACTTTGGGGGGGGGGGCATGAATGCCGTTTGACACCACTTGAGCTTCCACGGGACCCTGGAAGGGGGTGTCGTTTGGTGAGGCCCACGCTTCTTGGGGAGAGGAGACTTGCAAAAGGACGATCCCCATGGATGCTTCCCTGGTTGTCTCAAACCCAAACCGCATTCATTCTCCGGTGTAGAAGCGACCTTGGAGGCGGGCCAGCCCCTTTGACCAGGCCTCAAGACCCACCTCTTCCCTCCCGAGACCGGGCTGCTTCGTCCTGGTGTTTTAAGCGCCCTGTTTCTTAAAACTCGAGGAGAAGGAGGAGAAACGCCAGGGAGACTCCGCGATTCAGAGGAATTCAGACGCTTGAAAGAGCGTCTCGGAGTCCTTTCGTGAGGCTTCTGTAGACGGTATTTCAAACTTTTTTGCTGGCTCCCGCCCTCCCTCCCTTCCTCTTTTGTACTTCCCTCCCTCTATCTCACTTTCGTTGCCTTCCTCGTTTTTTTTCTTTCCCTTTTCTTTTTCTTTCTGTCTTCTATTCCTCCCTTCCTTTCCTCCTCCCTCCCTCCCTCCCTCTGTCTTCCTTCCTTCTTTCCTTTCCCCCTTCCCTCCTTCCTTTCTTCCTTCCCTTTTCCCTTTCCTCCCTCTCTCTCCACCCCTTCCTTCCTTCCTTTCTTTCTTCACTTCACTTCACTTTTCCCTCCTTCCTTCTCTTCCTCCCTACCCCGTTTCTCTTTCCTCATTTCTTCCTCTTTCTTTCCTTCCTTCTTCCCGCCCTTTCCCCCTCCCTTCCTCATCTTTTCTCTTTCTTTCTTTCTTTCTTTCTTTCTTTCTTTCTTTCTTTCTTTCTTTCCCCTCTTTTTCCTCGTTCCTTCTTCTTTCCGTCTTCCTTCCTTCCTTCCTTCTTTCCTTCCTTCCTTCCTTCCTTCCTTCCTTATTTCTGTCCTCCTTCTTTCCTTCCCTGTTCTCTTTTTCTTTCCCTCCTTCTCTCCCTCCCTACCCCTTTTCTTTTCTCCTTCCTTCCTCCTTCTTTCGTTCTTTCTTTCTTTCTTTTCTTCTTTCCTCCTTCCTTCCTTCTTTCCTTTCTTCCCTTTTCTTGGCCCTCTCTACCACCTTTTTCTTTCCTCATTCCTTCCTCTTTCTTTACTTCCTTCCTTCCTTCCCCCCTCTTTTTCTGGTTCCTTCCTTCTTTCTTTTTCTTTCCCCTCATCTTTCTCTCTCTTTTCCTCCCTCTTTCTTTTCTCCTCTCTCTGACCCCTTCTACACTGCATACATATAAAATCCAGATTATCGGCTTTGTACTGGGATATATGGCAGTGTGGACTCAGATCACCCAGTTCAAAGCAGATCTTGGGGGGATTCTCTGCCTTGATATGCTGGGCTCTTGGGCTGTGTGGAAGGGCCCTCAGTCTCCCCTCCTTCCTTTTGTTGGAAAACGCTTTCCCTTTCCCACCAAAACGGAAGGGAGCAATGCAATCCCGTTGGCGTGCGTGTTGAAAGACAACCTGCACCCATTTCCTTTTTGAGAGGCGTTTTCTTCATCGTGTTTACTGCAGAGACACTTCTCCTGGGTTCCGTGGGGTTTACTCCTAAGTAGCTGCACGAGAACTCAGTCTTAAGTCTTTAGGAAATGGATTGTGAGTGTGGATTGCAGCACGTTCGTAAATAAAAGGCTTTGGGATGGGATCGCGAAGGAATGCATTCACCTTGAGGCACCTGAAGCCCCTTAATTCAGATGATCAAAACAGATAATCTATATTATCTAATTTGAACTGGATTATCTTAGTCTACACTGCCATTTAAACCAGTTCAAAGCAAATAATCTGGATTTTATATGGCAGTGTAGAAGGGGCCTGAGTGAGAAACCATCTGAACCTTCTTCTGGCGTTTGGCACAAACCTAGGAGTAAGAGCTGACATACTTGGCGAGATTTACTTTGAGGAGGTGAGGATTTATCTCTCAAGCCTTCCTATCCAAACCACAATACTGATCCCGAATTTGTTGCGAGTTTTGGACTTGTGCCACTTCAAGCCGTTTCCAGCCTCCCTATCACAGTTTTCAGAGGCAAAATGTGTTCAGAGGAGGGTTGCCTTTGCCTCCCTCTGAGGCTGAGAGAGTGTGACCCTCACAAGGTTATACATGGCCCGGGGGGATCCCAGTCCTGGTTTTAGGGTCACAGTCTAACGCTCTCCCTTTCAAATTGGATTACACTGTGTTTATTTATTTGTTCAATAATCTGGAAAGAAAGAGTCAAGAAACAAACCTGGCCAGGCGGCGAGGATTTTCGTTTTGAAGACATCACCTGCTACTTATGTAAAACAGAGAAACAAACTTTGCAGGAGGGAAACGATTTGTCTGCAACCGAGTTTTAATCCAGAACACAGTTCTTTCTGCGAGCAAATCGAAGAGATCAAGATTAAGTTTCTTCTTCTGTGCAGAAGGGAAGTTTTGAATCAACTCAGCGCCACAGATCTGAGATCCTGCGTCCAAACAGAAACTTTCCCAGGTTCTGTTTAGGATCAGGATAATAATGATGATGATTGGGTTGCTGTGAGTTTTCTGGGCTCTAAGGCCATGTTACAGAAGCATTCCCTCCTGACGTTTCGCCCACATCTATGGCAGGCATCCTCAGAGGTTGTGAGGTCTGTTGGAAACTAGGCAAATGGGGTTTATATATCTGTGCAAGGTCCAGGTTGGGAGGAAGAACTCTTGTCCGTTAGAGGTAACTGTGAATGTTTCAATTGATCACCTTGATTAGCATTGAATGGCCTTGCAGCTTCAAAGCTTGGCTGATTCCTGCCTGGGGGAATCATTTGTTGGGAGGTGATTAGATGGCCCTGATTATTTCTTGTCTGGATTTCCTCTGGTTTTTTTTAAATGTTATTCTTTATTTAATGTCCTGATTTTAGAGTTTTTTTAAAAATACTGGTAGCCAGATTGTGTTTACTTTCTGTTGAAATTGTTCACATGCTTGTGGATTTCAATGGCTTCTCAGGAAGCTTCTCTGATGCTTCTTGTGCTTCCTCAGGCAGGAAGCAGCCAGGTTTTGAATCTGCAATGCTATTCAATGTTAATCGAGTTGAATAGATAATAGACTACATTCCACCTGATGAAGACACTTTTGAGTCGAAAAACGGTTGTCATTTTGGAGTCTACTATTTCTTAATGCCTCATCACACTGGAGCATGAATCCACTTTAAATCTGGTTTCTGCCTCCTGTAGAATTCTGGGGTTTGTGGTTTGGTGAGGCCCAGAACCTGTCTGGCTGAGCTGTTTAAAGGCCCCTCCCTAAAGCGGATTTAAAGTGGGTGAGATCTAGTGTGATGAGTTCCTTAGTAAAGAAATAAAAACAATTGATGTGTATGAGAAGAGGAGTCAATTCATCTTACAAATGAAAAATATTGCTTTTACTGTGGACGTAACAGTCTTATGTCTTACTGTATAGCAATGACTTTATTTTTGTATTCATATTGGTGCATTGAACTAAATATATGTTGAATGACATTCAATTTTTATTCTGTATTACTGTGACAGTTGATACTTGTCTTTTAATTCTAATCAATGCAAGGTCATTTAATTCTAATCAAGGTGATCAATTGCAACATTCACATTTGCCTCCAACAGACAGTTCTTTCTCCCACCCTGGACATTCCGCAGATATATAAACCCCACTTGCCTAGTTTCCAACAGACCTCACAACCACTGAGGATGCCTGCCATAGATGTGGGCGAAACGTCAGGAGAGAATGCTTCAATTGTGTTGGTGAGTGAGTTGTAGAAATAAAACTATCTGGGAAAGAGCCGCTTGGGCCCCTCCCACACTGCCCTATATCCCAGGATCTGATCCCAAATTATCTTTTTATCCCAGATTATCTGGTAGTGGAGACTCGTATAATCCAGTTCAAAGCAGATCATCTGGGATCAGATCCTGAGATATAGGACAGTGTAGGATTCAAACCTCTCCCTTAAACAGTTAATGGAGCCTGCCTGTGTAAAAGGGTGTGCGAGAGAGATGTGGTCTGGAGGCAGGTTGTGCTGTTTCCATCTGCCACTATACCAAATTTATCCAATTAGAAAAGGCAAATCCTGGCCAAATGTCACCCCCGTTTATTCTGGGTCAATGCGATGGAATTCCTCGGAGCTGCGAGACTCCCCTCTCCCCCCCTCCCCTTCCTCTTTTCCTCCCCATTTTCCTACTCTCTCTCTCCCTCCCTCTTTTTTAAAGCTGATTTATGTAAAGTGGTGTGAAAGGTGGATTCGGAGTAGCTCTGGAGTGCGATGATCCGGGAACCTAAGAAACCCCGGGCGAGCAGATTGCGTTTCTCCTTCCTTGCCTCCCTCCTTCTAAAATAAGAAAGAAAGTCTCTGTTTTTAGGTCGGATGCCCACTTCCCTTGAGCACCCTCTCCTGCCCATCACACACACACAAAGGGTGGATCTGCACTGTAGAATGAATACGGGTTGAAACCGCTTGAACTCCCATGGCTCAATGCGATGGTTTCCTTGGAGCTGTAGTTTTGCAAGGGTTTCATCCTTCTCTGCCAAAGAGTGCTGCTGCCTAGTCAGACTACAACTCCCAGGATTCAAGAGCACTGACTTGTGGCAGTTAAAACGGTATCAAACTGGGTGGTTGTGAGTTTTCCCGGGCTGTATGGCCATGTTCCAGAAGCATTCTCTCCTGACATTTCACCCACATCTATAGGAGCCCCGCTGGAGCAATGGGTTAGCTTGTGCTGGCAGGACTGCTGACATAAAGGCTGGGTTGCTGATCTGGTTCGAATCCAACCCGGGAGAGTGTGGATGAGCTTCCTCTGTCAGCTCCAGCTCCCTATGTGGGGACATGAAAGAAGCCTCCCACAAGGATAGTAAAAAAAAAAAATGACATCCATCCGGTTGTTCCCTGGGCAACTTTCTTGCAGAAGGCCAATTCTTTCAAACCAGAAGCAACTTGCAGTTCCTCAAGTTGACCCTAACACGAAAAAACCCCCACATCAATGGCAGGTATCCTCAGAGGTTGTGAGGTTTGTTGGAAACTGGGCAGGTGAGGTTTATAAATCTGTGGAAAGCCTGGGTGGGAGAAAGAACTCTTGTCGTTTAGAAGCAAGTGTGAATGTTGCAATTGGCCACCTTGGTTGGCATTGAATAGCCTTGCAGTTTCAAAGCTTGGCTGCTTCCTGCCTGGGGAATCATTTGCTGGGAGGTGTTAACCGGCCCTGATTGTTTCTTGTCTGGTATTCCCAAGTTCTTGGGTGTTGTTCTTGATTTATTGTTCTGATTTTAGAGTTTTTAAAATTACTGGTAGACATACGTTATTCACAGCAAATTATTTGAGAACACAGAAATGCTGGACCACACGAACAACTACCACTTCAGACTACACAGAGAAGCCACTGAAATCCACAAGCATGTGAACAATTTCAACAGAAAGGAGGAAACCATGAAAATAAACAAAATCTGGCTGCCAGTATTTAAAAAAAACACCTCTAAAATCAGGACAGCAAATAAAGAACAACACCCAGAAGACAGGGAATTTCCACACAGGAATCAATCAGGGCCAATTAACACCTCTCAATAAAGGATTCCCCCAGGCACCAACCAGCCAGGCTTTGAAGCTGCAAAGCTATTCAGTGCTAATCAAGGTGGCCAGTTGCATCATTCACACTTGCCTCAAAGAGACAAGAGTTCTTTCTCCCATCCTGGACCTTCCACAGATATATAAACCTCACTTGCCTAGTTTCCAACAGACCTCACAACTTCTGATGATGCCTGCCATAGATGTGGGCGAAACGTCAGGAGAGAATGCTTCTGGAACATGGCCATACAGTTTATGAAAGCCTTCGGCAATACAATGACAAACCTCATCTGAACAAGAGAAGCCTGTGATTGTCTTCCTTCGAGGTCGGTGGCCTAGGACAATGAGATGGCTCTGACTCCCAAGTAATAAATTAAACATAGGCAGGAGGTGCAGCCTGACTTTAGATACTAAATCCTGGTTGGTATTTGGATGTGAGATTCGCCCAGTAAAGACCTGGACAAGGATGATCTCCCGTTCGGAACAAGGACCTGAACTAAGTCCAATGCAATTCATGGGGTGTCCAGAAGTCGACAGGCGACTTAAAGGCACACACACTCCAGGAGCCAAAGACCAGCCAGCAAACTTTCCGCCCTCGAAAAAGCAAGCCGTTTCCCGCCGAAGGCGAGTTGCAGAGGCCTAGCTTTGAAGTCGGCCCTGTTCTAGCCTTGTCCTCCGCTTTCCGAAGCAAATTGGAGGTCAGAGTTTAAGAGGAGGGAGAGGGAGAGAAAGGAGGCCTCGTCGGGCAGAAACAGCAGCTTCTGGCCGAGACAAACGCAAGTTTTTTCCTTTTGCTGGGAAAAAGGGGAGTCGTGCCTTGCTTCCAACGCGTGTTGCCCCCCCCCTTCTCTCCAATAAGTGGGAAGAAAGAGGGTATTGGACTTGCTTTGGGGCTTGTAGTGCAAGATAGTGTTTTATATAGTGCTGGGGTTATTTGAAAAAGTATTTTTTTTATTTTACAAAATGCATGCGGTTGTGGGTGAACTACAACTCACACCATGCCAGGTTGACCCCCGGCACTCCATAAGTACTTGTTATGTTGGGCAAGTTTGCTCTGGCTGCATCATAGTGCTTCGGTGGAGTTCAGTGTGCGATCCAACTGCAGGGTAAACTACAACTCCCACCATGGTTAGTCAGTCCCCTCAAACCCTTACAGTGGGTTCAGTTGGTCATGGGGGTTCTGTGTGCCAAGTGTGGTCTTGGTCTATTGAGATGGTGGTGACCGTGTCTACGGATATTGGTGAACTACAACTCCCAGAAATGAAGGTCAGTTCCCCTCAAACACCTCCAGTATGTTCAGTTGGTCATGGGGTTCTGTGTGCCAAATTTGATTATGGTCCATCATTGGTGTGTGTGTGTGGGGGGGGGTGAGGGGGGTGGTCACAGTTTCTCTGGTTGTAAGTGAACTACAGCTCCCAAAACTGAAGGTCAATCTCTCCCAAACGCCTCCTGTAATAAAATTTGGGTGTATCAGGTATGAGTGTCAAGTTTGGTCCAGATCCTTCTGCTTTTGGGTTCACAATGTTCTCTAAATGTAGGTGAATTACAACTCTCCCATATCCAGGTGACTTTTCCCCAAAGATTTCCAAAGATTTCCCCAAAGACCAGTATTTTCTGCTGGTTATGAGGGTTCTGTGTTCCAAGTTTGGTCCAATTCCCTTTTTGGTGGGTTTCAAAGTGTTCTTTGATTGCAGGTGAACTATAAATCCTAGTACCTACAATTCCTATAAATCAGGGTCAATTCTCCCCAAACCTCTCTAGTATTTTGCAATGGTTTTGGGGGCTCTGCTTTGTGTGTGTGTGTGTGTGTGTTAGGAGCAACCTGAGTGGTTTCTGGTGTGAGAGAATTGGCCGTCTGCAAGGACGTTGCCCAGGGGAGAGAATTGGCCCAGGGGAGAGAATTGGCCGTCTGCAAGGCCTGGATGTTTTTACCATCCTTGTGGGAGGCTTCTCTCATGTCCCCGTATGGAGCTGGAGCTGATAGAGGGAGCTCTCCCCGGGTGGGATTCGAACCTGGCAGCCTTCAGGTCATCAACCCATCCTTCAAGTCACAAGGCTTTAACCCACTAATCCACCTGGGGCTCTGCTGCCAAATGTGGTCCAGGTTTATTGTCTGTGGGGGTCACAGTGCAGGGTGAATTACAACTTCCATCATGTTGAGTCAGTCCCCCAAACCCCTCCAGTATGTTCAGTGGCTGATCAATTCCTCTGTTTGCTATGTGCCATAGAAAAGAATAGTAAAGGATTATGGGAGAGGTAGTGGACAGAGACATGCAAATTCCACACCAATGGAAAGAGTAAGGAACACTGGAATGTCTGTGGTGGAGGAAAAACAGAAAATTGAGGATGAAATTGTCCCTGAAGGAAAGCCTTCACTTGAGTGGTGGGCAGTGTGATGTGTTGACATTGACAGGGCTTTTTGACATGTTTACAGTGCTTGCTATAACCTGCAGTGTCATTGAAGGGAGGGCCATTGCTGTCTCCTGGGAAGTGGGAGCTATAGCTGTTTGAGGAAGTGGGAGCCTTTCTGTGCAAGTTGTTATCTTAGCCACACAAATACTTGCATATTTTTACTTTTATTATGGATTATCATTATTAACTCTCGTTGGATCCCTGGAAAATTATAGCAGCCAGTGGGAAAGACCTGATATTTTGCTAGGAGTAATATAAGCAGAGTCCAAAACAAACAATTATCTGCACACAATTATCTACACTGAGGAATGAATGCAATGTGATACTACCTTAACTGCCATGGCTCAATGCTTTGGAAGCTTGGGAGTTTCAGTTTTACAATATTTTTAGCCTTCTCTGCCAAAGAGGACTGGTGGCTCACCAAACTACAAACTTCCCCATTCCATCGCATTGAACCATGGTAGTTCAGTGGTGTCAAACTGTATTGATTCTACAGTGTAGATGCTGCCACAGTTGTGTTGCGCTCTAGCAGAGCAATACATCAAGTTTTATTTTCTCTCTTGCCAGATATGGGCACATCTGGCAAGAGGGGAAATACATCTGTCAAGAGGGAAAATAAAACTTGATTTATTGCTCTGCTAGAGGGCAACACAAAGCTGTTTGCTTGTTTGTTTTCCACTCTCCTTACCACACAACATCTAGCAAAGCATAGGCTGTTCTTCAGAGACCCAATGAAGATTATCTAGCATTATGAACTGAATAAGAATTGAATCAAAATTGAGACTTGGGCCCCTTCTACACTGTACTTATTTATATCCTAGGATGTGATCCCAGGTTATCTGCTTTGGATTGGATTATATGAGTCTCTACTGCCATATAATCTGGGATCAGATCCTAAGGTATGACAATGCAGAAGGGGTCTTGGATAAGAGAAAGTGAACTAATTCTGTGTATCACTACACCATGAATGATGTGGGCAACTGTTTTGATCTCAACAAACATATTTTTTTTTATCTCTCCCCCAGGAAGGACTTTGATCACATAGACATAATCCACATTATCTGCTTTAAATTGGATTATCTGAGTCTACACTGCCATATAATTCATTTCAAAGCAGATAATCTGGATTTTATATGGCAGTGTAGAAGAGGTTACATGCAGACTTATTGATGTCTGTCAATGTGAATGTCTGTGAGGTTCAAATTGGTATGTCAAGGGATTGTGCAGCACTTCAGAGACTGACAGAAAGAAATTGGTAGTATAATCTTTTGCAGACTTAAGCCTTCTTCATTACATGCATCTAACAAAGTAGACTTAAGCCTAGAAAATCTTATGCTACCAACTTCTTTCTCTCAAGGTGGTACAAGAGTCTTTTGCAGACTGATCCAGACTAAGGCTCCTTCCACACTGCCATATACTCCAGATTATCAAAGCATATTATCCAGAGTATCTGTTTTGAACTGCATTAGATGACTCTACACCGCCATATAATCCATTTCAAAGCAGATAAAATGGATTTTATATTGCAGTGTAAATAGGGCCTAACATGACTCTCTATGTCTTTGAATTTTACCATCTTGAAAAATACCAACTTCAGCCAGATGTGTTGGGAATCCATCAATCAGTCAAGCCAGTATTCTTATCCCCGTTTTTAGGCAATGAAGAGTTTGAAGAGGATTACTTTTGGATTACAATTCCCATTGATCATTTTGATTGGAAGATTTGAGGGAGCCAGGGTCCAAAAATGGCACCATTCCCTGCCTAATGTTGAGTTGTAGCCTTAAAAAGTAACATGTGGGAGGGTGGGGGAGAGGAAGTGGAGTTTGGTTCCTTTGCCCAGACAAAGATTTGAACTCTTGACTTTCAGATTAGCATCTCGATCTGTTAGCAATATGCTGTAATAGTTTCCGCCTTCTTTATTCAGGGCAAGTGTGTTCATGCAAAGTAAATGCTCAATATATATATTAAAAAAACATACTTTACACCCTCAGTAATGAAGAGTGTGTGTCTCTCTTTCCCTCCTCCCTCCCTTTCCTGCAGGTGCTTGGCTCCTTTCTCAGGCTTCTCCGCTATCATGGGTAGCAAGACTTTGCCTGCCCCGGTGCCCATCCACCCTTCCCTGCAACTCACCAACTATTCCTTTCTTCAAGCTTTCAATGGCCTTCCTGCAGTGCCTTCGGACCACTTGCCAAATCTATATGGCTTCAGTGCTCTCCATGCTGTCCACCTTCACCAATGGACCCTGGGCTACCCAGCCATGCACCTGCCACGCTCCTCCTTCTCCAAAGTGCCTGGTGTCGCCAGCCTGGTGGATGCCCGATTCCAGCTGCCAGCTTTCCCTCTTTTTCCCCATGTCATCCATCCCAAGCACGAAGCTGCCACTGTGCCCCTCAAAGTCAAGCCCAGATTTGATTTTGCTAATCTTGCCGTGGCAGCCACCCAAGAGGACCACGCCAAACTGGGACAGATGGAGAGCCAAGGCTCCCCTCCCGGCTTAGGCTCCTTGCTTGATGTCACCAAACTTTCCCCTGAGAAGAAACCTACCCGTGGCAGGTTACCCTCCAAAACCAAGAAGGAATTTGTCTGCAAATTCTGCGGGAGACACTTCACCAAGTCCTACAACCTTTTGATCCATGAACGAACCCACACAGATGAGAGGCCATACACATGCGACATTTGCCACAAGGCCTTCAGAAGACAAGATCACTTGAGGGATCACAGGTATGTCCCTGGTTTGAATGCAGAAGTAGAGAACATGTGGCCTTTCAGATGTTGCTAAACTGCAACTCCCACCCTCAGTGGTCATTGATTATTCCATAACCTTCAACTGTCTCAATTTGGCTCAAACCATCTTTATTAATCCTCTGCTATCCTACTTTTTCAAATGACTTCACAATGTCCCAGTTTGTATGTCTTCCACTTTTCCCCTTTGCCTTCTGCTCACTTCAATTTCTGGAAACGAAGTTCAAAGTTCAAATGTAGTTTGCTTTTAACTCAGCAAGGGGGGGGGGATGCTTTGCTCATTGATGGGAATTGTAGATCAGCAAAATCTGGAAAGGTACACATTCCGCATCATGGTTTAATGAGATTTTTTGTTTTTAGTAATTATTTACACAAATGAAATACTTTATAGTAAAGCTTTATGCTTTAATTGAATTTTAATAAAGTGTAATTTTATGCTTTAAGTGTTTTATTATAGTTAGGGGACTTGGTGGAAAGATGGAATTATCTAACTATCATTGATAAATGGCCCATGTTAAACTCAAAAACGTAACTCTATGCTGTTTATATATTTGCCAGAACATGGTTTTTAAAAATTGAAATGAGATCACATACAAATCCGATGGTTCTATATCCTTTGTTTTCCTTATTAGGCTTGTGCAATTCAGCCAAAAGACATACCGTTTTGGGATCCATTTTCAGCTAACCCCTCATTCTGTTTACCGGAAGTTAGGTTTCATTCAGCAAAGATTTGGCCCATTGGCTACAATGGGAAACTTTAGAGGCTCAATCCTCAGTCATTTTAAGGCCTATCTGCATGAAACCTTCCTCAGTTTTAGACCCCATTTACAACTGCAGGCATGCCAAGTTTTAGAATAATTTACCAATCTATTGATTTTTTAGAATTATCTTAAGTTTTTACTATAACATTTTCAAAAATAAGACAATCTGTAAGGGTTCTGGCAATTGTAGTCACCAGTTGTGTCCATTCTCAGCCAATCAGCATGGACATGACCATGCTTTTTATTGGCTGAGAGAGAGAGAGAGAGAGAGAGAGAGAGAGAGAAACTTCAACTTACATCATGTTCCAAGAGAAATTCTGGAGATTTTTCAATACCTGTCCCATGCAAGTGCTGCTGGGAAAGCGAGTTCCCAGCAGGGCTAAAGCAGGAAATGTGTCAGACCCCCGCCTCAGGTATATTGCAGACTTTAACTCCATCCTCTCCAGTAGTAGATAAATCCAGCTCTCTTGATCCATTTTGCCCAGCTTTTTCATTCCCTCCTCCCCGTTCTGTTTTCAGGAATTACACGAAACAGACCACCAAATATTACAAACCACTTTCGGTCAAACTGATCCGGGCCCAAACCTATTCCTCATCTGTTGGGTTTGCTTTGTGATTGCTTCTTATTTTTTTTCTAGAATATTTTAAAAAAGAGTTCCTAGTTGAATGCAAACAAGCAAACAAATGCAGGATCTATAAGATGTAATTGGCAGAGTTTGGCAATTTTAGAAAAAGAAGGGTAACTTATAGTTATCCAGAAATTCTTCCATCAGTGCTGTTCAGCACAGTTAGTTGTAATGGGTGATAAAGGTTGTAGTCGCTAGTTGACCACCTCTGTTTTAAGATCTAGACTTAATTCATGTGATGGGAACTCTGGTCTTCTCCTACTCTGATACTGCCAAACCACTTTGGCTAAGATTCATGGGGTTGTGAGTCCAAAAACTTTGCACAGTGGCAGGTTCAGGAAGGCTGATTTGAGTAGTTGTGGGTTTGTGTGTGTGTGCGTGCGTGTGTGCGTGTGTGTCTGTCTTCAAGTTAATTTATGGCAATCACATTAATTTCACAAGGTTTTCTTAAACAATAAATAGTCAGATACGGTTTTGCCAGTTCCATCATTTGTATTTGCTCTGCTTCAAAATGACATACATCGATTCTACCTGTTTCATGGTTTTCTGGTCCAATCTAATGAGTTCACTTTCCAGAACTTTGCCCCAAATTCCTTCTCAGACACCATCTTTACTGCTTCCATTTACTGTTATAGCATGGATGCTATGGTTAATGCCAAAAATAGTCATGATCTTTGTAAAACACCACTTACATTAGCAACAAGAAAGGAAAGCTTGCTTCTTCGTATAGTAGATAACCAGTCGTTTCCTCCACAATTTCCATGAAGATTATTATTATTAATAATAATAACTTTATTTTTGTATCCTGCCTCCATCTCGCCGAAGGGACTCTGGGTGGCTCACATGGGAACAAGCCCAAACAACAACAGTTAAAATACAGATCAATGAGTAAAACATCATAACTACATGAAAACATAAAAAAGTCAACAAACAATTAAAACCTAAACAATAATAATAACTTGACATACAGAGGGTAAATTGAGTAGGACTCTGAATAGGTATCTGTCTTGGTGGTAAACAAATATCTATTCCCTGATATAGAAGTTTAATTCACTAATTTTCTTCTAGAAGGAAACAATGCATAATTTAAACAATTATCTTCCTTTTGTGATAAATTCTTTGAAATGCATGCCGTTTTTGTACCCTACTGACAATTTGGGATGTATTCTGTAAAAGATTTGGACAGAAAACAGCATTCTTTTGTACAGCAAACAAAATATTTTGCATAGAAAATTTATGTGCAGAAATATTTTCAGCACAAAACAATCACATGTGAATTTACACATATTTGAAACCTGAATTTTTCAACCGCTTTTCAAATGTTTTTGAATACCTCCTTTCATTTCTACCCTGAATTTCTGATACTCCCCTTCCACTTTGCAAGAATAGATATCTTCTGGTACAGACTAAAAAGATACTACCAAAAGATAATTGGCTGTTGGCTGACCTTGCAATGCTAACAAAAGTTGTGGAAGACTATACCATCAACAGTTGCCTTCCAGACATGTCAGTCATGACACCTCCTCATTCCACAGAAGCACAGCTAAATGGCTAGGCTGGTCGGGGATGGTGGGAGTTGTGTTCCAATATATCTGAAGGGCTCTGGTTGGGCAAAATGCTATGTTCACTTACTTTACATCATTTTCAGACTGGAGTGGCTGTCAACCAAGAAATCAGGAGAATACTTCGAATGTTGAGGAAAAAAACATAATCCCTACCTTTCTTTTTAAATAAGAAACCATGATAAATTTGTTTCAAACCAGTGCAGATGTATCACACGGAACAAGCCCAGTATTGTGGGCTTTAAAGCCCACTGTGACCTGCAAAAGACACCATTTATTCTAGTTTGAATGTTTCATGCCTTTCTCACCAATTGATGCACTCCCTGTTTTATTGCTGACAGTTATTCTGAGCAGGAAAGGATGAGTCAACTTCTAAGGAACTTTCAAAAATAAAACACCAGTAATAGTTCCTATGGGATTTAAGCGTTCTTTAATTTATAGACTGCCATGCCACAGAAGTTAGTAACCATTTCAGTTGAACAGCAGCTTTATGATGATTCTTGTTTTCAGAGATGAGAAGAGATAGCTGCCTGTACTTTCTCAGATGCAGGCAGAACAAGTCCTACCATTAGAGATAGTTTGAAACAGCTGCCTCAAATAATCAATTCTGAGGCCCCATCTACACTGTGATTAAAAAATTCAGATGATCTGCTTTGAGCTGGATTATATGTAATTCTACACTGCCATATAATCCATGTTATCAAATCAGATAATCCACATTATCTTCTTCAAACTGGATTATATGAATCTACACTGCCATATAATCCATTTCAAAGCAGATAATCTGGATTTTATATGGCAGTGTAGAAGGGACCAATGCACAGACATATAATCAGGATTATCTGAGTCTACACTGCCATATAAGGGCCCCCTGCTGGCGCAGCGGGTTAAACCACTGATCTGCTGAACTTGCTTACTGAAAGGTTGGCGGTTAGAATCTGAGGAACGGGGTGAGCTCCCACTGTTAGCCCCAGCTTCTGCCAACCTAGCAGTTTGAAAACATTCAAATGTGAGTAGATCAATAGGTACCGCTCTGGTGGGAAGGTAACAGTGCTCCATGAAGTCATGCTGGCTACATGACCTTGGAGATGTCTTTGGACAACAGCCCCTCTTTGGTTTAGAAATGGAGATGAGCACCAACCCCCAGAGTCGGACATGACTAGACTTAATGTCAAGGGGAAACTTTTACCTTTACCTTACACTGCTATAGAATTCAGTTCAAAGCAATAATTTGGATTTTATATGGCAGTGTAGATGGGATTTGTTTGTCATGAAATGTTTAGTTATTAACTCTATTGTAACTGCATTGTTACTGGCAAACATGTGGAGATTTTCTGTCTTAAGTGTCAAAAATTGACTGGCTTTGGATACTATTCAGCTTTATTTGGATAAAAGAGAGAGAGGTGTGATTTGCTGTTTTGCCTCAGGCAGCACATTATCCTGGGCTGGCCCTGCATATAGATCTAAGCTTTTGGAAGGAGGAATGCAGTTACAACTACAAGAAGTTTTCACCTTGACATTGCTGCATTGATAATGTTTAAAAAACCTCTCAGTAATTAGTTTTAGTTAAATGTGAGCAATTCAGGAGATATCAGAGAATTACCCTTGTTTACTTTCTTTGGACTTCATACTAGGCAGCCTGAGAATCAATGAGTCCTTTCACAGCATACCATTATAGACACATTAACTACCATGGCAATACCATAGGGGTTCTGGCATTTGTAATTTAGGGATTGGTACTTTGAATTCTCAGTCAGAGAATTCTCAGTCAGTGACCCACCAAACTACAAGCCTAGGATTCCAAAGTATGGAGACTTGCCAGTTAAGTAGACTCATAGTGCTATAATGGTGTGATGCGAAAAGGCCCAACATGTGCATTATGCAATTGAACTCAGGAACATAAATTATCCTCCAGTTATGTGTTTTTTGGAATTCTTCCTAGGCATATTTTCCTGAGGTTAAACACCACTGAAAGCAATATGATTCATTTTGCTTAAGGACATGTATTCTGAGTCTATTAAAAACAATGGGATGTGCATACATGTTGCTGTGTAAGATATGCATTCTAATCCAACGATTTTTTTGAGGAATCGACATTCTGATTGTACGTGATTTGTTGTGTTCAATGGAGGCAGCATTTCCATATGTACAACATAGAAGAGGGCTGTATTTTTGAATGAATGGGACAATTTGTGTGGAATGAAATTCTCTGGGTGTACCTGCACAGTAGAATTGTTGCAGTTTGACACTACTTTAACTAAATGCTGTGGAATTACGTGAGTTGTTGGTTTAGAAATATTTTAGTATTCTTTGCCAAAGTGTGTTGGTGCCTTCCCAAACCAGAAATCTCTGGATTCCATGATCCATGGCAGTTAAAGAGATGTCAAATTGCACTAATTCTATAGTACACTTGCATCTGTTGAAGCAGGGGTATACACTGACTCAGAGTCAAATATCTAGGGATTATTTCATACTGCAGGAACATAGTGCTATCAATCTACTTTTAATGCATCTTTTGAAATCCTGAGATCTGCGTAGTACATCTTATGAAATCCTGAGGAACAAATCTAATGATGGTGGAGGAGGGCTAAGCTCAGAGATTACTGGTAGCAGCTCCCTGTTGGTATATGGGAGCCATTCCTTCCAGTTCTGACCATAAGTCCCTGCAAGTTGAGACAAAAGCGTATTTGAGTAGAGATGTCAAATATAAGCTGTTAAAAAAGCAACAACTCATTCTATTATTTTCTCTTCCCAGATATATCCACTCCAAAGAAAAACCATTCAAGTGTCAAGAATGTGGGAAAGGATTTTGTCAGTCCAGGACTCTTGCTGTTCACAAGACGCTGCACACACAAGTAAAGGAACTGAAACCTTCCAAGATGAAGTGCTGAAGTTTCTCATCCCCATGAACTTAACCTTCCTCCAAATTCTATATTTTTGATCAAATTCTTGACATAGACAACAGGGAGCACTAACCATGATTAATTTAAATATCTTTAAAGGAAAGGAAAATGAATGCCACAAGCCCTTTTTACATGCAAACACAGCCTTTTTTTGAAACCTGGGTGCTTCAGAGTGCAACTCTTGCATGACCCGTCAAAAGGTGGTGCTCAAGCTTTGAAGAGGAATCTTCACGTTCAGAGGCGAAACAACACCGAAAGTAGCTTCCTGAAGCTTTTGCTTTTTTTGTTGTTTTTAAATACATTTTTCTTTGTGTGTGTGCTTGCGTCTGACTGTTTGAAGACAGTAAAATTCAGCTGCTTCAGAAGAGGAAATCATAACAGTAACTTGCTCCAGATTTTCAGGCATTGCTGTTGTGATGGGAAGGAAAACCACTGATAAACTGAGTTTGAAAACAAGAGGCATTCGTCAAAATGGTCCCATAAAGTGTCACCCAACGGGGATCCTGCTGCCCCCATTACAGCATTGAACACACTCTCTGATTATTTGGTCTCCTCTGCCACATATTCTGGGCAGTGGTGCTGGGGAGCTTTGCGTATGTGTTTCTGCTCTAGTGCCTTGGGAAGTGGTTTGCAATTTGTGGATATCTTTAAACAAAGCAAAAGCAATAGCCATCCAAAATCCAAGAGACTGCTGCACACAGTGGGGTGGTGGAGCTGAGTGGTACTTTTAGTTCATAGCATGAGTCCGGGTGAGGAGCGAATGGATTTGTGGAGGTGGGGTTGACAAATCTCATCCTGAGAGCTTTATCTAAAGTCATTTTTTTTTTGGGGGGGAAACAGTGTAAAAATATGAGACATTCCAATATGTTTTTGGTTAAGATTATTGCTATTTGGCACTTTATGCTGATTCTTGATAATGAACATTTATCACTGGATTTATTTGGGTTTTTTTAAGTATTAAAAAAATAAATTGGTATTTTACAGGCAAGCTGCTGTCAAGTGACATTTTATTCTCTAGGTTAAACATGTTTAACAAAAGCCAATTCTTCTATGATTGTACAATGCTCTTGGCTGCTATTGTTTTCTGGAAAATGAATCTGTCCATCAGAACTTGGGAAAGTAGATTTTTTCTTTGATGAGAGCTTGCAGAATCCATTGCTATCATGCAGCCACACTAACTGGGCTAGGTTGGGATTTGTAATCCAAGCTCTACAGTTAATAATTGAGATTTGGGATGTACATTTTTTTAATAAACCCCTAAAATGAATTTGAAACTATACACGTGTATTCAGAGGTAAGTTCCATGGACTTTATTGAGGACTAGATGACTAGGTAGAGGAATGATGGGAAGGAACAGTGTGCCCCTCTGGATGTTGGTTGAATTGTAACCACCAGCAGTCTTAGCCAGCTGTGTAAATGGTAGGAATCACCATCCAACAATATCTGGAGGACGACATGACTGTTATCCATTGGATTTGCATGAAATTATAATTTTGTATTTCAGGGGTGGGTGAGCCTTTGGTTATCCATATGTCTCAGACTTCAATGTGTTGTCAAAGGCTTTCATTGCTGGAACCACTGGCGTCCTCAGAGGTTGTGAGGTCTGTTTATATATCTGTGGGATGTCCAGGGTGGGAAAAAGAACTCTTGTCTGTTTGAGGCATTTGTGAATGTTGCATTTGGCCAGCTTGATTAGCAATGAATGACATTGAAGCTTCAAAGCTTGGCTGCTTCTTGCCAGAGGAATCCTTTGTTGGGAGGTGCTAGCTGGCCAGCTAACAAGAGTTCTTTCTCCCATCTGGACATTCCACAGATATATAGACCCCATTTGCCTAGTTTCCAACAGACCTCACAACCTCTGAGGATGCTTGCCATAGATGTGGGAGAAACAGCAGGAGATAATGCTTCTGGAACATTGCCAGACATCCCAGAAAACTCACAGCAACCTAGTTTTAGACTTCAGTTTCCAGAAGTCCAACCTGGGATGAGCAATGCCAAAGAATTATGGGAATTCAGAACATCTGCAGAACCAATATTTCCCCATATTTCCTTTACTTGGAAGTCTTGGTGAAAGGAAAAAAAATGGAGTGGTGATTTCTCCATAAAACATAATACACATCCCAAACCATATTAGCATTTGGATTGCCATCTATAAATCAGAGGCTGTTCTTTTATCATTTATCTAGTAGTCAAAAATTAGGCTACAAATGTTCTTAAATCCAGCAAGAAGCTGATTTACCTTTTTAGTTCTTCCAAATTAGGTCTTATTCTGGAATAGAGTAATCAAAACCAGTGGCACACATGTGTTATCTGTAATCAATCATTCTTCATGTGAGGGATTGTCACGCATAGACGTCAACAGAATGCTGTAGACGTCAAGGCACAAAAGAATATGAGCAAAATTATTTTTGGATTGTAGTTTTCATTTCTCTCAGGATTTTGATCATGGAACTTCCTTCCACAACCTGACTGTCGTTGGATCTAAACACATTATGGTTTATCTGTGCTACCTTTATTCACTCTTGTGCCTGCTTTGTACATTAGATAGATACCAGCAAACTGCAACCAACATGGTTATTTAAGATAATCTTTAAGGGCCCTCAAGTCATGCTGTATTTATTCATTGGCCACTTAGACTGACAAGCTAGAAAAAAGGTATAGAGCTTGGAAAAGTTCCTTTTAAGGACTATAACCTCCATAGGCCCCCATGCTGGCTGAGAGATTCTGGGAAAATACTCCCCTGAAATAACATCTCCAAAACTTGTGAAAAGGCCTCTGTCCTACAAAATTCACCTTCAAGAGATAAAGGGCTCATTTCTGATCGCTTTTGAAAGGGCTTTAACAGCATGCCTGATTTTTCTGGCTTTACACTGGTATTTTACTTTAGTGGTATTTGCTGCTGCTCGGTATTTGAAATTTTATCCTCTTTCCACTGTCTTTTAATAGTTTGTTTACATTTAAGGTGCTTTTCTAACATGATACCTTATATTGTAAGCTTCCTTGGATACGTATGAGCAGTTTTGAAAGGCTCCAAAGGAGCAGATTTAATTCTTAAATAATAAAATATACAACAGTCCACACCTGGAGGCACACTAGGCCGTGGAAAGTTGATCTATGCCATAACACAACACAGTGAACTGTGCTAGGTCAGACTAAAAGCCTGTCTTTTCTAAGACACCTCCCCTCCACCCAAGCTAGGGTTAAATTGGATTCCGATAAAATGGAGATGAAGTTTAAAATCTGAAGAACTAGATTCTGGTCCACACTCAAATCCAGAGAGGCAAGTGGAGAGCAGGTCAGTGTTGAAATGTAAAATGTCAAACATCTACACCATGGTTTATAACAGGGATAGGCAAGTATAGCTCTTCAGGTGTATCTGGACGACAATATCAATCGATCTGAGCCATCAAAGCCAAAGGATGATGGGAACTGCAATCCCATAAAACCTGAAGGGCTATAGCTTCCCACCCTGACCTACAACCTCAAGTGTTCCAGTCTGTCCTACCACCTTTCGGGAATTGAGAAAACAAAACAGAACAATGAAAACTTTTCAGGTGCCACTGCAGCAGAGGGTTTTTTTGTAGTGTAGAGCTGTCATGCAATTAATAGTTATCATTTGACATTACATTGAATCAAAGGATGTGTAAGTATATATGCACTTACATATACTAAAGAATGTAGACAATATTTAATCTTACAGATGGGATAAGTGAAAAATTGTATTTTCCAAAAATGTATGCAACTCTTGCTTCTTTTTCAAAGCTGAAAAGAGGAACAAGGAAGGGACTGGGTTTTTTTTTAGCTTTAAGCTGGTAGGGCTTTTTGAGCATTAACATAATATAAAAATAGATGGTAATGTGAAAATGAGTCTAATACACAATCTCTCTTTTGGACTTCAGTGTGATTGTGTGGAGGCCAATCAAAGACTGAAGTGACAATGGGATGTTTACCAAATCTGAGGAGGGGAGTTGGTACACCTGCTTTCCACCAAGTGTACAATGTCACCCCCTTTGACCTCACTACCAAACCATGCCACAGCATTGTGGTTAAAATACCAGAAAATTTAACAAAATCAGTGACTATAAAAAAACTCCTGGCATCAATGAACAAAACAGTACACACAGATGAAACCATGTGATTTGAAGTGCCATTGTAAATGGGTAACAAGAACAGCTCAGACCAGAGTTTACGCACATTTGAAGATTCAAAGAGTAAAAGAACATAAGAGTTGCAGTACGTGTTAGCTGGGTTTATAAGAAATGTTTTTGTGATTATATCTATAGGAATATTTTGAAAAACAGTAAGTTTTTACTGAAACACTGCAGAAAATTTTGATGGACAGTCTTTTGTTTTATCCCTTTTGATGGTGTTTGCACCCCTTAATCATGCCATTGTACCATTATATAGAACCTGCCTTGAAAACAAAAATGTTCAACAGCAGTGCAATCCAACACATGTTTAGAAACAAGAAGAGCAATCAGATACAGATTCTGCTTACACAGTGGTCAAACAGTTGCTCAGGTGGGAAGTCTGCTAAAAGGTTATGAGTACATCCACACCCTTCATCCATCTCACATTATCATATAAGTAATAGGAGCACACTTGTCCCTGTCTCCATCTACACTACTATATAATGCAGTTTGAAAGTGTGTTATATGGTCCGTGTAGACTCATACAATGCAGTTCAATGCCGTCAAACTATTATATGGCAGTTTTAAACTGCATGATACGAAAGTATAGATGGGGCCATTGATATGGACAGTAATATATAACCATTTGACTAACAGCCATTTTTGATTCTGTCCAGATGTCTCAGAAAGAAGTCCCAGACTATAGGTATACAATGCTGCAATCTAATTCTGGCACAAAGTAAATGAATTATTTATAGATCGATCCTGCATATGTTTGCCCAGCAAATGGTACCAAGGCACCTCAAAAATTGATTATAGCATGTTTTATTAAACCTATAGCCCTGGTGGCGAAGTGTGTTAAAGCACTGAGCTGCTGAACTTGCAGACCGAAAGGTCCCAGGTTCAAATCCCAGGAGAAGAGTGAGCACCCGCTGTTGCTCCAGCTTCTGCCAACCTAGCAGTTCGAAAACATGCCAATGTGAGTAGATCAATAGGTACTGCTCTGGCGGGAAGGTAACGGCGCTCCATGCAGTCATGCTGGCCACATGACTTTGGAGGTGTCTACGGACAATGCCGGCTCTTCGGCTTAGAAATGGAGATGAGCACCAACCCCCAGAGTCAGACATGACTGGACTTTACCTTTACCTGTAGCTCCTTACTTTATCAATTTTGAGAGGTATGAGATAGAGACACTTCTCTCTCTCTCTCTCTCTCTCTCTCTCTCTCTCTCTCTCTCTCTATATATATATATATATATATATATATATATATATATATATATAGAGTCATGACCTCCTTTCCTAGTGTTGTGGGAAAGCATGAAAGTAGATCATGCCTTGGCCAGTAGCATACCTAAGGCAAGGGAGAGCTGACCAGGACAGAGGGTCTCAATAGAAAAATAGAAATGGGGCAGGCATGGTGAAGGGGAGAGCCAGGGTGAGGGAAAATAACTTTCAGATGGAACTTTGCTTTGTAACCGTACTGCATGCTTTGAGAAAGAAAAGTTTTCTAATCTGCCTGTGAGGTAATTTTGTCTCTAGAGAGCTGCAGGGCAGGGCATAAAGTTCCATCTGAAAGTTGCTTTCCCTCTCACCACCTCATATCCCTCACCCTTCACAGTAGAATTGCTGGACAGCAAAGGTTACAACACTATATGGACTGTCATTGACTTGTTCTCCAAGCAAGTTTATTTTGTCCCTATGGAAGGCTTACCTACCATCCAGCAACTGGCTAAATTGTTATTGCTTCATGTCTACTGCCTCCATTGCTGTGCCAAGAGAATCTTTTAGAATCAGGGCCTGCAGTTTACAGTCAAATACTGTAGGGTATTCTTGAAACTGTTGGGGATAGAGCAAGCCCTCAGCTCAGCATTAGTCTCTAGAGAGCAGCAGGGCAGGATATATACTCACACACATACACAGACACACACAGACACACTCACATACATATGCACATACACGCACACATGCCATAAACCAGGCATGTTCAAAGTCCGTCTCGGGAGCCAATTGTGCCCCCTGTTCAAATTTCCACCAGCCCTCTCTTTCCAGACCGACCCTCCCTTCCCTTCTCTTTCTTCTCTTCCTCCCTCCCTTCCTCCCTCCTTCCCCCTCCCCCCTTTCCTTCTTCCCTCCTTTCCTTGACTTCCTTCCTCCTTCCCTTCCTTCCATCTTGGAGGTCAGTGCCTCGGAAAAGGTGTGTTCCTCCCTTCACCCCGATTAAGCATTGCCTTCTCAGGTGGCTCCAGCCTTGGTAATCCCATCCCAGTGGCCCCTTGTCTCGTTCTCCTCTTCCAACTTTTTCTTTATTTCTTTGTAAAGGAAGGCTCCCCAGTTGCCCTGTTTGTCCTAGGAGCTTACTGTTGCCACCGTAGGACGGGTGGGCTCTCGAGACTGAGAGCCTGACTGGTTTCCTCCCTCCCTCCCTTCTCTGACCCGCCTTCGTCCTATGCCCAGTTTTCCAAAAAGACTGCCCTTCACTGCAGCTCCTTCCTTGGGAAGAAAAAGGAGATACAAGTGGCAACTATAACCGCACCTGCCACAATCAAAGCCCTCCAGATAGATGGCCATGCCACCTCTGCTGAAAAACCTCCAGAGAAGGAGACTCCACCAGACTCCGGGGCAGCATATGCCACTGTCTGAAGTGACTTGAAGGCTAACAACAACAATCCTAATTAACTTTACTCTCTCATCAACCAAAAGCAGGCCCACACTTCCCATTGAAAAACTGATACATTTAGGTGGATTAAAATTGTCCTTCATTTTATATATTGTTTTGTTCTTTCATTTCTTGCAATACAAATAAGGCCCCTTTTACACAGCTGTAAGAGATTATCTGCTTTTAACTGGAATATCTGACAGTGTAGACTCAGATTGTCCAGTTCAAAGAAGATAATGTAGATTATTGCCTCAGTATTCTGGATTATATGGCAGTGTAGAAGGGCCTTTAGGCATATGCAGTGTGCATAGGAATGTGTTCACGTTTTTTCAAACCACAGTCTCTTTCCCCCCCTTTTTTCACACTGTAGAATTATAACACCATGATTCCATTTTAATTGACATGGTGACAATATATGGAATCCTAAGGTTTGTAGTTTGGTGAAGCATTTGATGAAAAATAGAAAACCCCCTCCCTAAACTGTAAGCCCAGAATGGAACCATGGCATTCCAAGTAAAATAATAACACAGTTGTTGTGTAGTGTGACAAGGCTGATGGAGACAATCATACCATTAATCTTGTGCAATTGTAGAGCTCCTTGTTGCTGATGAAATAGAAATCCTGATACTAGACAAGTCAAGAACCCAGTATCCTAATTCAGACATCTGGGAATAGACTGATATATCTTGATGATTTGTAACTTGACACTCTCTTCTTCTCTTACTGTAATCTTCCTTTGAAGTTTCTTGGCTACCAAATTGTTCACGTGTGCATTATCAGCAACAGTTTTGTGAATGGCCATTAAAAATGTTAGTTTTACTTCTTACATTTATTTTTCTCTGACATCATCTGCAATTCCACTTGTTAATGTGTATGCTTGTGGAGGTAAGTATGTGTTCCATGTATAAATTGGCATTTGTACTTCACTGGAATTTGATAAGAAGTT
Source organism: Anolis carolinensis (assembly GCF_035594765.1). NCBI lineage: Eukaryota > Metazoa > Chordata > Lepidosauria > Squamata > Anolidae > Anolis > Anolis carolinensis. The sequence continues at coordinate 150,615,244 of NC_085841.1, read as the reverse complement.
TGAAGAGTACAAGTGATGTTTCCAAACTGAACATAAATGGAGGTAGGGTGCCATATTTCTTTCTGACCTCACCATGATCTGCTCATAACCACATGTATCATGTAATTCCTAACAGCCTGGATCGTACTCTGTGAATTTGATAAGAGAAATACAGCTTTGCTGCAATAGATTAACATGACCACCGCTTTTGGAAATGCTGCCATAGTATCTCTGTTTAAATATCAAAATTCTCTGCTTTCTGTACTTGATCAGTGAACTCACATATGGTCATAATCTCAATTTCTTTCTATTTCTCTTGACACTTATCTCATCTGGGGAAGTTCTGAAGGCTACCAGAATGAGATAGCTGCATGTCTGTCAGTTCTTTTGGAAGGTGGAGATTAGATTTTTATAGAGACATCTCTATATAGTAATTTATTTGATCAGAGTACATCTGCTTGCTTTAGTGACATTCTGTGAAACAGATGAGGGTAGAAACTTTATGCTCCAGACCACATACTAGTGGAAGGCAAGGCACTATCAGCCCCCCGTCCTGTTTTCTGTTTTCAAGCTATCAAAATCTGAGATGCTAGCAGGGGGATTTTGTGGACTATATTAATTAAATGATAGGGCTACTTGAAGGCTGACTCGATTAACTGGCACTGATACATTTTTTGTCTCTTAGCTGAAGTTTGAACTCTGAGTTTTTCTATGGTATTACACCTTAGGTTCACAGTTTCCTCCAGTCATTTCTTCTTTTATTGGAAACTGGAAATGTAGGCCATGGAGGTGGGGGGTTTGGAAAAGTGTACATGCATCCATTCAAATTCCCTGCAACAGCCAAAACCTAACCTCATAATTGAACATCATAATTAACTTTAAAAGTTGGACAGGGAAAACATTCATGAGCTCATGATTTGCTTCCCCATACACCCCACTTTGCTTCAGCTGAACTGGTAATCAATCAGTTTGCAATTGTTGGTGATGTCATCTGATATAGGGATGATGAAACTGGTCCTATTGGCTGGATTGGGTCCATGGCTCTTCCAATATTAATTTATTTTTTGCTGATAAATTTCCATACACCTATATTAAGGAACTAAGTGGTTTAGGACTAGTCTACGTGAAGGAGTACCTGCAGCTCTGTCTTCCTGCCTGATTATTAACGTCATACTCAAAGACTATTTTCCGGATGTCACTAGCAACAGTGGTGGAAGAGTTGGCTACTGAGCCATCTCAGCAGTGGCCTCACATGTGGAATGTTCTTCCAAGGAAGATCATCTTAGAATGGTCATTCATTTTGGTGCTGATTTTTAAAATAACAACAACAGTCATTAGTATTCTGCCCTTTTTCCAAAATTGGGACTTAGGACAGTGTACAGTTTAAAAAGAACAACCTATGTTTTAAAAAGATACAAAAATTAAAATTAAAATAGAATTAAACTACCTCATACACTCATGTATAAGTCTACCTCATGTATAAGTTGGGTGAATGAGGATCAAAATTATGGATTTTGATATGACCTGTGGATAAGTTGAGGGTCATTCCAAAGAGAGAGGAAAGCACCAAGATCAGAGGTGGAGAGAACAGAGGTGGTCAGTGCTTCTTCCAGGTTCTGCCAAGATAGACTAAGCTCTTGACTTTTGCCACTCTGTTCAGAGAAGGCAACGGTTCCTTTCTTAATAAGATCTAGTACTCTCTCTGAACCATGAAGAAGTTGACCCAAATTTGGGGGTTGGGTTTTTAACTAAAATTTCTAGACTTGAACATGAGGTAATCACAGTATTAAAATAGTTCAGCACTCTCCTTGATAAAATGCATTAAAAATAATTTAAACTCAAAACCAGTTGAGAATACACCACTTTTTAGCCCATTCTTCAAAAATGTTCTGCATTAAAAGCCTGTTGAAACAAAAATATTTTTGTCTATTGATGGAAGCTCCAGAGTCTAGGGGTAGCCACCAATAAGGCCCTCTCTTGCGTTCCCATCAACCTTGCTTACAATGGTGGTGGGGCCGAGGGGAGGGCTTCTCTTGAGGAACTCAGGACTCAAGTTGCTCATACAAGGAAATATTCTCCCACATCTCATTCAGGCTTCCAGAGCATCTTGTCAGTTCACAGCTTGTCCCACAAGACAATTATGACTAAAACTGTTATTGTTCTGTTTCATGTATTTAGCTAATGAGTGCTCTTATTTCTGTAGCCCAACTGATACTTGTCTTTTCAAAAAGAAGCAAGTTGCAGAAGGTGTATAAAGGAACAAAATGTACATAATACCACAAAAATTCAGTTGAATCAAAGATTTCTTTATGTGGGGATGCCCCAAACAGTCTATCATGAGTATGAGTAAGGGATATTCAACAGCCATGGCTGTTGGCTTGAAAAACCCTCCTCCTCAAACAAATGAATTGAATAATAGAAACATGTAGGGAGAGTGAATGCAGTGCTGGGGGAATCCCAGATAGCTACTCTTTATACTTCACTTTTTAGTTTTATCTACTTGTAGGAACTATGAATGACAACACTATCATACCTGTGGTTAAAAGCATTTAATAATAGTGGGGAGGGCAAATAGATACTGCTGCCTTCAAGAAAGTATGCCAAGCATCTAGGAGTGGTATTGGACTCTAAAACCGTGGGCTGAATCTTTTATATATAGCTCCAGGAAAGGAAACAAGAGCTACAAATTTCAGAGGTGTCAAGAAAAGATAGGAAAACACACCTATCTGTGTTCTGTTTTTTTTAAATAAAACATTACAGCAGGAAATCTGTAAGTGGGAATGACTTCTCTATAGTTCATACATGTCAGGAGTGGATGGAAAAGACAAGTTATCTCTTCGGGTTCTGTCATCTTTTTAGCAGAGTAATAAATAAAACCGAGTTCCTGATCCAAGTCCAGGAACGTGATCAGTCAAATGGTAACTTCCCCCAGATCAGTTCTTTTCAGCTGTGATTAGGACCTCTTTGAATTCTGAAGGGGAAATTCAGGATAAGGTAGAAAACCTCCACTATGGATTGTGAATCCCCAACAGGGTTTTATCACCCAAGAAGTGATAAACACCTCTTATCACACAATTTTTGCTAGTGGAATGGGAGTAGAAGTGGGGTGGAACAATGGTCCAGGTTACAGGGACTGGGAGAGAGTCAGTTTGAAATAAACTTCTGAAATAAGTCATGGAAATTCAGTTTTTGAGCTTTTCTTGACTGAACATTATGTGCTGCCAAAGATTCTCTCAGCACACATTTTTTTTCAACATACCACAAAGGGAAAAACGATGAACATTGACATCAGAATTGACATGTAATGCTGGATCATTCACTGTAGAAACGAAGGAAATAATTATTTTGGTGCTGGTCTTGGTAGTATGGTTCTACATGGGATTCTTCCATGGGATTCTTCCATTTTTCAGGTTGAGTGGGTAAGACTCATAGTTCAAGAAGACATAATTTCCATTCTGGATGATGTAGGTTGACCAATGAGAATCTTTGGGTAGAGATGGAAAATACCTTCATCCTCCAAATCATGATCATGAATGTTGTTGTCAGTCAGAGCTCACTAGATGGAAGAAGAACTTGTCAAAATTAAGCAGCAACATATACGTGCCAATGATTCCAGAGGATGGGACCAGACAGAGACAACTATAAGCCAAAGTGGAAAAATGAATGCAGTGGACATAATAATATGGAACATGACAAGGGGAAAATCTGGCAAGTGTAGAAGAAAAATATGAGCTTTGTATATGTGTTATGATTTTTCCTCCCGTGGAATGACAAGAAGGTGCAAGAAACTTTCCAAAGCCAATAGTACTACAAGTGAAGGTTCACTGAAGCTGCTGTGATTTCTTTTTCCCTTTTTTAGGCCAGTGTTTTTAAAGACTAAAAAATTTCTGGAACTTAGAAATCAAAACACTTTGAAATAGGTGGAAACCAGAGTAACTCATTCCCCCTGAGTGGATTTTTGCTGAAACTGGCTCCTTCTGGGTCTTTCAAAACTGCAAAAATACTTTTTAAAAGTTATCTTTGTTTAGGTAGCACTGCCATTGAAAGCCTGGTACCATCAGCTTCCTGTATCAAAGTTGTGGACCAACAAATCTGGAGGATCTTAGATGAAGAAGGTTGATATAGAATCTGAAAGACAGAATCTAAAGAAGAATGTGTCACGAAAGTATACTGACTTGCCAACGTTTGTGCACTTCATATCTATGAATCCATTATTGCTAGATGGTGCTTTTATGAACCAAACCAGTTCTCTTAATGATCTTGGAACCATCATGTGGTTTCTGGGGCAGCAAAAGGTAGTTATTCTTAAAACAGAACTATGCCCTTTCCCTAGGTCCAGAGATAAGATAACCTGAAGAACTGAACAAAAGAAGAGATATACACCCAATATGATGGAGTGCTTAAGCCAGTGGTTCTCAACCTGAGGGTCCCCAGGTGTTTTGGCCTACAACTCCCAGAAATCCCAGCCAGTTTACCAGCTGTTAGGATTTCTGGAAGTTGAAGGTCAAAACATCTGGGGACCCCAGGTTGAGAACCACTGGCTTAAACAGACATATGGACATGTGACCAATTTTTCAGTAGAAATAATCAATCTTAAAAAACCATAGGAAGGATTCAATAGCCAGGACTTCATTTCATTTAAGCTTCATCTACATTGTAATATGAATACAGTTTAACCCTATTTTAACTTCCATTGCTCAATGCTATGGGAATAATGAGAGTTGTTGTTCTCCAAAGTCTTTGGGCTTCTCTGTCAAAGAGGGATGGTGCCTCATTATACTACGACTCCAAGAATTACATCAAATTAGCCATAGCAGTTAAAGTGGTATCAAACTACATTCGTTCTACAGTGCAGATGACAACCTTTACACAACTCTGACTAGCAGCTTTCTTCTCTCATGTATCTGCTCATCACTCCAAGATGATGATCACAAACCCAGCATTTGGAAGTAGCAGGAAATATTGCATGAATGAGCATTGTACAATGCAATATTCTTCCATCACGATTTACTGATGGAGGAACTTAAAAGTTATACTTACATCCCCAAAATGAATGAAGTCATATCTAAGCACAGCACAATGTGAGTTATCTATAACTCAATTATTACAAAAGAGGAATTCATAGTAAATCATCAATAATTTGTTAAAACCAGCAGTTATTTGGAACTAATTACTTCCCTATCTCTGGACAAGAAACTTGAAAGTTTAGTTACATCCTAAAAATAATTGATGTCATCCCTAAGTAAATGATAATACTATGTGAGTTACTTGTGGTTAGTTGCTATAAAATGGGAATTAATTGTACACCAGTTAATTTTATCAGTAATAACAAGTTATTTCCAATATCTGGAAAACATAAATACTAATGTTAGATTTGAATGCAAAATCTGCTTTCAGTTTAATTCAAGAGTCCAGGATGATCAGCAAATAGGTGATCAGAGGTCTGATTTATGAAAGGTGTGTTGCATGCACACTGTGGCAGTAAAGTTTGATTCAGAATCTGTAGCAATGGAAGCAGAAAGGGAATACCATTGTTTTCTAATTAAGAAAATCTGAGTGAATATGAAATTCCTCTCAAACCTGAAACATAGTGTACCTTTCTGTCTTAACTAAATGTACTATGGTTATAAATGGATAGAGCACCACGAGTCAGCTAGATCCCTTGAGAAACGTAATTGTACTCAATAGATTTTGCAGGAGACTTTGTGCTGAAGTCAATTGGCTGACTCTGGACAAATATTTGCAGCATTCACTTGCAGATTTGGCTTGCTGCTAAAATAAAGATAGCCTTCCCTTGATTTCAAAAGAAACATTTCTCCAAGTGGGTCTGCAGCTGGACACCTCCTCCGCTTGGACATAGATTAAAATAGTTTCCAGTTTTTATCTGTCCTCTGCTTGACGTTCCTTTATAAAGAAGCAACATAAAAGGCACACAAGTAAATTTAGAGGATGAGATTTCTTCCGCAGGTCGGCTGAGATCCATAAACTTGTTACAACCAAATGCTGCTTGGGTGAAAGCCAATTTAATCTGACAGCAGGATTTACATTCCAGGACCAAACATTTGACCTGATGAACCTGGCCCGATGCTCTTGCAAGCCTAGCACAGAATACCAGCCTCTGGCAAAGCTGTGAATATTCCATTCAAGTCATAAATGAGCCTGAATCCAAAAGCTAAGACAAATTAATCTGCTGAATTAATTCAGGACCCAATAGAAGAAAAAAATGTTTCCCAGTGAAGTGAAGTCATGCAACTTTATTTCTACTCTTCTTTCTAACAGTTCAGGGCAGTCTACATGTTCTCCACTCACCCTCCCACATATTTTCTCCTCCTGGAAATCCTGTGAGGTAAGGTAGCTAAAGAGAAAATGGCTGAGTCGAGGACAATGTGAACATCTGTAGACATGGCAAGATGGGGCATACCTCCCAAGCAAGGTGCAAGGCCCAGAATCTCAAGATCCATTCTTTCTATCATTATTTTCAAAAAGCAGTGTTCTATGTCTCATTTTGTTCCTGGGAGCTTTCAAGTCTTTTCAAATTATAGAAATCCAAAGGGGAACCTTCCTGCTTCTTTCTGTTGTAACAAAGAGATGTACCTCTCCAAGCTAGTTGGGTTTCCCATCCCACTTTTCAGGAGTCTGAGAATCTTAAAGCCAAATAATACACTTAAGCAGTTTTAGTGCAGATGTCTGCCAATATTCTAGACCGGTTACTGTGTTATGGAGCCTATTCCAAAAAATAAAATTAGTAGGCATAGAAAGGAAGGATGTGAAGACAATGTAAAGTAAGCCCCCTCTCCCAGAAAGTTATTGTTTATTTGTACAATTTCTTCAGCTATCTTAAATCATCAGAGGATCTAGTCTGCCCTCCTTCTTCAATGCAGGTGGTGGAATTTTCTCTCTGCAGTTTTCCCCTGGAAGGAATTAGTTGTCTTTCCAAGATGCAAGTGAATATTATTGAGTCCAACAATTTGTGCTTGAAATAGAGCATATCTTTCAGAAAGCAAGCCAGTCTCAATTTCTCAAGATCGCAAGTGATGATGAATTTACTGTTTCCTTTGGTGGGCTGCTCCAGCAGTGACTTATTCTTGCTGTCCAGATCATTTTTGTCCTGTTTCCAGTTACAATTTTTCAAACTTCAGACTCCAACCATTATCTATACATGTACCTTGTTTCTTTGCTTTCACTCACAGACTTTTAAATAGTAACACTTAGTTGGCCATAATTTTTATCTGGCGTCATTTTAGATGGAGGGAAAAAAGGAGGTTGGGAGGACCCATCAATCCTTTTCTACACATTTTCCTGTAGTCTTCTTCATGTGAAATTCATTCCCCGTCCCAATTTCCAGAGGATTCATTTTGTCAATTTATTGGCATGTCATACCATGTGAGAGTCTAGGACATGGAAGATATTTCAGAAGGGAGGCCTGACTTTATGGAAGTCTGAAGCTGTGTTAAGCTAACATTAAATGCATTTGATAATCAGTTAAAACAGTAACAGCAATGGGCACGATGTATTGACAGAATGAAAATGATACTCCAGTATATCTAGAGCAGTGGTTCTCAACCTGTGGGTCCCCAGATGTTTTGGCCTTCAACTCCTAGAAATCCAAACAGCTGGTAAACTGGCTGGAATTTCTGGGAATTGTAGGACAAAACACCTGGGGACTCACAGGTTGAGAACCACTGATCTAGAGGATAGCAGACTGCGGAAGACTTTTGAGTAAACTTGAATCAAAAGTTACAATGGCAGCATAAGAAAAGTTCAGCAATGGACAGAAAATGCATGGGTAAACTGGATGAAGAAGCAGGTAGGTCAGATAACAGTGGTTCACAAAAAAAAAACCTCTTCCTAAGAGGTAGCTTTGAGAAAAACTCAGGGGAATTGACTCCTTTTGATCATTAGAGACATGAAGAATGATCTAAAATCTAAGTTTGACATGAAAGAATACATCGGCTGTCATCCAGTTAGTGATGGACACAGTAAGAAATTTGAATATTTAATATTTACATCAAGACAGATGGAGAAGTTCTCTGATACCTCCCTTCCTTAGCCATCTTCTTTGTTCTGTTCGAGTATCCCACCTACCTATTGAGTGGCCAGGGAAGGATGGTGGGAAGACAAGTAACCAGACATCCAGCTGGTCTGGCCCTAGACCTGCCCACAGGAAGAAAGTTTTAAAGGATTTCTTCCAGTATATATTGGCAAGTTTCCACCCATGGTCTAGCCAAACTTTCTCATTCAGATATGGAAGCATATCTCTTAAAATATTTTTCAGTAGTTGTGTTTGCATATTTGAAGAAGTGTTGTTTATTATTAATTTAGTTTGCAATGTACTAAAATACCAATGATTTTCTGTGCCAGACACAATGAAATATTAGGTTCTATGGAGTTAGTTCAGTTTGAATGCAGGGCAGAATTCCATCTCTGTACAACTGCTAATCAGACTTTGGAAAGTTCTTTTCCACCTTCACACACAGCTGTCAGATGGATCTGTCTGGGGAGTTTTGATATTTTTGGGGGGAACAATCCACCTTATCTCTTTGTCAATCTTACCTATTTTTGATGCTTCAGAATAAAAATCCTGCTCCAAATTTTAGAAATGATTTTCCCCCTGAAAACACAGATTGTTTGTATTTTATTGGAATTTTTTGAACTAATACTTTGATGGTTTCAAAATATGCCTGCACTTTTGAGATGAGTTTATAATTGTGAATTATCCAAGTATGCAGTGTATATTACAAAGAATGTAAACTTCATGGTCTATACAGCAGTACACTGAAATCCTTGAAATAAGGACACGGTGCATTAAACATATATGCAAAGCAAGTTAGATTTTCATATTAGGTTATAAGTCTAATATGGGATGACTCCTAATGTTGTTTGTGTTACTATTTCATGCTCTGATCTGGGTGTTGAGATAAAAAGATGGACAGAAGAAAGGTATATTTTCTACCACAGGCCAGTGGTTTATAGTACAGTATTCAAATCTTTTTAAATAACAAAAGAGCATTGCTGAAGCTATTTTTGGCAAATGGAAAATGATTTTTTTTAAAATAAATAAATTATCAGCTATAATAACTTACAATATCGTGTGATATTCATGCGAGCCACTGTTCTGTAGCAGTTAAAGCACTGGACTATGGCTTTGGAAGCCAGAGTTTGAGTTCCTATTCAGCCATGGAAACCCACCGGATATGACACACTCAAAGGCAAACCTCCTATGAACAAATCTTACCAAGAAGACCACTTTAGGATTTTTATAAATTGAAATGACTTGAAGGCACAACAGCAACAGCAGCAGCAGCAGCAGCAGCAACAACAACAACAACAACAACAACAACATACTACTACTACTACTACTACTACTACTGCTACTATTTTCCAGCTGATACATCCTCCGCCATCCCTCCTTTCAGCTGCTTTTCAGATGCCCCAGTTTTTCTTTCCTCATTCCTCTTTCCATTTTTTGTCCTTGTGGTCTGCTCAGCTTTTCTCTGGGGAATGTTGGAGCCTATGGAAAAGTCAAGTTAGGTGATATCATTGACATCATTACAGTTTATAAGTATGCGAAGTCTAGTGCACTTGTAACTAATTAATTAGCTTTTCCATGTTTTGTGAAAGATACTTTGGCTGTCCAGGGACTGTTTTGATGTCAACTCTTTCACCCAACTTGACTTCTTTGTGGGATATCATAAACAACAAGTACAACAAGTAGATTTGATGCAAGTAGGCCAGACGGGGCCACATTGGCTTCCTGTCTAGGGCTTTCTTCTTGGCATCCCACCCTGTCCTCCTCTATGTGTCTGTCTACCATGGCTCAGTTGGGAAGGGAACACTGTTCTTGTCAAATTTTTACAGCAGAAAATAAACCAGCAATTAGCCTTTGTGTCCTTTGAAATACTTCATCTTCACGGAATTGAGGATTCTGCCAGACGGCGCTAAGAGGATGATTCAAACAGTGCTCATTTGTTGGAGTCTTTGCTAGCGGAGGCAGAAGTCCAGGCAGAAGACTGGTGTTCTGCTTTTGCCCAGACAGCATCTTTGACAGGCAGTATACAGCTTTTGGGAAGTGTTGACTTCCAGCTGTTTGCTTTCCTCTGTAGATGCATAGCACAGTTTTGAAATACTCTGAAAAATGAGGCTATCAAGAGAATCACAAAGAAGTGGTAGTCAAAACTTAAATGTCTGAACTGAAAAAACAACCATCACTAACAAGCATCAGTATGTTCTTTTTTTAAAAAAACAACAACAAAGTAAATGTCCTATTTTTTAACATAGTAAGGGACAGTTCATTTCCATTTGATGGCAAATGGAAAGAAGGAAAAGATATTATCTAATGACAAGGATGATAAGGGGAGAAGAAAAACAACAATACCTTTATGACAAACCCTTTAAGACTAATTAGTTTTTACTTTAGCATGAGCTTTTCTAGATCTAAATACACTTCTTTGGCTGCAGTACTGAGTGATATTAAAACCATTACTACAAGGAGCAGAGACAATGATGTCTCTCATTTGTAATGTTTATGTCCTCCACCTCATCTTTGATCTTTTTTTCATCTCTGCTTGAAGCAGGATAACATCAAACAGCTATATGGAATGCCTTTGCACTGGCATACAGGAGCCCCTCTGAAGTACCCTGTCCCTCTATGCAACTGTCTTCTGCCACTGGGACATTTGCTCTATGAAATAAACCAGTGAGGAAAATATTTAATTCTGCCATGAGACATTGACCTTGAAGGAAATATCTTGTGTTGTCGAAGGCTTTCATGGCCAGAATCACTGAGTTCTTGTGAGTTTTCTGGGCTGTATGGCCATGGTCCAGAAGCATTTTCTCCTGACAGCTATGGCAGGAATTCCCCTGAATATAAGGGACTTCCAGACATGAAACAATCAGGGCCAGCTAACACCTCCCAACAAAGGATTCCCTCAGGCAGGAAGCAGGCAGGTTTTGAATCTGCAAGGCCATTAAATGCTAATCAAGGTGATCTATTGAAACATTCACCCTTGACTCCAACAGAAAAGATTTCTTTCTCCCTGGACTTTCCACAGATATATAAACCCCACTTGCCTAGTTTCCAACGGACCTCACAACTTCTGAGAATACCTGTCATAGATGTGGGTGAAACATCAGGAGAGAATGCTTCTGGAACATGGCCATACAGTCCAGAGAATGCACAGCAACTCAGGAAATATCTTATCCCTTGAGTCAGCCCTGAGACATCATTTCATGTTTATCTGGAGTTAGTTTTGGCTTCTTTGCTGAATTTTGGCAACAGTATTTTGCTCATTCATTTAGACCTCACCAAACTTAATAGAATGCAGGCACTTTTCATGTAAGACCGGGGTGGGGATCATGAGATCATCCAGGTTTGTTGGATTCTAGCCAGCATAACAAATGGGGAGAATTCTTGGGTGTTGCTGTTCAACAATTGTAAACTAGAAGGATGCATAATTCTCATCCAGATTCTGCAAATTTATTGTGACTTGGAAGAGAATGTTCACAGCTAACATTTCTATCCATCCATCCATCCATCCATCCATATGTGCACTGATTTATAGGCATATCGGGTTTTAAACTGAATTTATAAAGTAACTATCCAAGGTTCTGAGTCTTATGCTAAAAAAAGATCAACCAATCATCTAACCAACAACAATTCATTACTGATGATGATGATGATGATGATGATGATGATGATGATGATGATGATCACTGTCCTGGGGCAACTTATTGCCAAATCTAAAAAAAGCTCAGCACTTTTAAACTGCAAGCTACCTCTAGTGGGAAACCTTGCTGATAGCTCATTTATATGTGGCTGCTGAACTTAGTGCCTGCAGATCCCCAGTGAGTTCATTGTAGGTAGAACGAATAGCCTCAGGTCAAACATCTGCAAGGAACATGTGCCTGATTTCCCCAGCAGCTCTTTTGCTGCAGCGGTTGGTATATTAGGCCTACATTGTATTGTAGCTGCTACTGATAGTCCTGAATGCAAATATCAGGCTACCTCTGGGAAACTTCAGTTAATAGGAAAATGTTTCAAAACAAATTTATTTGGTTAATCTAGGCCATATAAAAAAGGAAAGTGGCTGTATACGGGCCCAATCATTTTTCAAACATACATGAAAGCCTTTCAAATTACTTTGCAACTTTCTTTCCAGCTCCCCTTACCTTACCTTAATGAGAAACTTAAGTTGGATATAGAATCTCATTGACCTCTGAGAAGCTGGAATGCCTTGAACAAGAAAGAGAATGTGTGTGCTTTATGTTCTTGGGATTATAACCCAACTAGTCATCATGATCTGCAATTCATACAGCTGCAAAAATGCCAGGTGTGGACTGTTTTCTACCCACAACTCACCAGAACAATCAAGTGACTTGTCAATCTTAGGCATCCAAGCAATATTTATATACCTATTTTAGCTCAAAAGTCCTACAGATGCTCACTAAAACAGAATAGGTATAATGCTGTCCATTTTTTTCCAATGTGGGAAGTGGAAGATGTCATATGAAATGTCTTGATCTTGAGCAAACTGCTGCAATTCTAGGTACCCATCTGAACTTCAGAGATCTGAAAACTCTTTTTTAGGAGAGCAGGGCTTGGTAATATAAGGTTTATCAGATGCTTCTGGATCGCAACTATATTCATCCTTCCGTATTGGCTTTTCTGGCTTGGCGATGATGGGAGTTGAGATCTAACAAGATCAGTGGGGACTCAATTACCTGCTGAAATCTACAGATTGCTTGCTGTGGACTAGCTTTATTGATTATACCCTTTCCCCCCCTTGTAAACAAGATCCTTGGCTATGGTCCCAGTAGCATCTCCCAATCTAACTAATTGAATTGAGTTAAGAAGAACTATCAGTGTCCAGATGGGAAGTTATGCTAAGTTGTCCATGTCAATCTACAGCAATGAAGTAAACAAATGTATCCATTGTAATTACTGTGAAAATTGTGCTAATCCTTAATTCTATTTGTATACAGCATTTAACTTGACATGCCATGGCTTTAGTAATATGCTTATTTGGGAGTGTTTTCTTTAAAGAACAGGTGTGAGGCAATGACTTACCTCCTTAAAAGCTGCCTCTTAGCCTGATCAGACTATGGGTCTACCTATTCCAGGACTGTGTTTATTCTAACTGGCAACTCTGTTAGGAATGTAATCCTTCCCCTGTGTCATTCTTGCTAGAATTAATAACTTGAAGTTTTCTCCCTGCTGAATGAGATTGCAAGCATTTTGTGCTTTGTCTTTATTTATTTATTTGCACATTGACTTTTTAAAAAATCATTTGCACACACAAAAAAACACCCCATTTTGACTAGAAAATCAATGTGTCTTGTACAATCCATCAGGTATCTGCAATACTGCATGGATCAGTGTTGAGCACACAGCTAAGCCACATACCAACCCTATAACTTAACATAATTGTCTCTGAAGCATGGTCATTTGCTGCTTTATGAAAAGGAGGCAAGATTTTAGAAGAGTCTGGCTATGTCCCCACAAAATGATAACAGCAGCCCTGAAACCACCAGAAGTCGCCAGTAGATCTCAATATTGATCTCATTCTTTCATGTCTGGTTATAGGAATGTAGCCAGCTGCTTCTATGATTCTACCTAATCTGTACAAAATATCCATGCAGTGGCTTTCTGAAGGTGGGGACACTGAGTGTTGCAAAGGGAGGAGGATAATGTTGGCTCCTATGGTGCCCAAAAGAGCATATGCACATGTAAAGAAAATGTATGCATTTGTTATGGCTCTAACATGAAGCCAGACAATTTGCATAAAAATGCAGCATTTTTTTTTACAATAAGTGCTGAAAAATGAATATCTTGTGCCAGTAGATCATTTTCATGATGCAGTATCTCATGAAAATGAGATTGAAAAAAAAATCAGGCACTATTTCCAGGGTCTCAAAGAGATAAGTCAATTAACACATTTAGGTTAAGATCCTTCAAGAAGTAGGAGTATCATAGCAGACTGCCCATGTTGTTCCATATACCCCCCATTATTTGTGAATGTAACCCAAACTTGTTCTTATTGGGATTGAACAGAATCAAAAGCTGAACACTAAAATACTGCACTACATCATTTTGGCAGCAAGAATACTTTATGCCCAAAAGTGGAAGATTGCAATTTTTCCTTCTTGAGAAAACTGGATAATAAAAATGCTAGAAATGGCAGAAAAAGAACCTTTTATTAATTATATTTAAAAGAAAGAGAATGTGCCGTTACTTGTGGGGTTTGAAGATTTACATGAAATACATGAAATTAGAAGATGAAAGGTGAGATCTTATGTTTAGTGTGATAAGAGGAACAACACAAGAATGCACTTAATATGTTTTTGAGAGGGGAGGCAGGAACTCCATTTTAAACTTTCTTAATTTATTTTTTTTGAAACATATCTTTTGTTTTATTGTAGGGAGGAGGAAGGGGATTTAGAGGAAAAATAATTAAGTAGGATTGAAATAGTGATATATATATATATATATATATATATATATATATATACCAAGGTGTAAAATGGAACACTTCTACTGAAAGCAACAACAAAAAGAGTTACCTTTGCAATGGAAAACATTATCAAAGGCCACTCAACTGTCATCATCTTTGTATTGTGTTTTGAGTGCTCCATTTTTAATGACACGCCACACACAGAGAAACAAGCCGCAAGCTTGTCTCGGAGCATTTCATTTCTTGGAGACACCAATGAGAACATACATGTTTCAAAGGACACACCCTTTAAATAGGATGCAATTTGCTAGGTATATCATTATGGCAGTGATTAATGTATTTTACAAGGAACAAATTATACATCACAAGAGTAATCTCATTCCTATCATAGACTCATTTTGCTAACTGCCAATTACAAAGCTTTATTGAAACCGAGAAAACCCACAAAGGCCAGGCAACTTTGTTTTATGGGACCAACTTTTGGCAAAATGCTGGGTTACAACAGTGCATCACTTGAAACATTACACCACAGGGAAGACAGAAACCACCAACTGTTAAACACATCAGGACCGGTACAATTATTCTCATGAAGATTATCCAATAATCTTCTAGCCTCAAGTGGGAACACATGAAATGCTTATCTAAGGAGTTCAATGGGATCAAGACTTTAATTATACTGCCATTCAAATCAGCTAATTTTCCTCATGTTAACATTTTATAACAGAGGAGAGAACCATGAGGCCATCAAGAGGTTGCTTAACAACATGTCCCAGCACCCTACCCATCCTAGTCAGTAGAGCCAATGGTGAGGAATGCTGAGGATTGCAGTATATTTTCCACGTCTGAACTGGCCAAATTTGATGGGAAGAGGTATTCACAGTGGATAGGTGATCATATTCTACCTGCCTCTTTTTGTTTTTAGCATGCTGTTAAAGACAAAAAGACTTTCAGGGGAAAAAGGATAAAATCAGTGTTGCACAGTGGTCTGAATGTTGAGCTATGACTCTGGAGACTAGGCTTCAAATTTCGTTGACTGTCCTCACATAACACTCCGAAGACGGGGTAGCTAAGAAGTACAGAAACATTTCAAAATTCATAAATTTTAACTTTTAGAATTGGTTATAGTTAGGTTGAGTATCCCTTATCTAAAGAGTTTTGGACCAGAAGCATTTTGTATTTTATTTTAAATTTTGGAATGGAATATCTCATATACATGCATAATAAAATGTCCTGGAGACCGGGCACAAGAATAAACACAGGATTGCTTTGTGGCAAAGAAGGCTGAAGACCTTGCAAAACTACAGCTCTTGGGATTCCATAGCACTGAGTCATGATAGTTTAAGTAGTGTCAAACTGCATTAATTATACAGTGTAGCTGTTCCTCCGAATATGCTCAGTAATAGGTAACTGATGGGAAACTTGCTATGTTACATGGACAGTTAGTGAACACTAGATATGTGCACAAGTTTTTTTCCTTCGTTTCCTTAGTGCTATTGTTTTGTTTCAACCATTTGTCTACACAAAACAAATGATGACATTTTCATAGGAAACGAGAGATGACACAAAAATGAAAGTCACTAGCTACTCTGGGAATCTAAGCTGAGCCTGGGAGAGGAAAGACTCCGCATTACATCTGATGTGTGCCAATGGGTGTTAATAATAATAATAACAATAATAACAATTGTACTCTGAGGAAGATCCAAACGTTTTAAAAGTTGGTGGGCTAAAAGCGATCGAAATGCCCTCTGTGTGTGGTGATTTTCACCCCTCTAGCCCAAAAATCTAGGGGGAGGGATGAGCCTCAGAAGCCTTCCCATTGCCTCCAATGGCACAAAAATGTTCATGTTTTTCATTAGCCAGATGAAAATTTGTGTCATATAGGTGGTCCATTTTCGTTAGCGGGAACCAAATATGAAAATGAGGTGACACGAATGAAACTACACAAAACGAACAGCAATTCCATACAAAAGCACAACACTAGTGAACACTCTTGACTATTACCATCAAAAAAGTAACTAGACATGAAAAAAACTTGTGACAAATAAAATGTTATTTCCATACTTTTGACAAAAGTGTAAGCCTATGTGGCTTTAAGTTGCTTTTTAACCTCCAGTGACTTCAAGAATTTCATTATTTCTTCCTAGGAAAGGAATAGTCAGAGGTGGTTTAACATTGCCTTCATCTGAAATATTGACCACAGACTATATCATTCCTTATCTTCACTTCCAAGATAGATGAGATGTTATTCTTTCACATTAATTTTGAAATTACCGTTTAGTATCTAATCTCTACAGTTCTGCGATTCTTGAAGGACAGCCTAACTAGGAGAAATTTAGTTATGTGCAGGGGGAAAAAACAGATGAAAAGTAGGCTAACTTGTTGGGTTTAAGTAAGAGCTTTTGATTTAGGTGGCAATAAGAACTAAATATTTTCCAGACTGAAAAATGGGGTCTCTATTTAGGTTTTTTTTTATTAAAAAAATAAAAATAAAAAGTAGTCCTTAAGCTGTGTCTTTTTGTCTATTTCTTAATAATTGAGACCTAGCATTCCTAAAAGGAGAATTGGTTACTGCCAAAAATTAACTGACCTTTTTTCTGAAGCACTTCATGCACCTGAATGAAGAACCACAATGAATCTCTATCTTGTGTCCAATGTTCCAACAGATCAGCAGTTGGGCAATGACTGGGCCAGCTATCACATGTGTTTAAGCCATGAATGGTAGGGTCATTTTCAAGCCAGTTGCCAAACCCCTTGTGGCTGCCAGCAAATGTAGAATAATGTTCCATGGTCCTCATTATATGCTTAATACGAATATGTTTCCTTTTCCATATAAATCAGCCTGCATGGAGCAACCAATCGTTCACTGGAAACTTGCTAAATGTAAGTAGAGATGACAAGTTGGAAGCTTTTAAGAAATCATCTGGAGCAGCTGATTTTGATCCTTCAGATGCCATGATCCCTATTTCCCCTATCCCAGCTCCCCAAAAGCTGAGAAAATCTTCCCATGTGTAATTGGAATAATATATTACAATACAAACCCATTTATCTGACTGGCCTGGGAGACATCTAAGATTTCAGAAACTCTGTACTGAAGGACAAAGTGAAACAAACAAACCTCCAAAGACTTTCCTTCCACCAGCATTGAGGTTTAAAAAATTGGCACATATAGCTATACAGTGATTCCCATAATGTCTCCCACAAGAACTGGTTTGCATTTGTAAACTATACAGTGGTAAGAAATGTGCAGCTCTCCAAATGTTTTGGACTTCAAATTCCATAATCTCTTACGACTGACTACGTTATGTAGGGATGATGAGAACAGGGTTTCAAAATATTAGAATGGACTACAGATTCCCTACTCCTTTCTATATCCGTACTTCAGAGATGCAGACATTCCAGTCCCTTCTGACACAGAAAAGCCCCTTTAAAAGAAAATGGAAGGTAGAATCAAAAAGGTTTTCTGTGATAGCTGGCAAAAAGATTGTTTGGAAATATTACTTCTGAGAATGACAAATCCCAGCCAGAGTGGCCATGTTAGATAGGAGACTCTGGGAGCAGTACTCAAAAAAAAAAAAAAAAAAAAAAAAGGGGGGGGGGAAGAAAAAAAAAGGTCCCTTTTCTATAGCTCTGAAATTGCTGGTGCATTCTTCACAATAGCTACTTAGTGAATACAGTAATGTATTATTCATTCCAATAAATAACAAAGTTATTTACTGAGACTTTTTTTTTTTTGCAGAAGATAGAGACTACTGCTCTGTGTCCTAGTCTCTGAAGCAGCAGAAAAACTTGTTCCCTTCTCACCTGGATTCAGCGGGCACAAATGTTAGCTTTCAGTGCTGGTTCCTTACATTGAAAGCTTGAGAAGTATTTCTTTATCATTCTGTTTTTGGTTTTCAGCTGCAATTTGCCTTAGATTCAGTAGCATATTAGCTGATGTGTGCAAAATATGACAAAGGAAAATCCTGGAACCAGCTTGAGGCCAGGACTATACAAACCGCAGAGAACTGATACACTTCAAGGGCTTTCTTTCATACACTTTTGTGGGAGGTTGTCTAGCTTCTGCAATATGAAACTATTTGATTTTTAAAAAAATATTAGCTGATAGTTATAATTGCTCAAATTTAATATTTAGATTTCAGTAAGAATTAGGAATTTTCTGGAGAAAGATGACACAGTTGTCAAATCTGTGCTGATTCCATTTGAATAAAATTGAACGTGAAGTAGATTCACCTTTAAAGATGTGCTTTTATGTTATCAGGAAGATTTAGAAGCAGTTATATACAGGCAGTCCCCAAGTTACAAACAAGATAGGTTCAGTAAATTTGTTTTTAAGCTGAATTTGAATGTAAGTTGGAACAAGTATATTTTAAGTCTAATTCTGGCCAAACATATATATTTGTTCACTTTAGATAGCATAGGGAAGGGTTAACACCTCTGGACACTTCCAGGCAGTACTAAATCACGAGTTTTAAACAGGGGCAAAACATCCCAGGACTTCAGAAGATGTCCACATACAGACCTCTTAGTCCTGGGATTTCTGCCTCTGTTGTCCAGACTTGCTGCTTTGTTCTGAGATTTAGAGGCTTCCAAGATGGCCACCGCAAGACTTTCACTGGAAACCTCAGCAGCTTTTTTTAAAAAAGGCCTGGGATGCAGATATATTGATACAGTATGTGGATATACAGATATGTGGATATCTGCAAAGGTTCTGTTCTTTATCCTGACCAGAAAAGCTGTGCCCTCCAGATGTTTCATGAAGTATCTGCCACACAAACAAATCTCATGGGGTAGGAACAAAATTCCCCAAGTCAGCACTGCACAATGAAACAGGAACACACACTTTCAGGCCAGGAACAGAACTTTGTCATTATTAACACTTTTTAGAGCCTGGCTGCCTGGCCATCTGTCCAGACAGATTTGGTTGTGTACTTGTGGCATGGAACAATAGGGTTCCTGGGTTATACATGGCTGTTCCTATTAGCCACCTGCATGACCTTGGCTCTCAGTATTTACATTTCTCTACAGCACATTCATGTCCCAACAGCCAGTAGAAAGTTTTTGCCATTTACTAAACTGTACCCATGTTGTCAGTATACACCTAATGAGGAACCAACATATATAACCCGGCAACATCATCCTGTTGTTCCCTGCCACAAGTACACTACAAAACCTGTCTGCACAGATGGCCATTCAACAAGGTCTGACTAATTACAGCAAAAATATCATTCTGTTCCTGATTTGAAAGTGTCTGTTCTTGTTTCATTGTGTACTACTTAATGTGAAAGTACTTGTTGCACCCCAGGAACTTCATTTTTCTGCCACAAACTTCATTAAACAGCTGAAGGAAAAAGTTCCTCTTCCAGGACAAAGTTTTTGCCTTCTACTCAAGTGTCACCTTCTTTTTTAGGAACTGACCAATCAGGAACAAACATCTAAAACCTGAGAACAAGCCCAGATCTAAAAAATAATAATCTGTGATTTCCAATTGCAGGGACATACAGACATATGAAGATCTGGATATTTGGCTGAAAACTGCGATATTCCTGCACCTGGAAATTTTGCATTTTTTGCCTTTTGTACTAATTGCAACTGGGTTTACAGGGAACGGCGTCTGGCCACCCTCCTGTTTTCTGTGGGAGCTCCTGGGATAAAGGTACTGTCTGGACGGGCCCTCTGTGGTGCTTTTATTTTTGCTGTGTGACCCTGTTCAGAAGATTTCACCTCACTTTTTGTCCCCGTGATAATTGGATTTTGAAAAATGTGGCTTGTCGTGGAAACAAGGACTGGCGGTAAAGCTTCAGTGGAGACACCTTTTCCCCACGATAATAACTCTTTAAGGAGTGAATTTCCCTTACTAGGGGTAGTTTTCACTCACTTTGTGTTATCTCACCCCATTCGTAACTATGGGTCATTTGTAAGTCAGACCTCGGGGCTTGCCTATATGTCTTTATTCATTGCATTCTTGTTACTAGCATGGAATGCTATGCACAGAGTTCCTCCCTATTAAAGCAAGAATGGGAATCATGTGCCCCTCCCGATGTTGTTGGGTCCCAGCTTTGCTCACCATTGGCTATGCTGGGTAGAATTAGAAGTTTTGCAGTCCATCAACATCTGAAGAACTGCTCCATTCCTGTTTCTACTTCAAGAACACTGTTAGGTGTCTTACTATTATTTTGGTTCAAAGCAGATATTGCTTCTGGAGATGGATGATTACTATTTTCCAATCCACCGTGAGAGTCTTCTTGCACATGGGAAAATGCAGACATGTTCAAGACAAGCAAAGTCTGGTGGTTTTACGGTATTAAAATAATTGTGGCTAAGCTGGAGTTGAGTTGCAATTCCACTGTCTGGAGAGGAAACTTTTTGGTTCCTTTAGATGTCTTCTTTCTCTCTATCCCTTTCTTACAGCATTGGAAATGAATTTGAAAGGTGAAAACATGGAGGAGTACAGGACTTTAGCTGTGACATAGGGTTGTGATGTGTCCACATTATGTCTTTTTCTTTCTCCACCCCCGGCCAAAAGCACAAGCATGACATTTATTATCTTATTATCATTTCTGATTTTTTGTAAAATAGTACAATGGAAGGAAAGTTGCTAAGATGGAAGAAAAAAGCTGGACTTTGCTCATTGGCAGCTCTACTTTCCTGTAATAAAAAATCACAGTATTTTGGGAGTTCTTTTTAAAACTGATTTCTTTTTAACAGAGACACTCTAATTGACAGTCAGAATCAAAATAATAACCATTCATAAAATAAAGAAATAGAGAAAAGAAAAAAGAGAAAAAGAAAAGGAAGGGGAAAAGGAAAACAAGACATATAGCTTAAACACAACGGGGCTTGGACTTTGCCATCCTAACTATACAGAAAAAAAGGAAAAAAAGGAAAATATTATTACAGGCACAACTAAATAATCCTTCTAGAATTTCTAGTAATTATAATCGTAAACACATTGTTAGATTTCTTATTGCTCAGAAAATCCACAAATAATTTCCAATATTAAAAAATCATTTGGTTTATCTTTAAAATTTTGG
Organism: Anolis carolinensis; assembly: GCF_035594765.1. NCBI lineage: Eukaryota > Metazoa > Chordata > Lepidosauria > Squamata > Anolidae > Anolis > Anolis carolinensis. Next base: position 150,593,784 of record NC_085841.1, on the reverse strand, counting down.
GAAATCAGACTAACTCAGAAAATTTAACAAGCCATTTTTCTGTCATTGATGCTTCAGTTCACATCCAGGTTTGAGCAAACAATACTCTTGCTGTTATTATCAATCAAAGAAATAATCTGTATTCCTAATCAATTTCTTTATCCACAATACCCTGCAAAATCATTTTATTAACATGTAGATTTTAGATCAATAACTTTTTTCCAACTTACAGACCCACCACATGTGGAAAAAATAGCCCTCCTTATATTGACTTCCTCAACATTGATTTGAAATGCTAAATATGTTAATTCTCTTAACATATTTATTCTTTACTTCCATATGTTTTCTTATTTCTCCAAACTGGCTTGAGAAGATATTGATCTCTACAAAGGAGAATAGCCATTTATCTAGCCATCTCTATTTTAAATAAGTAAATACCATATAATCTAGCATCAGTGATTAGATTTGATGTGAATACATGACTCCTATGTATCAAATACTATAGTCCTATACATGACTAGCTTGAAATATGTCCTACTGATTTCAATGAGACAGTTTTGGTGACTTGGAAAAAATGTTAATTAAATATTGAATTCTAAAAGAGTGAGGATAACCCTCTGGCCCTGGTTGTGTTTTGGAAGGATTTGGGGCAAGACGTTTCTCATGGATTCTTGGTCTGGGAGGATCCATTGCCTTTCTTCTGTTTTCATTACCTATTCACTTGCTCTCTTCCTCTGGATCCAATTTGTACAACTAGGGCCCCTTCTACACTGCCAATTAAACCAGGTTATCAAAGCAGAACATCCACTATCTGATTTGAACTGGATGATTTTAGGGCCCTTCCAGACAGGCCTCTATCCCAGGTTTTCTGTTTATCCCAGATTATCTGGCAGTGTGGACTCATATAATCCAGTTTAAAGCACAAAACCTGGGATCAGATCCTGGGATATAAGAAATGACTGGAAGGACCCTGAGGCCCCTTCCAGACAGCTGAATAAAATCCCATATTATCTGCTTTGAAGTGTGATATATGGCAGCGTGGACTCAGATAACCCAGTTCAAAGCAGATATTCTGGGTTATATGGCTGTGTGGAAAAGTCACGGGTTATATGGCTGTGTGGAAGGGCTCTGAGTCTACACTGCCATATAATCCAATTCAAAGCAGATAATATGGATTTTATACAGCTGTGTAGGAGCAGCCTAGGTGATCCCAAAGCAAATGGAAAGTGATATTCTGCCTGGTCATTCTGGCCAGTCTTCCCATACTTATAGAGGGGAGATGAACAAGCAGCAATGGCAGGGGACACCCCGTAGGAGTATGATCCTCAGGTGTCAAAGGAAGTTTACATCTCGAGTCAGCCTTGTATAAAATGCAATGTAATACAAACAAAGTAAAGGAAAACATCTCAATCCTGAGCAGAGCAGTTTCTAGAAATAAAAATGACTACAAGAACTTTCATTAGAAGCAGAGTTAGGTAAACAGAAAGAAATTCTGCTGTTGGAAGAAGAAAATAGGAAAAAGAAACAAATGCTCATAGCCCTCATTGTTTTACAACAGATTCATGGAAAGTGTTTATGACCTCAAACTGCCTATCCAGTAAATCTGACCTAAACCACAAAAGCCAAAAGAGCTTCAGGTGGCTCGTAATTTAATGGCTGCATAAGAATCAAAAGGAGGAATGGTATCCCTACAGAAATGAAAAGGAATGGAAACTGACGAGTGGTTATTTAAACACAACACTGAGGAATCTTTTTTTCCTTTTTGCTCCATAAGAAATAGCACTGATTCAAATGAAACGATGACTCACAGGATGCTCATACAACTTTTAGAACAAAATTATGTATGATGTTGAAAAACTTCATAGGAGGGTTGTGGTCCCCCTGTTTCATGATATAGGCTGGGAGCCTCAGTGGCACAATGGGTTAAACCCTTGTGCCAGCAGGACTGCTGACTGAAAGGTCGCTGTTCGAATCTGGGGAGTGGGGTGAGTTCCCATCTGTCAGCTCTAGCTTCCCATATGGGGACATGAGAGAGGCCTCCCACAGGATGGTAAAACATCAAGTATCCAGGCATCCCCTGGGCAATGTCCTTGCAGATGGCCAATTATCTCACACCAGAAGCAACTTGCAGTTTCTCAAGTCACTCCTGATACAAAAAAAATGATACAGGCAGTCTCCAAGTTACCAACAAGATAGGTTTTGTAGATTTGTTCTTAAGTTGAATTTGTATGTAAGTCAGAACAAATACATTTTTAAAGTGTAACTCCAGCCAAAAACATGTATTTTTTAGCTTTGGATAGCACAAAGAAGGGTTAACACCCCTGCAGTGTTTGTTTTGCTGTCTGTGCCCCTGTTCAGAATATTTCACCTCACTTTTTGTCCCTGTGAGAATTGGATTTTGAAAAATTTGGCTTGTTGTGGAAACAAGGATTGGTGATAATGCTGCAGTTGAGATGCTTTCCCCCATGATAACACTTTCATAAGTGAATTTCCTTTTCTAAGGGCAGATTTATCTCACTTCCTGTTGTCTCCCCCTTGTTCTTGACTATTAGTCATTTGTAATTTGGATGCTTGTAACTCGGGGACTGCCTTTACTAGAATCTGGCATCCTCTAATTAATATGAATAAGAATATTCATTGAATGTTTACTTCTTGGGAAGAGAGCAATGACCAATCTCGATAAAATAGTGAAGAGTATAGTGAAGAGCAGAGACATCACACTGGCAATGAAGGTCCGCATAGTCAAAGCAATAGTAACTTATGGTTGCGAGAGCTGGACCATAAGAAAGACTGAACGAAGGAAGATAGACAATTTTGAACTTTGGTGCCGGGGGAAAATCCTGAGAGTGCCTTGGACCGCAAGAAGATCCAACCAGTCCATCATCCAGGAAATAATGCCCGACTGCTCACTGGAGGGAAGGATATTAGAGGCAAAGCTGAAGTATTTTGGCCACATCATGAGGAGACAGGAAAGCTTGGAAAAGATCATGATGCTGGGGAAAATGGAAGGAAAAAGAAAGAGAGGCCGACCAAGGGCGAGATGGATGGACGGTATCCTTGAAGTGACTGGCTTGACCTTGAAGGAACTGGGGGCGGCGACGGCCGACAGGGAGCTCTGGAGTGGACTGGTCCATGAAGTCACGAAGAGTTGGAAATGACTATGCGATTGAGTAGCAGCAGCAGAGACATCACACTGGCAACGAAGGTCAGTTAAAGCAATTGTATTCCCCGTAGTAATCCCCGTATTCTCCGTAGTAACCTGTGGATGTGAGAGCTGGACCATAAGGAAGGCTGAGCGAAGGAAGATAGGACGCTTTTGAACTTTGGTGCTGGAGGAACATTCTGAGAGTGCCTTGGACCGCAAGAAGATCCAACCAGTCCATACTCCAGGAAATAATGCCCGGCTGCTCACTGGAGGGAAGGATATTAGAGGCAAAGATGAAGTACTTTGGCCACATCATGAGAAGATAGGAAAGCTTGGAGAAGAGAAAGATGCTGGGGAAAATGGAAGGAAAAAGGAAGAGGGGCCGGCCAAGGGCAAGATGGATGGATGGTATCCTTGAACGTTGAAGGAGCTGGAGGTGGCGACAGCCTACAGGGAGCTTGGGCGTGGGCTGGTCCATGAGGTCATGAAGAGTCAGAAGCGACTGAACAAATAAACAACACCAAGAATATTCATTGAAAGACACAGGGAAGTACTTCTCAACACAATGCTCCAAGGAAGGACATCTTGACACACTATTGGAACTTGAGCAATAGTTGATGAACACTAGCTGAGGTTGCTTGCAAAGGAGATGAGGCAAATTCATATGTGGTGGCATAGAGTTTTGAATGTTTGACTACAAGTCTGGAGATTATGGTTGGAATCTCCACTTGGTCATGAAATTCCATTGGATAACCCTGAGCAACTATCTGTCATGGCCAAATGGAGATTCAAACCGTGGTCTCCACAACCCTTGCCATAAAGTGGCCTTTGGGTCACCATAAGTCAGAAATGACTTAAAGGCACACAACAATAAATGCGGCCAATGGCTATTGATCATGATGCCCCTGTTCTGTGCTCCTGTTCAGAACATTTCACCTCATTTTTTGTCCCTGTGAGACTTGGATTTTGAAAAATTTGACTTGCTGTGGAAACAAGGATTGGACATAAAGCTATCCCCCATGATAACACTTTCAGGAGTGAAAGGAGTGAAAACAAGGAGGAGGTTTGCCATTGTAGTCACATCCTTCTTGCTGGCTTCTTGGAGACATACAGTTGGCCATTGTGTTACCAAAGTGTCACAATAGATAGACTATGGTCTGTTTCACCAGGTTTCTTGTGTTCTTATTTAAAAAACTTAAGTATCTGTTATTTATTGATTGATCAAACATGAAGCAATGCATTACTATTCTTTTATTCTCTGTTTATTGGTTGGATAGGGTATACCTAGTCCTGGGATAATTCATGCAATTATCCTCCCACAACTGCATGCCGCATTATCACAGGATGTCTACGCCCTACACCGCTGGAGAAATTATACTGTTTAGCTAATAGCCAGTATTGCACCACCTGACATCTGCCAGCAAGTAGCAGCCTGTAATGAAAGGACCAAGGCATTAACATCTCCGGCCTATCCTCTGTTCAGATACCAGCCAGCATGCCAACACCTTAAACCAAGAAACAGCTTCCTAAGATCCACAGAGATACTTGCAGGAACACCTCAGCAAGTGAATGTCCAAAAATGGCAGGCTAAAACCTGGAACCACAATCCATGGTTAATATCAGATGAGAACCCCCCCCCCCCCCCCTCCAGGCACACAGAAGATGGAATGACTTGGAAGGTGCTAAACAGACTGCACTCTGGCACCACAAGTTGCAGAGCCAATCTAAAAAAAAATGGATACAAAGTGGAGTCCACAACATGCAAGTGTGGAGGAGAGCAAACCACAGACCACTTCCTACAATGCAACCTGAGTCCTGCCACATGCACAATGGAGGACCTTACAGCAACACCAGAGCCACTCCAAGTGACCAGCTACTGGTCAAAGGAAATCTAGTATAATGCCAAGTTTTTAACTTTGTGTTTTTAAACACATTATAACTGTATCCTCAAATCACTTCTGACACAATAGTTAAACAAATAAATAAAACAAAATCTTCCCACATTTTGAGATTTGGAGATTAGAGGTTTGTTTGTTTGTTTGTTTATTTTCCGTAGTAAGTAACTATGGTCAAGAGATAAGGTTCAGATCTTGTGTCTGGCAACACCTAGCAAAACCATAAAATTCTAATAAGGTCACACTAACTTTTGTTTTACGATGTGATCAAGAGTTTGAGCTCTTGAATAATGTTTTATTCTAAGAAACCTCAACATTGTGTAAACTGTTGGGATCCTCCAAACTGCTTTTAAAAGGAGATGAGTGTTTAATTCCACCCCTTCTAGTTTTCAGCCTAAAGGCTGGAATGTCGGTTACATCAGTTGTAAATCATGGAAATATCTAGAGCCAAACATGCAGAGTAGGTGTAAGTGAGAAGTGAATAAGATTTTTTTTTTAAAAAAAACGAAATAAAAAATAAAATTCAGACTCATTTATTTCTTCCTGTTCCTGGTAATCTGTAAAGAGACAGTATATATTGATCTCTGGCTACCAACCAAACTGAAGAAGACTGAAGAGATCAAAGGACTACTAGAACATTTTTGTATTTTTCAGAATAATGTGCATTTGGCACTTAGACCTGCTGATAAGGATTAAAGATATCTTTTTAATGGATATTTTATTCTCTTGACAAAAGCTGTTAGAGATTTGAAAGTAACACCAACCTAATTTGCCCCTGGTACATTTAAAATGTACACAGATAGAGAACAAGCACTATTTTGATTCATTTTTGTGACATTCTCCAGATGAATCTTTGCATCCCACCCTTTTGGAGGTTGTTCAAAAATTAGAAATGAACAAACTTAAAATGAAGTGGGAAAGGGACTGGGAGTTAAATGTTTAGTGCTAGGCCTGCCTTTTTTCAAATTTACCCATTTGTTTCATTTCCAGGGAACAGGGGAGCTATTTTTCTTTCATTCATTTTTTTTAAAAAAAATACTGCTTGAAGTAATCCTACAGAAAGTGTATCACAGCAGTGGTGGCATACAGTGGGGTTCCCAAAGGAAAGGTTAGTTCTTTTGTACTGATTTATTACTGTTTTAGACAGTTGCATGTGGCTTGGATAAGATCCAAAACCTGCCAGAATCTGGTCCTTTGGCTTCTTCTGTACAATGTGTTGTAGACCCATCTCTTTTTGCCAGGTTTTTTGATATTTCAGCACTGGACATGGGTAATTCAATCTCCCTGCCCCCCAAAAGCAGAAATGTTCAGAAGCTGCAGAATCCATATATGCCAGATTTGACATGGAGGGCCACTCTTAGTCTTCTCTGTATCTGGTTTCTCAGTGGGAATATAAATAACTATTATTAGTTCATTTTTTGCCAGCAATCACTGCATATTGCCACTAAGGATTTAAACTAAATTTCTCTCCCCATTTTGGTGGTAGTTCTACCTTCACACCATCCCAATAGTGGAAAGAAGAAAGGAAGGCAAAGAACATGGCAGAGGCAGTTCTAAAATACATGGCCAAAACTACCACTATTTCATTCTTCAGTCTCTTTTTCCCACAGAAAGTTCACCTTTCCTGCAGGTGCAAGCAGCCGATCAGTCATGAATTATAGTACAATTATAGTACAATCCCATACACATGGTTTCATTTATCTACATCCAACAAAATGTGTCCTCACTAGATTTTCTAAGTTCTCCAGCATGATTCTAGGGTATTCTTGGCCAGAAGTCCTTCATTTCAATAATATTTGCTATTAGTGTGCATCTGTATTTCCACATCAAGCGCAAGCACATATCCTTCATGGATGTGGGGCTGTACTTTATTGAGATAAAAGGGGGGAAAGAAGGGCAAGGGGGGGAAAGATGGAAAACTAAATAACAGTAATAGTGAAGTGGCTATTCCATGAGCCTGTGTGATATAGCAGACCATGCATTTACTCTCCATCTCCTTGCTCCTTCCTTCCACCTTCCCACGCTATTGATGCTGCCTCCAAACCAAGTGAAGAAGAAAAAGGACTTGCTTCTTGAATGACTATGTTCCCAGCAGAACCTGGCTATTTGGAAAGGGAATCAGGTATCTGGACAAATGTCCACAATTTCCATAGTTAACCCTTTCCCCTCTCAGAGACATCTGCAGGCTGAAGATGGGCTAGACCTGTCCCACCCACTCCCTTTGTGGAATATTCAGACATGGAGAGGAGTGGATATGGGTAAGACTCTAATTCCATGTTGACAATTTCTTGTTGCAACACTATGCAAACAATGAAAGCTGGCATGGCCCTCAGTGAAAATGAGTTTGACACTAGGGCTGTGCACAGCTCTGTTTTTTAAAGCTGGCTCTGGATGATTTGGCATTTTTGAGAGCCAGATTCCCCTGTAACAGCATAGATGGCGTGCCCATGTTTTTTTCGGCTGCAACAAAACACGCAGCAGCTCAAAAGGGCTGCTTTCAGTTTTTTCAGCTACACGTGGAGCACAAAGAAGCAGCTGCATGCATGCACATGGGGTTTCCCTGTGTCAGGATTTACCCAAAATGCACACCCCTATTTGGCACCCCTGCACTAAGAGATCTGGGTATCTCTCCATTCTGAGTCTCATTTTAAGCCTCCCTGCTTCCCCATTTTTCTTTCCCCAGACATGTTTGGCATGTACAGTATGTGCATGTGAATACTGTGACACCATGAATTTCATTGGGTTGTTTTAATCACATAATAGGTGCTTTTGTCATTGCCTTTCTCTGAGATGTAGTATACAGCCCCTCATATCTCTTGGTGATCCCTCTTATAAGTACAGATTGAACATCCATCATCTACAATTCCAAAATACCCCCAAATCTGAAATTATCCACATGGATAGCTGAAACAGTGACACTTTGCTTTCTGGTAGTTCAATGAATACATATACTCACACTTTGTTTCATACACAACATTATTCAAAGTATTGTATGAAATGATCTTCAGGCTTTGTATATGACATTTGTATGAAACATAGATGAATGTTACGTTTAGACTTGGGTCCCATCTCCAAGATATCTCATTATGTATATATATGTAAATACAGGTATTCCAAAATTTGAAAAACAAATCCAAACACTTATGGTCCCAAGCAACTCACCCTGCACCCACCATTATTGATCCTGCTTAGCTTTTATGATTATATGGGATCTGCTGCCTTCGATAGCTTTTATCAAACCTCATAAGATAGGAAATGTGCTGCCCTCAGTGCTAAGTCTCCCAGAAACAACATTTTTTTAGGGCTTGTGAAACAAATAATTTCTCAGCTAGCAAATACTGCAGCAGACTTTCTTATTACTGCATCTACCATATATGTTTCAGCAGAAAAGGGAAGAGGGCAATAGGAAGGCCTGAAAGTAGTAGCTGGTTGAACTAACTGAAAGCTGCAATTAATTATATGTGAAGCTAATCTCCTAGTATGGGATTTTTAGCAAAATAAATAAATAATGCAATTAAGTGGTAATAAGAAGTGTAAATACTTATTACAAGTACTTTGCTGGTTTTGCTTGATGGGTAAGGTGTATTTTTATGTGTTGTTGAAGGCTTTCATGGCCAGAATCATTGAGTTGCTGTGAGTTTTCCAGGCTGTATGGCCATGTTCCAGAAGTATTCCCTCCTGACGTTTTACCCACATCTATGGCAGGCATCCTCACAACCTCTGAGGATACCTGCGATAGATGTGAGTGAAACATCAGGAGGGAATGCTTCTGGAACATGGTCATACAGCCTAGAAAACTCACAGCAACCCAGTTTTTTTTTTTAGATTTTATAGATTTGTGTGAGAGGTAGTCCTTTCTTTTTAATGTGTTAGATAAATACTGTTTGGGGAAAGAATAATAGTTTTTAAAAAAGTGATGTTTATATGCAGGCATTTTGTCAGTGCACTATGTAGTCATTTTTAATATTGAAGTGTTCAGATTCAGTTCATAATTAAACTGAACTAGAGAAAAGTGTGCAAAATCATGTTTTTCACATTACTACAGGACACTGACAGCATGACCAATCACAACTCAATTTCTTTCTTCATAGTTGGAATAATAGACCAGTTTTTGTTTCTTCTGCATTTTACTACAGCTGAAAAGTATAATGTATTGACTCATAAGCCTTGTCCTACTTTTCTCTCTAGATCTATAGAACTGCTATTGAAATAGCATTTGCCCGCCCCTAGTGAACTTTACAGAAGACTGTGCTGCTTAAAATATGCTCCAGAAATTTGAAGGACAATATTTCTTGTGTGTTCCCTACCGAGGAGGGCTATGTTTGCTTGCCACTCTCAAAAGGCTGCCTTTTTTGCATTTGTTTTAAAATCTTCAGGAGAAAAAGCAGAACTGCAATATTTGCTTGGAAACAGAAGTGATGAAATAACCCCATGCTACAGCTTTAGACAGCTGCACAAACAATAGCCAAAAATAAAAGAGAAGCTTGTAAAGCAGGTGTATAAACAGGCTCACCTGGGTATATGGTCACCTATTGTGAGGGTTGGAATTGATAATGGCAGCAGGGAAGAAAAAGAATGGTGGGGGACAAGGCAAGTCAACAAGGTCCAGAAACAGTATTAATTATTTAATGGGAACCCTGTTGCTCTTCAGAGCAGTGCAGACTCAGCCGAAGAACTATGCTTCTCAACAATGCCTTCATTGGCTCCCACTATGTTCAGAAAGGCTTCCGAAAGTTGGAGTGGCAGAAATGAAAGAAACAGAGTTAGGAATAAGAACCCAGTCCATGATGGATTAAATAGAACCCAGTTCATTAAGAACTTTTTTGGACTATTACTCCCCCCACCCATGTTCTAAATCACTATTCAAAACTTGTTTGGTAATTGGCAATATTAAGCCAGTGTTTGATTTATGATAGAACAATTATATCTCTAACATACCATCTTGGAAGATCTGAAAAAAGAATTATTTTGAGTGTGCATCAATAAATGTCTTTGCAGGGGTAACTTCCTGAAAAATTTCAGAAATGTTGCCTAAATATAGGAATCTACAGTTATTTTGATCAACCCATACAGTTAGCTCATATACAAGTCCCATTCCAAATTATTAGTTTGTTACACTAACAAGAGTTGCTCATTGTACTGTAAAATGAAAGTTTGAGATAGCCTTTGCTAGGGTTAAGACTTCCACCAATATTACAAGATCCTGGAGAACTATATTCTTTACAACCTAGGCGCTAATTTGTTAATTATATGCTTATGTCATCAAATTGAGATCCTCACCCCATGCAAAGTCAAGTTTTATGAGCATTCTAAAAGGCCAGCTCCATGCTCTACATAGGGGAAGGCTGCCATTTGGATAAACAAAATAATTGTCCCAGGGCATCAAGCTGCTTATTCAGAAATCAGGTTTTTGTACCAAAGGCTGTATGGAGATGTATGTGGATGTGTTAGCTGCCCAAGATCCACCATTTGATCCATCACTTGAGCTCACTAGCCTAAATGCTATTCTTTCTCTACATATCTCAAATGGCTTAGTGTAATCTCTTCTGTAAGCTTCCTATGCTCAGAAAAAGTAGGGTATAAATAAAATAATGAATAACTGGATGAATGTTCATCATTGGCCATTCTGTTCTGTATACTAAGGCTGTCTGGGCAGAAGTTGAACCAGATTACATTTGAGCCAGGAGTCTGTCTCCCGCTATATATACCAAGTTGGCAAGTAACATGGCATACAAAGTTCAGACCTCCTCTAACATTTGGCTTTTGCATAATCTCTCCTCACTGACTGTGTTACCTGGGGTGGATGTTTCACTCTCTAATTCAGCAGAGAATGAACATCAAAATATTATGATTTCTGAAAGCCAATAAGAGATTTCCTTTCATAGCCATTGCTAGTCTCCTAGGTTGACTTTTGAATGTTTCTTCCCTTTGTCGGTCCTTGAGTTAGAGAGAAAAGGTCTATATTCTTCTCCCTACATTTTCATTTTTGATGGTGTTTTATGCATACAGTACACATACCCACACAAATATGTTGTTGTAAAGAAAAAGCTGGCTAAGATCCTTCATCATGCATTAAGATGTGTTACTTTACAGAATCACACCCCTGTCACAACAAAGCCATGTTGGAGAACAGTAGTGTTGTACAACTGGGTAGGAGGCAAGACATCCTATTGCACAAAAGGGCTTTCTTTGCATACTAGCGGAAAAATTCAGAAACCGAGAGTGCCTGTTGCCATGGACCCGATCTAAAGCCAAGATCTATTCAGCAAAAAGGCCATAGTAAAGGCAGCACCAGCAGCAGTGGGCCTGGAAATGGTGGGTGGCACTGATGTCTGCTGTATCATTGTGCAAAGGCAGCTTGCAGTGCAAAGTGCCATGCCATTGCACATTTTCCCACAAGTAGGATGTCTGCAGTGTTTGTGCAATGGCCCTGATGGCTCAGCTATAGTCTTGCTTCCCTTCTGTGAATACAACTGTTGCTCAATGGTGCAATTGTTCTCAGTGGTACATTTGGGAATTTCCCACAATTGACTCATAACTCAGTTTACAACACTGTAAATTTGCAACAGGATATCATCCATGACCTTTTATGCAAAATTGGCATACATACTCAGCATTGCCTTGGTGTTGGAGGGGCCTCTGCCCTCCTGCTTTCATCCATTCTTTCTCTGTCTTTCCTTCCCAAACCTTATACCTTTTCCCTCTTCCTTTCTCTTCCTTCCTTTCTTCTTTCTCTCCTTGTCCTTTCCTTTCTTTCCCTTCTTTTTCTCTTTCATTCCCTCCGTTCTGCCTCCCCCTCATACACATGTCCCCTTTCACAGTGACCTTACAAAGGGCCACTTCACCTAGTAAGAGCCAACCCTCACCTAGCAAGAGCCAATCTAGTGACATCACAGAGAGGAACTTCACCTAGCCTTTGTGGTACAAACAGACAAACATTCATACATACTTTGACTAATAGATATAAAGATAGACAAATAGAATTGGAGGGAAAAGGTTTTTAATTAGATGATGATGATGATGATGATGATGATGATAATAATAATATAAAACTTTATTTCTATTCTGCCCTATCTCCCCGAAGGGAATTAGGGTGGATTCCAACATACAACAGCAAACATTCAATGCTTCCATGAAAACAAACAAATAACTAAATAAAGTCCCAGAAAACCCCCACATCTGAACACAGCATTAACACTTAACATCAAATGAAACCTAACAACAGTGAATTAAACCTAACATCAATAAATTGAACCAAAATAGTAAGACAAAAATTATACAATGACATAAAATCTGAACAGACATCCACATTAATTTACAGAAGCCAACTGGAGTACACAAAGTTGTGTAGGTTGGCTGTGTGGCCAATGGTGGTAAACTACAAGCAAATTTTTTCAGGAAATAACATTTACTGAAAAAGGTACAGAGAAAATAACTTTTCTCAGTAAATAACATCTAAAAGTAACATTATTCTTTTTTTTTAAGAGACAGAGATTTCAATGTTCTTTTATTCTGAAAGAAATTCTTCCTCAAATGGAAGAATGATGATTTACAATAAAATACCCGGGTCTGGCTCTTGGAAGTGGTATTTTTGGGCAGCTTGCCAAGTCCTCAGCACAGTTGTCCAACACAGATTTAAGAAGTTACCTCTTTTTTTCTGCACTACAGTTTCCAGACATTTCCAGTCACCATGGACAGTGGTGATCATAGCTTGAGATATTGGTTAAGGCAGTCCAAAACATAACAACAACAAATAAGCAGTTTTTCAAAGACCTGAGTAAGTCTCCATTTTTCATTTTCGGTATTGCTCTCTCACACAAGTGAATCCTGTAGGGAAAACATGGATAGTTAAGCCCAACAGTTGCAGCCCATTAAAAGTGTATCTGTCTCAACCAAGAAAGCAAAAGAACAGGTTTGATAATCCCGAGATACTTCATATATTTGGAAGATGTCTGAATTTACTGACGAGAATTTAAAAGCAGTAATTGCTACAGAACAGAAATGCCTTAACAAAATGTATACAAAACGTTGTGCAGATATTCTGGGAAGCTCTAAATGATTTGCAGGGAAAGTGTTCACTAAAGTGTGTTTGTAGGAGGAGGGAGAAAAATGGTACATTATTTTCTTTTCTCCGTAGGAGGGGTGTACACACTTCTTAAGAAGAGGATGAAGGAGCAGTGTCTTGAGAAGCAACTCAAATGTCATACCACTTTACTCCCATTGACTACTTTGAATAAAATGTTATTGCTTGATTGTGTGTATTCTAGGAATATCAGTGAAAAGTGAGGGAGCAGAAGGAGAAGGGAGAAGTAGTAATAGTAGGAATGGAAGACCTTGTCAAAATAGAGAAAGAATTGGGAGCAGGGCGAACAAAGATGCAATTGCAGTCCTGGAATATATTCCCAGCTCCTAGTAGTCCAAGTCAGGCAGGGCCTTGGCTATTGTTAATGAACCTATGGCCTTGCCCTGTCTCTCAGCATCTCTTTCTTTTGTACTCACACCCTACTGCTGTTTCTCAGCCTGAGACTCTTGGATTCTCAGAAGCGACAACACTTCTCATGATCAAAAGCGTAAGAAGGGGAGGAGGTAGGGTGTGTGGGTTAGAAGCTCATGCTGGCTATAATGGACACATCTGGCCTTTGCCATGTTTGTCCATCATATCCAGTGTTTGCTTTGAGCAGCACGGTGGAAAGTTTGGAACAGCATGTGTGAGCTGTGAGGACGTGGGAGAGGAGTCCAAGTGGAAGTCGGCTCACAGGGACTTACTGAAAACCCTGCTAAGCCGGTTCTCTCAACTCTTCACTGCGCAACACCCCCATACTATGTTTATTGCAATTTTCTTTGTAGTCAGATGAATGAAATTGCTTGGAGAGGAATGTTACTCCTAGTGATCATTGTTTTTACAACTTCATAAATCTGCTGATGGTTTGTGTATGGTTTTCAATCAGTAATTGTACAAAGAACTATTGATGTGTCTTGAGCTTCTAGGGAAGTATGCATAGTTGTTTCCATAGTGAGCAATTCATATGGAGGAACCAAATGCTAGAAAGCAAAGAAGCTTTGAATCCAGACATGCTTCCCTGCACAGTTGGTACTTATCATTAGGAAGTTTATTAATGAGTGTAGCATTTGTGAGTTTGCTAAGTGAATTAGGGTGCTTCCAGACAGGCCAGAAAGGTGCTCCAAAACAGGTTTTTAAAACCTGCTTCGGAGCACATTTATTTCCGCACAAGCCACCCAAACCCTGGGCTTTCTTGGGCAGGGTGGCTACATGCCACCCTGATAACAATCAGGATGGCACGCAGTCACCCCAAAATCCCCCAAAATAACTCTTAAAAGTAAAGAAAACTTACCTGGCTCCCATTCAGGTCCTCCTTGCATCCTCCTGGCATGAGGAAATGATGTGCCAGGAGATTGGGGGGGGGGGGGGCAGGAAGAAAATCGCTCCTCACCCCCCATCTCCCAGGAGGACAGAAGTAGGACCTTAATAATGGCCAGATAAGTTTTATTTACTTTTAAAGGATATTTTGGGGGCTTGGGGGGGGGGTTAGACACAATCCTGGACAAAAGGGTTGGGATGGCAAATGCAGATTCACCTCTGTGTAGTCCCAGGAGTGAGTTCCCAGAGGCCCATTATCCCATTGTACCCAGGACTTTTAGAAAGGCTTGGATCTAATGGAGTATTTAATTAATCCGTAATCACTGAGGGTATTCTGAATTAATTTGATTTTACCAGGGGTGTAGGTTGGATATGGACCTATCTGGATGGGCCCTGAGTTCAGCTTTTAATGTGTACCTATGAGGAATTCTTTTCTTATCACCTTTTTTTAATTTCTCCACATTGTCACAATTGATAATTTAGAGATTTTCTTGGTAAGGAAATAAAATTATTCCTTGTAATATAGCTGTAGATCATTAATTACAATAGTTTTATCCCTACTGCAAGAGAAAGTAAGTGTTCCTGGAAAGTATTCTTCTTGTTCCAATGTTCTGTAAAAGAATATTCTGTGGAGAAAAGTATTTTTGGGGAGAATATATATATGGGTTTTATGCAGAAAACCGAGGGAAATGGCCAGAGTTCAAGATCAGACATCTATCTATGAATTCATGGAGGGAACAGAACTAGCTCTGTCTAAAGACTGGGACTTGAAATTAAGATGAGTTAGTAATAATGGATCCATGACAAGCAATCTATCTTATGTGTTAGTCTCTGAATCCAGTCATGAGTTCTCAAATTTGATTCTCCCCAATCCCCAAGTCTTATGGTAAGTTTGGCGAACAGGGAAAAACGGGTATGGGAAGGAGAATTACTCAACCTGCTTCAGCAGCTGTTCTGAGATGTTTAAATCACTATAGATCTGTAAGCTTTGCTCCCAAAATGGCAAAGATAAAGGAAGTAGGGATGGTAAAAGAAAGCAATTTCTGGCTTCTTTTGGAAGAAGCCTTCAAGTGGTCTCTAGGTCAGTGGTTCTCAACCTGTGGGTCTTCAGATGTTTTGGCCTTCAACTCCCAGAAATCCTAACAGCTGGTAAACTGGCTGGGATTTCTGGGATGTGTAGGCCAAAACATCTGGGGACCCACAGGTTAAGAAGCACTGCTCTAGAAGGTCCAAAATGTTTATGTTTGCTCATGCAAAGCTTGACCTGGTTGTTTTGCTTCACATATGAATATTGTAAGTTTTGAACAAAAGGAGAACTGCAACATGTTTAATTGTTCCTCTTTTTTGTGATGCAATAGCATACCCCTTTTCTCTCCATATTATTTCTGCCTCTGGGAACATCTTCATCATTAACTGAGGTGTACCTGTAACTGGAGCCCCGGTGGCGAAATATGTTAAAGCACTGAGCTGCTGAACTTGCAGACCGAAAGGTCGGAGGTTCAAATCCTGAGAGCGGAGTGAGTGCCCGCTGTTAGCCCCAGCTCCTGCCAACCTAGCAGTTCGAAAACATGCCAATGTGAGTAGATCAATAGGTACCGCTCCGGCGGGAAGGTAACGGCGCTCCGTGCAGTCATGCCAGCCACATGACCTTGGAGGTGTCTACGGACAATGCCGGCTCTTCGGCTTAGAAATGGAGATGAGCACCAACCCCTAGAGTCAAACATGACTGGACTTAACGTCAGGGGAAACCTTTACCTTTACCTTTTACCTGTAACTGTAAAACAAGCATTCTTGTTTTTTGGTTCACAACTGAAGTGGTAGAAGTAGAGCCAGGTGTAAAAATGCAGTGACATGAAATTAAAGGGAATCACATCTAATTATACCTGAATTCTTTGTCCTTAAACATTTATGGATTTAGGATGTTCGGAAATATATTGCAATCATTTTCATTTCATTCTATTTAAACTTGCCTGTAAGCATGGACACACTGTAGGCCAGCATATAATTGTTTATAGATCATGTTGAGCATCAGTTCCAACCGAGTGCTGGCACTTGAGCCAACTACGACTCTGAAGTGGCTGGCACTAACTGCTTTTCTGTGAGACCACCCTGCGGCCAGCAACAAAATTAGAAATGTGGAGGGCTGCTGAGCACTAAATTTTCACAGCAGATCAGCACACAAAGTTATTTAAGCACAGATGTTTCTGTAATTGTGATACACTGGGAAAGTTTGAAGCTCAGTGTTCAGACTTCAATGGCTCCCAGACTCACACTTCCACCTGCATCTTGTGGTGGTCTAAAAAGCCCTAATACACTGGGCTGTAATGTAAACCATGTGGTAGGATGTGTTTGGCTCAGAAACTTGTTAAATCTCCCCACCTTCCTCCCTCCTGTTCTTTCTACACATCTTTAAGGTATGTTGCTTTGTTTCCATTTTTATGCTTAAAAGATTTACAAAGATGCTGTAAAGGACTTTCTGTCTCTGGGGATAGCAGAGGTGGGGAATGGAGCCCGTGAGGTCCCCCCAATGATGGATGTTGTGAGCGCTGAGAGAAATGTGTACAGTAATTCCAATTAGGTTTCAAGGAATTCTCTGTGGAGAGCAAATTATCTAATGTACTTAGCATCTTGCATCTCTGAGCAAATTATCTGGAGAAGGTATTTGTGCTCGTACAAGTGTGTTTGTTATTAAATAAATGACCTGTGCCTATGGACTAAAGCCGGTGGGACCTTTCAGCTGAGTGCTGTGACTATTATTTGGAATATGGGTTCTTTGCAATCAATCTTTTTGGTGCTCTGTGACTGGTTGCTTAGATGGGATGTTTCTGATGAGTTAGATCTGGAATACACATTGTATTTTTCAGGAGGAAGTTCTATCAAGGGGATTTCTGCCCCTCCCTTTAGTGTTTTTTTCTCCTGGATTTGCTATTTTGCTTTTCGCAGTTCTAGTTAGCCATAGCCAACTTGGGGGTCAGAGAAGTATACAAAATTATTGGAGCACAAAGGCCATGCTCTTAGCTAAGACAACCTCATTAAAAGGGGGGGGGGGAGAGACAAAGAAGCACATATGCACAAAATTTCCAGAGACAAATTTATATTCATTGATGCAAAATATAGTTTATGGAAAAATGCAATAGATCTTATCCTAAAAGGAAAGATTGTGGCCAACATTTGCCTACTCAATTTGGTGTCCAGCAGTGAACCATTAGTGGGCAAGTTCAAGACTTCTTCTTCCTGTAGTTCTTTATTCTTTAACTGTATATTCTTTAATTTTTCATTCTTAGACTGCATACAAGGGAGTTTTGTACTACTTATAAGACTGAGAAAGAAAAAATATGTAGCATAACCTTTTGTACATTCGGTTTACTTAATCAGTAGACCCTACCCATGAAGTAGACTTCAACTCACAAAAGCTTGTGTTACACACTTCTTCTGTGTTCTAGTTTGCCTCAAATGTGCTTGCTACAAGACCACTCTGTATGCTAGTACAGATTAAGATTATGGGTTTGATAACCTTTCAGAAAAAAGATCTGTTCAAACAGAAGGGTGCATGCTGTAGTTTAGAACCTTTGGTTACCCTACTTTTATTTATTTATTTATTTATTTATTAGTTTGGCTCGGAGAAGTTTACAGAAATAGATTAAAACAGTACACTTAGCTTTAAAATAACAATAGAAACAATAAAACCAACAATAAAAACAGACATAGCCCCGAGTTTTTCACCCATTGAAAGCTTGTTGGAAGAGCAAGGTTTTGCAGGCTTTCCGAAAGGCAAGTAGGTCTCGGATAGTTCGAGTTTCAACTGGCAAGGCATTCCATAAATGAGGGGCTACAATCGAGAAGGCTCTCTGCCTAGTGGAAGACAAATGATAAGTCTGTATGTTAGGGACTTCAAGCAAATTTTGGTCTTCGGACCGAAGTAATCTCTGGGGTTGGTAGGGGTATAAGCGGGCCCTCAGGTACGCCGGCCCCAAACCATGTAAGGCCTTAAAGGTTAGAACCAGTATCTTGAAAGTAATTTTAGCATGATTAGAAAGTGGAACAGAAGTTGGAGCTACACAAAAGTAGTGCAAAGTAGTGTGGAATTCATTCCTAAGGGCCTTTAAGAAATATTTTGGTGCCAAATTGGCCAGAATTAGGAAAGCTGTTTCAGGACTCCCCATTGATAACAAAATTCATGGATGTTCAAGTTTTATATGGTGTCCCTCATATAAAACAACAAAATCAAATTTTTCTTCTATGGTTGAATCCATTGATTAAGAATCCAAAGATATAAAGGACTGACTACATTACTGGTTTGGAAAACTTGGCATTTTTCTCACTACTGGAGGGATTTTTTGCTCTAAACCTATTGAAAAGTTTGTTTTAAGGTGAAACAGTTAAACACTATGCTGCTATGCTATTTTAGTGTGTTCAAGTAGAATTAAACCTTATATCAAAGAGAGAAAAACCTGCTTTGGTAATTGATGTCATGCTTTGCTAGCAAGGACCAAATCTGAAGATTCCCTGAGAACAGAGATGTACATTATCTCTTCGAAGATTCATTGCAACAGACAGTAGACTTGTGCACAGATTCGGAGTGTTTGGTTCACTTTGGTCAATCCGGCTTGTTTGGCTTCGCCAAATGGCCATAATGGCAAGGGCCCAGTCATTACGTTTTCCTGTACGCAACGGGACCACATAGCGGTCAATCATGGCTCCTCCTCCCCTATTTGGCTTCACATCCTGGCTTCAGTGTATTTTTTGGCTTGGCTTCTGGCTTGGCCTCTCTCTTGAATCTTTTTGATTTTCCTTTTATTTAGTGGACTGACTGGGAGTTGGGAACATGCAGAACAGTTGGGTGGGATGTACTTGTGCGTTCGTGGGCTTGGAGAGTCACCCTTTTAGTTTATTTTTCTTCTCCCCTTCTTTCCTTCAGAAAATACTTCTAAAAGATAATAATTGTTAATAATAATAGTAATCCCAGCAAACAAAAAGAAAACCCTCATTCTCAGAAAACTACTACCACCTTGTTACCTCTCATCTAGAGTAGAAAGTAGAAACAGCTTTAAGGGAGCATTAAACTAGAAGCAGAAAGTCATGAGGGGGGGAAAGGCAGGGCCTGCAGTGCAAATCAAGAGAAAACAGACTGAAGGGAAAGGATCACAGAAAGAGTGGTATCTTAAGCTCTTTCTTTAAACCTAGGTGTCCTACAGACCTAAGGAGAAAGGATCACAGCAATAGTGTTATCTTAATGCTTTTTTTTAAAAAAGTTTTTATTTGAAGAAAAATTTTAACTACATAAAAAGTGGGAGAACATTTTTGGTAAAGAAAAGTAGGAAAAAAGATAGAGAGAGAAAGAGAAAAAAAGAGGGGGAATTATTGTCTGCGACTTCCGTTCTTCTTCCTTCTGTTTTTGTTTCTTTAATCTTTTATCTCTCCATAAAAAAAGAAATAGGAGAGTAAAAAATTATTTCTTTCCCTTTCAAGTCCTTATTTCTTCTTAATGTATTCTTCGAGGGTTGACCAGTCCGTCATTTCTAATCCTCTGCCAATATTTTCCTTTAACAGAAATTTTAATTTGTCCATATCCTTTATTTCCATAACTTTGAGTAGCCAGTCCTTTGTGCCTGGCATTACATCAATCTTCCATCTTTTTTGCAAAGACCATTCTTGCTGCTGTGACAAAGAAGGTAAATCATTTTTTTCATTGCGGTTGGTGAATATTTCTCTATCCAGCATTCCAAGTAAATAGTATTCACAGGTCTCATGTTAAAATCTTTCTTTAACATTCTTTGACGTTCTTTATGAATATTCTTCCAATAAGTCTTTGTAATATCACAAGTCCATCACATGTGGAAATATGAGCCTTCCTTTGCCTTACACTTCCAACATTTATTGTCTGCGTTTTTGTACATCATTCCCAGTTTCTTCGGTGTTATGTACCAGTGATGGAGCATTTTAAACCAATTTTTCTTTAGATCTGAGGCATATGTATATTTCATTTTGTTCATCCAGATTTCTTCCCATCCTTTTAGCTGTATCAGTCTGCCTATGTTTTTGGCCCATTTTATCATTGAGCTCAACCACAGAACTCTGATGCTTTTTAATCTAGGTCTTAATGCAGGATGTAAGGACATACAATGCAATTGCCTAAAATGATAAGTAGAGCCTGGGGAGCCCCCCGCCCCATTGCCACCAATGGGCTAGAGTTGGCCGTATTTTCTGGCTGCGGTACAAAAAAAAGGCTATCTGGCTACCCGCCTGTTTTCAGGAGGAACACAAAAATGGATACGGGGGTCTGCCAGTATCTGGCCAACAGAAATGGGTAGAGTTTCAGCCAAAATGCACAAGCTTAATAGGCAAACCTTTCTAAAAAACATATCCTTTGGCAATCTGAGGTCACTATGATGCTGTGAGCATACTTCATGTATTGGCAAGCCTGGACTGAAGTTCTTAATGCTGTTGTGGTTAAGATGCCATGTAAAGCCATGTCAACATAACGTGCTAGTACTTTAATGTCAAAGCTATAATACTTAATTACAAAGTAATGTTAACACAAACAAAAGCATAAATATAAAAGTAAACCATTTATTCCACATGTCTACTTTTACAAGTATTAAAGGGCTGTGCAATGTGTCTCTTTTCTGACAGGGACTTTTACAGAAACATTATGCTTACAAGAAGAAACAGGCTTGAATCCACATGGTCGGTCTTTGCTGATTCTTTTTCTCTTAGGCTGGATATACACAGCCATAGAAGATCCAGATTATCTGCTTTGACCTGGATTATATGGTAGTGTAGACTCATCGTATGGTAGTGTAAATCCAGGCTTAGTGCATTTTGCAAATATCTTGAACACAGGGCTTAAACAGCCCCATTTTTGCTGTTGTCATCAGGGTCTGGATGGGGCCTGCCAAGCTTCATCAGACTATGCTCAGCACGCTCTGCCCATATTCCTCCTGAAGTGAATGGGAAGCATCACAAGATGCTTCCTCCTCCCCCACAGGGAGGAAAGAGGAAAGTGTTTTTTGGGTAGCTCCAATGGAGCTACTTGTACTTTCCTCCCCCGTTTCCCATATGATGGGGGAACGGGTGACAGTGCAACACCTGTTACTGTGCATTGCTGCCCTTTCTTCCATCTGATGTCCCATCCCCACCATATGTTGGGAGGAAGGAGGGATGGAGTGTGGGGTGCCAAAAGACACCCCGCATGTCTTCCTTTTCACTGGTGACTGCCAGCAAAGCAGCACAGCCCCAGGGGCCGTGTGAGGAGGTCCTAATTGGTACCAATATATCTACAATGTTATCACATTGCCAGAAAATTGTATTAATCTCAGTTCACAAGGCAAAATGTAAAATGGTTTGGGTATTTGATGTGAACTCGGGTGAACTAAGTTTGTACCTCTACTCAGCCAAAAAACCCACTGGGTAACCTTGGACACATCACACTCATTTAGCCTCAGGAGAAAACAAAAGTAAATTCCTGCTAATCAAATCTGGCCAAGAGAACCCCATGTTAGTTTCACCTTAATTTGGAAATTACTAGAAGACACACTGCACAACACAGGTAAGACTTGTCTTACTGCAAATACCCAGTCAGTTTTGATGCAAATTGAAAGGTAAAGGTTTTCCCCTGACATGAAGTCCAGTCGTATCTCACTCTGGAGGTTGGTACTTGTGATGGATGATGATTGTGATGGTGATGTGATGTGGCAGGGAGGAATCCTTTTTGATCCCACCTTTGCCACCAAAATGTAATTGATGATGGTGTGAAAGCAAATTGTAAATGCTTTTTGAGTCTTTTAATCCCTCTAGATTATATGTATATCACCTTTATATGAGGGGAAGGATTACAGGGGGTGATCTTTATTCCAAGATCCCAGCCTCTGTCTCTGTAGTTAGAGATTTCTGTGTTGTGGTTCCCTTTCTGAGGTAACGGTGACTATTATTCTTCCCCAATTAGGTGACTTATTAAGGTAACTGTCACCAACGTGAGGCTTTTGAATAATTACCATTGAAATTTGGATCCACAGACGCAGATGAGATGAAATGAGTCAGTTGTTAACAAAGAACAACAAGTTTATTGTGTACAAAGCTTATGGTTGCAGGTTGATTGATTTACTTATGGAACTTTAAATAAACAAGTGGTTTAATAACTCTTATAACCACCACAACAGTAGTCTTTGGTGTAAATCCACTCTTACTCTCCTACTGATGATATAAATTGTAGCGAACTCTAACCTCAGCTGAGTTCCTTAGTGAACAATGTCCCAACTACAGTAAAAGCTTTCAATTTGATCTAATACTGATCAAATCCCTGATCACTAGCCTTTCTCAACTAGAGATCCTGACTAGGCTCCCTTTAGTCTGCAGCTGACTAAAGATTTTTGGCCAGGCCTGTCTCCTCAGCCCTTCCTGACTGAAAAGCCTCCAGCCACGCTCACACCCTCACACACACTCACTTCTCTTTTTAAAAAACTGCCCTTTTTTCCTTTCCTTGGCTCCTCCCACTTCTCCCTCTGATGAGCTAGCCACCTTCATCTCCATGGTAGCAGCACTACTGTGGATTGAAACAAGATGGCTTCTGTTTCAGCTACTGTGTCAACCAAAACACAAATACATACTCCAACAGACAAAATTAAACACAATAACTATGACTTCTCCACAGTACTCATCTCCATTTCTAAGCTGAAGAGCCAGAGTTGTCCATAGTTACTTACTTACTTACTTACTTAGGCGATCCCTCGTAGGCCGAGGATGATGGTCCTCCATTTGTGGGGTCTTGGGGGTGGGTCCGTAGGTGGCTGAAGAGACCTATTCTTGACCCGCATGTTCTCCTGCAATGAGGACATCGGTTTCCAGGTGGAAGGCAGTCCCGGTCAGGGTTGGCTTGACGTGCCTTCCTCTTGGCACGTTTCTCCCTTAAGCCCTCCATTCATGCCTCTTTGAACTCCGCAGCACTGCTGGTCACAGCTGACCTCCAATTAGAGCGCTCAAAGGCCAGGGCTTCCCAGTTGTCAGTGTCTATGCAGTTTTTAAGGTTGGCTTTAAACCCATCTTTAAATCTCTTTTCCTGCCCAACAACATTACGTTTCCCGTAGAGTAACTACTTTGGGAGACGGTGATCGGGCATTCAAACAATGTGGCCAGTCCAGCGGAGTTGATGGCGTAGGAGCATCGCTTCAATGCTGGTGGTCTTTGCTTCTTCCAGTGCGCTGGCATTTGTCTGCCTGTCTTCCTAAGTGATTTGTAGGATTTTTCTGAGGCAAAGCTGATGGAAACACTCCAGGAGTTGTGTGACGTCTGTAGACCATCCACGTTTTGCAGGCATAGAGCAGGGTTGGGAGGACAATGGCTTTATAAACAAGCACTTTGGTATCTCTACGGATGCCCCGATCATCAAACACTTTCTGCTTCATTTGGAAAAAACTGCACTTGCAGAGCTCAGGCGGTGTTGTATTTCAGTGTTGATGTTGACTTTTGTGGAGAGGTGGCTGCCAAGGTAATGGAAATGGTCAACATTTTCTAATGTTATACCATTAAGTTGTATTCCTGGCATTGCAGAGGGATTAGCTGGTGCCTGTTGGAAGAGCACTTTGGTTTTCTTGATGTTCAATGAAAGTCTGAGCTTCTCGTATGCGTCTGTGAAGGTGTTTAGGGTGGCTTGTAGGTCTTCTGAATGCGCACAGACTACGTTGTCATCGGCATATTGGAGTTCTATAATAGATGTTGTGAGGACTCATGGGCCTTGTAGTCCTGTTCCTAGTACTATTGTGGCAGACGAAGAGGAAAACATGGGGTTTTCGCCGGTTCAGCAAGAGCCGGAGTCTCTTCACCTGCAGGATGTTGATGTTTGCCCTCAAGAATTCAGCCAAACAGGCCTTGGGCAGAACTCCCCACCGTTTCCCAGAAAAGAATCTTATTCCAGAGAAAGGGGAGCCAGAGAGGCCCAACGGAGGAGTTTACGCTTAGCTGCCAAACATCAAGCTGATTAGGTCCGCTTCCCTTGGGAAATTCTAAGGAGTCACACATCTGGACAGAGTTGGGTTTCGCTTCTCGTTCTCTAGGGAAAGAGTTCTGTTGGCGGGAAAACGAGACCCAATATAGGTGTTTGGCGCGAGGGATTCTTTGCGGAGTCAATTGATCAGCTTGAGGAGAGAGATCGTGTGTGGACTTCGTAATCCCAGTTCCTTGCTTCCCGGATCAAGCTTCAAGCCTCGCCCTGCCTCACGGTTTTACCACGGACTCTGTTTCATGCTTCATGTTTGCCTTGTCTCCAGTCACGGATCTAGCCAAGAATCAAGTTTATTTCCAGCCTTGTTGTCAAGCTTCATTGGACTCTAAGACTCTGCTATTTCCCCACACTATTGCTTGGCAAAGTGTGTGTTTCGGTCAAGTGGATTAAAACTTTGAACTCTAATATCTTATATTGGACAATACATTTCTGGACTATATTTGACCTCATCTGAAAGGTCTGCTTCTGAACTATATTCTTCACTTGTTTTTATTGATTTTATATATTTCTTTAATAAAGATATTAGATAGAGACTGGCCTCTGTGTAAGGTTATTGGTGCTCTGCAGCCAGGGACCTGACAGATGTTGTGGTGACCTGGGTTTTAGCTTTCAGTCTGCTGAGGTTAAATAGCTTGCCATCTGTCCGATAGATGATTTCCACTCCGGTGGGAAGCTTCCCATCAACAAGGTGCAGTATCATAGCAATGAAGATGGAAAATAAGGTAGGGGCAATAACAAATCCCTGCTTAACACCTGATTCCACCTTAAATGGGTCACTTTGGGAGCCGTTGCTGCCCAAGACTGTTGCCATCATGTCATCATGGAGGGGCCGCAGGATGTTCACAAATTTTTGGAGCACCCAATTTTTTGGAGGATGTTCCAAAGAGCACTACGATTCACTGTTGTCAATAGACACCTCCAAGGTCATGTGGCCGGCATGACTGCATGGAGCGCAGTTATGTTACCTTCCTGCCTGAGTGATACCTAATGATCTACTCACATTTGCATGGTATTGAACTGCTAGGTTGGCAGAAGCTGAGGCTAACAGTGGGAGCTCATTCCGCTCTCTGGATTCGAACTGCCAACCTTTTGGTCAGCAAGTTCAGCAGCTCAATGGTTTAACCTGCTCTGCCACCAGGGCCCCATCTTTTTGCAAATTAAAAAAGGTAAAGGTTTCCCCTGACGTTAAGTCCAGTCATGTCCGACTCTGGGGGTTGGTGCTCATCTCCATTTCTAAGCCAAAGAGCTGGCGTTGTCCGTAGACACCTCCAAGGTCATGTGGCCGGCATGATTGCATGGAGCACTGTTACCTTCCCGCTGGAGCAGTACCTATTGATCTACTCACATTTGCATGTTTTCGAACTGCTAGGTTGGCACTTTTGTCAGAGAAGGTTAAAAACCTTGTAAAACTATATCTGTCTTCAACTTTCTCCTAAATAAAATAGGGTCACAATGTTTTGCTGTGTGAGCAACAGATAAAATGTAGTCTCCAACATACATTTTCAATTTGATACCTGAATCTTATTTGATTGTAGTAGCACATCTTCCACAATTCCTGTGGAGGACAGAAGAAAGCTTTGGGGACAACAGTCACACACAACTCTGTAGTTCAACTATTTTTGCTGTTTTCCTTTTTCCAGCATCTGCCTCCCAAGACAGCACTTCCCTCTGCCTAATGGTACAGCCAGACCTGCAAGTACATGCTTTTTGCTGGCCAAAGGGCTGCTCAAACTCTGGATTTCACCATTTGAACCTCTCACTTTATGAGCAGCAGATAACAATCATATATTTTCCTCATAGCACATGCCTCATCCCCTTGAGAAACAAACCCTGCGAAAATTCTCAAGTATTAAAATATACTACGAATGTTTCTGCATTAGCCTCATGTAATGAGCAATGCGATTTTGATATAAGCCAGCACAAAGACTATTCTGTTCCATGCAGATAGGCTTAAATAGCTTTAACCTAATGACCCCCTTTAAATAACACTACAGCAAATCACAATTAAGTAAATACCACTTGAGAATATAGGTTTTCTTCAGCTGCCAACATATTTGTGAGGAAAGCATGGGTAGAGCTTTAATTATGAAATGAACATTGTTTCCAAATATTATTAGGAATTTATCCTGAAGGTAAATGTGTGTGTGTTTTTAAAAAAAATCCCATCTCAACGAGTAGCTAACACCACGGTGAGAAAAAGCATGAGAGAAGAGAATGAGCCAACAATGAAACAAAGAAAAGCTAACCACAGAAATGAACAAACAGTGCTTCAAAGTCATAGCATGGTGCGCTAGAGTTATCTGTGGCAAAATAAAGCCAGATAAATTAATAGCAAATGGGATAACAAAAGTAGCTAGAAAAATAGTAAGACATATAACTTAATTCTTTACACTGCTGTTCAAGAAAATTCTTTCCAAGAACTCCATGTCAGAAGAAGACAAGGGGAATTTCAGATGAGGCATTGATTCTTGGCATTAGTTTGCTAAGTTGGCTGGGTTTTCCATCAGTTTTCACAGGCATATTTTCCTTTCCTTTTATAATAAAAGTGATTTGCTCTAGTTCAGAGGCATGTTATGGCCATGTCCCTTTCTGGGGGAACACAACATGTCAGCCCCAGGGCATAAAGGGAGCAGGAAAGAGGACAAAGACTTGTGTTTTCCCAACTACACAGCTATGTCCCATTTCATTGGACTGAGTGGAATATATAGCACAATTTCTTATTGTTCTCTGCCTTCAAATTCTTTCCAACTTATGGCAACCCTAAGGCAAACCTATCACAGGATTTTCTTGGCAGGGTTATCTTTGACTTTGTTACACACCATAATAGCAGGAATGTATAAGAAGTTTATTATAGCTCCAATTACAGTTTATATTGGGAAAGCTATGAGGGCCCGCTAAAACTACACAAGTATAGCACTATGATTCCACTGTAATGGACATGATTGCACGCAATGGTATCCTCACATATTATTCTGTGTTCCTTGTAATGGTTTGGATTCATGAATGACTAGATAATTCCATTCACCAGGAGAGTTAGTGAATCATGTCATTGTCTACTAATAATGATTTGACTATAGCAGTAGCACCTTCCACGTAGAGGTCCAATTGATACCAACACTGCACCTTTTTTCAGCCTGATCTAGCGCAAATGTTTGGTACCTAATGGAATCACAACTCAATTGATAATCTTTCAGATTTTTTTTTAGTTCAGTTGTTCCAACTGTATATTTGAATGGTTTTGCAGTGTATACACAATAAAGAATTATTGCAGAACAGCACCACATTAATTACCAAAGCTCCTTCCTACAGAATCGTGGAGCTTATGGTTTGGTGAAAGTACAGCATGCTATGGCAGAAAAATTTAAAGAGCTTGCCAAACTACAAATTCCAGGATTCTATAGGATGGAGCTACAGTACTTAAAATGATGCCAAATTGCTATAACTCTTGAGTGTGGATGCACTCTTAGGCTGCTTTTGCTAGTTAGATCATACCATGAGATTTTCTGATAGAAAATATATATTAATGAATGAAGGAAAGGAAAAATGAACATACAAATGTATAAAATCGTTTCAAGTTTTCATTTGCTTCCAAAGCTTACAGTCTATTGACAAATAACCAACATTTAAAAATGGGTTCATTAGTTTCCCAAGTAAGGGAATTTCTGTATGTTATAAATTACTCCTACATTCCCCAGGCAGCAATACATAAGAAATCCATCACAGCAAAACTGCTGTGGCCTTTGATGAGATTGGAATCCAACCAGGAGTCCCTGCTGTGGTTTTTACATTTCTGTTTCATGCATTTTAATCAAAGCTGTCATATATGTATGTTACAGTGACTATGTAAATGTTGATTATGCAGTTCTGAAAATGCCCAACTGTTTGGAGATAATAGTAAATGTTGCCAATCATGTCTGTAACACAGTTTGTGACTGCTTGTATTCCTAACTATTCATTTTCCGGCTAGCCGACTGCTAGGTCATGGCATCAGTATTACTTGGGAGTTGTTTTCTCAGCAGGATGTATCTACACTTCAGAATTAATGCCATTTGATACCACTTTAACTGCCATGGCTCAATCTATGGAATTTTGGGATGTAGTTTCAAGAGACACTATCATGCCAGTATGATGACATCATGAATTTCGTTGGGTTTTCTTAATCAAGTAATAGATGCTTTTGCCATTGCATTGGTCCAAGATATAGCATACAGTTCCTCATATTCCTTAATGGTCCTTCTCTCAAGTAGAAATTGAACATCCTTCATCTACAGTTCCACTATCTGAAATACTCCAAAATCATAAATGGTCCACATGGGTATCTGTGATAGTGACACTTTGCTTCCTGGTGGTTCGATGTACACAAGATTTGTTTCATGAACATTATTAAAATATTGTTTAAAATGACCTTTCAGTCTATGCGTACAACGAGTGTATGAAACATGAATGAATTTCATGTTTCGACTCAGATCATTTATCCACAATATCCTATTATGTATTTGCAAACATTCCAAAATCTGAATACCTGAAATTTGGAAAACTTTGGATAAGGGCTACTCAATCTATATCTGGATTTCTTCTTTTCCTGAAAGTATAAGGACAATGTGGATGTTAATTTATCTAACTCATTGTAGCACTTTCTGACACATCCTCATTCAATCCTGGATTACGGCAAATACCCTTTTGCTTGGATGTTGAAGAAAGATGGATGGATATGGGGAGACACTGACTTTCCAAAGGGGAAATGGAGCAAGACAGATTATCTCCACCCCAGCATGACACCTGGTCCATGTCCTTATCTTGGAGGTAAATGGATCAAACTGTTGCTGCCTGTTTATTTTTTCACCTTCTGTTTGGAGACTTTCTCTGATTAATTGCTCTCTAGTAATTGCTGCTGTTAACTAATGTCAGATCTAATTAACCTGCAAGACCTTCATCTCGTTACCTCAATCATCCTTCAGACAAAGCAAAGAAGGTCAGTGCTGAGGAGGCTCTGAAGATGCCCACATTTGGCCCCGTTGTTTATTTGTTTTGGGCCCTGTTTGCTATTGTGGCTGGAACGACTGGCGACAGTTTTCTAGAATTTCCCATCACGTCTAATTGGGTCAGTTAAAGAAGCAATGAAATACACAAATGAAGTTTTCTTTTTGCAAAGCAACTCCTGGTTCTTCAGACACTTTGAGGTCAGGTTTCATATTGCTGAAATGTCCTACAGTTCCTTGTGATATACATTTTTTTTCTTCCTGAGAAATGCTGGGAAGCACATCTTGAAAAAGACACTTTTGTATAGTTTAAAGGGGGAGGGTGCAGTGTCCAGGGGATGGAGGCCAGTGTGGCCAGGCATTGAAGAGCAAGCGGAGAGGATAGTAACAGTGCAAGGCATCTACAGAATCTTCAGGAGTTGCCAAAATTAACACATACAAGGTATTCGGTATCAAAGTTCTCCACATTTGGCTCCATAAACACCATCCCAATTGCAAAAACAAAGCTAAGGATTTCATGCTGATTAGTTCAATAAAATCTGTTTCATTATGAGTGTTTGGGAAATGTAGCTATGAAGGACTGACTGATATTTCTGCGGCTTCCCAGCGTTCATACAAGGCTGTGAACACTATGCCAGCATCCTACTGTTCGGTGTGCTGGGGAGCCTGTGGCAAATGCGGTGCAAGGATAATGAACAAAACTGTGCTCAGAAATTAAATGTCACCTTAGATTTTAACATTAAACAGCTGTTGCCAAGCTTGTTCACATAGTCATTAATATATTATACTTGGAGTTTTCAGAACTCCTCACTGGTGAGACACAATGGTATTTGTTACTTTGTGATATCTCCGCCCACCATTTATTGACAGAGGTTTTTGGATATTACAGATACAGAGCTTTCATGGTTGGCATACTTAATGTATGTTAGAGAAAAGGTATATCTCTTGCAGGTAAGCTTCACATCTAGCTAGGAACTGATGCAACATTGCACAGGTGGTGTGGTGTAGCAGTTTGAACATTGGACTCATGGAAACCCACTGGGTGGCCTTAGGCAAGCCACATTCTCTCAGTCTACAAAAGCCTCATGGTAGGCTGGCTGTAGGATAGCCATAAGTTAAAACAACTTGAAAGCAGACCAAGCAACAAAAATGGAGATAATATCATACATCACAAAAGTGAAAACATGGAGAAACTAACCCACTATTTTCCCCAGACTGGGGAAAAAATAAATACCATTTCTACCCAATAGCTTGAATGGTCACTGACAACAATTAAGGAATACAGTCACACAATTTTTTGTTTTTAGTTTTCATTGGGAAATTCACATAATAAAATAGTCAGCCATATTTATTTTATTTATTTATTTACTATATTTGTATTCTGCTTTTCTCACCCTGAGGGGGACTCAGAGTGGCTTGCAGATAAGGCAAAATTCAATGCCACATTATAAATACAATAGACAAAACAACATATTAAGCTTCATATCTGTCCATGAAGCATCCTCTAACTTCTTGCTCTATCGAACTGATCTAATAATGTATTGTAGTTTTTTTTTACAGTATTAGAGTTCATTGGCGTTGGAGGAAATTAGAAACCTACACTGAGTCCTTGGACAATTTTATTTTGGGAGTGCAGCTCCCAGGCTTTTTCATTAGCCATGATGACAGGAGAACGTTGGGAACAATAGCCTAGCTTTTCCAAGTTTTGACTACATCTCAGCTTGCTACAAACATTGTATGAAAGAGGCCCCTTCCACACAGCTATATAAAATTCACATTGAACTGGATTATATGGCAGTGGGGACTCTGATAATCCAGTTCAAAGCAGATATTGTGGATTATCTGTCTCAATATCTGGGTTATGTGGCTGTATGGAAGGACCCTGAGTAGTGATGGCTGTCTTCAGCATTGCTGTCTGGATAGCACTGCCAAAAGTACTATTGCACTTTGGCATACTACTAAAGAAATAGCATCATGATGGTGTGCACACTAAACCTTTGGGGTCATGAAAGTAATGTTAGTCAATTTTTAAAAAATTACATTGTTGAGAGACAGAGGAGTTGTGACAAAAGTGTAAATGGATTTAGTTGATCATTAATATCCCTTTTTAAAAAACACAATTGCATTTACTTTAGAAAGGGGGAGGCTATTACATTTGTGTTAAATTGCCATTTGAATTTAAATTAATGGCTATGTTACCAGAGGTTCAAAAACATTCAGGGATGGTTTGCCATTCATGGTTTGTCTCACTTCACTTCTTCTTTTAAGCTTGAGAAAAAAATGACACAGTTGCAATAATATTTGGAAACGCCATTTGTTATTTACCCGATCTCAAATCTTTCTCTTTTCTCTTCTTTTTTTTATAATGTCATCTGTTTACCCTTGCCCTTTCTCTAGCTTTCTGATTTCCACATGGCTCTAGCAAAGTCCCAGGGTTAGGAGCTTCAAAATTCATTTCCTGGAAGAGATGAGGAACCACTATGGGTGTGTGGTGTGACAACCATCTGGATACAAAAAAGATCACCCATAACAACGTTGCATTAACTTCATGTTGTTTTACCATCTTTTAACCTTGGAATTAACTAAACAAGCATGCCTAAATTGTATACTAAAATAAGTAGTTCAGGTCTTGTCACTGAAAAATTGTAATGTTCCAGCACTACACAACTAACAAAAAGCAAAACAAAAAAACAACAACAAAAAAGCCCCCCAAAAAACCCTTCTCCCAAACCTGAAAAATATAGATTTTGGTTATATCTAAAATTAATTGGGTCTTTAGTACTGTCTCCTATTGAATTAATAAATGAATTAAAACTAATAATTCTGGAATTATGCTAATGCTAAAATTTCGGTGTAAGCACATCTTTCATGTTAAAAATAAGAATAGTTAAGGTGACTGTTTCCAACTAAAATGATAACTTAGGACTTCTTTTATCCAATGTTATGGCCACTGATGCATCCCTTCCCATGATGCATGTCTGGCTGATCCCCCTTTTGCCCGCTTTCACCATGTTTGTGGTAACTGCTAATAAATAGATAAATGCTAATTTTCGGTGTTTTTGGGGCTAAATTGGGGTGCTGGGAACAGGAGGGATAGTCAACTAGCCTTCACAGGCTGTCTGAACCTGGGGAGCGTGTGAGGATTGTGAGGGCACCAATTGGGATCCTGCATAAGGATCCAGGATAGTTGTCTCCACTCCCTTTCCACTGGGGTAGATTTGAATCCTGGAGCAGGATTCAGACCTTCCCCTGTGTTTTTAACCCAGGGTGAAACTGCATTAGGCAACTTAAAAGTAAAGGTAAAGGTTTCCCCCTGACATCAAGTCCAGTTGTGTCCAACTCTGGGATGTGGTGCTCATCTCCATTTCTAAGCCAAAGAGCTTAGATGTCTCCATGGCCATGTGGCCAGCATGACTGCATGGAGTGCCATTACCTTCCCACTGGAGTGGTACCTATTGAGCTACTCACATTTGCATGTTTTCAAACTGCTAGGTTGGCAGAAGCTGGGGGTAACAGTGGGAGTTCACCTCACTTCCCCAGTGGTTTAACCCACTGCACCATCAGCCTCTATGCATTATGTAGATGCACACAGGCTGATGTGAACTTCACACACTGTATTAAATGGCAGTGTAGACCTGCTCTTAGTAGTAAAGTACAGGATGAGAGGGAAATGGCTAGATATAGATGAGAATTTTGTTCAACTTTTAAAAAATCAGAACTGACCTCAATTTTTTTTTAAAAAAATCAATGGGACAGAAAGAATCTATTGCTGCTGCTGCTGTCTTGGGTAACTGAATGTGAGAAAAAGGAAACTTACAGAGCTTAGGGACATGGGACCTCCACTAAAGTGGAAACATTGTGATTGATTAAAATGCTATATTTTTATCTGAGAAAACACACTCTAGGAATCTCTATATCCTACAGGAAGTTACCAATAGAAGTTACTGGAAGACCTATAGATTGCTGGAGAGAACATATTAATCAAATCCAAGAATAATCAAACTGAATCATCAAATAATAAACAGAAATTCAATCTGCAAATAGTCTCTGCAAGATTTTTTCAGAAACTGTTTGCCATTGGCTTCCATAGAGAGTAAAAGAGTGAGATTTACTCAAGGTTACCCAATCGGCTTCCATGATTGAGTTGGAGTTGGAACCTTGGTATCCCAGATTCCTAGTGCAAAACCCAAACTAGTACACCATGTTAGATCTCTCTATGTATAATAAAGAGAAATATAATTTTATAAATCTTCAAAAAACATATAACTTGGAGAGGAGAAAAATTACCTTTCAGATCATAGAACTGACAAACTTTGTTCCATTTTTTTTGAAGAATGCTTACTCAGATCAAAAAATGGCAACAAACAGCCTACAAAAAGAATGGAGCAAGTGGATGTAACAAATGGCAAAACCTGCCAAAATCCTATAAGTTATATATCAAGAATTCACATTTCTTAGATGAATCTGGAAGAGCTTGAGATTCATCAATCTAGCCAAAACGTAGTTTAATTATTTCTAAAGGTGTATGTGCCCCTCTCAACATTTCTGGATATGAGCCTTTGCAATGGGGTACAAATTAAATTAGAAATAATGAAATCTAGAATTGTGAATAATTTTTTTCTTTGGTGAGCTAGTAAGCTTTTCAGTGGTGAGACTGGGAGAGCAAGTCATTGTTTTAGAACAAATATCCATGTCTTGATAGACATGTTTCAACTTCATGCACTGGAAATGGGAAGAAGAAACTGCTTCTATTGTTTCATCTTCTGAAAATGTGAACAATGAGTTGTCTTGTACTGAAGAAAGAGTGCAGGTGGAGTCTCTCTATGAGTCTTTGTCTGTTTTCAGTCAGTGCCTAAGGGTACAAGTAGCTGCCAAGCAAGTTGCACAGTAGTGATATCCATTACAAAGAAATATATCATTTCTGTTGTATTTTTATCCCTCCTTCCTTCACAATCTTATCTGATACAGCAAACGCATTCTCATGGTTTATACTTCAGGGATTATACATTTGCTAACTTCTTGATAACACTGGATTGCATTATTCATGTATTTATGGACTGCATTATTTTACACATCCCTTGTCTACAAAGATATCAAGTGAACACACTTGGTTTCTTCCACATATATGAACATATCAAACTAAAGTCAGCTCTGCAGATTCGAAATTTGGGGAGCTCACAGTGTATGCAACAAACTCTTTAAAAACTTTTTCTTACATAACAGGACTTTATTCCATGGATTTGGGGTTCCGTTTCCATGTGCTTCAGAAATGAAGTCCCACAGGACCCTCACAGAGGGGGCTCACATAACATAAAGGCCTTTCTGGTGGGACTCTGTGAAACTCCGTTTTTGAAGCGCATGGAAACGGAGCCCTAAATCTGTCTTCAGGAGTCAGATGTTACCTGACTCCAAATGTCAGAAAGTGGCAGAAAGTGGAGAAAAGATGAACCTTGACAGAGAAAGGATATGGGATGGCTGGCCATCTCAGAAGATGTGTAAAAATGAGAGAGAATGGGGAAAGACGGTTCCCTCTATTTTCCTCCGCTTTCCTCCCACTGGTGGGATGAGGACTACAGATATGAGACAGGATTGCTGCCTCTTCCTGAGGTTGCCAACAGTAGTACAAATTATCAGACCAAATAAAGCTTTCCGGCTCAATCCTGCAGTCTTCAGTTTTTTGGGAAAGTAGTATGGATTGGTTTGCTCAGGCTTGGATTATAACCCTATGCATTGCTAAACTCTGTTGCTTTTGCCCTTCAAATCATGAGCAGTATGGCATCTATTTTTGTCCCTTTGCACACCATTTTCCTCACATGGAACTGAATGCATCTGAGAAGGAAAAGGATTTTCTATGAGAATGAAATCCTTGGTTTTCTTGAACATATTTTCTTCAAAAACCAGGAATTTTGTTCATGTGAACAGAAACATCTTCCAATGAAAAAGAACACAGCCACTCACAAACTGAAAAAAATAAGATGAGTGAAGTTGATGAGTCCTGTTGGAGAGAGTGAGATGAGTCTGAACATAGCCATGATAGGAATATTTGCTTCCAAGCAGAGCCTCTGTGCAGTTGACTTTCAGCACCCATCAGCTAGTCCTTTCCCAGGCTCCAATGCACAGGGTGCTGCTGAAATTCTGTCTTTCAGAAAGCTGTTAATGACACGGAAGACCCATTATAAATAGAAAGGGCAGCTATACTAGCAGGAAATGAGTAGTCTAATCCTTCCTTACAAATTAGTTACTGCCTTGCTCCATGGTACACAACTTCCAAATAAGTATATGTAGGACTGTAATCACTCAGTACTCTAGTTTAATTATATCTTACTCTTCTTACTTGTTTTCCAAAGCATTGCTTGAATTTTGTGCTTCTAGCTTTCAGATTTGATAATTTTGTAATAATAATAACAACAGCAACATGAGAACATTGGAAAGGTTACACCTGAAAAATCAATTCTAAAACAGATTTAGAATAAACTTGGCCCATAACAGAAGTAATATCACTGGCTAAATTCTAAATAAAAAAGTTGAATACCAAACTGCTTCTGCTACTTGATGGACCTGTGGAAGACCCACATGCATAGATAAATACCCACAAAAGTTATGGAGGTTGTATGCTGGAGTTGCCTTTTATTGGATCTAAAATGTAACCACATGCACATAAAAATGACAATTAAAAGTCTTCAAAATTGGTAGGGGGAATGCTATTAATTCATTTTTGCTGTATTTCTAGGACTACTCCTATTAGCATATTTATAACTCTTACACTGGCAGAGGCAATCATTTTTCTTCTCGCATGGAAATTTGTACTATTGTATGAATTTGAATTTTCACAAAAATATGAAACTTTTTCTAATGCTCTGTTTTGTAATCTGTCTTCCCTACTGATACATCATGATTACATAGCACTTCAGCATAAAAACAAATCCAAAAACTAGAGATAGTGCTAGCTTGTGACAGATTTTTTCCCCAGAGTGACTACACAGTTCCATCCCTAGAAATCCTACCATTCACACTGTCCCTGATACAGTGTTTAATCCCTCCTTGGTTTGAGTTTTTGAATCTCAGGATAACCTTTAAATGGGGACCTGTATCAGTGTTGCATGGCTTCTGTATTGTTATCTGTGACTTGATTCCGATTCAGGCTTGCTAGAGACAGCCAGATACATCTTTAAAACAACAACAAGAATAGGTTTATTGAACACAATATTAAACACAATATATTAACTTCAATTTTATTTTATTATATTAGTTTTCCTTTCTAATTAGTTATTCTTTTTCAGCTCAGTCCAGCTGTGTACATGTCCACTTCTCTCTCAAATTCAAATCCAAGTCTCTATAAGCTTCAAAATCTTGTTTTACACTCATAGAAGAATGGTTCTGATTTTATTACCCTCTGGGCAGTTTTACCCAAACCATAAAATGCAATTTGGAGCCAACTTGAAAGCAGAGTGTCCACAAAATGTATTCCTTTAATGCATGCTGCATCATGCATTAAACCAGAAACAATGCATTTTAGGGCTCTTCCACGCAGCCATATAACAGAATATCAAGGCAGAAAATCCCACAATATCTGCTTTGAACTGGGTTATCTGAGTCCGCACTGCCATATATTCCAGCTCAAAGCAGAAAATGTGGGATTTTATTCAGCTGTGCAGTAGGGGCCAAAGAAACTCATTAGCAAGTCTGAAATAAATCAGAAAATCTACTGCAGTCATTCAGACTTTATCCCTCGCAGGGCTCAAATCTGAAACCAAAAAATGCAGAGCGCTTGTCAGGGCACTGCTAGCACTGACACATTTAAAACACACACACACACTGAAACACAGCTGAAAGGAGGGCAAGCAAGTACTTCCCTGAGAGAGAAAACATCATTTCCATGGTGATTCTTGCTTGCACACATTTGTTCTTATTTCTTGTACCCTGCCACAGTCTAGCATTGATCATGAATGGACAAGGTAATGCATATCAGCACATCTCAGGGGACTGGGTAAAAACAAAGCATTCCTGGGTTCAGTTCCTATCCTCATTCAGCATATACTGTGGCCACCATCCCAGTCTGGACCTTGGGCAATTGTGTAGGCACTCCACAGTAGAACTGATTCAGTTTAATTCACTTCTTAATTTGATGTTAGTGCCTGTGTAGAACACCTTCTGTTCACCCACAACCCCCTTCACATTCTTTTTAAAACAAACAAACAAACAAACAAACATATGCCTTTTTAAATGTTCTATTTTGTATTTATCGTTCCCATTCA
Organism: Anolis carolinensis; assembly: GCF_035594765.1. Lineage (NCBI taxonomy): Eukaryota > Metazoa > Chordata > Lepidosauria > Squamata > Anolidae > Anolis > Anolis carolinensis. The sequence continues at coordinate 150,556,155 of NC_085841.1, read as the reverse complement.
CTAAGTGTGATTGTGCAGCCCTCCATCTTTAAAAAAAATCCAAAAACCAGAGCTCATACCAACATCTCCTCTTAGACCAGTGGTTCTCAACCTGGGGTCTCCAGATGTTTTTGGCCTTCAACTCCCAGAAATCCTAACAGCTGGTAAACGGGCTGGGATTTCTGGGAGTTGTAGGCCAAAAACATCTAGGGACCCCAGGTTGAGAACCACTATCTTAGAGAATGGAATTGAACAGTTAAGGCCACAACAGTGAAGATCTTTTCCCCCCCCTGCCCACTTCTCATCAGAAGGTAGCAGACTATGGAGCAGGTCCTCAGAGGAAGTTTCATGGGATGTTCAGCAGTTCTATGAGAATTAACCTAAGTTGTTATTGGTTTTGTTTATTTCTACTTTTTTCTATGCAAGATAGAGATATTCTACACTGTAAAAATATAGCTTGATACCACTTTAATTGCAATTGCTCCATCCTATAGATTCCTGGGATTTACAGTTTTATGCCTTCCCTGCTTACGTTCATTCCCAATTTATGAAAATGGATGGACTGAATATTCTTGGTGAAAGCAAATTATTGTAAAAAAAATATGCCCCAGTTTAATGGTTAAAGGAGTAGGCTTCTGGCAAGACATGTAGTTTATGTCCCTTTAATTTGTTATCCCCTTAACAAAGGTGTTACTGTTAGCAAGACTTGGAATTAACATTGCTGTTATAATTCTCTGAGCAGAAAGCTTTGTTGGAAAACAAAACAAAACAAAACAGATCTATTGGGCAAAGTAGATAATGGCTTTTTGGGGATCTTAAAATACCTCACAACCTCTGAGGATGCATGCGATAGATGTGGGCGAAATGTCAGGAGAGACATAATTCTGTGATTCCGGCCATGAAAGCCTTCGACAACATGATTTTAATTTTGTTTCTGATAAGATCACTGGCATCTTATTTGCCGAAGCTCATCTTTTTGGTATCATAATAAAGGATGCTGGGATTTAACATTGTGATTTAATGACATTTTATCTGCATTGGATAAAATTTGGGCCCAGTCTATTTGAAAAACCTTATCTTCTTATACCAATCTGACAGAGCCGAATGTTTTAAAATGATTTTTAAAATATATTGTATGATTTGATTTTTTTCTCTTTTACATTGTGTGTTATATACATTTAATCTATTATTTTGGAAGTCACCTGGGATCTCATTCTGGGAGAAAGGTGGCATATAAATTAATAAATATTTTACACATGACTGCTAATGAAGTGATGTTTAAAGACATCAATTCTCAAAGGCCTGTTAAATTGAAAAGTCTTCTCCTAATACCAGACGTAGGGACTGCCTGTATATGAATAGATGGGAATATATTCAATGCTAACATTTTTTGAAGCCTAATGGCAAACTTTCTTACCCAGCATAGCACAGAGTATCTCTATGTTGAAGAAACATATTGAGGTATTTCTGAAGTGTTGCTGCATGTTGACCATGCAGAAAAATACAACAAAATCCATAATCCACAAAATAGTGATTTTATTGGCTCAATTAAATCCACAAAATGCATCATATAGGATTTTGGAGGTTCTCTGGCTTCTTCATCAGGCAAAAATATTAAAAATCATATAAGAAAAGATTAGTGACTCTTTGCCTGATGAAAAAGTCTACAAAGGTTGAAAGCTTACATGATGTATTTTGTGCATTTGTGAATGTTGAACTGCTCAAGAGAAAAAGCTACCTTAATATGAATTTTTATGGAATCCAGCACATAATATTTGGATGCAAGATATGTATTTTTACATATTTGTGTTCTAAAGTAAACATGCTCCATTTGAGATATGAGAGTTCTTAGAAGGGTTTTGTGAGAATCTTGTCCCCATCCTCTCCTACCATATTTGATTACTACACCTGTCACAAATCTGACTCTTATCCATAAACTCAGTGGAATTTCATGTTTGTCCGTTAAATATCTTCTCTTCCAGTTTTGCACTACAGCGGTTTCTCTAGGTGGCTTGCAAACATAGATCAAGATCCTATTTAATACTGAAGGAGAATAAAGCACTGCCAATATTCTAACTATGGAAGTTTGGAAGGAAAGGCCGTTCTTTCTTGGCTAGCTTCTTGGGAAGTCTCTAAATATTTGCATTTACTTCTGTATAATTTCATAGAGAGAAAGAGAGAGAGAGAGAGAGAGAGAGAGAGAGAGAAAGAAAGAAAGAAAGAAAGAAAAGCTACTTTTTAAATAGTGAGATTCTAATGGTTTTGTGCACTCCTCTTCTAGTTGTAAGTTTTCATTTCCTTTTTGAATATATATATCTATATCTATATCTATATCTATATCTATATCTATATCTATATATATATATATATATATATATATATATATATATATATATACACACCATCTGTGCTTTAAACCACAAACCAAATATCTTCATCTGGTAAAATATTTCTTCCATGACCAGTTCCTTAAGTATCTTTGATGTTATATGTGTATCTAACTGCCCTCGTTTCTTGAAATCCAGACCTCTGCTCTAATGGCATTTCCAAACATCTCCACTTGTCATCTCTTTTCCCTCCTCCATAAACTGCTATCTGCAATCAGGAACACTGTGAAGCATTAGTTAACCTCCAGAGAAGGAGTGAAATGGAGCTTCGCCATTTTCTTGGAGAGCAGCAGCGCCTTGTGAGTCGGCCTGCTTCCTCCTTCTCTTTGCTCTCTCCCCAGGTGGTTGAGAGGACCCATCCCGTCTTGGCTGTGATATTTCCCCTCTTGCTACCGTTGTTGACGTTGCTGCTGGCTTTCCATTGACTTGATTGATTTCTTGCTGACAGGCACATAAATCATGTCCATGCATAATGGGTAGTGTCAGCCTTTGCCCGGACTTATGAAGCTTTCTCTGTAACACACTTCACTCCATGTGCACTGTGCTAGAACGTTAATTTTAATTTTGTGTGTTGATGGTAGCAGGGTTTTAAAGTTTGATAGAGGTGGACTTTATTTTGTATGGTTAGAAGCAATAGGTCCCCCTGGAGTACTCATGGAAAGAAAGAATCTCACTGGTTTAGGGGGCTTAGTAGGATAAGTTTATGAAGGATATTTTCTTTCTGGTTGTTCAGTTCCGAGTGCTTCAAAAGCCACATTAAAATAGCTGGGAAAAGTAGAAAAATTCAATGCTGAGATGAAAGGAGAAAAACAGAAACTATTGTAGAAAAAGTTTTTTCTCCCATCCTCCCCTAAGATCTGATTTTTCCAGATAAATTGAAAAGACTGGATTAAGGCATTTTTAAAAGGATGATCAATAAAATACTTAAGAATCTCTATCTATAACCTATCTATCTACCAGGGCCGGCCGGAGATATTTTTTAATGGGAAGCGGGGGTGCTGAAAAGCGCCCCCGCCACCGGCCCCGCCTCCCGCGCCCTGGCCCCGCCCAGCGTGCCCCGGCCCCGCCTCCCACGCTGCGTGGGAGGCGGGGCCAGGGCACGCTGGGCGGGGGGGCGGGGCCAGAGCTGGCTCCGCCTCCCACGCTACTCCCGCTCGCCCGTCTGGCCTTTTCTAGCAGGCCAGAAAGCAGCGGAGGTCCCTCCAGGCCGCAATCGCGAGCTTTCTGGCCTGCTAGAAAAGGCCAGACGGGCGAGCGGGAGTAGCGTGGGAGGCGGAGCCAGCTCTGACGCCGCTCCCCCCCCGCCCAGCGTGCCTTGGCCCCGCCTCCCACGCAGCGTGGGAGGCGGGGCCAGGGCACGCTGGGCGGGGGGGGGGGGGGCGGCGCCAGAGCTGGCCCTGCCTCCCACGCTACTCCCGCTCGCCCGTCTGGCCTTTTCTAGCAGGCCAGAAAGCAGCGGAGGTCCCTGTAGGCCGCGATTGCGGCCTGGAGGGACCTCCGCTGCTTTCTGGCCAGCTAGAAAAGGCCAGACGGGCCAGGGCGCACTGGGCAGGAGGCGGGGCACCGTCAGGGCGGTGCCCCGCCTCCCGCCCAGCCTGACGGCGCCCCCCCGGGCCTGCGCCCGAGGCGGCGGCGTCAGGTGCCTCAATAGTGGGGCCGGCCCTGCTATCTACATATATCTCCACATTTTGTTTCTAAAAATCACATAGACTTCTCTCTCAATCTCAAAAGAAGGCAATGAACAAATCATCTGAACAAATCTTGCCTGGAAAACCCTGTGGTAGGGTTTCCATAAGTCGGAAACAACTTGATGCCACACAATAACATCAATGACTGCCATCCTGTTGGAAATTCACAATATTGTGATCTAATTTAGGATTCTGGAATTTTAAATTGCATCGTTGTATGATGGCTGTATTCCCAGGAGAAAAATGTCTTTCTTAGCGACACCATTGCGACCATTGCACAAGCAGACTGAGGAGCATGGTTACAGTGAAATGGTCATTCTGTACAAATATATGTTGTGAGACAGGCTTCAATTGTACAATAACATTGTAAGGAGTGGATATATCAGCCCCGCAAAAAACCCCAGGGAACTGGTAATCCAGAATGGAACACAGTGGACTGTCTTGGGTGCCCTGCAGCTTTTGTGGTGTCCATTGTGAAATAGAATATCTTCTGTGATGTCTAATTGAACACTTACACTATTCATAAATGGTACCATGCTGCATCTGTATTATTATAAGGCATCCAGTATGCAGTGGGCCCTGGATGAATATCCACTGGGGTTTGATTCTATTACTCTCCATAGATACCAAAATCTCATGGTGCTCAAGTCCTAATATATACATTGATGAGGGGAATATAAAATAGTAAAATCAAGCTTTGCATTTTGGATTTTCAAAAAATATATCTGAAGACATAGATAATGGAATATGTGGGTGCAAAATCCAAAGATAGTAGTGCTATAGAAAACAATGCAAATCTCTGGATATTATCTGTCAGCCTGTTGAAAGCTTTCAGGAAATAAAAAAAACCCCAATCAATGACTACAGTACTGGTCACTGGTGTGTTGGGGGAAAAAAACTAGCAATCTGAGAAACACTGATGTGCAGAATAAGTTCACTGTAAAACCGCATCCCTATTTCCTTTTTTAGTTTTGTGGATGGGAGTGGGATTGCTTAATAACTAGAGTGATAAAACAATTCTTTGTTTTGCTAATGTTGATGGTTTCTTCTGATGTTCCTAGTTTTGCTTGATTCTCATCAACTACTAAAACGGAGTTCCTAATAGCACAGTGGGTTAAACCCTTGTGCTGGCAGGACTGATGACTTGAAAGTTGGGTTGCTGACCTGAAGGTTGCTGGTTTGAATCCAACCCAGGGAGCATGCGGATGAGCTTCTTCTATCAGCTCCAGCTCCATGCGGGGACATGAGAGAAACCTCCCACAAGGATAGTAATAACATCAAAGCATCTGGGAGTCCCCTGGGTAACGTCCTTGCAGACAGCCAATTCTCTCACACCAGAAGCGACTTGCAGTTTCTGAAGTTGCTCCTGATACAGGAAAAAAGCTGCTAAATCCACTTCAGTTGTTCTTTAGAGTTCAGGACTTTGTAGCTCTATTTGAGCAGCAAGAGTTCTCAATATCCACACTACTGTGAAGTGTGGGTGGGCAACTCTGCAAGACAGACAAAACTGCACATTGGGAGGACCACATCACTTCTCTCCTGCCACAGAGAATGCCAAAATGTTTATAAAGCTTCAGCAAGCTATACTGAGGCAAATTATGATGTCCTCTGAAGATATACATCTATGGCCGATGGCAGATTATCCACATTATCTGCTTTGAACTGAATTATATGAGTCTACATTGCCATATAATCCAGTTCAAAGCAGATAATCTGGATTTTATATGGAAATGTAGAAGGGGCCAAAGTCTTCAAAGGGCAAACATCTTCTCAAACAAAGCAGCTATAATTGTGCAATCCTATTTGAATGAACAGATAGCAGTATAACAGAGGGCATTGTTACAGGTGATGTTAAGACTTAGGCAGGACTGTATAATTATAATAATGATCAATTGCTCAACTGATTTAATAATGCAATATAATAATTTAATATAATGTTAAAATGTTTGAGGATGAAATGATCAGGGTTCATCTAGAAGGGAAAATGATTAGGGCTCATTGAGAAGGGGAAAAAATAACTGAATATTTACTTTTATTTATTTTACCTGCATATCCCCAGGCTTGCATTCAAACATTCAAACATATTCATTGTTTCCCTCAATCTCTACTCCCTACTGTTCTTCTTCCTCTCTTTCCTTCATTGATCAAATGTCACATTTAAACTTCATTCCATTGTTATTATTCAGGAGTGAAAGTGCTAATGTGCTTTAACAATATTAGATTAGTTAAATATTGCTATCATTCCATTTTGATGCAAATAATTCTTCTTTCCCCTCTTTGATATTTTTGGATCCATGTTAAGGAAATAATAACCGTGTTTACAATCCACAGCTATCTTTCTTGGATACTTCAAACAGGGAGACATTTCATTTCAGACAATATTAAGTTAATTTAAGTTGAGCTGGTAAATAAGAATGAAAAGTCCTTATAATACTTGGTAAATGTAAAGGTAAAGTTTCCCCTTTGACATTAAGTCTAGTCACATCCAACTCGGGGGGGGGGGGGGAAGGTTCTCATTTGTAGACATCTCCAAGGCCATGTGGCCAGTATGACTGCATGGAGCGCCATTACCTTTCCGCCGGGGCGGTATCTATTAATCTACTCACACTTGATCTACTCAAACTGTAGGTTGGCAGTGTTGCACCCCTAGGCTGCATAGGCACCGTAAAACCACACTGGACCCCCAGAATATAAACAAACAAGCTCTTTATTGATGGTTATAAGTAAGCACAAGCAAATAAAGTTTAGAGTCAATAAAATGGGTTTAAATCCACAAGAGCAGTGTACTTAAAAATCTTGAAGCAAGAGGCTAGGAAAGTCATTCAAAGAACATAGTCCAAACAAGATATCAAACACAGTCCCGTGAAAAACATCAAGAGCAGTCCAAACAAGATTCAGTTCCAAGGCATGGAACGAACTGGAACCACAGGAAACAAGACTAGAATGCTGGATCAAACTCCAAAGTAATCCAAGGTAATAGAAATCCAAATGGCAAAGTTACTGGAACATTCAACTGGATTCAAAGGCGAAAACAAGGCTGGAACTTGAACAAAATCCACAGCTGCAAGAATATACAGGAACATGGAGGAAAGATCTTTCTTTCTTGAATTGCAATGTTGCCACCTCTGCCATAGAAGAGAGGAACCAGACATTTAAGGAAAATTCAAGGTTTTTGTTTCATGAGAAAACTCTTTCTCTCATGAGTAAACTATTCATTAGCACGTTTCAAAATAAGTTGTTTACTTTTTCGTAAACATTCTCTTTCCCTCCTTCGGTGAGTTATTGCCTCCCTCCTGTCAAACACATTATCCTCCTCTAAACTAGAATGTCCATCTGACACCTGGTGAACTGGCCTTGGCAGCGGAGAGGAATGTGGTTCAAAATGCCTGCTTGCAACCATTCTGTCTCTGGTCCCAGAATCCACTGGAACAGACTCTGGCTGCATCTCAGGCCCAAACCCAAAGTCCTCTGGCAAAGCTGGTTGCATCTCTGGCCCAAACCCAGAGTCATCTGGCTGAATGGGCCCAATCTCAAGCTCAGGCTCAGCTACAACAGGCAGAATCTGGGGCTAACAGTGGGAGCTCACCCCATCCTGCACATTTGAACCGCTGACCTACCAATCAGCAAGTTCAGCAACTCAGTGATTTAACCTGCTGTGCCACCATGTTACTAGGTGTTATCAGGAAATGACATCTCAGGATAAAGAAAATATAATGAGGCTCGCCAATATAAAATGATTTGGGACTTTCAGAGATATTTTCTCATTTCAAGGTGCACTTCATTAAATTGATGTTGCTTTCTGGATTACACATCGGAATTAAAATGGAGTCGACAGTCTCAGTGAAAGTGCATATTCTGTACCTCTCAAGACTCATTACAAGATAAAGTGGACTATGCCTCAGAAATGTGGGCGTTTGCAAGTGTTGTCGTGTTCTTCAGACAAATAAAAGATGTGACTATTTTCACAATATATGTAGAGTTAAAGACAACTGAAAAACACACGCATATGTGCTCTTGTCAAAGAGAAAAATCCATACCACAATGTGTATTTTAACACAAAACACATACAAGATGGCCTACTTTGGAAACATATATATCAAAATAATTGGCAAAGGTGAAGATGAAAGATTGCAAACTAATATAAATGAAATATGGTTGGATTGGGAAAAATACAATGAAATTAAAACTGTGAATTTTTTACAACCCAATCCTGACTAAGAGAAATGATGACTAAATGCTGAATAGAGCATTTACCAGGTTAGTTTCTCCAAGAGCACCCACAATGGGTTATGTGTGGGTACTTTTCAAATGGGTAATCATTTTAATCTCTTGCAAATAATATAACCAAGAGTTATGTTACACATTTAAATCTAATGGTTATACTACAGCTTTTATGGATTGTAGCCCAGTGTGTCTCGAACTGCATGATGTCACAGACTGGCATAATTTTTCACCCAAAGTGATTGGGATTGGTACCATATTTGTGGCATAATATTATTGCATTTGCATAATTTCTTGGAAACTCATTGTAAACTGGCAGCTGCTAGCTTTTTTTACTGGCATCATTCTCTGGATTACTACTTTAAGATGTGGACTATATTCTACAAAAGTAGCCAGTTGTTGTGTAGTGGTTTGAGTACTGGATGACAACTCTGGATAGTAGAGTCTGAGGGTATGTAAGTCACATACTCTCAGCCCCAGAAACCCCTGTGATATGGTCACTTTAATAAATCCAATTGACTGGAAGACACACAACAACAATATTCTAGAAGTCTATGCTTTTATAGGGAGTAGGATGTTAATGATGTGATCAGAGTAAATTTAAATCTAGAAAATATTTACTGTGATAATAAAGAATAATTGGGTCATTGTCATCAGTAATGCAATTCACTACCCACAAAATGATTGAAATGTGTTTACATCATCCATTTATGTTGCTCATTAATATTCATATTGAATTATTTGACATGGCACATAAGGATCTCTTATTTGATTTTTTTCAGTGCTGCTTATAGTTGATGAGTCTGGGGAATTCCCATTTCCTGAATAGGAGGTTTGAATGCAGATTCAACACAAGCTCTGTCATGCTTAGGTGCAACAAAATTTTAGAGTGGAAATCCCCATTCTTATCCACAGATCTTGAGACAAGTACATCCCATCTCTGCCTGTTTTTATAATAAACCATTCGTTATAGTTTAAACATCATGCTGTAGCTGGATCCTGAACTGTACTCTAAAATTTCATTGACTTAAAATATGTTATTATAGCCAAGGCCTCTTTTGTCTCTTTTGTCAAAATCTGTAACATGGTAGCACCAGAGGGTATGGTAACCTGCCCAAGATCCTCCTTATAGAATATGTATTAGGCTTGCTCAAATAATTCGTTTTCCCCGTTTACCGTTATTGATTCGTTATTTTCGATTGTTTTGAAGCAATATCGAACCTTGGTTGTCCACACGTCTGGATATCGCAGTTTCGAATCGCGAGAGGCCGTTTTTTCTAATTTCTTCGTTTTTTTGTTAAGAAAAAAAAGCTTTTGCAAAGCACCCAAACTCCTTTCCTTTTGCCCCTCAGCCAATGGGAGGCTCAGCCAATGGGAGGGGGCGAGGGGGAAGGAGGCCGAGGAGGAGGAGGAAGACGGAGGGGGGAAATGGCCGCCGCCGCCGCCGCCTCGCCTCAGCTCAGTGCATTAATTAATTGGGCCTTAATGAGCCCCCTTCCAAGCCAAACCCACCAGAGAAACACCCTCAATGCAAACCTTGCAACATCCTTCTCTCCTTCTTGGACACAAAGGCAAAGGGAGGAGGCACTTTGGGTTCCCAAGCGACCTGAAAAGAGCCATAGAGAAAGGGAGAGCCAGTGCGCATGCTCCACCCTCCAAGGCACACAAGGGGGGAGTTCGCATGGGAGCCGGAAGTGTTGGGGCCTCCGTCCCTCCCTTGCTTTTCCTCTTTGGTCTCCCTATCTTGAACACAGAACACGCATGAAAAAAAACACACCATAATTTCACAATATATAGTTTAAATAACAAAAGGAAGAGGAAGGAAGAGGCCCGGGATGCGAGGGGGTGTGGGCCAGGCCCGTCCTCGGCTGCTCCCAGGGGCCCAGATTCGCACCCTCCCTCCCCCCAATACAGGTCTCCAGTCCATACCACGCTACATGAACTTGAATGGATACTGTGGTTGTGTTGTCGAAAGCTTTCATGGCCGGGATCACACTGTTGTGGTATGTATTCCGGGCTCTATGGCCATGTGCCAGAAGCATTCTCTCCTGACGTTTCACCCACATCTGTGGCAGACATAGAGGTTTTGACGTCTGTGCGAAGCTAGGCAAGTGGGGTTTATATATCTGTGGAAGGTCCAGGGTGGGAGAAAGAACTCTTGTCTGTGGGAGGCAAGTGTGAATGTTGCAATTGGTCACCTTGATTAGCATTGAATAGCCTTGCAGCTTCAAAGCCTGGCTGCTTCCTACCTGGGGGAATCCTTTGTTGGGAGGTATTAGCTGGCCCTGATTGTTTCCTGTCTGGAATTCCCATTTTCTGGGTGTTTCTGGGAAGGTAATGGCACTCCATGTAGTCATGCCGGCCACATGACCTTGGAGGTGTCTATGGACAACACTGGCTCTTGGGCTTAGAAATGGAGATGAGCACCAACCCCCAGAGTCAGACATGACTGAACTTAACGTCAAGGGATACCTTTACCTTTACCTACACACACACACACACACACACACACACAAGCAGGGACTATATATATATATATATACACAATATATATCACACACACACCAATTTAACAAAGTTTCAGCCACAAAAACAAAGTTTCTGAAGTAGAACAATGACTTTCACAGTAAAGACAACCCAATTTAACAGGAAATAAGACTTTCAAACCAGGAACAGATTACTGCAATTATTAAAAAAAGGTTTATTATAAAAGCTATGAAAATTTGCCAAAAATCAGAGGATAAGGGAAACGTTCCACATTTTGGTGAGCTATCAGTGTTAAATGTGTTCTACCACTGTACCAAGTTTGAAGAAGATCACTCAAAAAATGAGGGCGGGAGAGCCCCCTAAGTCCCCCCCCTTCGGGCTGTTTTTGGGCCACCGCGCATGCGCGTCTGCCATTAACGAATTAATTTAGAAAATAACGAATTTTCGTTAATTTCGAAAAATTTTGGGGGCCAAATTCGTTATTAGCAACAAAAACGAAAAACTGCCCCCTCTAGTTTTGAAACGAGTTTAGAATCAAATTTTTCATGGATCGATCAAGCCTAATATGTATGCATGGGCAAAGCATGGACATATGTATCCCTCAAATGTCATTTTAGACCTAGAAGAGGCTATTTTGTAAAGCATAAAATGAACAGCACTTTTTGGTAAAAGTGATCAGTATCCGTTGATAAAAAAAAGTATGTCCTGGGTGAAAAATGATAGAAAGGGAAATGCTGTCATAGCTCATTTTTATCTATAACTTGCAATTAAAACATCTGAAGCTATAAATGCTTGAATGTGTTTTCCTTGCTTGTAAAATATAGTTGAACATATTAAAATGAGACATCTTTGTTTTTTGAACCAGAGGCCTCTACTTGAGCAGGTAGGAGACCTGCAATGTTTCAGTTTGATTTTCTTGGCAATCTTGGGAATGTTTCTAGACTGAAATCACATTGTTGGAGCCTGGTTAGATGGAACATTCCCCCCTGCCCACATGTTTCACTGTTGGGATCAATTATTTCAATCAGTTCCCAGAATGGCACCATTGCACCCCTTCCCTCCAATTCAGATGTCTCTACCATGTAAATCAGCCACACCTTCTTGATGTATGGCAGCCACAAGATGGACAGTATCTGAGAGCAGTATTGTCTGATTGTCTGGGGAAATCGGCCACTAGAATAGATTTTTTTGTTTGTTTGTTTATGGGGACTTCCTGGGTTACTGGCATTGCAACATTTGTTAGGGATCCTAAAGTAACTTCATCTGGTGTTGTCATGGGACACTTCTTTAATATTTTCCAAGGGATGTCACTAAATAGCGGTAGGCCAGTGATCTCTTTCTGTTCTTAAATATATCTGCAATATAATTAGCAATTAAAATAATTAAAAATAATTCTGTAAATTAGTGTTCTGTTCTGAATGTTCTTTGCAAGAACAGTGTTTTACTGTCTAGTTATTAAAAATAAAAGAGTGTTGAAAACCATCTGTAACATTGTTTGTCCCCATAAACGGCATTGGCAGACATATGTTCAGCATCATTTTGGGCGCAGTTTCTGTGGCGAGCAACCAAGGTAAACACATTCTTTCTGATGTAATTGTTGATGTTAGTTGAGTAGAGCAATGCAGTCATAATGGTGTGAAGCATTTGGATTGGACCTGTTCTCAACAGAGCTGGGACAACTTTAGATGTTCACCTGGCAGACTGGCTCACGTACTCTGTTTTCACAGTGATGTCTGACCTCACAATGTTCTGCCTAAAAACAAACTGCACATTCAAAACAGATTCATTTGTCTGAAGAGGGAAGAACATAACAAGGGCAAATTATAAATGTTTTACCTAGGAAAGGACTCGATGCATAAATGTATGAGGAGGAATATCTGGTGAAGTAATCAAGTTTTGACTTTAGATTCTCAGATTAGAGTTGTTAGCAAATTGAAAGTTTATTAAGGGTTTATCACACAAGACAGACATACTGGTTTGGATCTCCCTATTGCTCAACACTGTGCTCATCCTGCATTTTAGCTGTCTCTTTCCTGTGATTATCCTAACTCTGCTTATTGATGGGTAAAACCTATCCATTGCTCCCAATTCTGCAACATTCCCATCACTTGCCTTGGTGTGATGGGTTTGTTGTGCTTCTGTGCCAACAATAAAGTGACAGCAGGGTGTGAGATCTACCCCCCTCTCCTTTGCTATTCCAAAACTGTCCACTTTCGGTTTATTTTATATTTTATAGTTGTATTTGCTTTTTTGTTTTTTGAAGCTGGAATTGCAACATTGTTCCAAAGTAAAAAAAGAAAAGAAAAACAAAGAATATATGCAATAGTGGTAGTGCAGGTAGGTGGGGTTATAAGGGTATGTGAAAATATGATTGCAGAATCAAAAATTACTGAATAGATGCAATTGCACAATTGTATAAAGATGGGATATCAAAAGTGATCAGCCTGGTATGTGTCCATACCAATGATAATATGACTGCAGTGGAATAGTAGGTTTGTGCAATAAAGTCCTTAAAAATGTCTGATATTAATTTCAAATGATGTATTTAGTTCAAGAAAAATGATAAAAATTGGCATCATCAGATTAGTATTCTCACTAGTAAGTATACTCAATTTCCCTCTCTGATAAGAATTCTTCCCATTCCCCTCAAATGAAATTGCCGATAGTAAAACACTAAAAATTGTTTATTTGTAGGACTATTCTATTTGCTTCATTTACATTCCTTTGGCAACTTTTTCTGATGCTTTTCTTTGGAAGTTTAAACTTTATGTCTAAATGTTTCACTGAAAATGTAAGTTAATGTAACATGAGAAAAGTAAAGAAAATTTCATTTTGAGGCAGAATTCCTATTTGTGTGTGTGTGTGGGGGGGGGGGGGGGGTTGGCTTCGGTTTTGACCCACAATACCTATACCTCTCTTTGTTACCCTCCTTATAAATTTATGTTCTGTTCACGTTTCTTCTTCTCAACAATTACAACTTAAATTTTGAAGAAAGAAATAATGGAAACCTTCAACAGTGAAAATCTGATGTGGTTTACTGAGAGAATGAGTTGTGAGCCAGGAAATCCACTTCTCAAATTTCACCTCAGCCATAAACGCTCTCGGTGGTCTTAAGAGCGTCACTGTCCCCCAGTTTCAGCTTCTGCAGCAAAGGGATAATTGTGACATACCACAAATGAATATTGTAAGGGTCACTGAGATAATGGAAGAGAAACACTTAATGTCAAGTATTATTATTGAGAGATTCATTAAACAGTTGCATATTACTTTTTAAGCCAAGGGGATAATATCAATATAAGCAATACTATTTCACAAATTTGTTGGAAGAGAACTGTATGCCTATACATTCACTCTTCCTGGTGTATATTCCCTTTCTGGAAATAATTCAATGGATAGATGCAACAAAGCAATTATTCCATTATTTTTCTTCATGTAAGAAAAGTAAAGTATGATGAACATATCAGGAGGTGTTCCTGGCAAAATTTGTTCATGTGTAGGAGGTTGCCATTTTCTTTCTCTGACACTGACTATGATTTGCCCAAGGTTACCCAGTGGGTATCCATGGCTGAATTCAAACCTTGGTCTCTCAAGGCCCTTCCACACAACCATATAACCCAGAATATCAAGGCAGAAAATCCAACAATATATGCTTTGAACTGGAATATCTGAGTCCACACTGCCATATACCCCAAGTCAAAGCAGATAATGTGGGATTTTATTAAGCTGTGTGGAAGGGGCCTCAGAATTCTAGTCTATCACTCAAACCACTGCACCAAGCTTTTGGTGGAGAATTGTGGTGATAGCCATACAGGGTTAGTGATTCTGGCACTTATAATATGTTCATTCTCACATTGATAAATAGAAAATCATGATTCCACATTAGAGCAACATTAGATTTTTCACTTTCTCTCATTTCTGGCACCATAGACACATAAATATGAACTTGTTGTGAACCTTAGGCTTTTGTATATATCTTTACTTTTTAAAAAACACAGAAAAGGGTAAAATTGGTCCCTGTTTTAAATGAACCACAATTTCTTGTGATGCCTCAAGTTGAGGAACTGTAGTTTGTTTAAAATGTATGTTATGCTTTGATAAAGGAATGGGATCTGAAACCACACCTTAAACCTTTCTGGTTCTCACTAATAATAGTGAGCAAACTCCAATTTTCTATGTCCAGATGTCACGGGAACATTATCAGTCTTCTTGTAGACACAGGTGAACTGGGATTGGGGATCATGTGGGTCTATTGACAAAGCAGAAAACTCACTAGAAAATACAGTAATGCTCAGTAAGATAGAAAGCAGTAGGAAAAGGAAGAAGACCACATTCCAGATTGGGAGACTCAATAAAGGAAGACATGATCCTGAGTCTGCAAGTGGCTAGGGAGTTTCTCATTCATTGGCCCATAGTAAGTTGAAGTACACTGGGTGGCAGTTAACAACAAGGAGAAAAACAATTTTCATTGAAATGCCTTCTTTGTTGAATCATTTAATATACTACTGATAAAAACACTTTGCATTCATCCTGAAGAAATATGAAATGAAATAAGAATATTGAACTTAGTCATGGGGGAGGGAAAATAAAAATTACTCTTTATCTATAAATACAAAAATTTCAGTCAAAAAATCAACCCAAAATATGTGTCAATGTTTCCATGGTGAGTATTGTACCTTAACCCCTTTCAAAAAAGAAACTATCCCTTCTCTGAGTATAGTGATGATAGATGAGAGCTTAATCCTGAGAGAACTTAAAATATACACCACCACCCTCTCTTCATTCTACTATGGCAATACTTCAAGACTTTTTGAATATCTGGATGGGGAAATGCTGGTGGTAGCCAGGTGTGGCTGGCCCCCTAAGGTGGCTTTGGGTTTCTCTCTCTCCGTGAAATGACCCTTGACTTATCCATGGGTCATATCTAGTCCCCAAACTTGTCCTTGACTTATATATAAGGTCGATTTGTACATGACTGAATATCTATATCTATATATATAATTTCCATTTTCTCTTCTGGTCAGTTACACTAAACCAACCTACAAATTGAGGTCAGTCATTTGCCACCCAAACTAGGAAAGAGAGAACCTGAACCTAAAGATTTGATATATTCCTCTGATGCGGATCTTTTGGAAAGCCAAAGCTCAGGACGACATCAGAAGAGTCCCCACTCAGTGTGCCTTCTTCAGTCATGCATTTCTGTAACAGAAGATGAATGACTTAAAATTATACTTGCACAAATCTAAAGCCCAGGTAGTGTTGAAAAGGTGAAGACAAATAGCCTTATTACATAGACATCACTCAATTTTAACTCTTAAAAAATCTTTCTAACACATATCTGTTGCAAATTTAAATGGTTTTAGCAATCATTCCTTCTGTCCAGGGAATCCTGGGAACCTTGGATTTGGGGAAAGGGCATAAACATTCTCAGCCCTGTCACAAAACTACAGTACACAGGTTTCTTTGTGGGAAACCGTCTTGGTCAATTGGGATAAAAATATTTTAAAGCTTGTAGTGTAAAGATGTATAACATCAGTTTTTTAAAAAAGAAAAATCCTTTGAGATGAACACAGAAATATATTCACAGTGCTAGGCTCTCTTCTTCCTCTGAGGCATCTGTTTTCTGTATCATTTCCTGTATTATCCCTCTATCTGGAGGACATATGCATTCTATATGTAGTTCATTGTAACCATGTTTCTTGTTAGAAAAAAAGACAATATTTGCTAAATTTTCCCAGTTTCATCATTGTCTTTTTGACTGATTTTTAAGTGTCAAAATACTTTTTTAAAAAAAAAACCCAACTTCATCTTTCATGTGGCCTCAGCCTACATAACCAATAACTGAGCTAGCTGGAAAATTTTGGGAGTTAAAATCAGAAAGGGAATCTACCCAAGCTGTTGACGAAACAGTGTAACTTGGACTTTACTAACAATCTTGATTCCATGCATATTATCCTCATCTTCAAAGTTCAAAGATTTATTACAATCAACATATCAGATCCTCATCCTTTCTCCTGTTATAAAGAAAATCGGGTTTTATTCCTAAATCCTTCTACACTTGCTACTGTCTTGATTTAGACATACATTCCCCATGTTGCTATGTTGTTACAGGCTGAGCATCCCTTACACAGAATTCTGAAATCCAAAATACTCCAAAATCTAATATTGTTCACATGGATGACCAAGATAGTAACAACTTTGCTTTCTGATGGTGCATTGTACTTTGTTTTACTCACATAACATGAACCATGAAAAAAATTAATGGTTTATACTAGGGCTCCATCTCCAAGATATTTCATTATGTATGTACAGTAGAGTCTCACTTATCCAAGCTAAATGGGCCAGCAGAAGCTTGGATAAGCGAATATCTTGGATAATAAGGCGGGATTAAGGAAAAGCCTATTAAACATA
The DNA here is from genome assembly GCF_035594765.1 of Anolis carolinensis. NCBI lineage: Eukaryota > Metazoa > Chordata > Lepidosauria > Squamata > Anolidae > Anolis > Anolis carolinensis. The sequence continues at coordinate 150,538,985 of NC_085841.1, read as the reverse complement.
AAATTAGGTTATGATTTTACAAATTAAGCACCAAAACATCATGTTATACAACAAATTTGACAAAAAAAGTAGTTCAATACGCAGTCATGTTATGTTGTAATTACTGCATTTACGAATTTAGCACCAAAATATCACGATATATTGACAACATTGACTACAAAAATGGCTTGGATTATCCAGAGGCTTGGATAAGCGAGGCTCGGATTAGTGAGACTCTACTGTATATGCAAAAACAGATATTGAAAATCTGAAGAAAACCCAAAAATGCTGGTTCCATTTCAGATAAGTGACACTCAATCTGTAGCTTTATAGCCAGTAATGCAGTGGTTCTCAACCTGGGGTCCCCAGATTTTTTTGACCTACAACTCTCAGAAATCCCAGCCAGTTTAACATCTGTTAGGATTTCTGGGAGTTGAAGGCCAAAAACATCTGAGGACCCTAGGTTGAGAACCACTGCAGTAATGGAAGCTGAGGTTATGCTCTCTTCCTCCCTTTCTGTTTCAGACAGCAAACCTCAGTTTAGTTCAAACTAATGTTATGCTTGAAATAGGCAACCCTGACCTAGAATAACACTATAGATATTGGTGGGCAGAGGAGGGGATAGATGACAACAACATTTAGAAATACCACTTATGCATCCAAAGAAAAGAGTCAATCACACTAATTACAGGAATGTGAACATAGCAAATGTAAAAGTGATAGGTGTCAAAATATTTCAGTGTTTCACACTCTGTAAAGCTAGAAATTTGGAGACATAAAAAAAATCAAATGGGAGGGCAGAATGTACTCTCAGACAATATACTCCACAGGTACACTCCTACCAATGATCCCGGAGACAATGACATGATACTATTTGGAAACAGAGGACAAATGCATCCCAGAAATCTTGGATATATCTCTGGCTTCATAGTAGACCAACTTTCTAAAATTTCCACCTCTCTCCTTTTAGACAGGGAGGCTAACAAACAGAAATATCACATTGATCTTGACAGCTGACTAGATTTTTGAACACAGATATTCTTCACTGAAGTTTCCTTTTTTAAAAATGCTATTATCCACATTTTCCTTCCTTTTATTTTTATGTTGTCATGTATCCCAAGTGCATTGCAATAGATCTAAACACTGAAGTCCACAAGTGCCTTTTTCCTTTTGAGCTTTACGATGTCATTATGTGTGTGCCAGGTGGATAAGTGCTTTTATGAAATGACTCCTGCAGTTGTGTTTCTGCAATGGTTTTCCTGTTGGGTTTAAATTGTGCATACCGATCTTTATTAATGGAGAAGGGGTGAAGGGGAAAACATGTATAAAAGGACTTGATAGAGAACGACCTTTTGTGAATGTTCATTTTGAAGTTATCTCACTGGATTGTACTGCCTGACCTTACTCTTAGCCATGAACTTCTAAACTGATGATATTCTGAAATCCAGACTTTGCTGTTATTCTGATATAATCCCTTTTCACTTCATCACTCATTTCTATGTGAGGTTGGGCTTTCTCTTTGTTTCCTGTTATGGAGACCTGGAGATCCACATTTAGCTCAGTCCATCCTGTCGGAAGCACATGCAACAGCTATGTGAGCAACTCTCAATGAAAGTAATGGGAGTATATAGGCTGCAGCTGTATAACGGTATCTCAGGATGACAATTTATTTAGTCCTTCACCTGCTTCCTGACAGCTTGCTGTAAATCTCTTTCATTATCTTTAGGCTTATGGGTAAACAGGAGAAATAAACATGAGTTTTGCCTTTTCTGGGAGAATCTGTGTCTCATTCAGTTTTTTGGAAGCTTGACAGTACAGGTCTCAAACCTGTGATTTTAGCGGAACTTTTTGTAGAAGCACAAGTTGTGATTATGATAAGTAAGTAAGTAACTTTATTTTTCTACCCCGCCACCATCTCCCAGCAGTGACTCAGGGCAGCTACATGGGACACAGGCCCAAAGATACAGAACCTATTGTAACAATATTCCGACCCCATTTTATTAATGCAGTGTATGTGAGGCTACCTTTAGATGGCTTAGGTTACCTTAGATGGCTAAGGTTATAATTAATGCAATTGTTCAGTTGTTGATACGTGTGTTAGAATTTTGTAAACATCATGTAAACATCATGGCTGGAATTCTGTTGAGGAGTCACAAATGCATACACACTTTAGTTACTTTTACATAATGACTCACCTCTCCATTCTCACAGCATGCAGCAGCTGCTACCATGGACAAGGGTCTGTTGTCCTGTCAGTCAGGAAGCAGCTAGCTGACTTTTCCACTATGCCAAAGGAGGGGTTTTCTGCTGCGAGAGTGACAGATGCGCCACGCCAACCACAGTGCGGGTGGGCGGTGCTGCAGAAGCGTCCCCATGAAGCTTCCTGGAAAGGCGAATCTGGTCAAGTCCCTCAGAGAGACAGAGTGAGAGTGAGAGGGAGAGTGAGCGAACCTGGGAGGAGGAGACAGGGGTGCGTGCGCGTGCATGGGGGGGTCGCCCCCACGGGGGGGGGGGTGCGCACACGGGAGCTCCGCAACGGTGCCCCAAAGAAAATGGCGCCACAGGCAACTGCCTGGTTTGCCTTACGGGTGAACCGCCCCTGCATGGTGTCTTGCCCTTGAAAGATGAGCCACTGCCTCAGTTCATATACATACCAAGTTCATGCCCTTAAATTTGTTGGCAGTTCATTGGTTGGCAAATCACATAGAGATTGATTGGTAACATTTAATAAAAGTTGCCCATAGTTTAACCCACATTATTGTGTTGACTCGTTATTTCATTGGTTGGGGAGCAATCAAACTGTGGATGCTTGAATCTGCAAATACAGAATCTATGGATTCAGAGGGCCAATTGTATTCCTTCCAGTGAGGTGGGGAGGTTGGATGGAAAAGAAAAGTAATTTTTTAACTACAGAGCCAAAAAATTACACCTGCAGCTGAACAATAAGCATGTCTCCATATTTCCATTTAGAATTTGATGCCATTTTAGTCTATTATGATGATCTTTCTTTCTTTCTTTCTTTCTTTCTTCTTTCTTTGTCTCTCTCTTTCTCTCTCTCTCCCTCCCTCTTCCTCCCTCCCCCCCCTCCAGTTGTTGGTGAAACTTTGTTCCATGCTTGAAACAGCTATAAGGATGCAGATAAAGGTTTTGCAAGACATACACACAAATTCCACCTGTTACATTTGTATGTGTCAGGATGCTGTGAAAAACACAAAAACTGGGGCTATAAAAATGTGGCAACCATAAACAAGCCATATTTGATGCCTTGTTCAGTGTGAGACAATGAACACAACTTTCAATCATGCATGTTGATCAGCTTGCCTGCTCAAATGAACAATGGTTCTTAGGGGGGATTTTTCTTGGCCTTTTGGAGAAATGGCAATCCAATATATATTAAATGTAAACTCTTTTTCCATCTTAAGCATGACGCTCCTAGTGATTAAATAATATTAGAATGAAAGTTATTCATTGGCACCTTTGGGTGCACTCACCCGTTAAACAAAAAGAGAGAAAAAAATGATCTGATGTTTTTGTCCAAATAGGATCATACATCAGCCAGAACTTCCTCTTGCTGAAATCACAGTTCAATTGACTAGGCCCAAAGCTTCTATTCAAGAAAAATCCCAAGTGAGTCCATAATATTGTTTTATAGCTCATACAAATGGAATATTTTTCCGATTACACTGTATATCATATGGAGATTGCTTGTAAAATATATTTTATGGTTGCTCTGCAAGTATTGTTTCTGTATGCACAAGGATGTGGCTGTTATAGCAATAACACATTTGGTTAAACAGCATATATAATGGAATATAAGATTATAGGAAATTGGTTACAATTGAATGTGTTATGCACATAGTTAGTTTACATATTACTTTTCTTTTAGAATAAAACAGTATACATTTTTGGAAATAAAAATGTCATTCGTGAGCATTGTCTAACCCTGTGGTTTTCCATCAATGTTCCTTGGAAATTTGGAACCTTCTTTGGAAGCTTATCAGAGACCTTCTCAAGAATTGAACCATAAGCTGTTTTCAGAGGCAATTCAAGAATTGGGGGCCAGGAACAGAGCCAGGGAAACAGGGCCATGAGTCAGAGCTGAGGAACATAGAGAGACACAGCAGAGCCAGGAGGATCTTGTTCAGGCAATGTGTCTGCCCAAAAAGAGAAGTCTTTTATAGCATTTCTTGTTAAAGGGGTCTCAGTATCTGAGCTGACTGACTGAGGCCACTGGGACGAGCTTTAGAATGTCTTTGTAGTTAGACTTGTTTGGTGGCGAAACTAGTTTTAGAAGTGGTGAGTATGGATGGCTATCTCAGAAAGATATTGTACTTATATCCTGAACCTCATTTTCCATCTGTCCTCATTTCCATATTTGCATTCCTGAAACAAGAGCATTTTGTGGCCAGATCCAACCAAGTTTTGCTATTCCTATAGGTTTTACTTGCATACATTTTTTCCTTAAAGGGCTTTGTTTTGTACTTCTACAAATGTTCAGCGCCCTCGCACACTTTGACAATACCCTCTTGTGAATGGGTTGTATAGTTTTGATTGCATATGGATAGGCACATGAAAAATCTATCGACTATTAGTAGTGATATTTGTGATGAATTTACTCTTAATTCCAAGCCTCTTCATGCTAATTCTGACATATTATTTTATGTTCTCATAGTTTCCACTTTAATGGATGTACCCTTCCTACATCTATGGGACCAATGTGGCTAGGGAGTAAAAGTTTCGGATTTTTTAGCGGATCACCGAATTACAGGTAGAGTAAGTGAAGAGGAGATTCCGTATGGAAGTAGATATTTTAAGGTTTGTGGATAATCTACAACATTTCACATTTCCTAAATCCTATTACTTCTTGTGAGATAAAGTGCACCTAGGGTGCATCTATACTCCAAAAGTAATACAGTTTGACACCACTTCAACTGTCATGGCTTAATGCTATGGAATCCTGGGATTCTTTTGTTTATTTGGGTTGCTGCTTGGTCACAGTTTTATTTAGACGACTATACCCTTTGTTTACATCAGATTCTTCTACCGCTTCTCTTTCTCTCTTTCTCTTTCTTACTGCACAGAAGTTCTCAGAATACAATGATTCTTATTCCAAAATATGTTTGGTTGTTTAGTTGTTAAGCTAGTAAGTTGATAGTTATACAATGGACATGCAAAGATACCAGAAGTGTATAATGTGCAAAAGTAAAGAGTGATTGACAAATTAATAGTGTGTGCACAAATTGTATTAGTGAGTACTTGGAAAGATAAAACAAAGTGGACTCTGACAAATTGGTATAATTATATAATTAATATGCTAAATGTGGAAATAACAAATTGTACATTGAACAATATAGATAAAATAGAAAATGCTATAATAATTAAGAGTATGTGGGATTCAGTTAGGAATTATTTAGAGAATGTATTAAGAAGTGGAGATTAAGACTGATATTTCAAATGTAATTTCTGTAGTTTATTGTACAAACTGTGTGTTCAGGGAGATGGGCAGAGGGTGGGAGTGGGGTAAAACAATAAAATGTAATAAAAACTTTTAAAAAAAGATATGTACAGTGGGCCCTCAGTATACACAGGGGTTTGATTCTAGCATACACGCACATTTACACACTGTAGTCCTTTTATATACAATAGTGTAGTAAACTGTGTCCTCATATATAATGGCAAAATCAAAATTTGTCTTCTGAGATTTTTTTTAACAGTTACAAGTCATAGAATATTGAATCCATGGATGCAGAATCTGTGTATATGGAGGGCCGACCATATGAACAGAAAAATTCCTATTAACTATTTGAAGATGTGCTAGCTGGATGTTTGAAGCGATTGCTCATGATAATAGGAAGGAAACAGATAACTGATTCACAATAGTTGTTTCCAGCATTTAAAATAATAAAAATGTTACCATATGAACTCACACAGAGACACTAAAAAAAAAAAAGGAAAGGAAGGAAGAAAAAGAAAAGAAAAGAAAAAATGAGTTTGAAGATATAAGCTTATACTTTACTCAGCGTTGATAAGCAGCAGTTCTCATTCATCTTTTGCATATGATGGATTTAGTCTGTGCAGAGAATAAAAGGGAGGAAAAGTAGTCAATTCTTCACTTACAGTTAAAAACAAATAAAATCATGATTGCAACTCAATGAAAGCAGGCATATTTGAAAGCATATTGACCTCCGAGGGGGTCAGTACTCATGGGTATGATCTGATTGCAGGTTTGTGTGTGCGCGAGAGGATAGGTGAAGACTTTTTGTCAAAAGAGACAAGTCAAACAATGTGGATTTTAATTCAAATCATATCCCAAGCATTTTAGTTTTCAGAAATGGTTAGCATGATAGAGGTTACCTTTTCTTGGTGACTACTATTATTATTGTCAGATTGCCTGCTCTGGGTAAGGGCTGAAGGTTACATATGGGATGGAGGAACATAAAGTTGTTTGGGAGGCGGGAATGCACAGGACTGGGGCCTTGGAATGCTCCTGTTGGCTACAGTTCTGTAGCTGTCTTGTCTACAGCTGTGCAAAAGCACCCCATAAGACATTTCGTATAGCCCTCGACTGTTACTGCAATGCTATAAACTGCAGGTGGCTCTCAGTCCAGTCCAACTTGTCTTCCTGAGCTGCGTGCATATTTATCACTGCAGCGTGTCTCCTGCCAAGGAAAACAGCAATGCTCACTTCTAGAGATAGTGTGACATAGTCGCTGTAGAATCTATTTTTGAAATGATTATCAAGAGCTTAGCAGGATTTGATGAGAGATCCACAATTTGCGAACTGCACTTAGATGGGACTCGGTTTCAAGAACATGGACAATCTAATTAGAAAACAGATGAGCCATGCACACTTGGTAATAGCTGGGATTGTTCACTTGATTAAAGAGAGATTTATTTTACCCCAAGAACATATGCTTTGCAGCTAGGCATGCAATAAAAGTTCAGGATCATTGCCATAGCTACATCCAGTCACTCTGGTAGCAAAAAGAATTGCGAGTCAACATTAAAGATCCAGGCATGTGCCAAACCTAGAAATCTGGATACAGAATAGATCAGACTTGGCTATTAAGAAAACATTATGTGGAAATACGTAATGTCTCAAGTATAGGTGATTTCCCCCCCTTTTGGTGAGTTTCCATTGAAATCTATGAACAAAGAGCTTGACCTGATATTGTTGGTGCTAATTTTAAGATCCATTAGCTTCTATTTCACATCCTATTTGGTCCCTTAGCTTCTTTTCCCCCTCCTGAGCCCTTGTTTTGGGCCATTTGTTACTTTCCCAAGAAATCTTTCCCTCTTTCTTAAAATGTAATGTTTTATTGGTGTTGTTCTCCAGATAAATGATACATGATTTTAGCAATTTGATTCCCACTGTGACAAAGGCTTTGAAAGTAGTAAAGTTTCTGAAGATTATTTATAGTATGAGACTTATTCTGTGCAAAAACCTCTTGTGGTATTTTTACACTGCAAATAACATTTTCTGCATAGGAAACAGCCTTTCCCACACCACACATTTTAAATTTCCTTTTGAACATCTAATAGTACTATTCTAAGCATCTACACCCCAAAATGCAGTCAAAAGTAGTCCCTTTGGGTTACAATGGAAAGTATTCCCAAATAAAAAAGTGTGGGATTCCAAATTAATAGCAAAAAGAGACTGTTAATTTTGCAGTCAATCAACTCTCTACTTATGTATGGTCATATCTTTTTCTTTCAAATGACTATGTTTGGATTTTCATCTATACATGAGAGTATGTATATTAAAATCAAAACAAGGTATGACATAAATGTTTGGCAAAGCAAGGATGGCTCACCAAATGTTGTTGGACTGTAACTCTCATCTTGCCTTCCCATTGCAAGGGCCTATCAGGGTTACAACCCAAAAGTATTTGGAGGACTACAATTTGTCCATCTCTGTTCCAAAGCTTGGTCCCTCACATAACAAAACCACATTTGATTTTCCTGTGATGCAGAGCACCATAGATCATCCATGAGTATCTATAGTTATTCTGAATTGACCCAGAACTTGGAAGAGCATCCCTGGCATTTTCTTGGGCCACAGTATTTTGAATGGCCTGTGCTAGAAAGGTAAAACAAAACACTCTTAATTGTGTGTCTATGCAATACAGACTACTGAGACTCCTAACAGCTCGAGGCAAGGTACAACAGAGTCTAAATATATGAACATAAAATACATACAATACAATACATAGATAAAACACATCATTATACAAACAAACACCAAAGACAGGATACAAAATTAATATGTAGTGGTAAAATAATGTAAATTCAAACTCATGATTGTGTCTTAATTTCTGACAGCTCATTTAGCCATTGGAGCTCTTCCAGCTGGTCATTCCACACTCTTGGGGTGGTTGATGCAAAGATCCTCTGGGTGACAGTTGCCAGTTGGGTTGTGGCTGGTTGAAATAAGCATGTCACAAAGGACCTCAGTGTCTTAAGGGGCCATTGATTGTACAGGAAGACAGTTGAAGTCAACTACCTTGTAGACACATGACTGATCTCCTTTACAGTGAAACAGATTCTTTATCACTTCCATATTCATTGATTTGACAGAGATGACTGGGTTTGAAGCTATTGGGACCTTGCATGTCACCCTAAAAGCTCCTCTCTAAAGCCCTCCAAAGCCCTCAGATCCTACATAAAGGTTTTTTTAAAATCAGGTCTATTGTGTTTTCATGTGAAAACTTCAGAACTTCCAAAAAATTGAGTGGTTTGGCTTTTGCCCAACCCCCATGTTAAAAAATGGACAAAACTGTGGCCAGAGTGAAAAACTGGTATGGCCCACTGAAGGGATGCAGTTGCTCACAATCAGTTTATTATATGTTCTGAAAACATAATAAAATACAGACTTTATAGTTCAGGCAGTGATTGCTTAACTTGGTGGCCAGCCACATGGTGGTGAGTCTCTCTGTGCTCATCTAGGCTGGTCCTTGGACAGCAGACATGCAGTCTATCCCCATGATCTATTTGAAGCTTCTGTTTGGTGAGTGGGCTTATTAACAAATGACCCTCCCCATAAATGTATAGCAGAGTAACTTATTAGCAGCAGCCTGACCAAGCACCAGTAGCCAAAAGTGATAAAAAGAACAAAAACACACAGACCAAACGTTATCTCTTCCTTAGGAGGCTTTTCTTTGAAGCAAAATAATATAGTTGCACTATTTACAAAAACAAGGCTTCCATAACACAAATAAAGTTCTTTATAACACAGCAGCCTTCACAAATGGAGCTTCTCACAAGAAGCTTTACCCAGCAGGCCTTCTCACACACAAGGCCTTTCTCACACGAAGGCTTCCTCACACTGAGGCATCACTGAGGCTAACACACCTCAGGATAACACTAGCTTTGGCCCGCTAACTCTAACAGACTTTGGCTTACTTACTCTTCTCAGGGTGATGCTAGCTTATTAAACACTTCCAGTGCTTGACTCACATTTTTTGTAATTAAAAATACTTAATTAATTTTTAATATTTCTGACAGCCTCATCAGTTTGGTAGAACCAGCAATATTTTCTGCTCCCTTAGCATAGCCTTTGATAGCGCAATGTCACCTCTAGACCAAAATGAGCTGACAGAGCAGGAATTTTCAGATGATTGTCAAGATGAAACTTCTAAATAGTTGTGCCTTTAAGAACATTTGTTAAGGTGAATTTTTGAAACATTTCAGAAGGAATAATCAATATGACCTCAAATGTATGGTAGAGACTACCCCAACTACACTTTCTCTGAAGAATGCTCTTATGTGGAGTATTTGAGAAAAACACCACATACGAAGCAGGGAAATGTAACCTATGCTCAGTAGGGATGTGGAGAATGTATGTTGATATTCATGTCCTTGAAGGGTGGATGCTGTTGGTCTCCATGACACCTACTGCAGAAAAGGAGAACGTCCGCAAGACTATTTGCACTCCAGGACAACTGAATAATAAAAATTACACTTGGTTATCCTGTGCAGAAAATGAGTTCTGAAGACCAAAGCAATGTATTTTGTGGCAATTATACTGATTCCTGCAGACAAATATCAGAATCTTTTTAGTGCACAAAACACTTGTCAAAAAACTATATATAATGTTTTTACCCAAGAATCATGGGTTTGTAGAAATGGTACACATTTTGTGCACTCTAAGCAACTGTATTGAATTTTCATAAATGTATGGATTCCTTCCCAGAAAAAATATGTGTTTTCTGTATAATACTTAGTATTTCTGCACAAGATTACTTTTGGACAAAATGAATGTTTCCTTCCTGATTATCCTTTGCACAAAAACCCGCATGTGATTGTGCACAGGCAATTTTTCCCCAGCAAAGTCTTTGAATGCAAAATGTATTTTAAAAATTGTGAAGAATCCCTATAATTCTCATGGAATTGGAAGAAAATTGTTAAAATTAGGCATCTTTGCATGCAAAAAAATTATATAAGCAAAGATTTAAATCCCAGACATGCTCTCCAGTATGGCACAGTACTGCTGGGCAACTTCACTGTTCTGTAAATAGTCTAATGGATAATCTCACCCTCAAAGTCAAAGACTTTGCCACAAAGCAGAAATTTAAATAAAGGGGAATGAAATGGGCAAAGGAAACAATTATTTCATATTTCAAAACTTCCCCTTTGGAATGCATGCTGGTGGTGATCAGATTAAAAACCCTGAGAACAGCGACAGAATGGCAAAACGTGTGCCATGTGTGAGTCATTTCTCTATTTTAATGGCTCTTTTGGAACATGTTCGAGTGGGCCTTGCAATGTTGCTTTTCCATCCCACTCTCTTGTAAATATTTGAAAACTATAATTGGCTTAAAAAAAAATATCTCAAGTGTGTAATGTCTAATGGACTTCATGGCAAAAATAAAGTGAGAATGCAATGCATGCCATTTTTGATTCCATAGCATGCCTTTAAAAAGCATCCACAAACACATAGATGGTTTAGATACAGATACGTCTTGCCATGAGTTAGAAAATGGATTCCTGTCTCTCCCGCAAGGAAGTACAGAACTTGGCAGGTGTGTAACGTGACTCCTGATAGCAGGATGGCAGATTACATTCTCCTATAAAACCATTTCTAAGGGACTTGGCTTCGAAACTGTTATTGCATGTCTGCAGGTGTTTCGTAATTGGATTAATATGGAGCAGAAGGAATGTCTGCTGCCCCAAACACTGAGCAAATGCCGAGGAAAGCCGCATTCATTTTGGAGAGCAACCTGGAATGTATGATGACAGCTCTGTTCACACACACAAAGCCTGATCTAAGCTGGAGAGTTTAAAATTAACTGCTGTGAGCAATCACCTTCCAGAGAAAAGTTTATCCAAATCTAAATACAATAACAGCCCTGCCATAAAGGAAGTGTGGGGTGGAGGTGAGGGTGGGGAAGGAGGGTTAGAGAGCATTGGCTGAACATTTTGATCCTGTTCCAAAAGCAACTTGTGCAAGCTCTGTGAAAGTCTTTATGTCATGCATCCCCCAGAATCCTAGGTGTCTAATAAAAATGTCTTTGGTAAACACAGTGGACTCTTGAAAACACTGTAAAGGTGTCCAGAGTTTATTCTAATCTGAGAGTGAGAGCTGTCAAGCTAAAATTGATGCACTTTTAAATTCCAGGATCAGACAGTTGATAAAAGCCCCACTTATTGGTAAGAAACAAAATGATCTCACCAATGAAAACATTGTTCAGAGTTAATTTTCATCGAATAACCAACAATAACCATATTATAGATGCCACTTATAACTACTTTTCATTAGTTCAATCAATGTTCTCTTTGCAAATACTATAAAGTTAGATTTTTCACCAAGTAGAAATAAACTGGAACTTCTAAAATAAAATAATTTTTTTTGAGATGGTATTTCATTCATCTCAGAAACTTTGGATATCTTTGAACAGTAAGGGAGGGAAAAGCCAGAAAACAAACATTTCTGTGCACAACCTTCTCAAAAGATTCACTGGAAATAGAAATATTAGTGGCTGCTAGTTCTATTGTCAGTCCACTGGTGCATCCATTTTTAAGTTTCACTTTGAATTTAAAAGGAGGTATGCAACATACTGAATCTTACCCCCATTCCCAATAAGTTCAGCAACTTGAATAGACAGGCTCAAACCTGGATCAGCTTACCAATTTTCAGAGATAGGAACAACAGGTCACCACAATCAAGAAACTAGAAAAGGATGGATTAAATTACTAATATCCATAATTTGCTCAGGAAAGCCAACCAACATTAGGGCTGAAATTGGACATTAGAGTCTCATTCAATGTAGAGATTTCACTGGGATGTTAAGCCTTATTAGGCATTTGGTTAATGCACCCTACTCTGAGGTGTTTTCATACTTCTCAACAGATCATCACCATCAATCCAGATAGGGTAAAGAGGACACATGATGACCAGATTTATGGGTGGAACAGAGCCAGCATGCTGTTCTGGTTGAAATGTTGGACTAGAATTTTGAGAAACTGGTGTTCGAATCCCCTCTCAGCTAGAGAAAACCAGTGAGTGATCTTGGGCTAGCCACACTCTCATACCCTCAAAGGAAAACAATGGCAAACTTTCTATTAATAAATAATGCCAAGAAAATTATCTGACAGGATGAACATAAGTCACCTTGAAGACACATAACAAAAAAACAATGGAAAACAGTATTCATTGCTTGGCCAGTGGATCATTCTACACAACAGAATCCAAGAAAACTTTCAGTGAACAGTCTATGTCTAAGGACCTTTGCTGTAAGTAGAAGAATGAAATTGATTATGTTCTTTTTCTATCTTCTTGCTGGGTCATGAGAGACACATTTTCCCTTCCATAGTGCATCTGCAGGCAACCTGAGAGAATGGGCTTTAGACATCTGCATAAGAAGTTGGAAATAAGAACAATAAATAAGACAATTTGTCTGCCAAGTGCCACAATTACAACAACAGTTTTGATGGATGTCAAAATTTGGTTGTGTCACACAGCAAAGATCTGGCTGAGGACTTTCTAATATTAACATTCAGCTCATGGCTTTATACTTATTTTTGTGGATTCCCTGACAACCCTCTTCAAATTTTCCTGTTATCTTCATCCTTGCTTCACTGATGACACCATGAAGGAGTTCATTTTGTCTTTTTGCAGGATGGTGCTTTCTTCGCTCGCCTTCTAACTGGACCTAAATGTACTACATATACAGTTGACCCTCCCTGTTTGTGGGTTTAACTTTTGCAGACCTGCTTATTCACAAATTTGATTTGTATATTTTCTCTGGGAAGCTCTAGGTTCACCAGTGTGAATCTATAATTCCCATGAAGGCCACCTCATGACGCACAGTCACTTCCAGGGCCTTCTCAATGATCACCCGTGGTACTCCATCTTATTTATTTTATTTATTTATTTACAGTATTTATATTCCACCCTTCTCACCCCGAAGGAGACTCGGGGCGGATCACATTGTATATACATATAAGGCAAACATTCAATGCCATATACACATAGAACAAAGACAGAGAAGACACAATTTAACCTTCTCCTGAGGGGATGTTTGATTCTGGCCACAGGGAGAGCAGCTGCTTCATCATCCACTGCGACGGCACTTCCTCATTCCAATGGTGGCATCTTGCCAGCATGCTACAAGTGAGAGAGGACTCCCTGCATCCAGAAACACCAGGGTGGGGGTGGGGTGGGGGGAGAAGGAAAAGCTAAAAGGAGATGAGAAAAGGTAGTGGGGTGGCTGGTAATTCCCAAAGAGGGACCCTGCTGGGAGAGAAGATGTTTCCCCCACTGTTTCCAACACTTTTCCCTGCTTTTCTCCTGCCCATCTGATGTCCTATAATGGGAAAGGCAGAACCATCCAAAAGTATTATTAGCAGGACCATCAAAACCTTTTTCTGACTGACCCAATTTCTCACACAAAAGTCTGACTTGTACATCAACAGGAAATATAAGAGGGAAGCATCTTTCCTCACATTTGAAAAAAGCTAAACTAATTTAACAGATATAAAATTGGTGACTAGAGGCTTCCATGCCAGTGTCACATTAAACCTGCTGTACATTTTGGTCCAAAGTTTAAAAGAGCTAGCCAAGTTGATTAAACTCTGTTGTCAGACTAGGTCTGATATTTTGGTTTGACATTTTACATAATTCAGACTTTGGAGGGCCTAAGTACCCTCAGGACACCAGATCCTATCTCATATTGGGAGCTAAGCAGAGTAAGTCCTAGTTAGTACTTGGATGAGAACTGCCAATGAATACCAAATGTTGTGCACTCTATTTCTGAGACAGGCAGTAGCAAATCATTTTTTGATGAATTCTTGCCTAAGAATCCCCTATGAAATGCAGGTTACTGTATGATACACATACGGCCCAGGGCAATTTACCTTTCACCACCATGAAAACCATTGACTGCCACTGGATTAGAAAGCAAGGCATGTAACAGACACAGCCCTCCTCAGAACCAGCATCTGCTTCCTTGTGCAGCTGCCTCACTCGGCTTAAGGATAAAGCTAACACTAAGTTCCAGAACAATCTACAGTAGTTATGTGTGAGTTAGTACAGCTAACTTTGCCTTTTTGCACATACTCCTCTCACAAAATAAAGTCTTGTCTATAACTTTATTTTCAATTTATTGTGTCAGAAGCAAATTGAGAATACTGTACAGTTATAATGTATAAAAAACCTCAAAGTTTAACACTTGGCATTATGCTAAATTTCCTTTAATCAGAAGTTGGCCACTTGGAGTGCCTCTGGTGTCACTGTAAGAAGGTCCTCCATTGTGTATGTGGCGGGGCTCAGACTGCATTGTAGTAAGTGGTCTGTGGTTTGCTCTTCTCCACACTCACATGTCATGGACTCCACTATATAGCTCCATTTTATAACTTAAATATGCTTCTATAAATACACCCCCATACCCACAACCACATTGAACTTCTATATAAAAGGGGAAATATCACATCTGGTTTGAACTTCCTCATCCCATAGGAGAGAAGAAAAATCTGCTAACAGTGGCATAAAAGGTTGCAAAGCAGCTGGCACATATTTTGCACTTGAAATCAGTAATTATTTTGTCTGTGCCCTTCTTCCCCAAAGACAAAGGAATCAAAACCATTCCTTCACAAGCATACAGATTTTCTTGTACATTTTAACCAATCCTTCCCTTCCCACTCCCACCCACAATTCAAATCAAAAAGGAAATGGACCCCTGCCAGGAAGTTCATGTTTAGCAGATTTACTGGACCTCACACCTGAAAACTATTTGAATATAGGTACACATATTCCTTTGAACATGAACTGAGTGACTTGGCTTCATCTCCTAACAACTATGATGTACTTTCTCTCTCTTCATATCCAGGATACAGTGTGCATGACATGAATTTTCAACACACTTCAACCCACTATGACTATTTGAGGGTCAGAAAGAAACTCTAAAGATCTGTCCAGGAAGGGCTTCTTATGGTTCTACTGCAGCATTTCTAGCAGCAAGGAAGGCAGGAGGAGAGACAGGACAAGAGGAAAATGGACGAGGGTCCTCAACATCTGCTGGACTGGAACAGGAGGACTTTTCCGATTTGCTGCCGCAATCAGACCTTCTTGCTTGGTGGTGAGAGGAGCAATTCCCGAAGAGTCTGGATAACTTTCTTGACTCCCGAATCCTTCCTTTCATATTCTTAGACCCCAGTAATTTGTACCAGTCATATCTCTTCTCCCTTTTTGGACCTCTGAACAGCTCTGCTTCTGAACCTAATGTCCATTGTTTGGATGGGAGTTCAGTGGTGAATTCCCCTGGCATCAATTGCCCTTGAGGATGCCATTTTTGTAAGCAGGACAGCTTTATGCTCTAGCAAAATTAGAAAGGATCTTCACCATATGCATATTGGCCTGAATCTTACGAAACGATATGCCAGTGGAGCTGAAAAACTGCTTAGTTCTACCAAGACCCATTGGCTCAGAAGGAGTTACATGAATCTCACTCCAACAATGGATTCTTGTGTTTGCTATACTTAAGACCATCAAGAAGAGCAGTACATAAACAATGTAACAGCTTCTAGTGTTTGTACATCATAGACATAGATGCTACCATGTTTCTATCCATAATTATACTACATTGTGAGATTTATGTTTTATTTCTATAGCTCTCCATCCATAAGTAGACTATTTTTACCAAATCCCATCAGCTCCGCCCAAAGAATATCTGCATTGGAAGCTTTTCTTATGGATATGGTTAGAGGGCATGTACAATAGAGTACAAGATGGGTTAAATCTCTGAATGCCTAAACTTTCAGTGATATTTGCCTAACACAAAGCTTCACTGTAGTCCTTCTCTCCTTCCTATCACTATTCTGATATGTTGAAAAAGGAGTAAAAAGTAGTCATTTGAGATGCACAGTGATATAAAATGTAGTATTTCTGTAATACATGTTGTGGGATTTTGAAAATTCCACAAGGAGGTCAAGGTGTTAATTTCTTTAGAACTGTCTTTCAGGTTTTAAGGAACAAAAATTAGGGCATGGTAAAAGAAAAATAAACCCCTCCAAACACAAAATGGCTAGACTGTTTCTGAAAGATGATTGGCTTCAAGAAGGAAATGATACAGCTTCTTTTCAGAAAAGAGGTGTCAATGTATCTGTCTACATAGTTCACCTCCATAGATGAAAAGGACATGCTGTAACTCAGCATCCTTCCATTTGCTTGGTTAAAGTAAATGTTTTCAAGACACACTAAGTCTTTAAAACAGAAATACGTCTATTTGTCTGCAAAGCTGGAAATTGGCCTATATTTTGCTAGAACTGAATGTGTACAAACATGTTTATTTCTACCATTGCATTGCTGTTGTTTCCCCCCCTTCTAGTTCTTGGTTTGCCTGTAAGCCTCTTTGTTTGAATAGGACATCCCTCCTTCCATGAATGATGAATGATGACCCTTCAGCCAGAACCAATTTCTTCCATAGACTTCTGAGTGGTCACCAATACACTTCTATTTGTCTTCAGGGTGCCTTTAAAAATGGTGAGTAGAAATGTTGTTGCCTTACCTCCTGTCACCATTTTACATGGATGACAACAGAAACAGAGATATTGGGGATGGATTCTGGTGGTGATTTGAGGAGTTGCTGGTGTTTTGTGCATTTTTACATATTTGGGGGAACTATTTATGTAGGGTTTTTTTTGTTGAAAATCATACCTTTTAAAAAGTTGGAGCTAAAACTGGAGGACTTAGAGATAGTGAGGGGGGAGCTTCAGGGGCTGTAGTCCACATTTCCCTTCCCTTCCCTAGAATCTGGCAATGAGGGCAGAATTGGTGCACAATATTGGCATGTGTAAATGATGGAGGCAGAGGAAGCATATATAGAGAGAAGAAAGGCATCAGAGAAATAGATGGCTTGAAGTTGCCAGATGTTACTTGCTTTCCCTTGCCACTGCTGTTCACTAGCATGCTTTCAGCCAAGATTGCCATTCCCACCAAATTTCATTCAATTTGCTTAGAGGTTTTTGCAGAGTTTCATTCAAGCTAACATTAGCATCTAGGCCATGAAAAAAATAGGCATTTCATGGGGGGATTGACTCCCCCTCCCCCTCCCCCCGATATTACTTGTAATGAAAAGGAAACGAAATAAACTGCCCCAGTTCAATGCTAGAAGCAAAGAGCCAAAAGTAACATAGGAAATGCAGAGCAGTTTCTTATTTCTCTCACCATCTTTTGTCCTCCTTTCTTATCTCTTTTTTCTGTGTTGGAATGAAACTATATTGTCTTTCAGTCTCCTAACCCATTTTCAACCTCACTCCACCCCTCCACAGGCAGTTGGGGGTCATGAATCTGTGGGTTGATAATGTACTCAAGGGAAGGCTGTGATCCAAAACTGCTCTCACAAAATGATGGCCTTTGGTATTTGGTTTGATCTAGTGTTTTACTGCTGTATCCATCCCAGAAAGTTAAAGGCACGGTTGTAGATAAAGCGTGCCTCTCATGCAGACTTCAGCTCGCCACTTTTGCCATCTGTCCTTGGCCGGTTTTCATTTCTCATGGAAGTGAAAACATAATGTCCTGGATAAAGGATCCCAGTAAAACAGTGCAGACATTTTTAGTAGTTGAGCTGTTCTCATAAACCCTTGAATTGTTTGTTCTCATTGGACTCAGTGCACTTTTATAGACAAGATGAGCACAAATGCTGATCTTTTAAAAAGCACTTATGTGTACACTTGGAAGAAGAGATCCGTAACTCAGTCCAAGGAAGGAAAATCTTTCTTTCCTTTTTCATAAACTTAAAAAAAAGATTCCATGGATCTGCCTGCTGAGTTGATATTAGATTGCTGTTTTGAGGTGTTTTTTTTTTTAATCACAATGTTAACTGTGCTCAGAAATGTGGCTGTATGTAAGGGGGAGCAAATACCCTACTGTGCATTTGTTTGCTTTGGTATCTTTTCCTTTTGATATTTCTTTTCTCCTAATAAAAATAAAGAGGCTGGTTGACTAGGAGCAGATATGTGTTTGGGCCTGTAACCTCACAGATTTCAGGAAGACTTCAAAGTGGAAACTGGTGGGATCTGATTACATTTCATCACAGAGAGTAAATTTATGCCTTCAAGACATAACCTTTGGTTGCACTTCTCTGCTTCTAGCTGCTAACTGGAGGAGTCCATTGTGTTGTTCATTTATTATACAGTCACTGTGAATGAATGTCCACTTATTTCTCCATCTGTCTTCATGGTGTTTACAAGGGATGGTTAGATGGGGTGCAATGGTTTTACTTCCTTCAATTCCCATTAAATGATACGATTGCTAAATTGCCATGGGGACCACACCTAAAAGGAAAGTGAAAAAGTCTACTTATAGCAGTGATTCTCAACCTGTGGGTCCCCAGATGTTTTGGTCTTCAACTCTCAGAAATCCTAACAGCTGGTAAACTGGCTGGGATTTCTGGGAATTGTAGGCCAAACCACCTGGGGACCCACAGGTTGAGAACCACTGACGTATAGAATACGAATCCCCATGAATAATGTGCCATTCCATTTGAGAATAATGCAACAGAGGAATGTCCAGTGAGTGTAGGTTTTCCAAAAATAGAATCATTATAATGGGATGGAAAAAGTGAAAATACACCTTACACTCAGAATTCCCTTAGTAAGAACATTCAAAATTAGTTAAGAGATTGTACTGATGTTGCAAGTCCCCATTTCATAATTTTGAATACCACTACTGCAGAGTATTTATGACAGTAGTTGATCCATGCAGAAAGTAATTCTAGAATCTAGATGTTCTAGATGTAACACATATAAGGTGATCATCTAATACAGAGCATCCATTTTTTTCAGCAGTACCCTCATGTGAATATAATGTATCACTCCATATCATGGCCACAATCTGCATGAAGACTTTTACTTGTAGAACCAGGTACCCAAGCCTAAGTACTTTTTATGAAGTTGCACAATATTCAGTACAGCACTTTATCTTCTTGTACACTGCAATGTATTAGCAGATAGGCAACAACTCTTCCTTTAATCCAAGTAGCTATTAGGCACAAGGAGAGCTCCCTTGCACTCTCTTTCCCCCTTAAAGTTAGTGTGTTCTCACTGGATCTCCAGTATAAAAACTACATAATTACTAGATAACAGGGCAGTGAAACAGATTTGGCCCAATACTACCAGGCTCATAAAGAGCCCCCATCTACACTAACCATTTAATACAGTTCATAGCTAGCTTCAAACTGCAGTGGCTAGACAACAGATTCTTCCAAAAGTGCATGAAAGAATGCCCTTAATGTGTATCAGTGAGCTGTGGTTAATCATCATCTGGGCCTCAAATTGGGTCCAGGACTTCCTATGTAATCATCTGCACAGCAAAATCACTTTCTTTGAAACTGCAGTAAATGGTCAGTGCAGATAAGGCCAGAGTGATATGGTCCTTCAAATAACCTGGACTCAAGCTATATAGGGCTTCATAGGTCAAAACCAGTATTTTGAATTTTGCCTAGAAATGGATTGGCAACCAATGGAGCTATCACAATAGGAAAATTGTTCACTCTCTGTAGCCAGCCTCAGCTAATAGCCTGGCTGCCGCTCTCTGGACCAATTGAAGTTTCCAAGCACTTTTCAAGGGCAGCCCCACATAGAGCACATTACAGCAATCCAAACCACTTTATACCACTTACAGTGTATAGTGGATTGACAAAACTCAGTTCCAAAAGACAACCTAATGCTTCCGATCAATCTGAAGATAGAGGCATGAAAATATATGGGGCAAATGAGACAGCAGGTCTATAACATCATTGAATAGGAAAGATCCCAAGGTGATGTGATATAGGGAGTGGAAAGTGAATCTGGTTTCTGTTCATTGACAGTTGTGTCAGGTAATCTGGAACTTGAATCTTCTCAGCACTTTCCGATCACCATATTCATAAGGACAAATTATATGAGATCACTTAAGTTTCCTTCAGCATTCTTTCTGTTTAAGGAAAATACTTGGAAACAGCTATAGTGAGAGGTCATTGGTTGTTGGTCTTTCTTTAGTTACTGTTTATTCAACGACCTGTTAGTTTAATCTTTTGTTTGTCTTTCTTGTTAATTTGTCTATGTCTATGTTTGGAAGCAAAACTTATTCTCTTTTCTGCTTCTACTCTCTGTTGTTGTTGTTGTTGTTGTTGTTGTTGTTGTTCTTCTTCTTCTTCTTCTTCTTCTTCTTCTTCTTCTTCTTCTTCTTCTTCTTTCAATGGCATATGGAAGGAAGGCATCTTGAGGCTGGATCTACACTGCCATACAATCCAGATTATCAAATCAGATAATCCACACTATGTGCTTTGAACTGGATTATATGAGTATACACTGCCATATAATCCAATTCAAAGCAGATAGTCTGGCAGTGTAGATGAGACCTGAGTCATCATAGATGTAGCAAAGCATTACTGGAACTGTTCTGAAGTAGAAGAGGACTCTAGGATTGTAACCTGCCTTCATTATATGCAACAAAAAGAGTCAGGGAAGACAATATTATGGTAGCAGAAACATAAAGAGACATTTAAAGAGGCAGTAACTAGTGTTCTTGCTCATGGCAGAGAAAGAAGAAAAGTGATTGAACCAGGCTGCTCTAGCAGCACCAAAGAGTCATCAGCTCTTGAATCTGCACCCTATTAAGGGGTTTAGCTATGCCATGTGAGTTAATTTTCTTCTGAGCCCAGTCCAGATCCACTTTGATATGACCAGAGCATGCGAAAATTAGCATTTGGGAAACAGAGTATTACTACTATTACTCCCAGAATTCCCAAAGCACAGTGGCCCATTATAGCTCCTAACACTAATATTCTCAAATTTTGGGAAAGATATATATTGAGAAGTACAGTTGGCCCTTGGTATTCATAGGGAGTTGGTTTCAGGACACTGCATAGTAACCAAAAAGACAAATGCTCAAGCCCCTATTAATGGAACGGTACAGGATGGTAAGCCCCAGCCACCAGTTACATGTCCTTTGTTACATGTTTGTAGTGGCTGCCTGTTCCTGGTTATTCCTTCACATAAAACCAGGTGTGAAAATATGAAAAATGCATACCTGGTGGTGCACCTGACAGTAAAGACTCGCCAGGTGCACCTATGCTGCTGCCCTATGCCATTTTGTCAAAGGAGTCTGATAAGGGAGATCTCTTAAATCTGCAGTGGGTTGAATCCAAAAATCATTAAATCACAGAAATAGTAGATCTACTTTAAATTCCATGCTCTGCTGTGTTCAGTAATTCAAAATGATTTTCTATAGGATCATAGCCATTGAATACTTCTAATCCAATCCAATTTTTTATGAAGTCACACAATAAATACTTACTCTGATCCATTAATTTCTCTTCATTCTAAGTTTCTAAGCTGATAACATGAATGGAAGATGTGATAGTCTGAGTCTTCCTTCTTCCTACTGTCGAAAGTAAAAGGCATAACCATAAATGTTCTTACAGAAGATACATAAATGTCTTGAGAGCGCATGTAAGATTCCCCAGCCTCTAATCTCTGGGAAATATTATGCTATCTGCATCTAGTCTGCCTCAGCTGTATCCTTCTACACAGCATGTGTTGGATTCATGCGCCTTTCAAATGAAAACATTCCATGGTTCATAGAAAATTTATGATTAAAAGATGTTCTAAAGATGAGAAACCTCCTGCCATTAGAAATCAAGATGAACATATGTACAAATCTATTGCAGAACTGTGTGCACAGTGTGACGCTTCCAGAAATAGATTTTTAAAAAGATTTTTTTTAAAAAAAGAAGTTACATAAAGATGACTCTCTTTTGTTTTAGATTACATGCAATAAAATTATGCTAGGAGTGGCATGACATCACTTCTATTGATGTGTCAGCTTCAAGGAATAAGAACACATCATAGTTAATATTTCAGTTTTTCTTTTTATTTGCCTAAAGGAGTGTACTATGGGGAATATAATGCAGTATGCCTTAATAAAAATTGGAGGAATAGTAAAATAAGGTGTTTCTCTCATAAACCTTTCATATATTATGCTGGGCATGCCAGATCAACCATTAAATCAACCATTCATTACTCCTTTTTGTTTCAACACACTTGATTGATCTTCTCTCAACCTGTCTCATTTTATCGTAGGGATGAGTGAAGTGACTTGCCCTTTGGGGTGCAATATTTGACTATGATTTTTTTATATTTGGTCCATTTGGACAGCCTTTCCAAAAACCTTATTTTATGGATTTGTATTGTCTTGCTGTGGTTTTGTTTTTAATTGCCTTCACTCACTCTCAGAGACATTGCAATGAATGTCCAGCCATGGAGCATTGTAAGAGCATCTGCAAAGAAACACAACAGTCGGCCCTCCATTTTGCAAATTTGATGTAGAGATTCTTAGAGAGAACATTTTAGTCAAATTTGCGTTAAACGGGAATGTTTTTTGGGCTGCTGGAATTGCAATGAATAGCCTTGCTGCTTCAAAGCCTGGCTCCTTGCTACGTAGGGGAATCTTTGGTTGGTCAGCTTCAATAGTACAGAATAGTATCACTGCTTCAAAGCCTGGCCACCTTCTACCAAGGTTAATTCTTTGTTGGTCTGGTTGAATTACACTGAATTCATTGTAGCTTCTATGCCTGGCTGTATTATCCCTGGGGGCAGGCATGAGCTGGGGGGAGGGGCTTGAGGGGTGGTCCGCAAGAAGGCCTTACAGTTATTATTTAAACTGTTATGTTTATTCATATCATGATCTGATCACTATGCTCAATATATCCCATATGCATGGATAACAATATATCCCATATGCATGGATAACAATACAAAAGGTTTGCCACCCCAACTCTACTACTCCTTTCCACCTAATTCCAAGGAAGCCCCTCGGATACTGGACCAGTGTCTGGCCGCTGTATTGGCCTGGATGAGGGCGAACAAGCTGAAGCTCAATCCTGACAAGACAGAGGTCCTCCAGGTCAGTCATACGTCTGATCGGGGTATTGGGTGGCAACCTGTGCTTGACGGGGTTGCACTCCCCCTGAAGGCGCAGGTCCGCAGCTTGGGGGTCCTCCTGGACTCTGCGCTGACACTTGAGGCCCAGGTGTCGGCCGTGGCTGGGAGGGCCTTTGCACAACTAAAACTTGTGCGCCAGCTGCGACCATACCTTGAGAAGTCAGATCTGACCATGGTGGTCCATGCCTTAGTTACCTCTAGACTGGATTACTGCAATGCGCTCTACGTGGGGCTGCCTTTGAAGACGGCTCGGAAACAACAACTAGTACAACGATCGGCAGCCAGGTTTCTAACTGGGGCAGATTACAGGGCGCGCTCAACGCCGCTGTTTAAAGAGCTCCACTGGCTGCCATTTATTTTCCGAGCCCAATTCAAGGTGCAGGTTATCACCTACAAAGCCCTAAACAGTTTGGGACCCACCTACCTTCGAGACCACATTTCCCCCTATGAACCCGCACGACCTCTTCGCTCGTCGGGGGAGGCCCTCCTCTCGCTTCCACCAACTTCGCAGTTGCGGTTGGTGGGGACGAGGGAGAGGGCCTTCTCCGCCGTGGCCCCCCGGCTGTGGAACTCGCTCCCCAGGGAGATTAGGCAGGCCCCTACCCTACTTTCTTTCAGGAAGAGCCTGAAAACTTGGCTATTCCAGAAGGCCTTCGTTGACTGATCCTTGTGGGATCATGTTATTTACCTATTAAGCAGTAGACCCTCTGGATTGTTTTTAGGATTCATTCAGCACTTTAAGTATTACACCTGCTGTATAATTATCCCTCCCTGATAACTTGATATTGCTTTGCGCCTTGGCCTGGATCTTTTGACCCAAATCGGGATTTTAATATTATTGTGTATATTGACTTTTATGACTGTTTTTAATCATGTTGAAGTTTTACTGCTCGGTTTAATGTTTTATCTGATTTGTGCTGTCGTGTCTGGGCATGGCCCCATGTAAGCCGCCCCGAGTCCCTCCGGGGAGATGGGGCGGGATATCAGAATAAAATTATTATTATTATTATTATTATTATTATTATTATTATTATTATTATTATTTGCTAGGGTAGATCCTCTCTCACTCAGACTTAGCCCCCCCCGCCCCCGCAAATCAAAATCCTGGCTACGGGCCTGCCTGGGGGAATTCCTGTTTGGCGAGCTGGAATAGCAACCTCAATCAAAGCTGCTTTGAAGCCTGGCTAGTTCCTTTGTAGGGGAATGTTTGTCTAGCCAGCTTGAATTGCACTGAATAGTCTTGTAACTTAAAAGCCTGGCCGCTTTCTACATAGGGGCATCCTTTGTTGGCCAAGTTGAATGAGACAGAGTAGTCTCGTGGCTTCAAAGCCTGGGGGTTTTCTATCTAGGGGAAATCTTGGTTAGCCAGGATGAACAGCACTGAATAGCCTTGCTGCTTGCAAGCCTGGCTGCTTTCTATCTTGCGGAATCCTTGGTTGGCCAGGTTGAATAGCAATTATTAGTCTCGGTGCAGCAGGTATGAATGCTGCAATTAGCCACCTTGATTAGCATTTAATAACCTTGCAGTTTCAAAGCCTGGCTGCTTCCTACCTGGGGGAATCCTTTGTTTGGAGGTGTTAGCTGGCCTTGGTTGTTTCCTGACTGGAATTTCCCTGTTTTCAGAGTGTTGCTCTTTATTTATTGTCCTGATTTTAGAGATTATATTGTTCTGTATTATTATACCACAGTAATTATTATATATTATATTAATAATCTTATATCATCTGCTTAGAAATGGATTATATGAGGCCCCTTCTACACAGCTGTATAAAATCCACACTGAACCGGATTATATGGCAGTGTGGACTCAAGATAATCCAGTTCAAACCAGATACTGTGGATTATGTGCCTTGGCATTCTGGGTTATATAGCTGTGTGGGCCTTGAGTCTACATTGCCATATAATCCAGTTCAAATCAGATAATCTGTATTTTATAGGCAGTGTGGAAGAGGCCTAACTGAACCCTGGCTGTCCCTCAGTGCCATTGTGGCCGAGGGAGTTGCTAGGAGATGAAGTGGGCGGGGCCTAAAGGGAGCCAAGCCTACCCTTCTGACTTTATTTGGACTTTTTCTTTCTAGGTTTTTTTGTTTGAAAGACATAGATTGGGTGACTATGTCTTTTGTGGCCAAACATACATTGCATTTTTATATATAGAGATAATATTACACATATACTGTGAGAGCCAGCATGGTGTAGCGGTTTGAATATTGAACTAGGCTTTGGAGACTTTGCTTGGTCATGGAAAATGATTGGTTGACCTTGATCAAGAGACTCTGCCATAGCCTCAGAGGACGTCAGTAGAAACCTCCTTCTGAACAAATCTTGCCAAGAAAAGCACATGATAGGTTCTCCTTAGGGGCATCATAAGTGATAAATGATCTAAAGGCACACAATGACATGCTATGATGGAAATTATAGTGTAATCAAATCAGTCAGAAGATAGACTTTTCCACAATGCATTGACCATTAAGGACCTTATAACATTAAGTAAAGGATTGACTAGGAACACCTTTGTCTTGTCTGGATTAAGCTTCAATTTGTTCGCCCTCATCCTGTCCGTTACAGCTGCCAGGCACCAGTTTATCACAGGAACCGCTTCCTTGGAATTAGGTGAAAAGGTGTCATGGAGCCAAATCCCAGGGCTGAATTTCCAAGCCCTGAATCTGGCTTCATAACATAACATAAATAACCCTGCAAGCACCTGGCGGGAGAAGATAAAATGAGCCTGGGAACTCAGGGTTGAAAGTATAAACAATTATAATTGATATAGTGTGGGAATGGTAGTAATGTGATCCAGAGGGTGGGATTTGATGATGATATTTGCGTGTGGTATTACGTTGCATCAGAAGTGATAAAATTGAATGTATGTAAACATTAGGTCATTCTCGACTTTTCCAAAGTCATGTATTCTTCAATAAAGATTGGATTTGAGAGCAGCTATCTTTGATCTGCGTTCAGACTGGTCCTTTGAAGTGAGCCTGACATTTAAGTCGAGAATCCCGTTCTCACCCTCCTGCGGAATTCGCAGTGAAGTGATAATGAGTGAAGAAGGAGATCAAAGCCCAAGTGGAGCAGGGAGGCCTTTGCAAGGGGCCCGGCCGAAGAGAGAAGAGACGCTGCAAGCCATAGCTTCCTCTACGGGGTACCCCAGGCCGAACGGCGTGACCCAGAGGATTCCCAGGGGAGGAAGAGGCGTCTCTGCGGCTGCAGAAACCAGTTGGGGATCTGGAGGAAGTATGCCGGAGACCGTGGCCCTGCGGTTATCCATCCTGGAAACTAATTTATCCAGGCTGTCGGAAACCGTGGGGAGGTTGGTGCCACTATTGGAAGAGAATCTCCAAAAGGAGCCCATCCGATATGGCGCCGAGAGAGAGCCAAGTAAAGAAGGAGATTGGAGCCAGAGGGGCCAGCGAGCATCAACGCAGAGTCCCGTGGCGGCAAGGGACGAGGGAGATGAGGAATACTGGCAGGAGCTGGAGTTCCGAGACAGAATGGCACGCGAAGTGGAGCGCCAGCGAGCTCTGGGAACTCTGAGGCCGCCATCTCCAACAGAGCTCCCAACCCCCCGAATGGGCGTCGGGGTGGAAAGACCACTGGGGCCAGGGATCGGGTCCAGTGGATTTGCAGACGAAGGCGGAGAGGAGCGGGAGATCCAGGAAGAGGAGGAGGATGTGCCGTACGACGAGGAAAGGCGAGATGCGGGGGCTACAGCGAGGCCAGTATGCGGATGGGTGGAAGGGCCGACAGCGGCGGCAGAATTTCGGGAGCCGCGCAGAATGACCACCGGAGTGGGGCGCGGCGTGTTCCAAGGGGCCGTCCGAGGAAACCCGATGCAACCCTTCCCCATGCCTCCCAGACAGCATCAACGGGCCGCAGAATGGATGCCAAGAAGGGAAGATCTCAAACTAGAATACGGAGGGGAATCAGATGAACTGAAGTTTTTTCTAATTAGCATCAGAGGATACATGGAAGACAATGCACACACATTCCCCTCCGAAGCAAGCAGGGTTCGAGCCATCGGCAACACACTAAAGCGAGGAGCAGCCAGCTGGTATGTGCAACTACATGCCAGACGCGACCCATGCCTGAGGTCAGTGCCCCGCTTCCTCGCCGCACTGGAAAACCGGTTCAGAGACCGGCTAGAGCAATTGAGAGCTCGAGACCAGCTGAAAGGAATAAAGCAGAGGGACAAAACGGTGCCCGAGTACGCAGAGGAATTCCTCCACCTCGCGGAAAGGGTACCAGAGTGGTCTGAAGTGACCAAAGTGGAATTATTTAAAGAGGGACTACGCCCCGAGATTTTCAGCTGGGCAGCGCACAGAGATGACCCCGAAACGCTCCAGGGATGGATTCAACTAGCGGGGCGCGTTGAATCCACCCTGGCCCAAGTAAAGCGCTTCAGGAGCAGCGGCGGCCAGCAAAGACCGGTGGCGAGAGGTCGAGGAGAAACGAGGAAGCAGGAAAGACCCGGAGGGAGGCCGGGGATTCCCTCCAGAGGAGACGACAACAAACCTAAACCGGGATGCTTTGTATGTGGGAAGACGGGCCATCGAGCAGCAGAATGCTGGGCCCGGAAGGGGGAGCCGCCAAAACCCCCAAAGCCCAAGCCAGCAACCGGGAGGCGTGCGGAAGAGGAGGTGCAAGCCCCAGAATCTTCAGAAAAACTGGTGAGTCGGGACAAACGCATGATAGTAGTGCCAATCTGCCTCTCGGGGCTAGAGAATCGGGCCACATGCAAGGCATTTGTGGATTGTGGTTGTTCTAGAAACATTATAACTCCGGAATTAGCAGGAGCGCTGAAATGCCAGCAGATGGCGCTTGACTCCCCAATTGCATTTTCGCAGCTAGATGGATCAGTCGCTGCTGGGGAAGTATCTACAAAGGAAATACGGGGGGTCCCATGTAAAATAGGCAAATGGGAAGGAAGAATATCCTTTGTGATAGCCCCTATTGCCACATACCACGTAATATTAGGGATACCATGGCTCGAACAGGCAAATCCTGAAGTGGATTGGAGAGGAAAGAGCCTAGCATTTAAAGAACAGCAGACGCAATGGGAGATAAGCAAAATTGCAGAAGAGGAGGACGAGGGAGATGAAGCAGATGAAATAGACCCACAGCTATTGCCACCTGAATACAGAGACTTTGTGGATGTTTTCAATCAGAAAGAGGCCAGTAAATTACCTCCCAAAAGGAATATAGAAGTAGAAATTGAAATAACCCCAGGAGCAAACTTACCAAAACCAAAAGTGTATCCCATGTCTGTGCAGGAGAAGGAGGAATTGAGGAAATATATTGATAAAAACCTGGCGCGAGGCTTCATTAAGCCATCCAATTCTCCTCTCGGGGCCCCAGTGTTATTTAGGAGAAAGAAAGACAACTCCCTAAGATTGTGCATTGATTATCGAAATTTAAATGCAATTACTAAGGACAATAAATACCCTATGCCCTTAGTAAAGGATTTAATTACCGTATTGAAGAAAGGGAGCATATTTACTAAACTGGATTTAATTGAAGCATATCATAAATTAAGAATCAAACCGGAGGATACTTGGAAAACTGCATTTTCCTGCGCATTCGGCCATTTGAATATAAAATTTTGCCTTTCGGATTAAAAAATGGAGGCGGTTGCTTTATGCAGCTTATAAATGAAATACTACACCCATTGTTGTACAGAGGGGTATTCATATTTCTTGATGATATCTTGATTGTGAGCGAAGATAAGGAAAAGCACGTAAAATTGGTCCGGGAAGTTTTGCAGAGACTAAGAGAAGCAAAGCTGTACGCAAAACTGTCCAAATGTGAATTTAATAAAACTCAAATTGACTTTCTGGGGTATCGGATATCTCCAGAAGGGTTAGCTATGGATCCAGCTAAAGTATCAGATGTGAAAGAATGGGGAGTGCCTCAAACAAGGAGGCAACTGCAATCATTTCTGGGGTTTGCAAATTTTTATAGATCCTTCATAAAAGGCTTCGCGCAAATAACCGCACCCCTTACTGAACTTTTAAAAACAAAAGGGAAAGGGGAGACAGCAAAAGTAAAAGCCCCTGGCGCCAAACTGGGTTGGACGCCAGAATGCCAAAAGGCATTTGAAACCCTAAAAGAATGCTTCACAGAAGGACCCATCCTAAAACACCCCGATATCAGGAGCCCTTTCATAATCCATTGCGATGCCTCAGACTGTGCGTACGGGGCAGTACTATTGCAAAAAGATCAAAATGGGAACTTAAAACCCTGCGGATATTTGTCCCGGAAGTTCAGCGAAACTGAAAAATGTTGGCCAATATGGGAAAAAGAGGCATTAGCCATATTAAAAGCCTTAGAATGCTGGCGACACTTCCTCGAAGGAAGCGGAATCCCATTTGAAATTTGGTCTGACCATAAGAACCTCCAGTATTTAAAGTCTCCTCGAAAATTGTCCCCCAAACAAATTAGATGGGCGCAATACTTCAGCAGGTTCGATTTCCAATTAAAGTTTTTTCAAGGGAAGCAGAATGTCTTGGCAGATGCTCTTTCACGCATGCCTCAACACGGAGGCATAACCACAGCAAAAGAGGGAACAATATTCTCTGATAAACAATGGGGCTTAGCTGTCAGGACAAGAGCGCAAACCCAAAAGGAGAACACTGCTATTGTTGAACTCGACGGGGAAGATAATTGGGGAAACGAACTGAAACAGTCTTATGATGGAGATCAGTGGATCGCATCCAACGCAGAAAAGGGGGAGCAGAAGGGGGGATTTTGGTTTGTGAACAAGAAACTGTATATCCCAGCAACATTAAGGATTAAGATTTTGCATCGTTTTCACAATAACCAGAGCGCTGGTCATACAGGAATTACAAAAACAACAAAGGCAATAGCAAAACATTGCTGGTGGCCAGGGATGAGGAAGGACATAAAGAATCATGTTGTTCAATGTGATGATTGTGCCAGAAATAAATCGAGAGGAGGGAAGCCAATGGGATTATTACAAACAGTAGCAGAACCTACCAGACCTTGGGAATGTGTAGCTATGGACTTTGTGGGGGAACTACCGGTTAGCAAAGGACATCGTTATATTTGGACAGTATTAGACCTGTTTTCTAAACAGGCCCACTTTATAGCACTGACGAAACTACCATCAGCCGAGAAACTAGCTGAATTGTACATAAACCACATTTACAAACTGCATGGATGTCCCAGTAGAGTGGTCAGTGACAGAGGAGTACAATTCACAGCAAAATTTTGGGAAAAATTCTTGGAAATGCTAGGAGCAGAAAGGAGTCTAAGTTCTGCTTTTCACCCCATGACAAACGGGGCGGTAGAACGTACTCAGCAGACACTTGGTGTGTTGACTCATGGGCCTTGTAGTCCTGCTCATGACATTGTAATGCCTGATGAAGAAGAAAACTTGGGTTTTTTACCTTCCCAGTCAGAACTGGAATCTTCTCAGCCAGATCTTTCTCAGGCAGATCTGGGAACCTTGCACCTGCAAGAACGTTGTGTCCCAGAAGTATGTCAAACAAACCCTGAGCCTACATCTCCCGTGTTCTCTCGCCATGAGTTTTGTAAACAACAGAGGGGTTTGGAAGCAGCTTCGCGCAGGAGTGCGAGAATAGCAGCTAAGAATGTACCCAATTAAGTCTGCTTTTCGTGAGAATCTTTAAGGAGTCAAACATCTGGTCTCAGAGTTTAGCTTTCGTTTCTGGTTCCCAGAGAACTGCTTCGGCGGGAAAGTTAGACTCTATATAGGTGTTTTACCCGCGTAGTAACTTCGCGGAGTCAATTCGTCAGCCTCCGGAGCGAGTTGTGTCTGGACAGCGCGCTCCGATTCAAGCCTCGTTCCTGCTCAAGCCTTGCCTTGTTTCCAGCCTTCGCTCCTGTTTCCCAGCCTTTGTTTACCTACGGACCTTGCCTTGTTTCCCAGGACTAAACCTTGCCTTGTTTCACGGATTTTACCAAGTTATTCCACGGACCTTGTTCTTGTTCCTCGTTACCTTGTTCCACGTTTCAAGCCTTGTTTCAAGTATCAAGTTATTTCCTAGCCTTGCTCAAGTTCATGGACTAAAGGACCTTGTCATCTCCCCTCACTTTGCCTGGCAAAGTGAGTGTTTCGGTTATTGGATTACAACTTTGGACCTTAATATTTCATATTGGACATTGTTTCTTTGGACTAATTTTGACCTTTCCTGAAAGGTCTGCTTCTGGACTAACTTTTACATTTGCTTTTACTAACTTTATATATTTCCTTAATAAAGATATTAGATAGAATCTGGCCTCTGCGTATGGTTATTGGTGCTCTGTAGCCTGGGTCGTGACAGTTTGACTCCGCCACCCTAAGCACCAATTAACCTCGGCCAGAATGTCTACCGGAGCCGTACCTGGGCCGAGCGGCCAGCCGATTACCTACACCATCGACAAGGATGAGGTGGACCGAATCCGTGATAAGCTCAATGCACAGGATGGGGAAATTAAGGGTTTGAAGGAACGCGGAATCCGTCTTCCGGCCATGGCGTTGCCAACCAAGTTTACTGGAGAAGCTTCTAAGGTTCATGTTTTCCGTCGCCAATGCCAAGCTTATCTAGAGGCCCGTGATGCCGAGTTTCCCCAGGAAGACATCAAGGTGGCGTGGATTTACAGTCTCCTAGACGGGCCAGCGGCTAACTGGGCGACGGCTCTGTTCGACCAAGCCTCCCCACATCTAAGGTCAGCGCAACACTTCTTGGACCACCTTAAGGCGACCTGGGGAATCGAGGACAATTTGGAGGCCGCCGGGCACAAACTCCGCCGCCTCTTCCAAGGAGACAGACCCATGTCTCAGTACATAGCCGAGTTCCGAGTGCTGGCCCACAACACCGGCTGGAACGATGTTGCCCTCAGAGGACAATTTCGGGAGGGTCTCAACATTGAAATGCTGGAGGAAATCTCCAAGGTGGATCCTCCCCAAACGCTGGAAGCACTCATCGATCAATGTTTACGGGCTGAAGTCATGATTGCCAACAGGAAACAGTGGGTACGAGGCCAGAGCGGTAGAGCTGGGGCAAAACCCCCCGCTCCCGCCAGCGTTCAGCCGCGTCCAGTGTGGAGACCCCCACCACCATCCCCATACCCCAGAGGGAGCGAGGAGGTGCCGATGCAGTTGGGCAATGTGCGTCCCAGATTAGATGCCGCCGAGAAGGCCCGCCGCCAACGCCTAAATCTCTGCTGGTATTGCGGGAATGGGGGCCACTTCGCCAGAGAGTGCCCAGCCAAAGGGAAGCCCGCCGCCCGTCTTGCGGCGGCGTCCTCCACGGAGACGAAGGCGTCTGAGGCGGCTGGCACACAGCCGGCGGGGGAAGCCAACGACCGGGCGTAGAGAGGCTCGCCAACCCGGTCAAGAAACCCGTTCAAGAGCCGCCAACCGGGGTCCTGTTCCTTCTAGTGGTCACCTTATGGTCAGTAAAAAAGGGACCCGTCATGATCCACGCCATGATAGACTCAGGAGCTACCAACAATTTCATTGATAGAGAGTATGCCGACTCTCTGGGATTACAATATCATGACTTCAAGAATGCCCGTGTGGTGCAAGCCATCGATGGCCGCCCTCTCAAGACGGGCCCCGTAAGCCAGTGGTCGGAACCCACCAGGATGTGGATAAGGGAACATATGGAAGAGATTTCCTTCTTTGTTACTGAGGTTCCCCATTTCCCTGTGATTTTGGGGATTCCATGGCTGACGCTTCACGACCCAAGCATCTCCTGGTCCAACAGAGAACTGCAGTTTGCTTCAAAGTACTGCCAAAACCATTGCCTCGTAGCCAAGGTCTGCCATGCCACAGACACCGAGCCCATTATCACCTTGCCAAAGAAGTACTCCGAGTATTGGGATGTATTCAATGAAAAAGAAGCCGAAAAGTTACCCCCACATAGACCTTATGACTGTGCCATTGACTTGGTGGAGGGGGCCCCGATCCCGCGAGGGCATCTCTACTCCTTGACTGAACCAGAGCAAGAAGCTCTCAGGGAATTCATAGAGACAAACCTTCGCAAGGGATTCATCAGACCCTCTCAATCCCCAGCCGCCTCCCCAGTGATGTTTGTGAAGAAGAAGTCAGGGGAATTACGCTTGGTGGTGGACTACAGAGCATTGAATAATATCACCAAGCGGAACAGCTATCCCCTGCCCTTAATCTCGGATCTACTAGACCGACTTCGAGGAGCCAAGGTTTACACCAAGCTGGATCTTCGGGGAGCTTACAACTTAGTTCGCATCAGAGAAGGGGACGAGTGGAAGACCGCCTTCCAGACCAAATTCGGATTATTCGAGTCCCGAGTTATGAATTATGGATTATGCGGAGCTCCCGCAACGTTCCAGCATTTTGTCAATGATATTTTCCAGGACTATCTAGATAGGTTCTTGATAATCTACCTGGACGATTTTTTGGTGTTTTCTAGATCACAATCAGAACATGAGAACCACGTCAAAATGGTGTTACAACGATTGCGGGATCATGGACTTTATGCCAAGCTGGAAAAGTGCGCTTTTGATCTACAAGAGGTAGATTTCCTTGGATACCGTATCTCGCCTCTAGGGCTCTCCATGGATCCAGCCAAGGTTTCAGCAGTATTGGAATGGCGGGCGCCAACTAACAAGAAGGAGGTGCAGCGATTCTTGGGGTTCGCGAACTATTACCGCAAGTTCATTCCAGATTTTGCCCGCTGGTCTGACCCAATCACTAGCTGCATCCGTGGAAAACAGCCCTTCCGCTGGACTGATCAAGCAGAGAAAGGGTTCCAGCAACTAAAGAAATTATTCACATCCCAGCCAATCCTTCAGCATCCAGATCCTGAAACCCTTTTTGTGGTGCAAGCGGACGCCTCTGATGTGGCAATTGGGGCTGTGCTCCTACAACCGGTGGGAGATCACCTTCATCCTTGTGCCTATTATTCTCGTCAACTAACCGCACCAGAGAAGAACTATACCATTTGGGAAAAAGAACTATTAGCCATAAAGGCAGCTTTTGAAACTTGGAGACATTGGCTAGAAGGGGCCAAATTTCCCATTGAAGTCCACACTGATCATCGGAATCTAGAACATCTAAGAACTGCCCGCAAGCTAAATCAAAGGCAGCAACGTTGGGCTTTATTCTTTGAACGTTTCAACTTCCAGATTCATTATGTGACCCCAGCCCAAACCAAGCAAGCAGACGCCCTGTCACGTAAACCGGAATACGCTGCAGGACGCAAGGAGACCTTTGAATCCCAACTACTACAACCCGAGAACTTTGCCACGCTCACAGTGGGGAACACCAAATCCACTCCCATTGATTCAACTCCCTCTACTCCAGGGCCCATCTGTGCTCAAGAAATCAGGGCTAGTCAGCAAGCAGATGCCTGGGCGCAGGACCAACTTCGTCAAGGTCTGCATTTTCCCTTTTCGCTTAAGGATGGACTGCTTTGCTATAGAAATCATGTTTATATCCCACCCGGACCGGGCAGGGAAAAAGCACTTCGTCTGTGTCATGACTGCAAACCAGCAGGGCATTTCGGACTATTTAAAACCATGCATTTGATCCTAAGAGATTTCTGGTGGCCCAAGATCCGCAAGGATGTGGAAAAATATGTTAACACCTGCCCAGTATGCCAGCGCTCCAAGATAAGAAGGGAAAAGCCCTCAGGGCTTCTACACCCCCTTCCTAACCCATCTCGCCCATGGGAAATAATTTCTGCGGATTTTATCACTGACTTACCACCTTCCTGTGGATTCACCACGATCCTAGTGGTGGTGGACCTTTTCACCAAGTTAGCCCATTTCATTCCCTGTGAAGGTCTTCCCACGGCCCAAGAGACTGCAGATTTATTCCTCCAACATGTTTTCAGACTACATGGATTGCCCAAGAGTTTGGTCACAGACCGTGGATCCCAATTCACCTCTCGTTTCTGGAAGGCACTACAAAAACTATTGGGCATAGACTCTCGTTTATCTTCAGCTCATCATCCCCAAACGGATGGGCAAACGGAGCGCACCAATGCCACTTTGGAACAGTACCTTCGCTGTTATGTAAACTACCAACAGGACAATTGGGCTTCTCTGTTACCACTGTCGGAATTTGCCTACAACAATGGAGTCCAGGCTTCTACAAAAGAAACGCCGTTCTTTGCAAACTACGGCTTCCATCCACGTTTCTTTCCCCCTGTCATTGAAACTTCAGAAGTTCCCGCAGCAGAAGATTGGCTGCAGGAACTCACAGCGGTGCAACAACTTTTGCTCCAGCAACTGGAACAAGCCAAGGAGGACTATAAACGTCACGCGGACAAACATCGCCAGCCGGGCCCCGAAGTCAAGGTAGGAGATCGGGTTTTTCTGTCCACTCGCTTTTTGCCCTCCCATCGCCCTTGCCGGAAGTTAGATGCCCGTTTCATTGGCCCCTATCCAGTGGTGGCGCAATTAAACCCCGTGACTTTCAAACTCCAACTTCCGCGTTCAATGCGCATTCACCCAGTGTTTCACCGCTCCCTGCTCCTTCCGGCGGATGATGTGCGGCCAGATGTAGACCGGCCGGCCCCCGTCCCTATTTTGGTGGATGGGGAGGACGAGTTCGAGGTTCAGGACATTTTGGATTCTCGCTTTCACCGCCGCCGCCTGCAATATCTCATTGACTGGGTGGGTTTTGGCCCTGAGGAACGCTCTTGGGAAGACGCCTCCACAGTCCATGCTCCTGATCTAACCCGTCGCTTTCATCAAACCTATCCCGCCAAGCCACGACCTCGCGCCTCGGGGAGAGAGTCCCAGTTTGGGAGGGGCCTTGAGGAGGGGGATAGTGTGATGACTCATGGGCCTTGTAGTCCTGCTCATGACATTGTAATGCCTGATGAAGAAGAAAACTTGGGTTTTTTACCTTCCCAGTCAGAACTGGAATCTTCTCAGCCAGATCTTTCTCAGGCAGATCTGGGAACCTTGCACCTGCAAGAAAGTTGTGTCCCAGAAGTATGTCAAACAAACCCTGAGCCTACATCTCCCGTGTTCTCTCGCCATGAGTTTTGTAAACAACAGAGGGGTTTGGAAGCAGCTTCGCGCAGGAGTGCGAGAATAGCAGCTAAGAATGTACCCAATTAAGTCTGCTTTTCGTGAGAATCTTTAAGGAGTCAAACATCTGGTCTCAGAGTTTAGCTTTCGTTTCTGGTTCCCAGAGAACTGCTTCGGCGGGAAAGTTAGACTCTATATAGGTGTTTTACCCGCGTAGTAACTTCGCGGAGTCAATTCGTCAGCCTCCGGAGCGAGTTGTGTCTGGACAGCGCGCTCCGATTCAAGCCTCGTTCCTGCTCAAGCCTTGCCTTGTTTCCAGCCTTCGCTCCTGTTTCCCAGCCTTTGTTTACCTACGGACCTTGCCTTGTTTCCCAGGACTAAACCTTGCCTTGTTTCACGGATTTTACCAAGTTATTCCACGGACCTTGTTCTTGTTCCTCGTTACCTTGTTCCACGTTTCAAGCCTTGTTTCAAGTATCAAGTTATTTCCTAGCCTTGCTCAAGTTCATGGACTAAAGGACCTTGTCATCTCCCCTCACTTTGCCTGGCAAAGTGAGTGTTTCGGTTATTGGATTACAACTTTGGACCTTAATATTTCATATTGGACATTGTTTCTTTGGACTAATTTTGACCTTTCCTGAAAGGTCTGCTTCTGGACTAACTTTTACATTTGCTTTTACTAACTTTATATATTTCCTTAATAAAGATATTAGATAGAATCTGGCCTCTGCGTATGGTTATTGGTGCTCTGTAGCCTGGGTCGTGACACTTGGGCAGTTTCTTCGAATGTACTCTAACATGAGGCAAAATGACTGGTCTAGGTGGTTGGCTTTTGCAGAACTAGCTTTTAATTCGACTATACATTCAGCAACAAATAAAACCCCCTTTGAAGTGGTTTACGGGTATGAAATACAGCCTTTGCCCCAGTTGCCAAGATGGACAGAGAATGAGGAAACAGAGGCAGGGAAATGGAAAACGCAAATGCTAGAATGCTGGAGTCAAGTGACTGCATCCTTAAAGGAAGCACACAAAAAGTATAAAGCGTTCGCAGACAGAAAGAGGGTGGAAGGCGATAAACTGGATAAAGGAGATCTAGTGTGGTTAAGTACCCAAAACATCAAATTGGGGCTACCTTCGAGAAAATTGGGCCCCAAATATATTGGA
Source organism: Anolis carolinensis (assembly GCF_035594765.1). NCBI lineage: Eukaryota > Metazoa > Chordata > Lepidosauria > Squamata > Anolidae > Anolis > Anolis carolinensis. The sequence goes on along the minus strand of NC_085841.1, from coordinate 150,501,434 downwards.
CCATTCAGAATACAGGGTGTTATCAATGAAGTAACTTTCCAGTTGGCATTGCCAAAAAGTTTAGGGAAAATACACCCAGTATTCCATCGCAGCTTGCTGAAAAAATACATGGGGACTTTGGACAAAATGGACACATAGAGTTATTGTTTGATTTGTTTCAGGATTATGATGAAAGAAGAACCGAAGAGGAGGACGAAGAAAACGAGGGCGCCATGTCATGGAGCCAAATCCCAGGGCTGAATTTCCAAGCCCTGAATCTGGCTTCATAACATAACATAAATAACCCTGCAAGCACCTGGCGGGAGAAGATAAAATGAGCCTGGGAACTCAGGGTTGAAAGTATAAACAATTATAATTGATATAGTGTGGGAATGGTAGTAATGTGATCCAGAGGGTGGGATTTGATGATGATATTTGCGTGTGGTATTACGTTGCATCAGAAGTGATAAAATTGAATGTATGTAAACATTAGGTCATTCTCGACTTTTCCAAAGTCATGTATTCTTCAATAAAGATTGGATTTGAGAGCAGCTATCTTTGATCTGCGTTCAGACTGGTCCTTTGAAGTGAGCCTGACAAAAAGGAGTGATAGAGTTGGGTGTCATCTGCATATAGACGGCACCGCACTCCAAAACTCAGGATGACCTCTCCCAGCGGATTCATGTATATGTTGAACAGCATGGGGACAGCACAGAGTCCTGAGGGACAGTCCAATGGTCAAGAAGTTGAACAGAATTCACTCAGCACCACCTTCTGGGAACATCCTTCTAGGAAAGAATGGAGCCACTGAAGAACAGTACCTCCAAGCCCCATCCCAGAAAGGCGATCCATTAGGATACCATGGTCGATGTTATCAAAAGCTGCTAAAAGGTCCAGGAGGACCAACAGGAACACACTCCCCCTGTTCAGTTCTCTGTCGAGGCCATCCACCAAGGCAACCAAAGCTGTCTCTGTCCCAAAATAAGGTCTGAAACCAGAATGAAATGGATCTAGATAATCTGCTTCATCCAGGAATCCTTGGAGTTGTGAAGCCACCACACGTTCCAGAACCTTGCCTAAAAATGGGAGGTTGGAGACTGGCCTCTAGTTGTCCAGTACAGAGGAGTCTAGGGAAGGTTTTTTAAGAAGTGGTCTTACCACAACCTCCTTGAGGCTTGTGGGGACCCTGCCCTGATGTAGAGTGGCATTAATCACTTTCCTGTCCCTCTCTGGCCTGTTTTAAGAGCCAGGAAGAGCAAGAGTCTAAGAGCATATGTGCTGGCTCTCACCTCTCCAAGAATCCTGTCTACATCCTCAGACTGCACAAAATTACTCATAGAAAAGGAGAACATTTGTATATTCTTTCTGGAGAGAAATGCAGATTCCATGCGTATGAGCAAATTGCACATGATCAATATGTAGAGCACAAAAATCAGAAAATACTACTCTGACAATTTTCTCTAGTGGTTGTAATGTTTGAAGCATTTGTGAATCTCTTATAATATTAAATGTGAAAATTCAGATTGGTCTTTTTGTTTCAATTAATATTTTAATGCTGAATGAAAGGATTTGGTGCTCATGTAGATCACCTGCCACATATAATTTCTCCAACAACAATTGTCCATTTGTTGTTGTTGTTGTTGTTAGTCTGCAACTCATTTTCAGCTTATAACAATGCTATCACAGGGTTTTCTTGGAATTTGAAAACCTCTATTTGTCTACTTGTACTCCATTGTATATGTAATCCAAAAATTGAAACACCTGAATTCCCTAATAGAATAGACTGCTAACTTTCCAAATCAATGAGACTGTGAACTTTTCACAGTACCATTCCACTGCTATGAGACATGTACAATTCTGGACTTTAAACAAAGAATTTCATCTCCATAGCTAAAGTATAAAATATGACCTGATTACTTGCTAGACATGCTATTCAAGACAAAAAAATTAAACAAATGAATTATTGTAGTTTGTTTAAAAATTACTTTGGAGCCTTCTTGGATTCAGTGGAATGCTTCACAATGTGTATTATTAGAAGATAAATTAAACAAATATTCTTGCAAGAGTCCCATTGGTGGCTGCATGATGAAGGATATAGTTTACTCCTAATTAGAGACAAGTAAGAAGATACCTGAAAGTAGACATATTAATGAAAAATCATCCCCTCCTTTTTAGCCAATAAATACCTCCTTATCTATGCTGCAAACTAATTATACTGTCTATAAAATCAGATTATGCACAGCGACCTGGAAATAAGTCTCATTTACCTCAGTAGGGTCACATTAATTATTTTATTTTTCATTTGAGTACAATTACCTTGAGTGTCATTAGCTTGGCCTTACCTGGCCTGCTTTCCTCAAAAAGTTATATCTATAAAACAGAAAATAACTTTAAACTGAATATTACTCATAGAGATAATCTTCTTCCACAACCAATAATTATTCCCATTTTCTTGGTCTTTTCATTCTGAAAACAGCTAAATTTCAGCTGCTGATTCTGGATTCAGTGTGATTGGGGAAAAAAACTTTTTTCTCTTTTTCTCTGAATAATGAGGAAGGAAAATTTGACTCCAGAGGACTTCATTGTGAGGCTTATGTGGAGATCTAGCAAGCAATATTGTTTTTGACATGGTAGGGTGAGCTTATTCAGCTCTGGGAGTCATTGCTATGGAGAAATAGCTAGAAGATAAGCATTTGTCTCTTGATGCAGGTCTTAGTTGCAAAACCCTAGTACATAATAGTTTTGTCTACTTAAGTAAATTCTCAGCAGCATGTCCCTAACTTTCACCACAGACAACTCTTCATAACTGCATGCATATGTTCTGTGGAAGTATTCTTCTACTCATTCTCCTGCTCTTCAAAAGCTTATTGGAAGTCTCTGGCCTTCACAACCTTTCCCCCGAAGCAATCATAAACATCTAAACAACCCTCTGATTAATTTAGATTTTAAAATAAATAAATAAATGGAACAAAGTAAAAACTATCCCCTTTATTATTAAATATTTCTCATTTTAAATTCGCACATTTAACAAAAGATCAACAATAACAAAATGTACACATGAGTATATATACATAATCACTCTTTTGAACAATGCCTCCTAATACCCATACAGTGATTTTTCCTCATTATTCTATTCCCTCCTCCCACCCATCCCATTGCGGTGACCTCGCATCCCTTGGGTCAAAGACATTCATATACAGCCCTGTCCCTCCTTCCTTGTGAACGATCCTCCTGTTCTCCCTTCTAGCACAACAGTCATCATCTAAATATTCCATGTGAAGATTCTAACAAACAAAGACCAAATCATGAATCCTTCTGTAAGAACTTTTCCCTCTTTCCTTCTTCCTGAAAAATTCAGAAATGTTTTCTAGTCCTTGATGAAGCTTTTCTACATTTTCTCCCTCTGCGTTATAACCAATTTATCCACTTCCTTCATTCCAAAAACTTTTACTATCCTTTTCTTTTTTCTCCTTCACCAATAGTCTTTATTCCTTCACCAGTCTCTCATCTTTTTTATCTTGCACTTTCTTCTCTGTTTTAAACTCAGGTGTTTTCAGTGGACAGTCAGTAGTTCATTTCTAGATTTAGAAATCACTAATTAAAGGCATTGAATTATTGAGCAATCAACACTTTATTTTACTATCTACCTAATATCTATATCAACAAAGCTATTTTCAAATTCTCATTTTCATACCTCCTTCCAATAGCAACCAAAAGTGAGGCAATCAACAGTTCTATGACCTCATCAGATGGGCTAAATTTCCAGTTCCTCTTCACTTTTGCCACAGAGCCTTCTGGCTCCCATCCCATGATATACATCTACTTCCAATGGACGCCCATGGCAATAGTGAAGAGGAATTGGTATACGCCACCACTGTGGCAACAAGGGAGGCTTCTCGTATTGCATTGGCAACAATGGGAGAAATGACAGAGGCTCCCCCCTCCCCCATGGGATGGGGTAAGCGGTAAGCCGGGTAATGTGGGATGTGAAGCAACAGGTTCCCCACACCATTTGCCAGGCCCCGACAGATTTGCCACGCTTTCATTCTGTTTTTACCACACTGCTACTATTTAATTGTTTTTTTTAAACTTTTTATTGCTCTTTTAAAATTTATTCTATAATGTGGATAGATGTTAGCCACTTTGAGTCTCTACAGGGAGAAAGGTGGGATATAAATAAAGATAATAATATATAATGTGTCCCAAACTAATCCCAATATACTTTTCATCATATCATTGCTTATGGTAGACTATAGATATTTCTTCAGATAACCTGAAATGAGAATCAAAAGAATGCAACTGAATTTTGTAACTTCCTTCAGGTTGTGCAATTTACTTTGGGCCCTATGTGAGTACAGGCCAAAGAAGACCATTGTTAAGACATCCGTCAGTCCAGTTGGCTTGGACATAACAGCAGGAGCAGAAATTATGTGACTCTCTAGATATTGTTGAATAGCAACTCCAAACCTAGCCAATGACAGGGAATGTTGAAAGTTAGCAGCTCCACAGCACCTGGAAGGTCACTCGAATCCCACTACTGCCTTACTGTCAGGAAAGATTAAGTGTTGAATCATAACACTGTCAATCCTCAGACAGCAAAATGGGACATTTAGTTCTCTGGAGTCACATCTTGTTGAAGAGTCTATTCCTAACCAGACTGCCTACAGTGCATTGCCACCTGAACAGTTGGAAACAATGTCAACAAGTTTCATTCATGTACCACATTGGTTTTCTCTCTCAGAAAAAAAACAAGATCCACAACCAAAACTAATTCCTTAACTCATTTACTAACTCAATAACCTGCCTTAGAATCTAATCCAAAGTTCCCATAACTATAATTTTCATAATGTAATATTAAGCAGTGACCAAAGTCTGTAAAATTCCTTTTCCTAAAGATCTTTGGAAGAGTCCACCAAAATCATCTTTCCAAGTGATTAAGTCACTCTGGCATAGCTAGTTAGTTACTTCATTTTCAGTCCAATAATAAAATTAATTGTAATGTTCGCTGTGCAATGTGAATATCTCTATTAATACTCCTCAACCACAATATGACTTTTGCATCATTAATTTGCTTATCTCTGTAGTCAGTAGAGCATTTATTAAAAGGTTGCTTTATTCCGCTCAATAAAATTAATAAAACAAAACCACTGATGGAACTGTAATGAACTCTCATCTGAACTGGAGCACTAAACTATGCAGCAAGATCCTGTAGAGGGAAGGAGTTCAATATGTGTGCATTTAATTTGCCTGATTTGTGCTATGGTACCAGACTGTGAACAACGGGGACCCCAAATAGCATTTTTTTTATCAGAAGCATTTGCTTTTAAGAGACCACTATGGAGATCTTAGCCTCAGCCATATCTATTTATGTAACCTCTTTCCAACCCAGTATGATCCCAGCTTCAGCATCCCTGCAAGCAACAGAAAAGTGTCAATCAAGGAAAGTTCCTTGGCACTTGATGGGGTTAGAAAGGGGACAGAACCCTCTTTGCCTCTCCCGTGCCTGTCATCTAATGGCATTTCAACACTGCCAAGTGCACGTTGTGGGAAGCCACAAAGAAAAGGGCCTCCAATAGGTCACCTCCTCCTTACTGTCACCCACCCACTCTTTTTTATGTTGAATTCCCACATGTGCCTTAGGTTTAAAGGGTGAACATAGTCATTGAAAAAACAGAAGTTTCTGTTGCCCCCTCTTTTTGCTCCTATCACTCACTGATGTTGCTTCCCTTTTACATGCTCTGTGTTGGTCTGTCCTTAGGTTGGTTTCTGGAGATGACATTAATGCAAAATATGGTAGCCATAAGTGAGTCCTAGAGCAAATCAAGCCTGTACTCTCTCTAGAAGCTAAGATGTCTAAATTGAGACTGTTGTACTTCAGCTGTACCAGGGAAAGGCATGCTTGAGAAGATAGAAGACAGCAAGAAAGGAGCAAAATCACATTTAAGATGGATAGGCTCAATCAAGTGAGCTACAGCCTTTAGTCTATAAGACCAGAGATGGGCTATTGATAATAAGGTGACATGGAGGTGACAGTTAACAACAATGGTAGCCAAATTGTGTGATTGGACTTCCTAACTGTTATACATAAGATCCCTATGCCTGGTTATTAGTAAGCTATGAATCCAGCTTAAAGGTATTACTTTTCATATATAGGACTGAACAGCTCGATAAGATAGTTAAGGAATGTGTGTCCTGTCCACACTGGACAAATCTTGAAAGAAATTGGACCTCTCTGGATCAGGGGCAAAATGAATCAGCCTGATTAAGATGCAGAGCGGCTCAACACAAACTGAACTTTGGATGTGCTCTTAGGGTATATGCTCAGGTAGCATTCCTCCCACATTAAAGGAGCAGGGCTTATATGAAAAGAGTGCCTTGTTTCCTTTCTCTTACCCACTGCCCCTTTGCATATATCTTCACTCTCTATGTGAGAAAGAGATACACATTAGGGATGTAAAGAATATCCATAAAGATTTATATCCCAGATACAAAAAGCACTTCATGAGGGTTGCAATTCATGACTGATTCAACACAAAATTGCTGTGTAGTTGTTTTTGCAAAAGCAGCAATTATTTCCCAAAAGTATTATTTTTATGTGTGTAATTTATTAATACTGTCTAAGCTCTAAACCTTCTTTTACAACAGATAAACTGTGCCTCATTGACTAGAGATATGAACCAACAAAACCTCTTGTTCAAGTAATTTCTTGTTGTTTTTATGTTGTATGCCTTCAGGTCATTTCTGACTTATGACTCATAGGGTTTTCTTTCTTTTAAGAGGCAGACTATCATTGCCTCCTTCTAAATCTGAGAGAGCACACATTCTTCACAAGATCACTCAACAGCTTTCAGTGACCAAGCAGAGATTCAAACCCTGGTCTCCAGAATCATTGTCCAATGCTCAGATCGTAGCAACAGGCAGGGCCGGCCCTAGGTAATTTTCAAGTGTAGGCAAACAGAATGTTGCCCTCCCCCCAAACCAGTCACTGAAAAATAAAAGCATTAGATAAGCGAAAATGTTGGATAATAAGGAGGAATTAGAAAAATGGAAATTTTAAAATCTATCCCTATTAGGTAGAATCTCATTGATCAAAATGAGCGTATTACCTAAATTATTATTTCTCTTTCAAATGATCCCAATTATAAGGACTAATTATTAGTTTAAGAAGTGGAAAAATGATATCACAAAATTCATATGGGCCGGGAAAAAGGCCAGAATCAGTTTTCAATTGTTAACAGACTAAAAGAGGAGGTTTATCCCTCTTGAACTTTCAGTTATATTTTGAGGCATGTGCACTGGGCTGGGAGAAGGATTGGACTGCACTAACTAGAACAAAAGTGCTTAATCTAGAGAGGGATGGCATGCGTACCTATGGTACAATAAAGCAAAAGTAGAATTTTTTTTACAAATCATTATGTGAGGGCTACCCTCCTAAAGGTTTGGATTAAATACAGAGAAAGATTTTACAATAAAACACCAAGCTGGATTTCTCCAGGGGAGGCTTATCAAATAAGAGAAATAGCAGGAGATAACTGGTTAACATATAAGCAGTTATTGGAAAAAAAGGGGCAACATTTGGAGTATAAAACCATTAGATGAGCTTAGGAAAATAGAGGAGAAAATAACCTGGTTGCAATACAGACAGATATGGGAGTGTTATGTAGAAGACAAAAAAAAAAGATTTCATGATGCAAGAGACTTTATGGTATAAGATAAAGAAATGTGAGAAAAAAGTGATTAAGATATTATACCCAATACTTCTGGAATGGGACACAAAAAGGGAAGGAAAGATAATATGATTAAATGGGCACAAAACATAGGTCATTCTATTATGTTTGAGGATTGGGAGAAATTATGGAGAGTATAGTTAAAGTATTCAAGATCAACAACGGTGAGGAAAAATTGATATAAAATGTTTTTCCGTTGGTATTTAACTCCAACACGATTGGCAAAATATTACAAGAACCAAAATAAGAAGTGTTGGAAATGCGGTGATAAAGAAGGGACTTTTTTTCATGCGTGGTGGGACTGTAAGGACATGAAAGGATTCTGGGAAAAAATCCATGAGCACTCCCAAAAAATACTAAGAATTAAATTTGACTTTAAACCAGAATATTATTTGATAAATATCACAGATTTTGAGCTAGTAGCTGCGCGGACTCTTTTGGCCCAGAAATGGCACACCAAAGACATTCTGACAGTGGAAGAATGGATCATAAAACTTAGAGAATATATGGATATGGACTCTCTGACTTTCCTGCTGCGAGAGCAGAATAAAAGATATAAGACGGACTGGTCTCCTGTTAAGAGCTATCTCCAGGATAAATGGCAGATTAGTTTCGAATAGTCTTCTCCGATAATGTTAAAATGGTAAAGGGGATGAACCGGAGAGCGATAAAGAGTGAGCAGGTTTGTGATGAGTCATGGGCCATGTAGTCCCGTTTCTGGCACTGTTGTGCCAGATGAGGAGGAGAACTTGGGTTTTTCGCCGTTTCAGTCAGAATTGGAACTTTCCCAGCCAGAATTGGAAACCTTGCACCTGCAAGAGATTTGTCTTCCAGAAGTCTGTCAAACAAGCCCTGAGCCTAAATCTCCTACGTTTTCTCGCCATGATTTTTGTAAACAACAGAGAGGAGTCGATCAGGCGTCTCGCAGGAGTGCTAGGATAGCTGCTAAGCATTCAGCTGATTAAGCCTGCTTCCCATGGGAAACTTTAGGGAGTCATGCATCTGGACTCAGAAAATAGCTTTCGTTTCTGGTTCTCCAGAGAACTGCTCTTGGGCGGGAAAACGGGACCCTATTTGGTGTTTTACCCACAAAGGGATCTTGCGGAGTCAATTCGTCAGCAACCGGAGTAGCGTGTGTGGACAGCTACTCCGCTTCCAAGCCTCCGTTCCTGTCGCCAAGCCTTCGTTCCCAGCTTTGTTTACTCCACGAATCCTGCCTTGCTTTCTAAGACTCAGCCTCGTCTTGTTTCCCGGATTTTGCCAAGAAATTACCACGGATCTTGTTCTTGTTCCTTGTTTCCTTGTTGCCTTGAATCAAGCCTCGTTTTTCCAAGAATCAAGTTACTTCCTAGCCTCGCTCAAGTTTCATGGACTAAAAGACCTTGTCATCTCCCCTCACTTTGCCTGGCAAAGTGAGTGTTTCGGTTATTGGATTACAACTTTGGACCTTAATATTTCATATTGGACATTGTTTCTTTGGACTAATTTTGACCTTTCCTGAAAGGTCTATTTCTGGACTATTTCATACACTTGCTTTTATTAACTTTATATATTCCTTCAATAAAGATATTAGTTAGATTCTGGCCTCTGTGTATGGTTATTGGTGCTCTGCAGCCTGGGTCGTGACAAGGTTTTATAATAGGAAGGAATTAAGGAAATTATAGTTTCCTGAGGAATGGACCAGAGGTCTTTTTAAATCCCTCCCCCCAAATCCCCTGCTTTCCCCTCCTTTTTTCTTTTCCTTGTCCTTTTTTTTCTATTTCTGTTTTTTGTTTTTTCTCTTTTGCTCCCCGCTCCTCCCCTTTTTTTGTTTTTCTTCCCCTCTCTCCCATTCCCCCTAGCGATACATTATATAATATTGGAATCCCAGTGTATAATTATTACCTCACAAGAGGTGATTGTAGATATAGAACTACACAAGTAAGAAGTAGAATTAGTAGGAAATCTGGGGTGAAGGGGGAGATTTCCCGATGTTGTTTTTTTTTCTTTTGTCTGTTTTTCCCCTCTTTTTTTATTTACTATGCTCGTATATTTATGTATGCTTTGTGAAATACTAAATAAAGATCATTATAAAAATAAGGAGGGATTAAGGAAAAGCCTATTAAACATCAAATAACATTATGATTTTACAAATTAAGCACCAAAACATCATGTTTTACAACAAAACGACAGAAAAAGCAGTTCAATACATGGTAATGTTATGTAGGAATTACTATATTTACGAATTTAGAGGAATTTGCAAAAATACCTCTGGGTTTGAAAGATTTAATGGTCAGTGTACATGGGGCTGAGATGAGACTTCAGAAGGAAATTCACCTCCATACCGTAAATCCCAAACTTTTACTAAGTTAAGTGCAAGCAAGTATCTCTGAGCTCTTACACTACCATATAAAATCCAGATTATCTGCTTTGAACTGGATTATATGGCAGTGTAAACTCAGGCCCCTTCTACATTGCCATATAATGCATCAAAGCAAAGAATACACATCATTTGCTTTGGACTGGGTTTTATGAGTCTACACTGCCATATAATCCAGTTTTTGGATTTTTGTGGCTGTGTAGAAGAGGCCTCATATAATCCAGTTCAAAGCAGATAAACCCCTCATGGCATTGATTTTACTCTGCGCTCCTCGGAAGTAAACCCTGCTGATAAGGAAGTCTTATTACACTCTTATTAAAAAACTAGCTAATATGGGTAGGGAATTAACACGGTAAACATGAATAGATAAAGTTGGAGGTTTGGGGCAAAATGCATTTATATCTTTCCCTTTCCCTTCCCCTTTCTTCCATCTTCCTCCGTTATCATTATATATTTTTAAATATATAATCCTCTGATCAATTTTTTTCCCATTCATCCTGTTCCATCCTGATAAAGAGGTTTTGTTGTTATGTGCCTTCAAGTCCTTGGGAACCTACAGTCACAACCTTTTCTGGGCAAAATTGGTTTAGATTGCCTCGGTTTTCCTCTGAGGCTGAGAGAGTGTGACTTGCCCAAGGTCGCCCAGTGGGTTTCCACGGTGGAGCAGGATGTGAACCCTGGTCTCTAGGCTCAAACCACTACACAACCTGGCTCCCCCAAATATCAAAATATTTCTGGATCCAATTGTTTTCATCTACTGGGTGACTTTGGTCAAGTCACACTCTCTCAGCCTTAGACCATACAAACCTTGACCTGAAGGCAGGTAGTCCAGAGTGCAGCAGCAAAAATGCACCCAACTTTCTATCTATTCAAAAGGAAGCTCTTCTCCTTACAGTTCTCACCAAGTGTTAAACCTTTAGTTTTAGAGCAATCAGGCTGGGTCTGCACTGCTTTATATCCCAGGATCTGATCCCAGATTATCTGCTTTGAACTGGATTACATGAGTCTACACTGCCAGATAATCTGGGATAAGAAAACAATCTGGGATCAGATCCTGGGGTATAGGGCAGTGTATAGGTACCGCTCCGGTGGGAAGGTAATGGTGCTCCATGCAGCCATGCCAGCGACATGACCTTGGAGGTGTCTATGGACAATGCCGGCTCTTCGGCTTAGAAATGGTGATGAGCACCAGCCCCCAGAGTCTGACATGACTGGATTTAATGTCAGGGGAAAACCTTTACTAGATCCAGCCTCAGCCCCAACAAAGGATTCTCCCAGGGAGGAAAAAGCCAGACTTTGAAGCTGCAATGCTAATCAAGGTAGCCAATTGCACCATTCACACTTGTCTCAAGTAGACAAGAGTTCTTTCATCCTGGACCTTCCACAGATATATAAGCCCCACTTGCATAGTTTTTCAAAAGACGTCACAACCTCTGAGGCCTTCTATAGATGTGGACTAAACGTCAGGAGAGAATGCTTCACACAGCCCGGAAAACTCATAGCAACCAAGTTAATTTTCAAAGCGATATATATATACAAGGACAGAGATTTATTGGGCCCCTTCTACACTGCCATATAATCCAGATTATCAAGGCAGATAATTCACATTAATTGGATTATCTACACTGCCAGATCATCCAGTTCAAAGCAGATAATCTGGATTTTATACAGCTATCTAGAAGGGATCTGGGTGGGCGGTGGAAGTGAGATAAAAAGGGATTCATTCTCCCATGTAGGAAAGATAAAGGTAAAGGTTTCACCTGACATTAAGTCCAGTCGTGTCCGACTCTGGGGGTTGGTGTTCATCTCCTTTTCTAAGTCGAAGTCGTTGTCCATAGACACCTCCAAGGTCATGTGGCCTGCATGACTGCATGGTGCGCCGTTACCCAAAGCGATTTTTTTTGCCATAAGCAAGGCTTAAGGGCCAAAAAGGGAGACAAGCTCCTTTCTTTGCCTGTCCTTGGAAGAACTGAATGTAAACACAGCGATGTCCTTGGAAGAACTGGATGTAATCACGCTAAAGGGAAAGCTTAGAAGCTTCCCCTTTAGTGTTTCCATCGCAAATATGAATCCCATTGAAATGCCTCAATCCGTTTGCCTTGAACCTAAGGGCAGAAAAGGGGAATGAAAGGAAGGAAAGGGGAAGGAAAATAAAAAATCTGCTGGGGCCTTGGTGGGAACCCTTTCCCGCATGGCTTTGGGGGAATCCGTGTGATCTCCCTGTCAACTCAAATCAAAACTCCTTATCTGTTTTAAGACAAAGGAGAGCAGTGCTTCCTTCAGGCCTCTCTCTCATTTCCAAATCCCAAACTAAGATTTTTTTTGAGGGAGGAGAAGGGCTCTCCCGATGATTGACAGCCAGTGGCCCAGGCAGCAGACAAGGTTGCCTGTATTTGTTACTTGTTGAAATTACCATGAAATTGAACAAGACCTCGCTCTCATCTGGGTTAAGTCAAGCTCCAATCCCCTTCGGTGTAGATGCCACAGCAGGTGAGGGGTTAAGCGACAGTGGGCAGGGCTTCAGGCCACACGGCTAGCCAATCAGGCGCCCACTGCCATGCCTGCGCAGAGTGGCCCAGGCTTGAGGCGTGGTCTGAGCTGCTGGAGAAGTTGCCCCAGTGCGGCCGGGGAGAAGTTGGCGGCACCGAGCTGCTGTCTGCTGCCCACTGCCGCTTAACTCCTCACCTGCTGGATCGGACCCAGGAAACAGCCTGGCAGCGCCGCATGGCAGGAGAAGGCCACGCTTGGGCGGAGGTGCCTCAATGGTTGCTGAAGGCGCCATCCTCTAGGGGGCGCCATTGAGGCACCTCCGCCCAGGCATGGCCTTCCATGGAGGCAGGCCAGGCCACAGCCACGGAGGCAGGAAGGCCACGCCTGGGCGGAGGTGCCTCAACGGCGCCCCCTAGAGGATGGCACCTCAAGCAACCGCCTAGCTCACCTAATTGTTGAACCGACCCTGGCAACAGGCTTCCCCTTAAGTAACTGTCATAAATCCACTGCAGTGTTTATGTAAACCACTGCAAATTTGTCTTCTAATATATAATATGGGTTTATGGGGCTACATCTTTTTACTTGATAAATATGTTCTCTTTTTTCTCACCCTCCTTCCCTATCTTTTTCTTCCTCTCTCTCCTTGTTTGAGAGCTTTTGATGAGACAAATGTGTTAAAGTTATGTTCAGTATCTTTTGTATTTAAGGCCCCTTCTACACAGTTGTATAAAATCCACATTGAACTGGACTATATAGCAGTGTGAACTCAGATAACGCACTTCAAAGCAAATATTATGGATTATTTGCCTTGATATTCTGGCCTATATGGCTGTGTAGAAGGGCTCTAAATATGAATGGACCTCATCTGGTGACCTTTCTCATCTACTGTCTGGAAGAACAATGAAGTCATATGTTTGAATATTAACATAAAAATGAGCTTTGTTGGTGTTTAATATTTATAATAATGATGTTTAATATCAATTACAAAAATATTACCAATTCAAGAGTAACCAATTAAACCTTAATCAATTATCCCCAAGCTCTGGGTGGGATGTATGCAGATTATCTCAACATAATGGTTCTTCTATGTTGCTCATTTAGTCCAAGTTTCGCAATCTGCTCACTGCCTTTTTTCTGGTGGCAGTTCAGGCCACACACCATAATCGAAAATCTCCCAGGTTGTTCTCTTGTTCTCTCTTTACAATATTTTGATAATTTTAATAGCATTAAACACTGAAGCACTCAACTTGGCATTCAAAATTATTCAAAACAACAGACCAAAGTAGATTTTGGAGTATCAGATATTAAAGCCACCGAAGCCAGTCTTTTCCAAGGAATTGTCCTGAAGAAGCTGTCAAACTTCTAATAAGACAACAATTCTCAGAAAACGTGTGTCAGTAGTCAGCACAGATCAGATAGCTCTTCATATTTTTACAAAAACATGTGTGTTATTTCAGTAAAACCTCCAGGGGTGAGTGGAAACAAAGCAGGTGGCCATGGAAGCAGTGAAACCGTAAGAGCCTCTTTGGTTTTGGGTCTTTTTCATCTGTTTCCTAGCCAATGCATTGTTTGCCTGTGATGCAGCCTCAACATTGTGATTAACAATGGTGGGGTTTCATCCATATGGAAAATGTACATGTGAATAAATTTGTGAGAATCTGGGGACTAAGGAAAAGTCCGGTGTATGCACAAAAATTGTTTTCCCTCAACTTCCCTTCACTTTGGATTGGCCCCTTTGTGCTTCAGAATCTGATTGAAAGCTATGACTTTAAATGTTCAGTTGAGATTTATTAAAATGCTTCAGCTATATAAACTGAACTGGGCAATATGTATTTTCCTAAAGCCAGAATTCCTTCCTTGCTGCATTTTACACACACAATCAACTTATAACCTTTCATTAAGGAAGCTGGGTTGAATCATTGAACCGCTATTTTATAAGCTTTGCCTCCTTTAAATCTTATAAAGCAAACATTAAGTGGCTTACATATCCCTAAATGAACTATAATAATTGCATCACAAAGTTCAGTTAATTAGTATGGGAGGGGGATGGAATTGTGAGAGAAGCGGGGAAAACTTCTTTGCTCATTTTCCAAATGTTTGAGATTTACCGTATATGCTGTTCGTTACTGTGAAATGGATGCTGATCTTGGGAGGCTATAACCCAAACGAAGCCGCTAAAATAATCTGAAACAAATAAACAAGGTAATTTGATAGCACTGTTCCATCTACATTTGGTTAAAATGTCTTGTTTTAAAGTTCTCTTTCATCTTCCTAAACAGATTTCTCTTTTTTTTTAAAAAAAGTGTGATTAATAAATTATCTTGCATAAATCTTATGATAATTGTGATTGTCTTTGGAGAATTTTGAAGCTACATGTGAAAAAGGCTTTTGCTGCTTTATATAAAAAAGCACACTTTGCATTTCACTAACGCTTGCGGGTAAGCAAGAGATGGTGTGTGATTTTCGCATTTATTCATTTCTGCTAGTGTTTTCTCCTCTCCATAAACCCTATGGTTTATTTCACAATAAAAAGCCAAGTTGTAAAGTTTATAAAGAAATTTCTGACAGTGATTCACGAGTGACTTTTGGTTTTGTGCATCAACCGCAATGCCTTTTTGCAGAATTAATAGTAAATAGCATAAACTGGAACTAAAGTGAGCAACTAGCAAAAAGGAGTAAGACTCACTTGTTGGAATTAAGTGGAAAAATGAAAGATAATAAAAGAAGTAACCATTCCAATAAAAAAAAAGGAACAGCAACAAGCATAGAGAAATGATTTTTTTCATCTTCGTGAGCCTATATTTGTTGATGTATAATTCTTTGTTCCCTTTTTCCATTAACAATTTTGGCAATAGATCAACTCTTTCAAGATGAATAGCTAGCTATAATCTTTCTGGAACTAAAAACCTGATTATATTAAAGTATTCATGCTAAATAACATGTGAAAGTATGGTTTCTGAAAGCCAAATCTGTTCTTTGGAGATGTTAAAACCTTCTTTTAATAAATAAATAATATATTCCAAGCAGATGTTTGTAACAAGAAGAGGATATGGTGAATGAACGGGAAGAGCAACATTGAAAGATATACCGCCACATCTATACATATCTATAATTATCTATCCACACATACATATATAGCTATGATCAGTTATGCAAATCACAGTCACAGTTATAATATGCCTGGTTTTATTTTCATGTACATTGATCTCTGTGTTTTACCTCCTCAAAATAGAGGATTCATTGCAAAACACAGAACTCAAATCACCAAAAGTAAAACTCAACTCTAACAATGATAAAATCTATTCTAATCACTGTTGCATCAAATGCTTATTGTAAAGATAAATTGCAACAAATGCCACACTTTCTTGGTTTATAAACCACCTGTGCTATGTACTAAATGATGGATGGATGGCTTTAAGCCATTTTTGCAATGCTGATTCTTTAAAGATGGGATGAGTATTTGACCCAGTTGTTTGAGACTGGAGCTCATTTCCACGAGACCAGTGGTTCTCAACCTTAGTAATGCCACGACCCCTTAATACAGTTCCTCAAGTTGTGCTGACCCCAATCATAAAATTATTTTTGTTGCTACTTCATAACTGTAATTTTGCTACTGTTATGAATTGTAATGTAAATATCTGATATGCAGGATGTATTCACTGGACCAAATTTGGCACAAATACATGGTACGCCCAAATTTAAATACTGGTGGGGTCGGGTGAGGATTGATTTTGTCATTTGGGAGTTACTGGGATTCATAGTTCACTTACAATCAAAGTAACTTCACCAATGATAGAATTGAACCAAACTTGGTACACAGAACTCCCAAGACTAACAGGAAATACAGGAAGGGCTTGGTGGGCATTGACCTTGAGTTTTGGAGTTGTAGTTCACCTACATCCAGAGAGCACCATGGATTGCAAACAATGATGGATCTGGACCAAACTTGGCACAAATACTCAATATGCCCAAATTTGAGCACTGGTATAGTTTGGGGAAAATAGACCTTGACATTTGGGAGGGGTATTTACTGGAATTTATAGTTCACCTACAATCTAAGAGCCCCTTGAACCCCGCCAAGGATGGAATTGGGCCAAACTTCCCACACAGAACCCCCAGAGCCAACAGAAAATACTGGAGGGATTTGGGTTCCTAAGACCATCAAAAATATATTTTCTGGTGGTCTTTGGTGACCCCTCTGAAACTCCCGCACAACCCACCCCCAGGGGTCCCAGCTCCCAGGTTGAAAAACACTGCTCTAGACTCATTTAATGAACTGCAGCAAGCTCAAAGTGAAGGAGCTAGTGGATTATTCTCTGAAATATATGACATATATATAATATATATTATATATTATTAGCTGTGGTCTTCCATCCAGTGGATTAGAATAGTCCCCAGTTGAATGCACCAAAGCTTTCAAGTAAAGTTATGCATGTATCAAAGTTGGATGCCTCAAATCCAACCACATCATATGAAACCACAGTAGCTCATACATCTATGGTTGTATGCCATGCTTTTTGCAGCCCTGTTGCCCCTGAAAGGAGATAATTTTTTTTTGAAGGAGGTACTTCACATTGGCAGAGAGAAGCAGCTCTGTAACTTGTTTCTCATACCACCTTCCTCTGGTTTTAAACTGTATGAGCGGCAAAGATATCTTCATGTTTTTAAACTTGATGACTGAGGACTGAAGACAGCTTCAAACACAGACATAATTTTTATTTAATTCATATTAATGAAAAATTGCCCAGATGCCCACTTCTATTTCTCCTTAGCATGCACATAAATTTTCATATGTCTAGGCTTGATGTTTTTGGGGCTATTATTGTGATAAACACAGAGCTTTCACAAACAGTCATCCAGTCCTTTTCTATTATAAGAGATAGTGAGGAGTAAGGCAATGCATTCAGTTATAGTTCTCCACTCCTGGGAAAATTGTGTGTGTGTGTGTAGGAGAGGGGGGAGGACTAAATTATTAAATAATTGCATGATTCCGCTCTGAAAGGAATGTAACAAAGTAAATAGTTATTATAATCTTGCTTTTGTTTGCATAGATGGCTGGTCTACTAGCAATTTTCATTTTATGAATTCAGCCATCAAAGAGCAATAACAGCCAAAAACAATGGGGAAGAGTGTTTATATAACTACACTGAAGAACAGTTGTAATTTAGAGGTTGTATCCAGAAAAAGAGAGCCTTGATTCTGTGCCTGAGGAAACTGTCAAATTCCATTAAAATGATCACCATCAGTGAAAAATTAAAATATATGTGTACATTTGGGTGGGAGGAGAGAATACTTGATACTATGCATTATTTATCATTCCTATCCTTTTTTTCTTTCCTTCCCTCATTTTTTTCTTTAAGAGCCAATTTAAATATTGGATTTTACAGTTGTAGACAGAAATTCAGATCTATAATGAGTTACTTGACAGCACTGATCTGTTGTAATAAATCAGTGGTTCTTTTTCTAAGATAAGGGTGGACATCAGATGCGTCTGGATCTACCAGGAGACCAGTACTAATTTTAGTTGGTTAGAAATAGTTTCTGACTTACATAGCAATACTAGTAAGCAAATCACATACACAGCCCGATCTAAATTATATGGCAGAAAGAAGTCAAAACCAAGGCAAAAACATAGAGCTACATTTTTGTACAGAAAAACAGATCTTTCAGATTTTGGGGTCGAAAAGAAACCTTTTTTTGATTGCAATCCTGAGTTCTCTAGCAATTATGGACCTTCATCGGAAGCACATCTCAGCAGAGTGGCTTTTGCTTCTAACAATTGGATTGGACCCACATAGTACAGAGTTGTGGTTCTAGTTCAAAATAATGTATCTAAGCACTATTTCTGGGACTTGGAACAAATATCTAGACTCACAATTATTTAAATTGGGACTCGAGAGTGAAATCCTTTCTTATTTAATTTCTGCATGCAATGGCCAATTTCAAACATTTTCTCCTCTCTGGCTTGGATTATGTGCTTTTCCTTATTTTTTGATATTTAGCATTTTAGTATTTCATGTGAGAAAAGGGTAGTTTTCTAATAATTCACAAAATAATATTATTTGAAATATACTATTTCTAAAAATGTGCAAAAAACCCCATTATTTTCACAAACAATTCTCGAAATGTGAAAAATCATGCATAATATTCCCACAATCATAAATGAATATACCATATTTCTTTTATTCTAAGATGCAATTGATTGTATGACTCATACTAATTTCAGTACCAGAACCAAAAAAAAGCTTTATTTATATACATAAAAAGCACTGGCAAAGGTAAGATACATCTTGTTTTTAGAGATATTTACATGGCAAAAGTATGTCTTAGAATTTATTTATTTATTTATTTATTACTTCATTTTTACCCTGCCCTTCTCAACCCCGGAGGGGATTCAAGGTAGCTTACAGATCCAGCAAAAATTCAATGCTGCACAGGTAAACAATAAAACATATCTCATCAAAATGTAAACAATCTACACATATAAGCAATTAAAACACACAGAATCAAAGTAGTATAGCAATTGTTGCATATCAAAATGACAACACTTGTACAGAAGAGTTCCTCTTTCCAAAACATAGGGAGTCAAATAGAAAATTTACTGAACTTGAGCATATATATGTTCTGCTCAGAGATAGATGACCTTAAGTGAAAGGTAGAGAAATCCATACATATAAAAAGCAGGATTTACCTTCTTTTGAGATATATACCATATATACTCATTTATTAGTTGACTTCATGTACAAGTAGAGGGCAAATTTGGGGGCCAAAATTATGGATTTTGAAATAATCCATGGATAAGGTGAGTACCATTCCACAGAGAGAGGAACATAATTTCTCTGCTCAGGCATTCAAAAAGGCCAGAAGTGACACCATGGTGAAAAGAGTAATAGGGCTCAATGCCTCTATTGGGTTCTCCTTGGATGGCCTAAGCTCATGCCTTTTGCCATTCAAAGAAGTGGATGGTTCCTTTTTGGATAAGAAATAAAGTACAGTACTCCCATTGACCCACCAATAACTTGATACAGATTTTGGGGGTTGATTTTTTAAAACTAACACTTCTAGGCTTATATATAGGGGAGTTAGCACTGAAAAGAATAGCTCCCTGCAGTTTTAGACAGTCTATAGAAGCCAAGGAGTGACTCTAAAAACTTCTGCAGGAAAGCATACGTCCAACCACTGAATTACAATCATTTTGAAAATCACAACAGCATTGCCACTGTCATTGAAAAATATCCTTCAAAAAGTATGATGGTGAAATAAATACATGTTCCTTTCTTCCCTTTGGTATGGTGTCAATTGTCAGAAATCTATCTGTATTGATATTCAGATCTGCTTCATGTGGAAGGGGGACATGTGCTCAAGCATCTTTCCTGTATCACTAACCTGGCCCATAGAACGTGGTCAGCTTTTTCAAATTTCATCTGCTCCTAAAACAGAGCAGATGTTTGAAAGTTTCTTTTTTAAGGCAACAATTCCCAAATTCACCCAAACTGCAGATCCACTTCCAAGCTGTTGTGTAAGAACATAAAAGGTGATTGCTGCAGCACAGTATAAAGCTAAAAAAAGCAAGCAAAAGGCCAAGCATTTGACCTACTTTCTGTAGCCAAACTTGCCTAGCATTTTTCCCTATTGTACAGATAGCCACCAGAGGGCATAAACATCACCTTAGGAACCTTGTAGCAATAAAAAGGAAATTGAAATAACAAAATTAATAATTATTAAATGAGGCTGACAGATGTCAAACAAGGCATGCTAGCTGCTCCATGCCAGTGCATACATGTGTCCAGAATTAAAACAATGCCTTGAGACCTAAACAGGAAAGCTCTGGGACAAATCTCAAATCCCACACTCATTTCTTAGTTATGAGGTAATCCCAGTCATCACAGTCCTGAAGACTTTCCTTTTAAACACACTCCATGTTCCTATCGGCATCCACAGGAGCTTGACTGAGAAGGGAAAAGGCAGGAAAGCAGATGCTGACATCTGAACGGCAGTGGCTTGGAGGTTCATCATGACAATTAAAGCTGAGCACTGGGAAATACGCTCACAGAATGTATACCTATAGCATACTAGAATATCTCACAGCACACACATAGGCTAGAAGCCTCTCTCATGGTGTACATTATGTGATATTATATACACTAAACTATGCAGCAAAGGTGTTAATAAACTTTGAGCACATCTACCCTATAATCCAGTTTGAAGCTAGCTACAAAGCACACATTGCCAAAGAGTAATGTATCACCAATAAAGGTCTTTATAAAGCATTAAGCAAAGACAGGGGGAAAGTCCAAGTTAAACTCCTTAATGTGCTTCAGTGAGCCCTAAATCTAAACCACACAACACAGCAAAATTGTGTGATGGGTTGCCAATGGAAAGCACTTCTCTAGTTTCTGACAACTAGTTCTATTTCCTTCTAACCATCTGAGCTCTGGATCAAAACATTCAGAAATGACTGTAAAAAATGGCCACCCCAAATAATATATCTCAGGAAGCAAACTGACACATGGTCACATTACAAGGTGAAATTCATTCTCCACAGCACAGGGAATGAAAATGTCATACATTTCCAAAGAGGTATTTAGTAGCAGCTATGGCTGGTGATATGTCTTCTAACAAGTAATTAGTTTAACTGATGTAGGATCAAGGTAACCCCAACACTTCAGCAATTGCTTAAAGATTTATGTTTCACTGTTAGCTTCATAAGCCAGAAGAGTAAGCAGCCAGGTTTGTGGCTGAGCCATGAAAGTTAACAGAGCCTTTGTCAAAACATACCTCACAAAAAGGGGGTGGAAGAAGGCAAAACTCCCACAGACAAACAGAAGTTATGAAAATATATAAGAAAGTGCATCTGTTCAATGCAGCTAACATGCAGAAACATGTTAGTTCTTCAGAAGACGTGAACTTTAAGAGAGAAATTTTTTCAGCTTTATCAGGTACTTTAAGATTTTAATGTCTGCTTAGTTGAAGTATACATTTATTTATTTTTGTCGTTTTTGTTAGTTGTCACTGTCAACTTCAACTTACAGAAAGCCCATGAATGAAGGACTTCCAAGCCACCTTATCTTGGAGATTCAGAGCAATGGCTTCCCCGATTGAGTTAATCCATCTGTAATGTGATTGTCCTCTTTTCCTGATGCTCTCTACTTAACTAGGCATTATTGTTTTTTCCAGAAATATAGTCAAAGTATAATAGCCCCAATTTAGTTGCTTAACCTTTTAGGGAGAGCATAGGTTTGATTTGACCTAGTATTCGTTTATTTGACCCTTCAGCAGTCTGTGGTATTTGCAGTACTCTTCTCCAGCATCACATCTCAGGCTCCTTCTACACTGTCCTTATATTCCCGGATCTGATCCCAGATTATCTGCTCATCTCAGATTATAAAGCAGTGGAGACTCATATAATCCAGTTCAAAGCAGATAACCTGGGATCAGATCTTGGGAAATAAGGATAGTGTAGAAGGAGCCTCAGAGGAGTTGATTTTCCCCCTATCAGCTGTGTAGTTGATTAGTCTCTGAGACAATGACTGTAATGTACAAATGAGGATGCGACTCTCGTTCTAGCCAGCTAATCTGACCCAAGGATGTCACCACCATCACCGCTACCATTTCCCCCCTACGTAATTGGAAGAATTGTGTATGGCCTTTACATACCACATAACACTGCACTAGATTTTGGCCAGACCTTCAGTGTCAACCCCAATGACTGGTCAGCAGTCACTGGTATTGAGAAGCAGATGCCTGGCATTTCCACCCCCTTCTCAGGGGGATCTTCAAAAAGAGCCCCTATCACAAATCTTTCTCATGCAAGAGTTTCCTTGTTTGAGAAAAGATGAAACATCAGGAAACAATAGAATGCAATTGATCACAGTGACTACTAACTGGTAAGTGAGGTTTCAGAAACTTTTTAGAACCTATATAGTCCTACAGCTATGAATGTGCAGTAGGGGGCATAGGGGTGCAACGGGGTAAACCACTAAGCTGCAGAACTTGCTAAATGGGAGATCAGCAGTTCAAATCCATGGGATGGGGTGAGCTCCCATTGCTAGCCCCAACTTCTGCCAACCTAGCAGTTTGATAACATGCAAATGTGAATAGATCAATAGATACCTCTTCAGTGGGAAGGTAACGGTGCTCTATGCAGTCATGCCAGCCACATGACCTAGAGGCGTCTACATACAATGCTGGTTCTTCAGCTTAGAAATGGAGATGAGTACCACCCCTCAGAGTCGAATTCAACTAGACTTAATGTCAAGGGGAAACCTTTACTTTTACCTATGAATGTGTAATTCCAGCCATCCCTTACAGAAGCTAGATAAGCAATCAGTACTGTGTTAATTCTTGTGATGGTACCTGTGTCTTATCCATTTCTGAGTTCTGTTGGTAGGATGGGTCAAACCAAATACAGTAGGGTCTCACTTATCCAAGCTAAACGGGCCGGCAGAAGCTTGGATAAGCGAATATCTTGGATAATAGAGAGGGATTAAGGAAAAGCCTATTAATCATCAAATTAAGTTATGATTTTACAAATTAAGCACCAAAACATCATGTTATACAACAAATTTGACAGAAAAAGTAGTTCAATACGCAGTAATGTTATGTTGTAATTACTGTATTTACGAATTTAGCACCAAAATATTACGATATATTGAAAACATTGACACAAAAATGGCTTGGATAATCCAGAACATTGGATAAGCGAGGCTTGGATAAGTGAAACTCTACTGTAGTATATTTAACATACTTTAGGAGAGATGTTCCCCTAGCTTTGAAAGACTACTCCTTTTCATAATGTTTGATTTTCTTTACTATGTATTTTAAGCATACTATGATTGAGTATTGAAAGGCAAACATAAGCTTAGTTTACAAGTCTGATTTCTTAGACACATATTAGCAAGGTAATCTCATTCTGGAAGGGGAAATGGCTTAATTACAGCAAACAGATATTTTCCTTGATCTCTACTTTGTCCATAAGAGTAGTTATGGTTCCTTAACCCATGAAAAGAAGAGAGTCATTGTTCAAGAGTGGTAGTTCTCATTGCAGGACCAAAGCTATCAGTTCTCCCTCTTTCCTCTCGCTCACTGTCTAGCTGAAAGATTAAACAGGAAGTGAGGAAGGTGAGCAGGCCCATGAAAATCAAATTAGTCATGATCTGCCTGTCCTGGTAATTTTAGTGGTTCTACTTGAATCATAACTAAATCTGGGTCCAGTCCACAGGAACAAGCAACACCATTCATCTAAAAATGAACTGCTGCCAGTCCTTCATAAGAGCAACCTCCTGTAGCTTCAAACTTTCATTCAGTCCCAGAGAGCAGACTGTCCATATAGTTCACTCAGATTCAGTATCACAGTAATGTCACTATGAGCCATATTTGGGCTATGTTTATTGCAAGGATGAGGGCTTCTGTTTCAAATGTTGTCTCAAAAAGCTTTTATAACAAGCTTCCCCTTACATAATTTATTTTAAAGAATTATTGGTAAGCTGTGGTTTTACTGCAAATCAGTGGTTCCCAGACTCTAGACTTCTCAACGTTTTGGACTTCACCTCCCAAAAGCATCAGCTGCTTTTACTAATGATCAGGGATTCTGAGAGCTGAAGTCCAAAGCACCCAGAAGAATAGAATTGGGAAAACATTGCTGTAAAGTAATGTCTTTACATTCTTCAGTGAGTTTTGTCATTTTGTTATATGCATTCTTCTTTGTTACTTTTGCTTGTTTTTTAAAATTCCTTTCACATACTAAAATAAAACCTCAACTGGAAAGCTGATTGAGAAAAAAGTAAAACAAAAGAAGAACAATGAACTCCTAGCCTTTCTTCACTTTTCAAATAAAATAGGAGCTGGACTCCACCGAAACCCTGCAATGTTTAAAATAAGTATTTTTCACTTGTACAATTCCAATCTCCATTTAGGGCTGGAAGCATAGTTTCACAAAGTGATGTTTCTGGCCAGGATTCTAAGAGACAAAAGCCAGAAATCTCACATGAAATGATTGTTTTTATGAAGATGCCAGCCCATTTCAAAGTGCCTGAGAGACCCAAAGGTTCTTTTGGATGGAGTTGTCGAAATACAACATGATCTCTGGACTGTTTTCGAGGAGCTGTCTGAGTACAAGAAAACATTAATATTAATCTGATGGACAATGATTATATTTTTCAGCATAGCATTAACAATTGCCTGCCATTGGGTTGTTATTGCTGCTGGCAGCAAAATTTTAAGGACAGCAAAATGTCCGTTTGAGAATGCAAAACTTTTTAAACAATGTTAAAAAACACACAATTATATTGTTTTTCTTACTGAAGCAAGGCAAAGGGGACTATTATTATTTTTCATCTCCCCCAAGAGCCTCTGATAATATTTTGTATATTCTGAATTCTTATGTGGCCTTTTAGCTATTCATTCACAGCCCTCCAGAGTCTTTTGGACACCCTGAGCTTGTGTTGAGCTGTTGACCTCTATTATATTCCAACTTCATTTCAAATTTGTTTAAACAAGTTTTCCACCTGCATAACTGGCCCCTTTTAGTGCCCAGCGTAATGCACCCGTCCCCAAGGAGGCAGGTATTATAAATCACTATAATGTGCATGTTGCCGCTACCAGCAGACAAGGGGCCTAGCACAGTGAATTCTGGATGAAATAAAATAGGATGGCCCACCCACATAAAGAGAAGAGGGAGAAAATTCCTAGGTTTCAATGGTATAGGGAGCAAAGTGTCAATGAATTTAGCATAATAGGGCCAAGCACCTCAAAGCCCCATCACATTCAATGGAAGACATTTTTGGTGGAGTCATCCATTAAAATTAACACAACTTTAAAAGTGATGAAATTTTGGTGGGTTTTGCCCTATGGGAACAAAGGAAAGAATTGGAAGACAGTGGCAGAGCATATGGTTTGCATGGAAAGTTCCATTACTGTTATTGTCTTAACCATGATGGCTGGATAATTTGATACTCCTCAAAAGAAGATTAAAGGGCTCCCCATTTTTTGGCCTTGATTAACCGCTCTCTTCTCCTTTTTTCTCCCTCCCATTTCCATTTTGTAAAGATACAATTTTCCACTAGGAACTAAAAATGGCTATTTTCTTCCTGCTATGAAAACAAGGACAAAATTAGCACATTTTCTACACATTCTGCACATTTTTCTCCTCCTTTCTTTGGACCACATGATGATGGTGATGATGATGATGTTTATTTATATCCTGCTTTTTCTCTTCACAAAGAGTGTCAGAACAGCTATAGCACTCATATATAACACATGATGCAGCGATAACATACAGAAGAAAGAAGAAGCCATGGCTTCTACTTAGAGCCATACATGCCTCCCTAGCTCATACATGCATTTACAAATGTGTCTGTCTTGTGTATACATGGAAATTTCATGCACACATGTTGTAAAATAAGTAGAGTTGCTTGGAACATCATCCCCAGAAATAGATACATATTTAACTGAATATGCATGCAGTTTCTGTTGACATCATTTCCAGCTGTATACCATTCCTATGGAGAACACTTCTTTTTTTTCCTGTTTCTTTACCTCCAACCCCCTTTTATTTAAGGAATCATAATGTTGATTGATTGCAGTACCACTACAAAGTTTTTGTTTTTAACATTCCATTCCATTTCATTGTTTATTCCCTGGATGCACATTGACTGACCCACCTGTTCTATACTAAGAAAGTCAGGGCTGATGAAGACTAGCTTTTTAAAGCTGCTCAGGACAGTCAAATTATAGGGTCGCTATGAGCCAGGAAAATGTTCAGTAAATAGTTTGTGTACATAAATAAACAGGATTCCCAAAGACATCAAGTTTTTTCGCATTTCGCTAATGAATAGCCTCTTCCTTTTGTCTCTGGAATATTCTTCCCATAAACTAATAATGAAGAGAAAGCCAGATATTATACTTGGACTTTATTAAAAGGACTTTTAAGTATAAGGGCATAGATATTATTAATACATTTTTTTTAAAAAAAGGACAAACACAACCTACATGTTATGCCTTAGAATTTAAATTTAGTTTTCTGTTGAAGTGTAAAGTGCCTGCCAAAAGAAAAAAAAAATAGTGTCCAGGGCAACATTTTTTAAAAAGTGATCTCATATAACTCAAAGAGTTGAAATGCAAAACAGCTACACAGCAGATATCCTTGAACAGGTAGATGTGCAGATATCCAAGTGGTTTGACTTGAGATGTGAATTGTAAGGTCACAATGATTCATTACATCATCATCATGATATTAACCTGACCCCACTTTAACTGTCAACGGCAACATCCTATAGAATCCTGAACTTTGTAGTTTGCTGAGTTTGAGAACTCTAAATGCCCCCCTCCCAATTGCAAATCTCAGTATTCAATAGGAATGTTCACTTACAATTACATCTTAGTATTATAATTGTGTTGTGTGAAAGAGCCTCAGATATTTCTGCCCAGCAAGGAGTGATTGAACATGAAATAATTTTTCCAACTTTTAATATCAGCCTTTCTCCCACTTCTTCTCCATTCCCAGATGTTATAAGGGAAAATGCCTTAATCTATGCAAGCAAAGTATGATGGTTACACAACTATAAAAAGGAAGCTGAGATTCTGTTTTGCAATAGCTCATTACGTATTCTTCATGTCAGCTAAAACCAAACTGAAGTTAGTTTTATGTTGTTTGAGGATTGTTCTCTCTCCCTCTCTTTCTGCATATGTGTTATACGCAGTTGTTTGGCTTTAAGCAGAGCTGCATCTGTTAGCAATGGAGAGAAATTTAGGGCATAAAGCATGTTTTCTCTCACACATAAAAGTCTGGGCCACTTGAAGGTGAATACCTTCGCCAGGCCTCTGCCAAAGACCATAATTTATAATAGCTGAACAAGTGATTCTGTAAAGCAGATATGAAATGATGGTTTGAAAGAGGGAAATTCTAATGGTTGCCAGATGATAATCCTGCAGGTTTGTGCACACAGAGTTCAGATTGGTGAACCCTGATACCTTCGCCCCACATCACAAGATGGAGCCGGGGATAATAAGATTATTCCACACTGCAGTAAACTGAGTGCATCTGAATGAATATGCTGGACTCTTAATCCGCAAGACATACATCTGTGCTGCCTTTTAAAAAAGTAATGGTTTGATGCAACAATTCTTATTTGTGCTAAATAGCAAAGCGGAGAACAGAGTGCAAACTGCAGGGTCTACTGTGAGATCCACCAACCAGAGCAAGTGCAAGATAGGCATTCAGAAGGATGGATGATATTGCTTGTTTACTGTCTGTACGGAATGGCATTCAAATGCATTGAACTTTAACAGCTGTGAGCAAAAAATGTTTTATGAGACAAATTGCATACTTGGAAAAAAGTGCACTCAAGTGTACACAAATATTCACGCAAGCTTTAAAAATAACTTCTTAAAGTCAGTGAGGATCATGATAATGGATGTATCAAATTTGTGCCATAGTTTGGAATTTAGCTGCACAAAATTCATACATAGTATTTGTGTGCCTCAACCAGCATTTCTTTGTAAAGAAAAAACAATTTCCTGCATTGTACTATCAGTGTGAAAATATATTGCTCTTTTGCACTAAAGTACAAAGAGTTTCATTAGCCTTCCTTTCTCCCCACTAGAGTTTCCCAAAACTCACGAAAGATGGAAGAATTCAATACTGCCTATAATGGAGGAATGGTTGATGAAATCAAGTAATTTAAAAGATGTACCAATTGTCTAGTGTGATAAAACAAAAGTCAGTAGAGACATTTCTTATAAAGCAATAATTCCTTATATCTTTTTTGTAAAAAAAAAAACAACAAACAAAAAAACCCCCTGGAAACCTTGCAGTTTGATGACTACAAAACATAAGTTTTTGAAATGAGAAAGCATAGGTTATTGAAAGTAGGAGTTATCTGGAAATTGTGGTGAGGAAAAACATGAGTAACTACGTACATGCGACCACTGAAAGGAAGATCAGAAGTCATATTTAAAGGTATTTTAGCTCCTTATCTTTTCTTTGTTTCTAATCTTTATCATCTTTTCAAATCTCTCAGGTTTTTTTAAAAAAAGAAAAATGTCTTTCAACTGCATTTTCAAATATTTTCAAATAAACTCTCCCATTTTTGATTTTGCAAGACCTTAGCTGAGCTGAGTTGTTGTATGTCTTTCGGGCTTTGTGGCCATGTTCCAGAAGTATTCTCTCCTGACGTTTCGCCCACATCTACGGCAGGCATCCTCAGAGGTTGTGAGGTATGGAGGTATTTCATACCTCACAACCTCTGAGGATGCCTGCCATAGATGTGGGCGAAACGTCAGGAGAGAATACTTCTGGAACATGGCCATACAGCCCGAAAGACATACAACAACCCTGTGATCCCGGCCATGAAAGCCTTCGAAAGCCTTTGCAGATGTTTCATTCATAGGGTTTCCGTAAGTTAAGGCTGCCATCAAGACAATTAACAATAATGATGAATTCCCCAACTGAAATGTTACAAAATGTTTTATATTGGTACAATTTACTTTCAGACCTGGGATCATATATACATCACATGCAATCACTTAAAGATCTCTCAAAATCTTTAAGTGATCTCTCAAAATCCTCTATGTATGTCTATTTTCAAAAATATATCCATGTTTCAATGTAAAAAGGATTTAGGAAAGTAGATTTCTTTAATCCTCCTCCTCCTCCTCCTCCTCCTCCTCCTCCTCCTCCTCCTTGCCTCACTCTGTGGATCGAGACAGGTCACAACATTGTACTGTTATCTTTATTGTATCTTTATTGTACATTCAAGACTATTTTAGTATGAATTTTTCTGGGTCCCAGTTTACAGTTTACTTCCTCAAAGTTAGAATATTCAAGCTATAGGTAGCAATATGCAGGTATCTAAATGTAGCTGAGAGAAAAAGCCAAACAGAAGAAAACAATGCAGATGTAGAGATTGAGAACTGGCAGATGGAGCATGCCTGCCTACTTCTTCTATGTCCCGTGACCCATCTACACTGCCATATAATGCAGTTTCAAACTGCATTGTATGGTTAGTATAGATGTAAATAATAATAATAATAATAATAATAATAATAATAATAATAATAATAAAGTCCCCTCTGCTTTTCATTATTGCCATGATCCCTCTGTCAACAATCTTACAAAAAACAAATCTCGGCTACCAAACATCTAAGAATTCTCACAAAATTTCACATTTGATGTACATGGATGACCTGAAGCTATATGGGAAAACGGAAACTGAAATCCAATCTCTGACCAACACTGTCCGAATTTTTAGCACTGATATCAACATGGAGTTTGGTTTGGACAAATGTTCGACAGTGGCATTGAAGAAGGGAAAAATAATTGAAAGTGAGGGCATCAATATGCCCAATGGCCAAACAATAAGGTGTCACCAGCCAGAGGCCTATAAATATCTGGGCATATTACAGCTGGACAACATCAAGCATGAACATGTGAAAACTGTGATCAGTAAAGAATACACACAAAGGGTCAGAAAAATTCTCAAAAGCAAGCTCAATGGAGGCAACACCATCAAGGCCATAAACACCTGGGCCATACCTGTCATAAGATATACTGCTGGCATTATAAACTGGACACAGATGGAACTGGACAATTTGGACAGAAAAACAAGAAAACTCATGACCATTCATCATTCACTGCACCCTCGCAGTGATGTTGACCGGCTGTATCTGCCTAGAAGATCAGGGGGCAGAGGACTCTTGCAAGTAAAACAAGCAGTCAAAGAAGAAGAACATGCCCTGGCTGAATATGTAAAACAAAGTGAAGAACCTGCTTTGATTGAAGTCAAAAATCAGAAACTCCTCAAAGCACAGCAGACAAAAAATCAGTACAAGAAAACCGCACTACAAACTAGAGCTGACAGCTGGCACAACAAAACACTGCATGGAAAGTTCCTTGACAAAATTGAAGGAAAAGCTGATAAAGAGAAGACCTGGCTCTGGCTCACGAATGGGACCCTGAAGAAGGAGACAGAAGGCCTGATCCTTGCAGCCCAGGAGCAAGCCATCAGAACAAATGCAATCAAGGCCAAGATCGAAAAATCAGCTGATGACCCAAAGTGCAGACTGTGCAAGGAAGCCGATGAAACCATTGATCATATCCTCAGCTGCTGTAAGAAAATTGCACAGACAGACTACAAACAGAGGCACAACTATGTGGCCCAAATGATTCATTGGAACCTATGCCTCAAGTATCACCTCCCTGCAGTTAAGAACTGGTGGGATCACAAACCTGCAAAGGTTGTGGAAAATGAACACGCAAAGATACTGTGGGACTTCCGAATCCAGACTGACAAAGTTCTGGAACACAACACACCAGACATCACAGTTGTGGAAAAGAACAAGGTTTGGATCATTGATGTTGCCATCCCAGGTGACAGTCGCATTGAAGAAAAACAACAGGAAAAACTCAGCCGCTATCAGGACCTCAAGATTGAACTTCAAAGACTCTGGCAGAAACCAGTGCAGGTGGTCCCAGTGGTGATGGGCACACTGGGTGCCGTGCCAAAAGATCTCAGCCTGCATTTGGAAACAATAGACATTGACAAAATTACGATCTGCCAACTGCAAAAGGCCACCTTACTGGGATCTGCACGCATCATCCGAAAATACATCACACAGTCCTAGACACTTGGGAAGTGTTCGACTTGTGATTTTGTGAAACGAAATCCAGCATATCTATCTTGTTTGCTGTGTCATACAACGTCGTTGTGTCAATAATAATAATAATAATAATAATGTTTTATTTATACCCACCACCTTTCCCCAAAGGGACTTTGGGGCAGCTTACAACAATTAACAGATACAGAAAATAATATAAGCAATAGACAACAATAAACAATTATCACTTAATATCATTAAAATACATGATAATATAAACATTAATTTAAAAAACAGTCTAAAAGCAATTAGCCATTTAAGCCAGTCCATTCCTGTTATCAAAATATCCAGCATTATGATTAATGTTCTAATGGTCATTCAAGTCCTGTCCTATAGTTAGGTAATACTCTAGCCATTATCAAAAGCTTGCTGAAATAGTCAGGTTTTTCACTCTGTCCTGAAGGTTGAAAGAGTAGCTGCTTGTCTTATTTCCTTGGGGAGAGCATTCCAGAGTCGGGAGGCCACTACTCAGAAGGCCCTCTCCCTCATCCCCACCAGCCTCGCTTATGAGGGAGGTGGGATTGAGAGAAGGGCCTCTCCAGCTGATCTTAAGTTTCGGACAGGTTCGTATCATGCAGTTTAACTACACTGAACTGTGTAGTGTCAATGGGGCTCCAGCTGTGTAGACAAAGAGAAAGAACTAGTATGAATCTTTGTATGTCTACTTGAAAATAATTGTGAAAGAATTTTGAAGCACCTTGAGGACTAGTTTATTTTAGGAAGGGCTTTTGTGGACTGTAGTTCATTTTTTCTGATGCATCAATGGGGTGAAATCTTGAAGTCACACAAACTTTGTCCCCACTTCCCCCCATTATTTTCATATTGCCCTTCTAAATCTGATTAATCTACCTGATTATGACATCACTCAGCAGAGATATAGAAACAGGCATTTTTCTTCTTCTTCTCAGTGTGATTCCAAGCACAACTTGGAGCACTCATCTTGTTGACTTTCCACTGACTTCATATACAATCCACTCACATAGCATACTGTGTCCATTGAGGGATAGCTTTTGTAAACATGTACTGTTTTCGGATTCTTGAGCAAATCTAGGATAGAATAATACAAAAAAGGAAACTACATACCGATGCTCCTGGAACTGAGACATGATCTTAAACCACAGGAAAAAAAAAACTGGCATAGAGTGCTCTGACCATTTGCTTGGGAATCATTTCATTCTACTAACACTGAACTGCCAGGGAAAGTGTATTATGGAAATGGGCATTTAGACTGTGGTCCTATAAGCCAGGGGTGGGAAACCTTTGGACTTGAAGATATTTTGGCTTGAAAGTCCCATCAGCCCAACCTAACATGGCCATTGATCAGGAATTTAATCAAAAACATCTGCATAACCAAAGGTTTCCATCTTTGCTGCAGTCATGTACCTAGGAAAAAATCCCATGGAACGTAACAGGACTTTTTGTTTGGGATGGAGGATTTAATTGTTAGAATATGCATTTTTGTTTTAAACACAGAGAGGAATAAAAGCAGTTTTGTACAGAATAGAAACACTATCCCCGTTTCTGAAGAGTTTCATCTTTACTTTTCACCAATGGCGCTCACTGCATGCACAGAGTGAGCAAGTTAAGCACTATTCCCTTATTTAGCAATATTTAATGTAATACTAAGGAAAGAACTGTTCCTTGAAATAAGGAACAGGTGGCAAGCTTAAAGCGAGTGACAAAATCCGTCTCTTCATCACAACATTCCAGAGAACAAATGGAGCATTTGAAATCTCCTGAATTTGATGCAGGGACTATAAAGTTTCCCTACATGTTGCAAACATATTGGAGGACTTTATCCCCCCATTCCCGCCTTTTGATACTGAGTGTATTTTATATTCCTGGCATGTTATGTTATTTGAGTGCATTGTAATGACATTGAGTAACTAGAGATGGGTGAAACAGTTCAGGCTAAATAGGAACCAGCCCAAACCTTTGCCCACCCAAAAGTGACCTCAACCCAGGCCTTCCTTTTTGCAGTCGGGATTGGTTCAGAGAGGTCAGCTGTTGGATTGTCAGCTGGTGGCCAGACCTGAGAACAGACAAACCCAATTAGTGCCTTCCTCCCTCATCAGGAGGTTAAACATACTTTATGTGCTCCTTCCATATTACTGCAGTTGAGACCAGAATCAAAACCCTTGTGCCTGAAGGAGCAGCTCCTGGGAAGCCAATGGCAACTTCCCTTTTACTTAAGCAGTAGCCACAAGTGACTAAGTCCTAGATGAAGTTTTCCTTGAGAGAAAACTCTCCCGTAGCATTGTCTACTCTCAGCATCTCTCTCTCTCTGTAGCTATTTCAAGGATAAATTTACTAACAGCATAGTTAACCACCATCCCCACTAGGTTTTCCAATTATCATTTATCCACAAAGTACCTTCTGTCAGAAAATTGGAGCTGCCTATTCACTTCAGAGCCATTGAAGATAGGATGTCTTGGGGGCATCTACACTGTACAGTTAATGCAGTTTGACATCACTTCAACTGTCATGGCTCAATGTTATGGAATCCTGGGTGTTGCAGTTTGGTGAGGCACCAGCACTCTTTGTCAGGAAAGGCTAAAGACCTGGTAAAACGACAACTGCCATGATTCCATAACATTGAGCCTAGATAGTATTATAAATAGCAAGACTCTCTTTAACATGTTACTATGAGGGGGGCATCATGATGATATATAGGAGGAATCTTTGTCATTTTTTTTATTTTTAAGTGTTTTAATAAAAACGTAATGATTGCACTCATATTAAGCTCTTCTCACATTGCTCTCTGAACAATGCTTATTGAATATGAGCCATTAGTTATATGGAAAAAATAAGGAGGAAAATCTTCAAGGACAATAATCTCACAAACAGGAAAGTATGTTAGGGTATCATTTGCTGATGTGCTTCTGGCTTTCTGATAGACTTATTTCTCATGCTCAGAAAAAGAACAAGATTAAGAGACACTTAGGTAAAAGTAAAGGTTTTCCCCTGACATTAAGTCCAGTCATGTCCGACTCTGGGGATTGGTGTTGATCTCAATTTCAAAGATGAGGAGCTGGTGTTGTCCATAGGCATTTACAAGGACATGTGGCTGGCATGCCTACATGGAGCACTGTTACCTTTCTGCTGGAGCGGTACCTATTAATCTACTCACATTTGCATGTTTTCAAACTGCTAGGTTGGCAGAAGCTGGGGGTAACAGCGGGAGCTCACCCTGCTCCCCAGATTCGAACCACTGACCTTTCGGTCAGCAAGTCCAGCAGCTCAGCAGTTTAATCCCCTGCGCCACGGGGGGCTCCTTAAGAGACACTTACTGCTTCCCTTTTCCTCTACAACAGTGATGTCACTCACACCATGGTTCTAGAAGCCCCTCAGCAATTAGAAGATAGCTATGGAGCAAATGAACCTCAAAGGAAAGAGACAACGGACAAAGTATTCTGCATCACCCTTGCTGCCATTGTTGAATCAGAGGCCTTCAATCTATGGAAGTCAGATTCT
Organism: Anolis carolinensis; assembly: GCF_035594765.1. Lineage (NCBI taxonomy): Eukaryota > Metazoa > Chordata > Lepidosauria > Squamata > Anolidae > Anolis > Anolis carolinensis. The sequence continues at coordinate 150,466,751 of NC_085841.1, read as the reverse complement.
GGATAACATTTGTAGCAGGTATAGTTCCTAGATCCAATTCAATTTCAATAATTTTAGGTTAGGTTTTTCTCCCCATTCCCTATTCTCTTTTGCAACTCAAAGCAGATCCAATTGGTGTTCTATTCAAGAGCTGTTGAACAACTTAATCATGTAATTAAAACCCTATTGGCTGCCCCAGTAGGATGGGATACAACTTCAGATAAACACTGAGACATATCTCTCTTTGGTGTAAGGTGGTGAACTATAATCTTCTGTTCAACTCAGGGTGTCCACTTTGCATCAGAATAATTCTCTCCAAAGCATTTCATCTGAGAGATCTCAAGGAATGCTTTGCGTTTAATCCCTTATATAAATGAATACCTTCTGTGTTCACGCCATTGGTGCTTTATGGAACGTAGATGCCAGCGAAGTGGCCCTTGAAATGCACAAAGTTCACTCTTGATCAATGTGCAAGAGGCCTTGCCATTTTTCTTCTTCCCCTTTACACATGCTTGGTAATTTGATTAAAGCTGGTAAACAGCATGAAGTATCTGATCTGTGAAAAGGTTAAGGAAGGGTACATGTCTAAATATGTCCTTAATTTTCATCTACGTCAGGTACTCAAGCTGTTCTAATGAAAATATTTATGATGCGTTCTGTAAAAATGTAATCCAATTGCTTTCCTAATGGATGAACTCTTGCTTCAAGAACAATACACCACTGCTCTTTTTCCTACCAGGTCCACAGAGGTAAAGTGTGTTTCCAGACCATGCTTTTGTGCAATCATTCTGCCACATTTTCAGAGTCTGATGAAGAGCGAAAAGTCATTATCAGTTGTAATCTTCCTTCTTCCTACTCTTCCTCCATCTTTTTATAACCACAGTAAGTAAGAAGAGGGAGAAACAGAATAGCTGTACAGAGTCTTTGGTCTCAGCAGCAAAAACCTTCTGTATGGAAGCACCTCAAAGTCACTATGGGTTTATCTACACTGTGGAACTAAAACTGTTTGACACTGCTTTACTTGCCATGGCTGAAGACTATGGAATTCTGCAAGTTGTCATATGATTAGGTACCAGCACTTTGGCAGAGAAGGTAAAAAAGCTTGTAAAACTACAACATCCATGATTCCATAGCACCGAGCCATGGCAGATAAAGTGGTGTCAAACTGCATTGCTTCCACACTGCAGATGAACTCAGCAATGATATAAAGCACATGAAAGTTGGACCATGGTCTTTTCATACTCATTGATTGATTGTATTTAATATTATACTTTATTGATCTGCAAAGACTTTTCTCAGTTATAGATTAACTTTTGTAGTCTTTATTCAGTATGTGTCATCACCTACTTCCCAGTGAAAGACACTGGACCTTCATATGTAATACCTAGTGGTAAACATAAGATTTCTATGGTCTTGATTTTGAAAGTCTTGATCATTCTACATTGCAGCCATAATCTGTCAATGCTAATTAGAATAGACCCATTGAATTAATGGAACTTATAAAAGTGTTAATTTATCAAGTTTCCTTTGACCTTACTTCAGTTGCTAATCTCATCTAAAGTAGATCTGTTCAATAAATTATTGAATGATAAGCTAATCCTTTTGTGAATTCCATTGACTCTGTGGTCTACTGTAACTGAGAACTAATATTTCAATACAGGTCTTTTTAAGTGGCAGCATAGCATAGTGCTTTGAGTGTTAGATTAAGACTTGAAGATATTGGATCTGATTGCCTAGTAGTTTGTGGAAACCCAGTGAGTGGTCTTGGACAAGTCACGCTTTCTCAGCCTCAACTCTCCCCTGAACAAATCTTTCCAAGAAAATTCTGTGATTTGTCTTAGGTTTCTTTATTGAATTAGGTTCTCCATAAGTTGGTAACAGCTTAGAAACAACCAACAACAACAACAACAACAACAACAACAAGGCTTTTAAAACATTTTAATTAGTTTTATTCCATTTTTTACCCAATGTTGCCCATCCAGATCCATTCAGAGAAGTTAGTAACATTTGATATAGACAGGATGAACATAAAAATAGCCCTTGTCATTTTTATCAAAGAATATATTACAAAACCTGAACCCACTTAAGGGGGAAAGTTATCCTCTTAAATAACTTCAGAAATAAAAAACAGTTGAAGAGTGTGTGTTGAACTAGTGGCTTATAATATTGAAACGTGGAAATTTTATACAGTCTTCCACAAAATGCCTTTTAACTAGCAATCATGATACAAAGCATTTATTCAAGGAAATAATGAACATTATGTCATCATTTTTTTGACAAGAAGTAGTTAGTTTGGATATAGACTAAAGGTCAATGCTTAATTAAAAATGAGTATTAAGTAGGAATTAAAGACTCGACTACTTATTATATTTTGGTGCTATAAAATCTCTGAGTTCTGCTATTTTAAACAAAATGTTATATTAAAGAGGGTGAGTTGAATGATGAAACTGCAAGGTCAAATCCTGCGGTATAATAGTATGGATATTTTCCTACATAAAATTGCCATGTCCAAGACCTTTATGTGGATGTACATCTGACCCTTGCAAAACACCATAGTTGTTAACTCTGAGGACATTATCACATGAAGCTCTGAAAACTCACAACATCCATTAAATCTGGAATTATATATTTTAAGTATCATTTATTCTGACACTGTAGTAATAATCAATATCTACTTTTAGTTTGTCAGGAATGACCAAAATTCTAGTGATAGTCCTCTTGGTTAGTCCCAACTCAAGCTCAATGAACCAGCTGCTTAATTGTAAATCTCAAAATTCATATATCCCACTGATTTAGTCTAGTTGTGATTACCAATAGCTTTTAAGTCATAGAGTTTCTATTTGCTGAAATATTAGCCTATGTTTGTTGTTCACATTGAAATTTTCTATGGTAACCAAAAGTAAATAGATCTTAATAGGAGCCTGTACAACACATCTCAATGAATATAAACCTCATGTTTCGTGCAAACTAAAACAAGCCTTTGGAGATCTGGTGCAATGGATAGATATGGAATTATATGCAATGATCATTGGAATGGCCCGGACAGCATGGCTAATAATGTTTGTATTATTTTAAATGTTTTAAATGTTTTAATGTATTTTATAATGCTATTTAAACTGTTTATTGTAATTGTTCACTGTTTTGAGGTCTATGTGTAGAGCCACCTTGAATCCCCTCTGGGGTTGAGAGAGGCAGGGTAGAAATGTTGTAAATAAATAAATAAATAAATATTGTATTTGTGGAACTAAATTTTAATTGTGTAGGGTGTTGAGATAGATAGTATATCTCCAATATTCAGTGGGGCTGGCAGAATAGCAGTTTATGATTTCACTCAGCAGAATGAGTAGAAGGTCTTCCATATTTATAGTAGGGCTGGTCCTCTACATTTTGGAGTTTGTGAAGTAACATAGGAGGCTATCTAATGCAGGACTGAGGAAAGCATTGCCTGCTGGATGCTGTGCAGACAACAATCTCTGTGAATCCAAGTCAGCACATTTAGTGACCAGGATTGATAAGAACTGAGGTCTGACAACATCTGGAAGGCCACATATCATAACTCTGTGGAGTCTGAAGATTCAGTCAAAGAAGGCAAAGTGGTGGGAATATGCAGCTCCCAAAGATAGTGGTCGCTCATAATCCAAGGGGACTATGACTGAGACAAAGAGATGGGACTTGATCCGCATTAAGAGATGGCAGATACTGAAGATTTATTGCCAGCATTTATCAAGTGATGAAGAGACAATCAGGGTCTCAATGTTGTAAAGTTGGAGACACCAATTTAAGGTTACTCTACAAAGACAATATAATCCATACTCACAGTTATTCCTGCCCTTCCAGTAGGTATTGTGGGGTAAACCAGTTTGCCTGTCGATGTAGTGTGGACATCAGGATCAAGTTCAATTCACACCAGTTCATTGCCCACAAGGGGCACAGGGAAGGGGAATGGATCGTGCCCATGTTGCTGCTGTCACTACTCAAATAATGTTGAAATGCTGTGTGTGAACAGAGACATCTACATGACTTGGATGAAGGTGAGGAGATTAGCTCCTTCTTCCTGGTCATGTGAGTGTATTCAAAGCTCTGTAGGCATCTAGAAGTGGCAATGATGATACAGACAATAAGGTGATGGTTCAGCAGGGCAAATACTTTCTCAGTCCAACCACTGAAATGGTGTGTGTCCACCTCTCGATTCTCCCTGCTGTCTTTGCTTGTCTGGGCTACTGACTTGCAATAACAACTCTTAGACTACCTGAGAACAATCCTATTGTTTTGCACTTCATCTTGTTGGATAATCTGTAACTGACTTGGACTGATTTCATTACCTGACAGTTATTGCACTCTAACTACCTAGTTCTTGGATGACTTGCTGATTGGAATATAGGACCCACAGTTCTAACAGTATTACTCCTAACAATCTATCGAGCTATGAAAAAAAATATTAAAATATATTTTACATCCTTTTATTTATCCTGATCAATGTGGCTCACAAAAAATAAAGCTGATAAGATAAAAATGTACATCATTAAAACGTACAAAACATTTTAGTATAAACTTTGTACATCATTAGAAGTGATTTAAAATATATTTATTAAAAAAGAAATAAGAGGATCATAGTACATTATTAGAATCATTGAATCATAGAATAATAGAGTTGGAAGAGACCAAATGGGCCATCTAGTTCAACCTGCTACCATGCAGGAAAAGCACCATCAAAGTACCCCTGAGAGATAAAATCTGTTTGCTTATGAACACAATTTCTAAAGCCCTGCTTTTTTAAAAAAAATCTTCACTTGTCAGTGTAGCAATTTCATGAAGGAAACCAATGTCTAGGATAAGCGACAAGAAAGCCCTCTCTAATCAAATATGGGAAGGTGATAGGCTAGGGAAGAGGGTCTCCTCTACATATCTCAATACCCAGACAAGCTGATATGGAAAAAGGGTATTTTGAATAAGTAGAAATGAATTCATATAGTGTTTTTAGGTAAAAACCAATATTTTGAATTATGCCTGTAAAGCAGCAAGAGCTGTGGTAATGAGAGAGTTGTGTGCTCCCTATAAACAACCACATAGTCTGCCTGTGGCTCTTTGGATGAGCTGAATTTATCAGATACGATTCAACATAAGTCCCATGCATGTAAGAGAGATTCAAACTGTTTGAAACTGAGCTTAGGAACAGGTTCAGCTGGCAAATACTACATACTTTTAACTGTGGAAATGGACCCTTGGTCACCACAAGGTTAAACCCAGGAGTACATCCAAGCTGTGAGACCATGTCTCTAGGGGAGCTTATCTTCTTGAGGCAGAGGGCAGAAAATATTACTTATTGCATGTGTTAATTATTTTCATATGAAATTAATTTCCATAAATAGATCTAGTAGTCAGATTTCTCTGTCCTAATTCTTTCTTCTGAATTGTCTTATTATAGCATGTTTAGGATCTGTCCTATATTTATTGCATTCTTAGTTGATGGTGACACTGCATTCCTAGCTTGATGTTTGCCATGTGTTGGGCCTTACTTGAAATACATAATTCTGTCCTTTCCCTGCCCGGCACCACACAATTACTAAACAATTTGTTCATGCAATAAACTGCGCAATCCTATGCATGTTTACTCAGAAGTAAGCCTTATAATTCCCAAAAGTGCTTCCTCCTTTTATTTGCTTATTGGTCTCAGTTTCCTAAGCATCATTTCAAATGACGAGATATTATTTTAAAAAGCTTCCCATTTCATTTTTTTGCATTTGCAATTAAAGCACTTTGAAAAATTGCAGTCCCGTTTGTCTCTTATTTTTCTTTTTCTTTCTCTCTTTCTTTTTTGGCCATCTTTAACTCTTTTTCCCTCATATGAAAATGGGGATTTCTGAAAGTGAGTACTTCTGTCTCTGTTTTTGAGTCATGCGTGTTTATGAATTTTGCTATCTGGTTATTGTTCAACATTACAAAGGAGATTTCATGCAGAACCATAGAACCTGTTTAAAACAGATGGGGAGTGGCTCCCCAATATTGTACCCAGGAAACTCAGCAACTTAATGCTGTTTAGGACAGAAATTCCAAAGACACAAATTTCCTTCACTTACAAGGAAGTGAAGCAGGCTGAACAGCTTAGAGCTGGAACAATACTTCTCTCCTTCGTGACTGTTGATGTTAATTTTTCCCCCAGCTATTCTTTGGCAGCTCAGATATTCTCCGTTTTATACTTAGTGCTATTTGATACTGGTCCTTTAAGGTTTAACTGACATTCAGTGGTATTTAGTATTTGACAGAACTGACTGGTGATATGCATTGCTATGTCAGAGTGTTTCTACATAGCTTTCTCCTTTTACTAATACTTTCTACAATGACATTTTCCATCTGCTCTTTGTAAACTAGGGATGCTGTTACCAGACTTTCTCAACTGCACATGCTCCTTGACATGGAATTAAAAAAATGAGATCTCAACAAAGAATGGTGTGCCCTTATATACATTCACACAGAGATTATTGTATTATGTTTTTTTATCTGGCTTAGGGTGCTTTTACACAGACACCACAACGTAACTTGAAGGCGGCTCAAACTTGGGGTGTCTACAAAATGTATTTCTCCAGTGCTCACTTCCACACACATAAAGACAGAAATAGCTTATTTAAAAATCTCCAAAAATTCCGGAACAAGCCACAAAATCTGCTGTGGTCGATCAGATTATATTCAATGCATGGATTGAAAAATTGCTCTCCTATGTGGGGTGAGGAATCAGTCTTTTGTGCCAGTGGCAGGCATCTTGATGTACATGCAGTTATATCCCATATGTCCCATATAGACATTACGAGGAGGAAGAGAAGACAAGTAACAGCAGAGATTGAGTCAGAAAGATCCATAGTTGTCTGTTGAGGTGTATGTTCAATGTTTGTCTTCTTGCTAAAAAAAAAAAAACAAACCCTGCAGCAAGTGTAAATTGATAGCTCCCTTGGAAGGGAAGGTCACAGCACTGCAGCTATATGTTGAATCTCTTTAGTAAACAGAGAATATGAGAACTTCTTGAATAGAAACAGAAAAAACTGATCCTACAGAACCAACAGGAAGAAACTCCCAAGGAAAATGAAGAAGTCTATGAGCATAAGGAAATACCTTGGAGGAATAATGTCTTACTTCAGTAAGGATATAAACAATTTCCAGCAAGTTCAGAGAAGGGCAGCCAGGCTGATGTGGCATGGAAAACAAAATATATGATATGATTTTCCTTTATGTACTTGATTTTTTTAAATCTAGTGGGACTGACTGGGTGTTTGGGACCTGAGGGATGGTAGGTGGAGTGTGTGTGTGCGTTTGGGGGCTTTCACTCTTTTCCCTTCTTTTTCTCCTTCCCTTCCTCTCCTTCAGAAAATACTTCTAAAAGATAATAGTAATTATTAATAATAGTAATCCCAGCAAACAAAAAAAGAATCCTACCTCTCCTCTAGAGTAAAAGAAGAAAGAGCTTTAAGGAAGCAAAACCCAAGCAGAAAGAAGATTGCAGCCTTGCACACAAGAGAGGGGATTTTTAAGGTAGACCAGGGAGGATAGCGCTACTGAGCTACAGGTCATCACTATTCCTTCCTAGGAAAATCCTTAAAACACCTTTTGGAAAGCTGCTGGTGATGTGCTGGTGCTGTTGAGAGAAAGCACTCTGCCTGCCTCTCCTCTAGAGTAGAAACAGCTTTAAGAAGCATTAAACCCGGTTTCCTCTACAATCATGGAAACATAGAATCATAGAACCATAGAACCATAGAGCTGGAAGAGACCTCTCGGGCCATCCAGTTCAACCCCCTGCCAAGAAGCAGGATCACATTCAAAGCACCCCTGACAGATGGCCATCCAAGATCGTTTTTACACATACTGCTGTCGAGCCAAGTGTCCCCCATTCTGTATCTTTGTATTTTATTTTCTTCTGCCTAAGTGGAGTATCTTGCATTTGTTCCTGTTGAACTTCATTCTGTTAGTTTTTGCCCATCTCTCTAGTCTGTTAAAATTGTTTTGAATTCTGCTCCTGTCTTCTGAGTATTAGCTATCCCTCCCAGTTTGGTGTTGTCTGCAAACTTGATGTTCATGCCTTTATATTTTACAAAAGGTAAAAAATCCTGAAAAAGTTATATTTTGACTCTGATGCTTTTTAAAATCCAGGTCTTAATGAAGGATATAAAAGGGGAGCCTGTGGTAAGTGCCCCCCCCCCCCCGCCATAATGGGCTGGATAGGGTGCTTTCTTAACTCTGGTTGCTGACACCCAGGCGACCTTGAAGAGAAGAAAGGAAAGGCTCTCAGGGGAAAGGGGATCCTCATAAGTTTACCATTTGGATTTGAAATAAAAACTCCCATTTGGCAATGTGCCCATTTTCAGGAGGCACTAGAAACATATATGGAGGACTTCCAATATCCAGCAAGCAGAAACTGATAGCAATTCACCCATCATGCACAAGCCTATAGAGTTGTAGTAGGAAAATAAGTCTGAACCCTATATTTATAGCTGTATTTATTCTAGATGCAACATCAAAGACCTGATTTAATGTACACTATTCAGTAAAGATACTGGCTAGGTTTTTCAAATGGAAGAGAAATTAGTTTGAAATGTTTTCCCCAAACCAAGACATGATATAAGCAAATGTATATATATATTTTTCTTACTAATTTCATAAAAAAGACAAAATCAATCCTTTCTGCCGTTCATTTCAGTAAAAAACTTCAACCCATGCTACATCCTTTACCATGGGGATCTAATAGGGCTTTAAAAAATAAATCAAAGTAGAAGCATGGCTTATTCCTTACTTATCCATGCATTTGATTGAGGTAAGGGGGTAAGTAGTGAGACAAACTGTGTGCTTGTTCTGTGATTGGCAAATAATGAGCATATTTCCTAACTTTCTTCTTCTAACTTGCTGGAGAACACCTGTACACCTCCACTGTTTTATGTCTGCTGTACGAAAGCAGGCCTGTTCAACATCCAAACAGGTAAAATGAAGGATTGTCTTGCTGCCTGTTTGAAAGGCAGTAGGTAGAAAGCTGAAACAACACAGGCTTCCTGTTGCACCTGATGTGTGTCTGCTTCATGTCTGTAGTCTTCATGCATTTAGTTTAGGCTTGATTTGGGATCTGCTTCCCTTTTATGCCGGGGAGGGAATGCAGTGGGGAGTAAGGACAATGTCATCATTGAAGCACTGAAGATAGACCCAAAAGGCATAAATACTGTCTCGGTCTGCCAAATCCAAATAGGCCCTGGAAGATCATAAGCGTACTAAGAGAGATATCAAGCCACTGGATGGAACTAAATTTATTAAGTTTCACTTGATATATTAATGACCTAGATAAAAATGTGTATGTTTTTCCACAGCAAGTTTGCTTGGTCTTTGATTAGATATGCAACATTGTATAGCAGGGCCAGCTATTCTGTAGACAATGACAGTAAATTTCTCAATTCTAGGCTGACATTTTGGCTCTAAATATAGTTTTAAAAAACCCTGGGGAATCAAGTACAAGTATTTCTAGGAATCACTGTAAGAGGAAGACAGCTATCCTAATGACATTGACCTCTCTACTTGTTCAAGGCCAAGAATGACATAGCGGAGGTAAAAATGCAAAGCGATTAAAATCAAAGTTAAGCACTTCTTCAGTGAAAGGGCGTTAATGTGTATACATTAGTTCTGGGGTTTTTTTTGGGGGGGGTTTTTTAAAATTTGATCTATGTCTGGCCTAAGATGTGTTATGACCTGATATGAAAATACAGCTTTATTCATTAGTTCCTAGACTGGATTATCAGCTGAAACTTACCTTAACACTGATGACAATGGGATAGTGTTCTCCAAATTTCAGGCAACTGGTTGATGCAGCCCAGGACATGTTGTGTTGTATGCACAATTTTTGCTCCACAAAGAACTGGGAAATTGCTACTACCACCTCTTAGGGCCTAAGCTTTGGCCGTATGAAGAAATTTAATTTCTGCCAGATCTGATTACATCAGGTGGCTTTCAACAAAAGTGTTAATGTGGGATTTGTGTATTGATGGTGTTTAAATGAAATTTGCGTCTTGCCTGTATTGCATACTAATTGCATCATCCAGAGTGTACTATAGTCTGTAAAGAGTTAATTACTAAGAAGCTGTGATGACCTTGATGTGTGGCTGGAACTGGGGAGTTTCCAGACACAAGTGTTTGTGCATTACTGATTACATCAGTTCAATTCTGTTCTGTTCTCAGTTGAGTCGAGTGCTGTCTGCCTAGGTGTTAAGTCCTGTGCCCATTGTCTTCAAGTCTGTTTGTCTTGTACAGTAAAACTTTGTATATAGTTTTACCAACATCTCTGGGTGTCTCTTCGTTCTGCATTCCACTGACTCCATCCAAATACTGCTGCACTGCAATTACTCTGACAATAAGAACATATACGAGCATGGGTTAAGCATATACTTTAATATAATCTGATCATATTTCCGCAAATACATCCCAATGAAGCTTATTTATGTAAAATGCATGAACATGTGCAGCAATGCAATAAGATATTTTCACCAGTGAATGACAGATAGAAAATGCTAATATTTTGAATCATGGAGTATCAGTTGTTCTTTAACAGTCAAAGCAAGCAAGTTCCTTCCACACTGACCATCAGATACTATATTCCAGGTTATTAGGATATAATTTAAAAGAATGTGAGTCTACAAAGACCAGAGTTTTTTCCAATACATAATTAATCCAGGTTGAATATCCCTTATCTATAATTCTGAAATCAAAAATCAAAAATGGTGCACATATGTGCTTTTTGTTAGTTCAGTGTGCACGGGTGTTGTTTCATGCACAAAATTAATTAAAATGTTGTGTAATTTTTTTCAGGCTACGTGCATATGTGTATGTGTAACTTTGGTTCTATCCCCAAGCCATCTCATTATGGACATTTATGCAAATATAGTTACTCCAAAATTGGGGGGAGGGATCCAGAATCCAAAGCACTTCTGATCCCAAGTATTACCTCAACCTATATATTGAAATATACCCAAGCAGTAAAGGGAAAAAAACTTTAAATCTGCTATCAGTAATTTAATAATGCATGCACACACTATAAGAAATGAAGAATCAAATAAAGTTTTACAAAATAAGCAAATGAATTTTAACTTTTGTCAAGGCTTTTCCTCTCTCTTTTCCAGAGTCATAGACTTCCTCTACAACTATCTGTATATATTTGTACTGAGTTTTGTAAACGGTATAGTGGAATTCTATCTTAATGGTGGTAGTTTCTTGAGGGGGAAAATCCTTCCTTCATTCCCTTTGATTCCTGCAGGAAGATTAGCAAAACATGTAAGTAGGCTGAGAACATTTGGACTTGAGTCCAGATCCAGCTGTACCATCAAACAAGGTAAGAGAGAGCAGATTTAGGATGTAACAATAAGATAGATATTTATAGTTTGAACAGGGGTATACGAGGAGCTCTCTGGCTGAGAATTCTAAATGCCAAATCCATCTGATGGACCCATGGCACTTAAAGCGGAATCATAATGCTATAACACTATGTACTTCTTGAGTTAAGTATATCGGATAGACCATCCACTCTTCTGTTTCAGGCAGAAAAATGTATTGGTGTAGGCACAGTTGGGCATGTAGCACAAATTTACAGGAAGTTTTCATTTTATTGAATTAAATGATGAAACCGAGGAAAAGCTGCATAATGTTCATCTTATAATTGGATGTTTGTTCTTGGGAAGTGATCCAAGTTCCTAGGAATCATATTGCTTGGGTAGGAAATGTGCAACGTGGTGTAATTACTAATTATTATACTATTTGTCTTAATTTCCTTTGAAAGCAGCCAAATGCCAAATCTTCTTTTCTGCGTGATTAACATGTCATACATTGCTAATAATCACCAGTTTCCTTCTGTAATTTACAACTAGCTTGTCACTTAGGCTGTGTCTACACTGACCAGTAAATGTTCCAGAATTGCCCTGGAGGTGGCCAAATGCACCATCAAAACTTACTGTAGCAGCAGGTTCAAATCCAGCCATGTTGAGACTGCATTGGTGCCACTGGATATTACCTTACCATCTAAGTTGCTGTTATTGCTCCTAGCTAGCTATAGAACTCTATGTAAGCTCTTTGCTGTCATTGGTGACACATAGTGATACCAGCAGAGTCACCATACAACCATAAAGAATGTGAGGGACACTGGCTCCCTCTTAGTGCTCATATTGGCATTTCTTGCTGATGAGATGCAATGATGGCATTAACACAGACACAATCTGTTCCCCTTTCCTGAACTGATGAGCATGTGGTAAGTGGACTGGTATGAACTGGACCTGATCCTGCTGTATTCACTGCTCCAAACTCTGGAGTTTTAAGCAAACTCTGGAGCATCCTTCAAGTTTTGCTAAATGAGACTTAGTTGAATTGTTAGTTAACTATAGCTACAACTGCAGACTTAACTGCAGAAACAATACTGCACTATTGAGTGCTTCCAAGGTCCACCCCTTTCAGTATTAATACAATACATGTGGCAGTTCTCTTGAATTATGACATAATTGCATAAAGGTGGGAACGCCAAACATCTGTAAGTTTGTATCAACACTTTCAGTCATCAAACCCTGCCTCTCATTTTTATTAAGATTTTAAGTTGTAATTCACAATACATGGATATTTTGTTTGTGCCATTCCAACTGCACAGTCTTCAGTTGGAGTTCATTATTGTTACCAAAGTCATTGTATGAAATAGATTTGTGTGGCTTGCACAATATCACCATCCTTCTCTTGTTCTTCCAGGAGGTATATACAATAAATGTTATGAATTCCAGAACTTTTAAAACTTCCAAATTGAATTAATTTACTCTTTGGCAAGGAGTTTCATTTTAGAACCATATCAGTATTAAAAAGGATTATGGCTATGTCCTTTTCCCTCCAATGGAATTATGGAATGGATAGCAACCTAATTATCTGGCTGAGGTAGATCAATATGGACACAATTTTTACTGTGTTGTCATGATCGCATCAACATTACATAACATGAATGATCTCATCTTAATCAGGTTAGCTAGATCTTCTGGAAGTGATCTTAAAGAATATCTGGAGAAAATAGGGAAGCTAAAATCCTTAGATCATTTTTTTTCCTGAACTAGTCTGAAGGCTTATCTACACAGGCCTAAAACTTCAGTTTTAACCAGAGGTTTAACCTGGATTTGTAGTTGATGTCCAGGGACGTAGGGTAAAACCAGTTAATCCAATTTTACCCCAACTTATGAGAGGGAATGCTCTGGAATTTAGTGTGGACAGCTGGACCAGTTCTAATCCAGACAGGCTCTGTCCACATGGCCTGTCACTACCATACTCTTTTTTCTGCACTCTGTGGCACAGAGAACCAACGACAGATTGTGGTTATGTTGTCTTTGCCATCATGACAGTCACCCAGTGATGGGCACTTTTACTAGTATCAGAAAAAGTGACACATGAGACTGAGAAGGAGGAGGCATTATCAGTAAAGATGCCAGACCATGACCAGGAACTCTTCAGACCTGTCTGCCCATCTACTGCAGTGACAGAGTCAACAGCCCTGATGCATGTGATTGTCCAGCAGGGATGAGTCGGTTTCAGCTTGATTGGATGGACTGGATTCCATTCCCACTATTTCCGTGGGCTGACAACAACGTGTCTAAATCTAGTTGTTGTTTTTTTTTTTGAGAAAATGATTCAAATTGTCTCATGAGTAACATTTTAGATTTGTTAGCCTATAAAGCAACAGAAAATACAAATTTGACAAAATATGTGTCTTTTCTAATAAAATCTTTCTCAGCATTGAGAAGGGCAACCTTTGTCTGCAGAAAGGTTGTTGCCTGGAGTGGGGAACACATGGTTCATGCTATGAGTATTATTAATCATGAAGGATCTAGACTTCTGCTAAAATTTCTTCAGCCTGTGTGTGTGTGCATGCAGGGGCACAGTTTTCTTCCAACAATCTTCAATAATATTGCTAAATTTGTGGTATTATGGAAAATGCAAAATGGTGGCTAGATTGCCAATTGCTCTGCTATGGCAGGCCACAGTAAACAATACCATTTAGAAAGTGTTGGACCATTTCTCCTCCTCCTAGTGAAACATTTGGTGTTCCCTTATGCCAACAATTGCTTTGCACAAAAGTAAAGTACAGAAATTCAAAGAGCATTTGTGCAGAGATCTAAGCTTGGATCAGGTCCAGATGAACACTTCTTAACAGACAAAAAATATTACCTTGCATTTTGACAACTCTGAACATTTATGGAGAAGTAGAAGAACTTAATCTGAAAAATTTGCACACAAATCTGTAATAACTGCTTGCTGGAATAGACCATCAGTCATACTCAAACCTACACCTGTTGATAGACTCTATAAGCTAACTGCCATTGCTTCCCCCCCACCCCGCACCCCGATGTGCAGAGAAATAAGGTTGAACACTGGGAACATGGCTATCAGCCTCCTCCCAGTAGACTCAAATCAAGGAAAAGTTTCATGAGAACCACCACTCCTCAGCAACAGCAAGAGTTCTGGGCAGCTAAACCAGGAAGGTCTGTCTCAGGGGCAAACCAAGAATGGGCAACTTGGAAGTTCCTGAACAGACTCAGAAGTGATGTTGGGAGATCAAAAGACAATCTGCCAAAATGGCAATACCTAGAAGAATCATCCACCTTGTGCTACTGTGGAGCAGAACAAACACCTCAACATCTGTATGCTTGCCACAATATCCTGCCTCATGCACAGAGCAAGAACTGTTTAAAACTACAGACAATACAATCTCTGTTGCCCATTTTTTTGGTCTAAAATTATTTAGCCACTTGTGATCCCTCTATTTTATCAGTTTTATACTTGTTTATTTATGCAATGCTTTTAACACAAAATAAATAAATACTAGAAATAAACTTGATTGTGTTGGGTCTTATCTGATGCCAATTTCTGTAGACATTTATTTACCTTGGATGTTTGCTTTATATTGTTGGATATCTGTTAGCTCCTATATGCTGCTGGAGCAGGGTGCATTGACACTGTAAAATTAATACAGTCTGACATCACTTTAACTACCATGACTCAATGCTATGTAATCATGAGAGTTGTAGTTTTCCAATGTATTTTGCATTCCTTTGCAAAAAGTGTTCATGTGTACAACTTCCAAGTGTACAACTTCCATGATTCCATAGTTTTGAGCCATGGTAGTTAAAGTGGTGTCAAACTGCATTCATTCTACAGTGTAGATGCATCCAGAGTTAAGTAGTAATTTTTGTTGTGTTTTTACTGCCAGGAAGTAAAATAAATACTTATGGGGTATACAGCCATATGCTAAAACAACTGTACAAGTTTATTTATTTATTTATTTATTTTCAGAATTTATACCCCGCCCTTCTCACCCAGGGGGACTCAGGGCGGCTTACACAGTTGGCAACATTTAATGCCAAGAACATAATAATAAAACAAAAAACAGTACATATAATCAATTAAAACTCTAAAAATACATCATTAAAATACATTATAAAAATTAAAACATAAATAAATTAGATCCATTTGTCTAAAAACCTCATGCTTCAGCCTTCAATCGGACCATGTCAACGTTATCATATTACTCGTTAAAAGCTTGTGCACACAGCCATGTTTTCACAGCCTTTCTGAAACCCAGAAGAGTTGGGGCTTGTCGGATATTTCTGTTCTGTGCCTTTTTGTGAGGGAGCTGGTACCATTTGCTCATTCTGCTCTGGTAGCAAAATGTCTTGGGATGGGATCTGTGTAGATCAGTTTAATGATTATGTGTGGGATTTTAAAAACAATTTTTGACTTTATGACCCCTGTAGTCTTCACATTCTTAAAATACCTTACTGAAGTGTTAATATCCAGGAATGTAGGGGATATGTTAGTACTTTACTACAAAAGCAATTATATTAGGAATTACAGAATGGAAATAACTAAAAGGAAATGAGTGTTATAAAAAGTTGCCCCAAAACTCAGAGGGAACTTGAACAGATCCAGCAAGTATGTGTTAGATAACTATCAATGTTGTGCATGACAATGTCTAGGATTCCTGATGATCTGTACTTTCTGGTCACATAAAAATGCTCACTAAAAAAAATGTGGAAAAGGCAAAAATGAAGTTCTGAAGGACAGGCCAAGGTTCATGTTTCCTTGTTCACATATTTATTTATTTATTTTAGTTATACATATGCCCCAGAAATGATCTGCATATGGTCCTCAACTCCATTTTATTTCCAACACAACCATGTAAGGCTGAGACTTGCCGAAAGTCATCCAGTGAATTCAATAGATATTTGAACCTGAAACTCCCCACACCTTCTCCAACACTTGGATGCATATTGTTGGTTGGGTAACTATTAAATTATTATAAACAGTAATTGTGGTAATAATTAATTATTATCCAAATTTGTAATATTTAACATTATTGAGCTTATTTTAAAGCTCTAATTATAACTTTTCAGCATAAGACTATTCTAATCATTTGGTCATTTTGGTTGCTCTTGTTTATTTTTGCTTGATTGTTCTCCTCATGAGCTCAGCAAGTATTGTTGCAATACCAAAAAGCAATGAAAAAATATGTGCTGTGTATTAAAAAGAAACAGAGGAAAGATATATTGTAAGCACTTCTCTGTTGAAATTCTTCAGAAAGTTTTGGTATTATAAGTATTTTTAGGAATTGTTCCTAGCCCCAAGAGCTAAGTTTGTGAAATAATCCCTTGGCCTGTTTTCACTTATGTTCATGTGTCATTTATAAAATTTATTTCCATTGGAACAATTGTTTGAATATGCTCTGGACTTTCCCTTCCTTTAAAAATGTAGGAACATTTACATATCATATTTTTATCTCTCCCCACTCACTAGTCTGAAAATCTTATGGAGTTCTATCAGTACAGAAAAACAGCGGATGTTAGATAATAACTGTATAAAATAGCTTCAATGTATATGACATTCTTTTTTACAGGATGATGATCCTCAGGGATTTAGGGTAAAGTCTGCCAGAGAATGTAAGAGTAAAGAGTTACAGAGATCTCGCTGATGCCAAGCCTATACTGGAGACACACATTTGGAACTGAAGAGCCTGTTGGAATTATACAGGAAACCAAGGGAATACACAACAGGAGCAGATATTAATCAGAATTCTGCAAATGGATTTCATAGAAAGCTACTTGAACAAGACAGTGCCGATTCACAGGCAAATTCCAAACTGCTCTCTGACTAGGAAGCAGAGCCCCACTTGAGCTCTGAATATACTCTACTGTAAAAACAAAAATAACTTACAATGTGTATGGATATCTGACTGAGTTTCACTGAGGCTTTGGAAAAAATGTTTTCTTTCCCAAGGAAATCCCTTTAATAGAGATTGCCCAGGTTTTTTGTGAATAATAGATATGATCCAACAATATAGATAACTATTTCTGATATCCTGTTATTGTGACAAGTTAAAATATCAACTGGAATGGTGTTTTAATTATTTCAAAGCATCCTTTTGTCTTTTAAAATTAAGCAAAACAAACATAAATGTTTCAGTATTAATATGTGGATAATATTATTATACCGTTTAAATACTAGAAAGCTCTAGATTTAGTTGTGCCAATGGGAAATTAGGTGATTACTTTGGCTACTTTCATAGTTAAATAGATAATATAAAGTTCTTATCTAGTTTCCTGACTTTTGAATTCTCTGGCTTTCCAAGACAAGAAAATGTAGGCATTTCTCTCTCTCTTCCTCCCTCCCCCCCGCCCCTCTCTTTCTGCCTCTTGCTTCTGTTTCCGACATGATTCTGGCTTTTCCCTTCCCCGATACCTTTCTGAATGCCCTGCCAACATTCATTAATTTGGTATTTATCTGATCCTAAATAATCTGATCCTCACCTCTTTGACTTATCAGTTCACTAGATTTTGTACTCTACTGAATGTTGTGAACTCCTGATGCATTTAACTGGATTCTAGAAATCGCAAGGTAAAAGTACTGTTCTTCCTTGTTAACATGTTACAAGTAACTGAGCCATAACAGTTAAATTTAAGTCGTAAATTTTGAAGGTCTGCTTAGACATACCAAAACACACAATAAAGTAAGTAATTAACTATGTATTTTCAAAGGTTTTCTTTTATAAAAATTGCTTAATAAATGACGTGGAATTATAATTAAAATATACTCCTTGTTTTTGCTCAGAATTATTGGTTGGAATATGGGACTGGCATAAGTATAAACAGTTTTAATTCCGTAGGAAATAGATTTGGACAAAGTCCATATTCAAAAAGTGTAACATAGTATTAGTTAAGTTATGCAATGTAAACCGTGATGTGAATTGCACCCATTATTTTCCTGCAAATGTCAGGCGGTACTTTGAGAAGGCTACATTTTCCATAATGCTTACAGAAAATTATGTTTCTGAGTGAGCTGATACATTATATTTCCACTTCAGCATTGGGTAAGCAAAATGGGAGACTGATCTGGCTAGTCAGAGGGATTAATTTGTCCTGCCATCTCTCTTTCGAAAGCAAACGGAAGTTGTTTGGACTTTCCTGTTACTCTTCTTAGCTTACAAGCAGGGAGAACAAACAACTAAATTTTAGTCACAGTAAGCATTACTTTGCAATAGAAAAACTCTTGAGATCTCATAAATATCCAGATATTGCTCATGCACCTGTTCATCTTAAAAGGCAGGGGGAGGTGGTATGAGCATGGGGGATATTTGCTCACTGATTCTAACCCCCCCCCTCTTTTGAGCATACTGGACTTTCAATGCAATCTTCTGATTTATAGAGAATGGATGTGGGATCTATGATCCTTTAGTCTCGTGCAGAGCTGTAGCCAAGCAAGGGGGGGGGAGGTTAGGGGTTCAATCCCCCCTCCCCCAAATATTTCAGGTTTACTCATGAATTTTAACTGGTTAACCAAATCCCTTTGAGTCTCCACTGAAGTTTATCTGTCTTGAGTGTTCACTGAAGTTTATCGATGGAGCCTGATTTCTAAATTATTTTGCATTATGGAACTACTCTTCATGATATGCTAAAAAAGCGATTTTTTTCCCCTAGCTTTGGACCTTCTCTCACATTTCCATCCGCCCTTACTGGTAGAGATCACTCATCCACTAGTCTCTGTGTATTTTTTTCACTCCAGTTTTGGATGAAATATTTAAAAATATTCAAATAGACAAAAAATATTTCTCAAATGTTGAGAAACCTTGAAAATAATCATGGACAGAAAAGAATCTTTGGCCCCACCTCAATCTACATGGTCTATGCAGTTCAACTGCATTGAACTGTATTATATGAGTCTATTCTGTTCATATAATGAAGTTTCATATTGCATTATGAGGCAGTGTAGATGGGGCCTTTGTCATATGAGATATATTCTGCACAAAACCAGCACATTTTGACCCTGCAAAGGATGCCATAATACATTCAGATAACATATGGAGGAGAATAACATTTCTGAGTAGAACATCTATGTAAAACATCTAGATTATTTTTACGTAGTAAGTCCTGATTCCAATTACTCCTCTTTTTTTTTTTTTGCAGTTTTTGAAGAGTTTCTCACAACTTGGATACAAGTATTCATTCTTGCCAATAAGAATGAAATTTATGGAGATGTCTCTATTTGTCTCATATTAGTGTCTCTTTGCCTCATATATGTGCTTTGAAAGGGATGGTACAGGTCCATTTCACCCTTCTAACAATCTTTCATCAGCCTGATTATGGATGCAGCAAAGTGGCTTAAGGGCTAACCAATCCACATGATGTGTGTGTATGAGTCTCTTAAAAGCAAGTAGGGCCCTCCCTGGAATGACCCCAAGGGCATATAGTTCATCTTCACTATACCAGGAAGAATGCAAGAGGAAGACTACCACCATATGGGTTCTATCCCATTCTACAATTTTGTCCAAATGATTGTATGTTATGGTGAAATAAAAACCATATTATGCAAATATGATCGTACGTTGGTTCATTTCATTCATCCTTACTTTCGGAATAGTACATTTAACCTTAGGGGATGCAATCCTCAGCAAGAAAGTGAATTAACTGCCCACAAATTGTTCACTAGCTGCAAAGTTTTTTTTTGAGAAAAGCCTCTAAGGTATATCTGTACCAGAGGCATGGTATGAAAACTTTAACACCACATGTTTCCATTTGAACAGATGGAAGAGAAAAGTTTGACTGCAATGTGTTATTACTTAAGAGGGGAAGAGGAAAAAATCTTACTGATACAGATCAAGGGGACTGTTTAAATTTACTTAGCAGAATGATGGTTGGGTAATCCGTTCATGCTTGCAAGAATAATTACTCCACAACCCATTGTAAATGGCTAGAAAACTTAAAGATTCTCTTGCTCTTGTGGTCCAAGGAGTAAAGTTCATTTGGCATTCAAATTTCTTCTTTAATGTGTCAAAAGACATATGAATCTAGATCCAGATGCTGCTCATCAGTAGTTGTAGATAATACAGATGTCACTTGACATATTTTTATGCAGAATATTTCCTTGTATTGTGAGACCCACAAAGTTTATTCCCTTGTAGGGATAGGAGACAAGTTCATTCAAATTCACACTTCTCAAAAAAAAAAAAAGTGAAATGAAACTTCAGAAATTTTAAAACATATTTTTCCAGGTATTGTAATGAAACTTCCCAAAGAACCAGAAATACACATAAGAAAGCATTTATTAAGGGGAAATGCGTAGGGGTGTGTGTGTGTGTGGGGGGGGAATCATGTATTCATGGAAATGAAGTACAAAAAAAAAAGATGCAGCTGCTTGTAAAAATATATAGTAGGTGACTGTGTTAAGAAAACAGGAAAAATAGTATAAAATTTCAGGAGAAATTAGTACAAAATGTGTATAAATTTAAACACAGGCTTTTTACAAGACACAAGCTGATATACAAGTTTTTAAAATGCTGTTTCAAGGTGAAACTGACCACCTGCAAATTTTGAGCAGAATAAATCCAGAATCATTAATACATTGTTTAAAATGTTCTTAAAAGAAGATTTATACATTTTTCATGTCTTCCTTTGAAAAGAAAACCAGTAATGGATGACATCTATAAGGTGGCACATTGGCCTTCACTTTGAAGGGTCTTCAAACTAATTTTCCAAAACCAAAGCACTTGAAAACAGGATAAACTACAAAATCAGCATGCTAAGTAACCAAAATCTGTATGAAAGCTCTGTAATTATAGCCATTGTGCTTGACCGTTGTGTCTACCTTTACTATGACTTACCCAGCTTCTCTGACTTTCTATCTCAGTGGGCACTGGCAAAGAGTTACTGAGACTGGAGTGTGAGATCACAGAGAAGAAGGCTGTTGCTTTTGTTATTATCAAATGCATGATGGAAAAAATATAGTACATCATTTCATCTTTGGACAAGAATGGCATTTTCAATTTAGAGCACTTTTTAGAGCACAATTTAGAGAAACAGTTGCTCGTTGTTTCTTTTGGGATGGGTTACTCCACTGTGTGGGCTGTTCTTTCGTAGGGAACTTATTATTCTTAGACATGTCAATGAAGACTCTTCTTGCTGAGCAGACTAGGTGGGCTTCCCTGATGTCTTAATGGTATCAGGACCAGCATGGATTTTGCTTCACTTACACAGCTGGGATATTCTGACACATGCTTGATCTGTACTGTCCCATGTGCTCCCACAAAATGTTAAAACATCAAGAACTCAAATGTTCTTTTGTTCTTTGTCTTCCTTGTGTATGTTTTACTCAGTAGCTTTGTTTGTTTTTGTAACATTGCTTTTTGTTTGCATTTCTTGGCAAAGGATGCTTGATGATTTTTTTTTCCACCCTCAAATGTAGGCTCTTCTTTTGGTTCCGCTCCCAGCAATATTGCTATAACTTAACCACAAGTACGTTCTGTGGGCTTCTATTTCTTTAGAGTACCAGGGTTGTTACTGCAAGACCAAAACTAGTTTTATTATTTACATTCAGTTCTTAATTACTCTGTCTGAATGAATTTTCAAAGAGGGGGCTTTTTGGGGTGTTATAGGGAGTCCAATTTCCATGTACATTCTAACAAAAGCTTTCCTAATGATTTTTTTTCATTGCAAGCAGCATTGAAAGGTAGAGTTGGAATGCACGTGACCAGCCACCACTTATAACTATCATTTAACTGTAATTATTTATTTCCCTGTTTCCCTGCTAATTAAAATAGTTTCTTGTTTTTTTTTAAAGACACTTAATATTAGAAACAACAAACCTCACTCTTCTCTCCTGCAGTTCATTGTTCTCTCAACATCCACAACAAAGCACTGAGAGAGTATTGGAACCATGTCATAGTTACCTGATCTCAACATATACATAAGGTAGACTTATACGTGAGTATATACAGTAATTCCACCTGTTTGTTACTAGTTGCCTACCAGCTCTAGTCACAGTAGGAATTAGAAATATGCAAGTTCTAGCCCAGTACTTTGACAATACTGCAAGCTGTACATAAAGATATAGCTCTTGAAACATTTCCATTCATATTTGAAATTAACTGAACTTCATTTTTAGGAAAACTTTTTGTAAGCCCCCTGAGTTCCAGATTTGGGGGATAAGTAAACAGGAGAGGAGAAGGAGAGTATAAAATTATCAAGATGTTAGCCTATGGGCCCTCTTTGAAGAAAGAGCTGCCTAACTTTTTGTTATGGCTTTGAAAAACTACATCTACCAGAAGGCTGTTAGTTACTGGCCTGTCAGAAGTCTCCCTCAAAGAGCCACATACCAGCGCCTCCTGAACTAACAATAAGACATGTTTTACTAGTAGTGATGAAACATCTTCTATAAACACTCCCTACCTTACTGGCCGTCCTTTTCCCAGTATTGATTCACCACTGAAATATTTGTGCCGCTGGAGTTCAAGTACATGAAACCGAACCTTCCGTTGCTTGGACTTGTACAAGCGCCATTAAAAGCAGTACGCACTTCGGCAGTTAGTGAATTAAATAAGCAAAAGCATCCTAATGGTCTCTGCGAGACCAGTGCTGCTGACCTTAGCAAAGAGAATGATAATAAAATGAAGAAGACAAACAAAGGAGAGAACAGTGTGCCTTTTTATGGTTCATATCAATGCTGCATGCTGGGATTTAATGTTATACATTATACTTTGCAGTCTCCACCTTCCCCAGAAGGCATAGAGGCCTTGTGTTTGCCATATACAGGCTTGCTGGTGC
The DNA here is from genome assembly GCF_035594765.1 of Anolis carolinensis. Lineage (NCBI taxonomy): Eukaryota > Metazoa > Chordata > Lepidosauria > Squamata > Anolidae > Anolis > Anolis carolinensis. Next base: position 150,443,652 of record NC_085841.1, on the reverse strand, counting down.
TGACAGCATAGCAAGAATGGAGGCTACCAGTCCCCAAAAATATTTTCCTTTGCTCCTATATTGCCTATGCTTTTCTTTTTATCTCTCTCTCTTTCTTTTTTATTCTTTTTCTTTTTCGCATGCAATTATTAAATAAGCTTATTTTCTGCCAGCTCTCACCACCACGTCTCAGCACTTTTAAACAAGTTATCTGAAAATTCTTTCTTAGATTAAAATGTACTGCAAGTAGTGCCAAAGAAAGCAACTCACTGGTAACAACCAGTTAAATTATATTACCGTGATTATTGTCTAACAAAATGGTAAGTTTAATGGAATTCATTTATTTAACTGAAGAGATGGGTCAAATCTAGATTTTCTGCATCCACTTAATTCAAGAAAAAAGCTAAATGTTGGAATTCCAATTAAGTCAAACAATGCTGTTAAAAAGAATAACTTCAGAATCAAAATATTTTTTGCTTAGTAAATTGAGATTGGGGGAAATTCCACAGTTTCTACATACAGTGAAACCTTGATTTACAAGCAAGCCAACTTGTGGGTTTTTCAAGATACAAGTCATCACTTGGCTTGTTTTTGCTCCGAGTTATGAGCTAGGCCTAGAGGTACAAGCTAATGAGCGAGAGGTACAAGCTAGGCCGAGAGGTACAATACTAGCATGAGAGCATGCCACCCACCATTTTAACCAGGGCTTGTTCTTGTCCATATTGAAGCAAAGATGCAGGACTCCCTCACCTGGAGGCCAGAGCAGCGCTGCCACATCCTTCATCCAGGAAACAACATGGCAGTCAATGAGGGCTTCTCTTCCCCAAAGAACAAACAGAAACCCACTAGCTGGGTGGAACGGAGAGGGATTCCATGTAGGGAATGCCAGGCCTAGTTTTTCTGGCTGTGCTTTCAAGTCTTTCATTCAAGCAGATTTCACAGGGTTGGTATTTGCCAGTTCCTTCCTCGGAAATATTGCCTCATCCTGCACCTGGGACCCTTTTGCAGTCTCCCATCAAAGTCCAAACCAGGATTGACCTGGCTTAGTGTCAAAGATCAGGATGAGGAACAGAGCTAAGGTGATGGAAGAAGCAGAGATCTGTGAGGAGTGAGGCATTGATTGGTGGGAAAAGAGGCACAGATGACTTCCCATTAGTTTCCGTCTATTGGGTTTGGGACGGTAATAATTTTTGTTTTCTTAAAAGTACATTTTAACACATTATTTTATTAATAAAGCACATTTTTCTTATTTAAAAACATGTAACAAAAATTGGTGCAGTTTTTGGGGAGCAAGAATTGATTAATAGCATTTCAGTGCATTTAATGGGAAATTTAATTAGAGATAAGAGTTAAGAACTCAGTCATAGAATGAAAACTCTTAAGTCAATGTATCACTGTAGTCGTAAACTAGAGCTATGCAGGAAACATAGGTCTAATTTAGAGCTATGTAAGACTTGAAGATGTAACAGTAATGAGTCCGTTAGTCCATGCTATGCATTCATAACTTCCATAGAGGATTCTGAACAACTTTCCTTAGAAAAAGCATATAGCATGAAACCACCTGGTTAAATCTGGTGACTTTGATTTCCTTTTAAAGGGATTCTGTCTGTAAATTGCATCCAAGTCTGATAAATAGGAAAAATATACATTTAAAATATTTTAGTGGCAGTCAATGGGAGGTACAAACATTCACTTTTCAACTGATTCTAACAAATTGAACTGGATGACCTCTTATTTGGTCCAAACCATATCAGACCCTTTTGCAAAATCAATGAATTGGCATCCAAATCCAATGTTGCTGCGACTGCCCACCCTAGTATTTAAATATCTGCTTGAGGGATACAGGGCTCAATAGCAAAGAGGCAGGAGGACACTGGAGAAGGAAATAACAGGGTATCCTTTTGCAAGAACTTCTAAAATCTTGAAGCAGCCACCTAGTCGGACAGGAATGAAAGCTTAAGTGAGTAGCCCTTTGTGTTTTTGTAAAGTCAGTGCAATTGCATGGCATTCTGTTAAGATAATATGTAGAGATAATATTCTGATTTGGGTGCTAAGAAATTATGGAACATCTCTTTCATGCAACTTCCTTTTTGCAATTTATATCCAGTCTGCATTTGTTAAATCTGGCTATGGTTAGCTTCAAGTTTGCAGATGCCTTAGGTAACAATATCAATAAATCTTTTTCATATCAAGTCTTCCTTCAGCAGCCACATTCATCTCATTTAGGACCTCATCACGTTATCCTTGAACTCTATCCTAGGACGCTTCCAGGATAGAGCCAGGATGGAGACTACTGGAGCCCATCACATAGCGTAGGGCTACCTCTAGTGGGGCTCCATCCTGGCTTTGTCCTGGAAGCATCCTAGAACAGAGCCTTGAGAATATGGGTGGCTAGTGGCTACACATGTTCCCATAGTCTACAACGTGGTCAATACAGTTAGAAGCTGGGAGGTGATGCTTTTCTCCTTGTTATGGGAAAAATTGTGATGCGGGCAATGTGCAGGGTGGTGGTTTCCCCTGCTGCCACATGGATTTGTCATGATGCCCAACAAATCCCCCCACCACCATCGCCCACTTTAGGGACCTCCATGTGATGAGGTCCTCAACCACATCTTTTTCTAAACACATTTTCTTTCACTGGCCCTCTCCTTTTTCTATGAGGAGGAATATAAGAAGAAGAAAAAAGAGGAGGAGGAGGAAGAGGAGAGAGGGAGAATGTAAATACAGAAAAAAAATCTCAAGTAGGATTAATCCCAAGAGAAAGAGGGATTAAGAATAGAGGAAAAAGAGGAAAAAGAGATCACATAAAGTAAGTCTCTAAGCAGAAAAGGAGAAATTCTCTCACCACATGTGATACCTGAATTTCAAGAGTCTTAAATCACTTAAAACACTGACAGAATCCATTTGCTAAAACTTTGAATGTGGCTCAAGATTGTGGAAAGTAAGTGCGGAAAAGACAAATAAGATACCTATTTAAAACTGTGACAAGAAGCTTGAGATGTTTTGTCTTGATTGAAACAAAGGTTGGCAAACAAGCCATTTGGCAGAGGAAAGATTTTGCTGATAGCTGACATTCAGTTGCAGAAGAAATAAAATAACCTCTGACATATGACTCTAATGCACACATTGGATGGAATTGTGTTGGCAATATATTTAGGCCTCTCATCATGCCTGCTTTTCAGGTTATTGTGGAAGGAGATATTCAATTTCTCAGTCCCCATCTACACTGCCATACACAATCCAAACTATCTGCTTTGAATTGGATTATATGACAGTGTAGACTCATACAATCCAGTTCAAAGTAGATAACTTGGGCTATCTGCTTTGATAATTTGGATTATATGGCAGTGTAGAAGGGGCTTAATAGTACAATGACGCATCCCCAGCAATAAGCCCAAGATGTCAGTGCCAGCGAGTATATTGAAGGTCTAGGAGGGTAGTGGGTCTTCCTTTCCTGCAGCAGCAAAATGGCAGCTGATTGGGACCTGAGACTCTCCTGTACCCTCAACGTATTGACTAGGTGCATCTCACATCCCAAAATCAGATTTTACGGTAGGCAGGGGAAAAGGGAAATCCCACTGGAAATGTACCAGACAACCACAAATAAACCCTCAACCATAAGACTCAGCAGCACTAAATACATTGACATTATTTTCTTTTTTTTCTTTTTTGGGGGAAGTTCAACTAGAAAAACTAAATAGGTAGAGAGGATCAAGAGTTCCACATGCTGATATCTGATCCAGAGATTTCTTGCCTTCTAAAGGTTACACCAAAATAAACATAATATTCCTTTTAGCGCTACAAGATTTTTTTTCATTGTATGTGTTGAATTGAGCCTCCCTGATAGCAATGTTTCAATATCCTACTTATAACTCAATTCTGGCAGTCATTCTCCTATGCAGTCATTCTCCCATTGAAACAAACTTGAGTTCAAAACATGAATTTTAAAAATTAACATATATCTATTACTTTAAAGGGTGCCAATATTTTGCAGGTCTTACTTCAGTCCTTCTCAATTTTAAAATCCATTGATTTAAATTGGATTTATCATCCTGAAAAAAATGAATAATGATTTCCCTAAGGCTAATTAGTAAATTATTAACAGAAGAACAATTCACAGAGGAAATATTCTTGAGTACAACTCTGTTGCATTAACCACTGCTCAAGGCTTCTCTAAAGTTTGCACAAATCTTAACACAGCAAAATATGGAAATACAGTAGAGTCTCACTTATCCAAGCTAAACGGGCCGGCAGAACCTTGGATAAGTGAATATCTTGGATAATAAGGAGGAATTAAGGAAAAGCCTATTAAACATTAAATTAGGTTATGATTTTACAAATTAAGCACTAAAACATCATGTTATACAACAAATTTGACAGAAAAAGTAGTTCAATATGCAGTAACGTTATGTTGTAATTACTGTATTTACGAATTTAGCACCAAAATATCATGATATATTGAAAACATTGGCTACAAAAATGCCTTGGATAATCCAGAACCTTGGATAAGCGAGTCTTGGATAAGTGAGACTCTACTGTACAATATGTGGATAACATCTCTTTGTAAATAGGCACCAGTGACTCCGTCAATTATGATTTCTTTCCTTTTCTAATTTTTCTAATCTCCCATATCAGTTCTCTCAAACTTTGAAACAATTGAGATGTGAATTACATAGACATTTGTACTAGTTTTGTGCTTTTGTATAGAATCGCTATCCGTTTCTGTTTGATTTGTATAGCCCCATTTTCATTTCAAGTGCTGCTTTAGATAACGGGGCCTTTCTGAATAAGCTGTTTTGTTCTTTCATCCAAATGAACTAAAATTTTGATCCCATTTGGTCCCGTTGGGAGGGCTGAGGGCCAAGCACTGAGCGAAGCACAGAGCACCTCTTACTAGGCACTTGGTGCTCTGAGCTTGGCTGCAAGCCCTGGCAGTTGCAGGCTCTTTGAGTGTATGTGTGGCCTGAAGGCCCAAATAGTCCATGACTGCCAGGACTTGCAGCCAACTCTGAGTACCAAGTAGCTAATAAGAGGCACTCTGTGCTCCGCTCAGTGCTCGGCGCTCAGCTGCAAGCCCTGGCAGTCACTGGTGTTTTGGGCCTGCAGGCCATATACACACACACACACACACACACACACTTAAAGAGAGTCTGTTACTGTGTGTTGAAAAGTACAGGGAGGACTTGCTACCCATTTAAAAAGATAATGGAGCCTGAAGAAGAACCAAGGGCTGCAAAAACAGCATCAATGAGCCACAGACTGCGTTTTGCCTATCCGGATTCAGAGGTGGGTTTATCCCCCCAACTCTAACAACTCAAATGAATGCTGCGGAGAGCCTGAGGATCAGTGAAATGGTGGGACCACCTAGCCCTAAAACTGAGGGGAAGGGGAGCATAGGAAGTCGGTCCATTGTCACTAATGGGATAAAAATCAGACAAACAAATGGTTACCATTGCCACTTTCCTTTTGTTTCACTACTTTTTCCATTTGGCAAGGGGTCTCCCATATTGTGCCAAATGACATAAAACAAAAACATGAATGAAACAAATGAGACAAATTTGCACACACTTTGATGTAAATCCCTTCTAATGTAGGCATAAAATCACACAATAATGTCTAATGTATGCATTCTAATGTATAATGAAAACATGTTTCTTAATTTGTTGCAGTTAAAAAAATTATTTTGACTATCATATGCAGTGCTGTCTGCCCACACTTTCCCTAAATAAACTGAAGGTTTTTTGTTGACTTCAAAATCAGACTGCATAAGTACATATAAAAATATGGATAGTTTCATCCCCCTTCCCTAACTTTGAGATCCCCCAAAAGCTAATATATATCAACATAAGAAAAGAGGGCAAAGAGTACAACCTATAAACATATATCTATTAGGGAAGAAGGCTCCCTCTCTACCGACCATTTAAGTCTATGTGAGGTTGGATCAGTCTGCTGGTGGCCACAAAGCTCATGGGCTGATCTGGTTTAACATGGAGAAAGCCACCTAAAGTGCCTGCACTTTAGGTTAAAATAACCAAGTGGAAAAACTGGAATTCTCCCAAAGACCCATACACCACAATGTATAAAAATACATAGGATTGCATTGCTAATAATACAAGGTCAAAACAGCTGAATTCTATGGCTCCTTCTTCACTGCCATATAATTCATATTATCAAATCAGATAATCCACATTATCTGATTTGAATTGAAATATATGAGTCTACCTGCCATATAATCCAGTTCAAAGCAGACAATCTATGTTTTATACAGCAGTGTAGAAGGGGCTTACAGTATGTGAGATACTATAGGCACTTTGCTTCCTTCTCTGTCCTATCCCCCTTCCTTCAAACTACACATTCACAATGTACAGTTTTCTGTTTTTGTTTTTTGTTTTTTAAAAAAAGAACAAAGAAAATTCCCTTGATCATAGCAGCTAGAGAGAGAAAAATGTTAATTATCCTGTTCCCAATGGCAACATCACGTTTTTTGAAAATCCTTAGTAACGCTTGGATGTCAGTTTCTGTTGGTTTTAAAAAACCTTATTAGATGTCCTAATTTTCTGAGTGGGGAAAGATGTTTCTTGATGGAAGGGTAGAATAAAACCAAATGTCCTGTGACCCTCATGAACTGTGCTTTGTCTACCTCCTGCCTTGATTTTATGTGAGCAAAAGCAAAATGGAGAGTGGCATGCCATGCCTTGAATGTCATCTGGTTTGACCATCTGGTCCTTTTCCCTCTTATATCACTTCACATCTGAACTACTCCCTGGAATTGCCTGCTTTTTCCTTGTTCTGTTTCCTTTTCCCTTTGCTTTTTGTCTGGTTATCTGAATCTTCTATCTTTATTCCTCCTTTTCTGTAATATGTTTTAGGCAATAGAGATGGCTGTCATATGTTCACTTCATTCTCAAACCAACCATTGGCTGAAAGAGAGTGGCTTCTTCAAAATTACTCAATGGGCTTCACGAAGACAAGAACCTTCATCTCAAAAGTTCCAAAACTCTAACCATGGTATTGGCCATTTAGTTATAACCATCAGGAGTACCGTTATGCTATTGTTCATCCATTCTGTAGCATATAACTGAGAAAATGTTAACAACAGCAATATTGCATAAAAATATGAGCTTTGCCTTGCACAGAAATATTTAACAGGGTTGTTACATACTCACTGCCCTCTCTATTATTAATCAAAAGCGTCTTTAGAGACTTCTATCTTACAAATGCCTCTCGTTTTTGGTATGTGACTGGAGAGGCAACCCTTTTGAGTCAGAAATCATAGTATTGGGTGAGGGTGATAGGCCTTCTGGGCTAGAAATACATCTGTTTAATGTACATGTGAATTGATGGCCCTGTGTACACCCTGATTAAATGATACATTCTAGAAAGTGATACTGTAGGGACTCAAGCATTAAAATAGGCTGCTAAAGTAGCTAGTGTTTCCTTCTAACTACTGTTCCTTTCGAGCAATCCCACACACTGTTGTTCAAGGTCAGTAAGTCAGGGTAAGACCACCCTGGTTGGGAGAGATATGGGGAAGGAAAAATACACTTCTGACACAGAGTTGTGCTGAATCCCTCAGCTGAAAAATGTCATCTAACACCTTTCATATTTATGGTGACTCATAAACAGGAAGCTCAGTCCTGTCCATGACACTGTAGCATTGTCATATCCTAGATCTTGCTATGGAGGAAAGGACAAAGCACTACCTTCCCGCCTCCTATGACACACACACACACACACACACAAATTAAACAAAACAAAGAACTCAATGGGCTATTTAAAGCAGCTGCCCTCTGCACTCTTTGCCAAAATAAACATTGCTAATTAGTAAGCCACACTGAACAACCAAAGCATTAAGTGCAAATTCATCAAGTGAAATAAAATGAGAGAACAGCAAAGCAGACAGCAATGGTATATATACTTCATCTTTTGTATGTAGGTGTTTTTGTTCACCATTTGCTGTAAAGTGACATGGGAACAGTAACAGAAAAAGAAGGAATGCTTGTTGCAGCCATGATAAAGAGCTTGTGTTACAAAACGCAAGTGCACATATTCTCATAGTCAAATGTGTATTCTGATACCAAGACAAGAGAGCAATTGATAACATGTACTTCAAAAAATCCACATTTTAAGAAGGGGTTGGGAACTTTTTTGGGAAGTTTTAGATTCTGCATGAGTAATTGTATCCAGAGGTTTGGGGTTCAATGTCCAGCCAGCACTGCCTATTTTTCCCTGTCATTTGGTGATTGGGGGTTGGGGTTGGAGAGATTATAAGATCTGAATGGTGTTTGTTTGAAGAAGGTAAATTAGGATATATGGGTGTGGTTTGAGATAGAGCCTTCCAAATACAGATGGATAAATATGTTTGTTTGTTTGTTTGTTTCTCTCCTCTCAATTCTCCATTATGTCTCCCTCTGTGATGCTCAACAGATTTTAAAAAAATATTTTAAATTACTGCTTTAAAAATCCCAATCAGGAAGTAATTATGACATAAAACCATGTGGCCAAATCCACTTTTCCTTTTTTGCCAACAATCTCAACCAAATTTGCTTGTTTTTTATTTCCACTGTTCATATCTCAGTATAGGATTTCAATAGTGATTAAGGCCGTGTCCACACAGCCAAAGTGAAGTGGACTTACCACTCAGGTGTTACAGGGAGTCAATATGATGCACAGCTGGATGTGCATCACAACTGCTGCAGCTAGTTATTAATCCAGGAACACAGGATTTACTCCGAAGTTTCCTGGAAACTCCAGAATGATACTGAAATTTTAGCAGTGTAGACTCCAGAATGATACTGAAATTTTAGCAGTGTAGACTGATCCATCTTCCACATTGCCAAAAGACCCTGTGCTGCATCATTGCTGATGATGTTGCATTTCTGGTACTATCATTCAGGGTCCCAAGCCATGTGACAGAAAAATGCATTTCCAGCAAACCTCTGGGTGAGAATCACTTGCTGGTGGTGACATGGTCTCATGACATGGAATCTTTTCTGTGCTTCTCTGATCTGCCAACACACTGCCAGAACAGAGTCTCCCAGAGCCCATTCAATGACACAGTTGTACTTCTGGAAGGGCTCCATTGGGCCCAGTGCCAGCAATGTGCTGGCAGCGCTAAGAAGCAGAGCCCAGAGAAGAAGCTGGGAGGATGTGGGAGGAAGCCAGGGACAGTGGGGAAACATCATGGGACAGGATCCCACAACCAATGACGGTAAGGATACAAAGTGGTACACTGCTCCATGGTTTCCCCCACTGTCCCCCAGCTTCTGGACCTCAATGTGATGAGCTCCACAATGGCAGTGGCAGCCCCTTGATGCACCATCATACTGGGCAGTCATGTGGATGACCAAAAGACTCCAGGGATTCTCCAGTCTACATTGGAGCAGTTCCAGAGCACTTTATACCAATTTTTTTCCCTGTAGACATCAATGTGACCTAAAGCTCTTTCAGTTCTATAATCTGGTCAATCCGACCCACACACTTAGGTCTTCGGGGGGGGGGGGGGAATCTGCTCCAGACTGCCAGAACCTGAGTGGCAACCACTACCCAGAGAACCTTTTCATCAGCCGACCCAAGACTGTAGAATGACCTGCCGGAAGAGCTCCAACAGCTAAATGAGCTGTCGGAATTTAAAAACCATCTAAAGACCTATCTCTTCTGGCAGGCCTACCCAGCCAGTTTTTAAGCATGAATTTTAAACTTGTGTCCTTTGTTTAATCTCTGTTTTGTGTATTTTAATATGTATTTTAAAGAAATATGGTTTAATATGCATCTTTTATAAAATACATTTTAATATGCACATTGGTGGTATGTTTACAATGTGTGTGTGTTTTAATTATTCTGTAACATTCCTCGAGCCATGAGGAGAAGCAGATAAGAAATAATAATAATAATAATGATAATAATAATAATAATAAGGTCTGTGTCCAGGTTCTAGTGGACCCAGCTAATCCTTATAATGTAAAAAAGGCTGCAGTTATGCTGCCAGATTTCACTCTAAGATGTTATTTAGAAGATTAGAAGTCTCTAGGGTGGTGGTATCCAGTGGAAGTCTCCCTCAGCAGTGGTCTTAAAACTCCTTTTTATTTATTTATTTTCTGTATTTTTGTAGAGGATGGGAATACAGTCCTCTTTCAAAAACACACTGGATACCTCCCAGCTGACTATGCCTCTGAACAACTTCTCCATATCCTCTGACTGAGAAAATTGAAACTCACCCACCCAATCTGGACAAATACATTTCTCATTTAACTCTCCAGAATCTTCTTTTAATATGAAGTCAACATTAGAATAAAAGGTAAAGGTTTCCCCTGACGTTAAGTCCAGTCATATCTGACTCTGGGGGTTGGTGCTCATCTCCATTTCTAAGCCGAAGAGCCGGCGTTGTCCGTAGATACCTCCAAGGTCATGTGGCCAGCATGACTGCATGGAGTGCCGTTACCTTCCCGCCGGAGCGGTACCTATTGATCTACTCACGTTTGCATGTTTTCGAACTGCTAGGTTGGCAGATGCTGGAGCTAACACCGGGCTTCTTCTTCTTCTTCTTCTTCTTCTTCTTCTTCTTCTTCTTCTTCTTCTTATTATTATTATTATTATTATTATTATTATTATTATTATTATTATTCGAGCAGTGATAAGGAGAAAGGATGCACAAAAGATAAACTTATTTATGGCACACATTCCTTATATGCTAAATGAATGGCATAAATTTATATCCACCCAGGCTTAGGTTGTTCTTGTATACAGACTTGTGATTTGGTCCATTAAAATTAATGCCTGCTGTACTACTGTATATAGTTCAGAAGTGGGGAAAAGTTTCTTACTGTGTTGAGAAGACCCAGAGGTCATATTTTACATCTACAGCAGACTTCTCAGAAGCTGTATAGTTAGTGAAGAGGGTTAAGGATTTAAAACTTCTGCTTCTAAAAACCACTTCAAAGATGTCATCCTTTTCCAACTTCAGTTTCTTGATACCTGATGCAATGACTTGATTTATGAAATAACTTGTTCCATGATTCCATGCTTCAGGAATAGACAGCTGTGGCCCTAGAGTCTACAACTTTCACCAGCTGCCCACCCACACTGTACTTAGAAGGTCCAACCTCTAATAATAAGAATAATAATAAGAATAATACAAAAACTTTATTTATATACTGCCCTATCTCCTTGAGGGACTCAGGGTGGTTTCCAATATAACAGAAACATACAACAAGTTTAAACCATGCAGCATTTAGGTCTTTATACCACATGAACATAAATAAATAAAACATGTAATATGTAACAAGAATTAAAACCTAATGACAAAACTCCATCAATAACCCAGATACAATGATTAGGATTCAGCATTAGGGGTAGCCAACTATAATGTGCTAGGCATGTCAGATACTACAGGAAGTGGGTAAAGTTCTAAGCGAGAGCATAGCTGGGAAGACTAAGGGAGCCCTACTCAAAGATCTGCTGAAACCACCAGGTTTTCAAATCCTTACCAAATAGGGATAGAATGGGGGCTAGCTTGATCTCTCTGGGAAAGGTGTCCCAGAGCCAGGGAGCCACAAGCAAGAAGGCCTTCTCCTTTGTCCCCACCGACCATGCTTGTGATGGCGGTGGAAGCAATAGGAGGGCCTCCCCAGAAGATCTTAGAGCACGCACTGGTTCATGGGAGGAGATGCAATCACGAAGATAGGCTGGGCCCGAGCCCATATATTGCCAGACATAATGTCCCAGGATTATGGCTGGCAATATATGGAAGGGCCCCTGTAGTCTCCTTCCATATCCAATATACTTATGTATTCCATCCACTCCAATACATGGAACATGCAATGCCTAATACTTGTGAGCAACTTGTGGACCTCCTGCTGGACTAGAACTCCCAGCCAGTACAGCAAGTAGTGGGAGGTGAATGGGATTGCAGTCTAACACCTGGCGGGTCACATATTGGCCATTAAAACATTACGCATGTCTGACGGGCCACATATTCTCACATTTTAAAAGGGAGGAAGTAGTGCAGCTTTCCTCTGCACTTGTTTGAACATTCTACTTGGGGATGTTCTTTGTTACTCCCAGAAGTTTGAATTTTGAGAAGAAGCCACTAACATTGTTTTTCTTTCATTTATCCATGTTTATCTTCTTTATTGAAGTAAATGGATCCAGCTTCCCTTAAGTAATAGGAAGCACATGGGAAAAGGCCAGGCTAAGTTATACACTGACAAGAAGAAAAACATTTTGATGATTCTTTCCAATCCATTTTATCATATAGAATATATCTATTTGGCCTTGAACCTTTACATTTGCATGCTGAAAAATACATGATTCCAGGTAGTTCCTTGTTTGCCTTAAAATAAGTGAGGCCATGGCAAGAGAACTGTGACAGAAATATTGAGTGCCCTTGAAATTTCTTTCAGAGACGCTATTTTCTGAGCCATGTCATGTGAAAGGCACGTTCTGCCAAGACACCCATTCTTGGTCCAAGTCGCACTCTCATATGGAGCTACAACAACTGGAAATCTATCTATATATATAAAAGGGTAATGAAATTTCGGCCTAGGACAAAACAACAAAACTACACATCCCAGAAACACTAAACTTGGTAGCACAACCCCTCATCCATGCCTCTACGTTCATACAACAAAAAGCTCCAGCTACTCCAGAAAACGGCCAGGTTTTGAGACTGCAAGGCTATTCACTGCTATTCCACCTGCCCAACAAAGGATTCCCATAAGCCACAGCAACGCGTGGCCAGGCAAAGCTAGTCTATATATATAAATGTAATGTTAGTTTTACTATGGAGTATACAACAAAGGCACTGAACCCAATCACACCAAATTTGGCAACAAAAGACATAGTCATCCAAAATATGTCTTTCAATCAAAAAAATCTAAAAATATAAAGCCCAAATTAGAGGAAGAGAAAAAACTGTTTCCCCCCCTTTCTGCCAGTTAGAAAGGTAGGCTCCGCCCACTTCATCTCCTAGCAACTCACTAAGCCCCAGTGGCGCCAGGGCATCTTCACTCAGGCCACTACCTATAAAATACAGATTATCTGATTTGAACTGGATTATATGGCAGTGTAAACTCAAGTCCCTCCCACACAGCTATATAACCCAGAATGCCAAGGCACATAATCCATAGTATCTGCTTTGAACTGGATTATCTTGAGTCCACACTGCCATATAACCCAGTTCAGTGTGGATCTTATACAGCTGTGTAGAAGGAGCCTCAGATAATCCAGTTCTAAACAGATGATATCAGATTATAAATATAGTATATAATAATTGCTGTGGTATAATAAAACAGAACAATATGATTTCTAAAATCAGGACAGTAAATAAAGAGCAACACTCTGAAAACAGGGAAATTCCAGAAACGAAACAACCAAGGCCAGCTAACACCTCTCAACAAAGGATTCCCCCAGGCAGGAAGCAGCCAGGCTTTGAAGCTGCAAGGCCATTAAATGCTAATCAAGGTGGCTAATTGGAGCATTCATACTTGCTGCACTGAGACTATTCATTGCTATTCAACCTGGGCAACCAAGAATTCCACAAGGTAGAAAGCGGCCAGGCTTGCAAGCAGCCAGGCTATTCAGTGCTGTTCAACCTGACCAACCAAGATTTCTCTTAGATAGAAAACCCCCCCAGTTTTGAAGCCACGAGGCTACTCTGTCCCATTCAACCTGCCCAAGGAAGGATGCCCCTATATAGAAAGTGGCCAGGCTTTGAAGCATCGAGGCTATTGAGTGAATTCAAATTGGCCAAAAAAACTATTCCCCTAGATCGCAAGTATCCAGCCTTCCAAGCAATGAGCCTATTCCATTGTAGTCCAGCTCACCAAATAAGGATTCGCATAAGAAGAAAACGGCCAGGCTTTGAGGCTGCAAGGATATTCACTGCTATTCCACCTGGTCAACAAATTCCCATAAGCCACAGCAACGCGTTACCAGGCACAGCTAGTGTAGCAATAAAAAGGAGGAGTTCAGAACATTTGGGACTATGAATGAATATTCAGCACAGAGCATTACACATTCATTAGTGCAGCAAATCAAACACGGGGCCACTGAAGCAAAGATAATTTGAAGAATTTGAAGAAACTAGGCATTGGTAAAATGTCGGGTAGAACATTCAAGGTCATCTTCACTCTGACAATGACGTTAAAGTGGGCTTTTATTTCTTCAGCACAGCAGCAATTGGAGCATGGTCCGTCTTTTCCCATTAGGACTCATGCATGGATTTCAGACTTCATGATCCCCAAGAAGCAAATGATATACCTCATATGAAATGAAGATCCTGCAGCATTTGGGAAACTTCCTGTTGTTTAGACTGCATCCCCACTGGCAATGTTCACTAGGGGATTCCAGGAGTTGCAGTCCAAAAAAAAAACTTTGTCAAACTCTGCAACAGGATCTCCATTTTAAGCTGTTTGTTGGGCCACCTTCACTCTGATGAGGATGAATATTTTACAATTTGTTATGGTCACCCTTCTCCAAGAAAGATCTTATGGTCTTGGGGAAACAAGCAGGGGAACTCACAGGGAGAAAAGGAAATGGTAGAAGTGCACTAGAAGCAAGTAGGAGTCTGTATACTGCCCCTTATTGAGCCAATTCCACTTTTCCACTTCCACAGTTGTTTCTGACATATGATGACATTTTACTGCTCCCTTCTTCTGAGGATGATAGAATATGACTTTCCCAAGGTCACCAGGTTGATTTCCATCATTGAATAGAGATTTCAACTCTGGTTTCCAGAGTTGTCATCCAATTGTTAAACTGCTATACCTTGCTATTGTTGTTTATTAGTTCAGTCGCTTCTAACTCTTTGTGATCTCATGGACCAGCCCACGCCAGAGCTCCCTGTTGGCCATCACCACCCCCAACTCCTTCAAGGTCAAGCCAGTCACTTCAAAGATCCATCCACCTTGCCCTTGGTTGGCCTCTCTTCCTTTTTCCTTCCATTTTCCCCAGCATCATTGTTTTCTCCAAGCTTTCCAGTCTTCTCATGATGTGACCAAAGTACTTCATCTTTGCCTCTAATATCCTTCCCTCCAGTGAGCAGCCAGGCATTATTTCCTGGAGGATGGACTATTTGGATCTTCTTGTGGTCCAAGGCACTCTCAGGATTTTCCTCCAGCACCAGTTTAAAAGTGTCTATCTTCCTTTGCTCAGCCTTCCTTATGGTCCAGCTCTTGCATCCATAGGTTACTACAGGGAATACCTATGCAGACTTTTGTTGCCAATGTGATGTCTCTACCCTTAACTATTTTATTGAGGTTGATCATTGCTCTCCTCCCAAGAAGTAAACCTCTTCTGATTTCCTAGCTGCATTCTGCATCTGCAATAATCTTTGTGCCTAGAAATACAAAGTCTGTCACTGCCTCCACGTTTTCCAGTTTGCCAGTTATCAATCAGTCTGGTTGCCATAATCTTGGTTTTGTTGATGTTTAACTGCAACCCAGCTTTTGCACTTTCTTCTTTCACCTTATAACCAAGGTGAAACATACCTTGCTAGCTCTACATAAAGTATTAAGCTATCCCACAAAAACATGACTGAGAATCAAATCAGTTCAGCTATGGAATGTAGATATATACTCAGAGTCTCCAGCAAAGAATTTTAATTACCTCAACATACTACAAATTCCAGAATTCTTTAGGATTGAGCCATGGCAGTCAAAGGGCATGCAGCTGATACAACTGTGCAGCAATGCAAGTAAACAATTACTCAAGATTTGCAAGAGGAACATCAATCTGAGCTCTGACTGATGACAGCGATATAGCCAGGAGTATGAAGATCATGTCTCAAGGTATGGCATATATATATACCTTTCTTTCTTTAGCTGTCTCATTCTTTTGGAAGTATTTGTAATGTATTGAAACAACTTTTAAAGGAATAACAACATTTCAATTAAAACACAAAAATGAATCACTACAGGGACATTTGAGGCACAGTATTCCAACTCTAGCCACTTCATACCCCTTCTCCACTCTTCCTCATGGTAGGGAGTCAGGACACTCAAGCACTTGTGAACTCTCTACTTTTGAATATTTAAGTTCTTTGTTTGAGTGCGGCTAAAACATACTTTGTCCTCTTTGCTAGCTATGACTCTATTTTATATCTGTTCAATCATACTATTTCTTAGCTTAAATAGAACAAAGAAGACCTCCCTCATCATGAGTCATTGATAACGCTTGGCATCTTGAAGAAGACAGATCTCTGTTCCTATGGAACTTACTTCTGTTTGGGGACATGAGGTATATCTACGCTGCAGAATTAATGTAATCTGACACCACTTTAACTTCCATGGTTCAATAATATAAAACCATGAAAGGTGTAGTTTTAAAAGGACTTTAGCCTTCTCTGCCATAGAGTGCTACCGTAGCACTACCAAACTACAATTCGCAGAACTCTATAGCATTGCACCATGGTAGTTAAAGTAACAAACTGCATTAATTATATAATGCAGATGCATCTCAGTAGATATGTTTTCTCAAATGTGTGTCTACAATACACAGGATGTCTCATCCACATTGGGATGGTTCAATCTCATTACTGTTCCCAAGCACTCCAGATAAGAGACATAAGGGTCTTTAAGATCAGAAAATTTAAATTAAGGAAAATAGCAAAAGAATGTAGGGCTACATCAGTTAGACCAGTGGGTCCCGAGATGTTTTGGCCTTCAACTCCCAGAAATCCTAACAGCTGGTAAATTGGCTGAGATTTCTGGTAGTTGTAGGCCAAACACCTGGGGAGCCACAGGTTGAGTGCCATTGTTCTAGAGCAGGGGTCCCCAAACTTTTTAAGCAGAGGGCCGGTCCACAATCCTTCAGACTGTTGAGGGGCCGAATTATCATTTGAAAAAAAAAATACAAACAAATTCCTATGCATACTGCACATTTGTAGTGCAACAACAACAACAACAACAATGAAAGAACAATACAATATTTAAAAATGAAAACAATTTTAACCAACATAAACCTATTAGAATTTCAATGGAAAGTGTAACACAATATTAGCATTATATATTACTATATTGAACTATACCACTATACTATTATATAATATGTAATATATAACATATAATTAATATTATTATATGGTATTACTACTAGTATTATATTGTATAACATATGATTATCATCAATATTATACAGTAGAGTCTCACTTATCCAACATAAACGGGCCGGCAGAACGTTGGATAAGCAAATATGTTGGATAATAAGGAGAGATTAAGGAAAAGCCTATTAAACATCAAATAAGATTATGATTTTACAAATTAAGCAACAAAACATCATGTTATACAACAAATTTGACAGAAAAAGTAGTTCAATACACAGCAATGCTATGTAGTAATGACTGTATTTACGAATTTAGCACCAAAATATCACGATGTATTGAAAACATTGACTACAAAAATGCGTTGGATAATCCAGAATGTTGGATAAGTGAGACTCTACTGTATGTATATACAATATATTATATTATTAAAACTGATATAAAATATTATATTATAAAACTGAGGGCGGGGGCCAGGTAAATGACCTTGGAGGGCCGCATCCGGCCCCCGGGCCTTAGTTTGGGGACCCCTGTTCTAGAGGATGGGCTATGACATTTAACAATATCAGACTGCCATAAATGTATTGGGTAGATATGAGAAGAAATTGTCCTTCCATGTGGAGCCAGTG
Source organism: Anolis carolinensis (assembly GCF_035594765.1). NCBI lineage: Eukaryota > Metazoa > Chordata > Lepidosauria > Squamata > Anolidae > Anolis > Anolis carolinensis. The sequence continues at coordinate 150,426,006 of NC_085841.1, read as the reverse complement.
TATGAACTTTAGCTTCTACATTAAGCAAAGAAGAGCTCTCAAAGATAAAACTTTTAGATACTCATTAAAATGCCTGAAACATTTGTGTGAGTAATGAAATTAGTAGGTTAACAACTGCCTGTTTTGGATTGAGGGTTTGTGTACTTTTGGCTTTTTACCCAAAGGTTATCTCCTAAGCCAGGTACCAATGATGGGAATGGAGAGGCACAGTGGTTAAGTCTGCCCCATGACAACAGCAGTTAAAGTAGAGCTGGAACAAACTCCGCAGAGCCAATTATGTTTTATGCACAACATGCTCTTACATCCTAGGCCAGGGGTCCCCAAACTAAGGCCCGTTGGCTGGATGCAGCCCTTCAAGGTCATTTACCTGGCCCCCGCCCTCAGTTTTACACTTAGGCTCGCCTAAGTCTGAAATGACTTGAAAGCACACAACGACAATCCTAATTAACTTGACCATCTCATCAGGCCCACACTTCCCATTGAAATCCTGGTAGGTTTATGTTGGTTAAAATTGTTCTTATTTTTAAATATATTGTTCTTTCAGTGTTTTGTTTTGTTTTTGCACTACAAATAAGACATATGCAGTGTGCATAGGAATTTGTTCGTATTCTTTTTTCAAACTATAGTCCGGTCCCCCAACACTCTGAGGGACCGTGGACCGGCCTTCTGCTTTAAAAGTTTTATGACCCCTGTCCTAGGCCTTATCTCCTGTTTGGGGGCTAGCAGATTTTAGAACTTGTACACATAGAGACATCCTTTTCTTTAAAAAAAGAATAATATTTTCAAAGAACCTCTTCCCATCAATAAGGCATATGGTTCTGTTTTATTTAATTGTTCCTCTCAGTAAGGAGACTGGAGATAAAAGTGGGTTTTTGCGATATCACAGCTGTATTGCCAGCTGCAATATTGGCCAAAACAGTCATTTAACTCTGACAGCTTCTTTCCTTTTTATATGCATGATGGATAGCTCTGGACCCTGTGGTGCCGATTCATTTGTGTAAACTACCAGAGTGAAATGTCAGGCCCACCCTTCAGGCTTCATTCATGAGTGTGTATCCCAGTCAGGGAAGCATTATGAGAGAAAAGGTCATGGAAACAAATGATGCCTTCCTTTTTGCCAGTGCAGCATAACCAGGTGAAAATTCATAGCATAATTTTGTTTATGGGCTGCTCTGCTCCCCCCCCCCATCCGTTCATACTTACCTCTCCCTATTCTATGCTCCAAGCCAGTTTTCTAACAATGCCTAATTGTGTTAGGTACAATGTGAAGAATACCGGATCTGCTTGACAGTATTTCAGGATTAGTGCCTTCAGTAACCTGTAACAATCGTACTATTGTCTGTATGGCTCCTGGTATTGTTGCTTTACCTTTGAGGAAGTTGAGTCTTTGATAGTCATCTTCATAACATGGAAATTAGAATGGAGACACTGACAGCCACTGAATGGAACTCAATCCCTGGATCATTCTTTACAGAGGAAGACTATTTAACTGAGGTGGCTGTTTCAGTAGAGGCTTCAATTGTCATTATCAGCTAGTTCATAAATGTGTGTTTGTTTTAAGAGAATGGAGGTCTCTTTCTCTCTCTCTCTAGCTTGCAGAGACAAAATTAGTATATTCTTTCTGTCTGCAGATGTGCTACAGTTCAACAAGACCACCTTTAATCTGATCGGTCTCAACAGTTTTAAGATTACTAATTCTGTTGGTTGGTGGCCACGATGCCTAGCAGAAGTCTTGTATAAACATCATGTTGAGAACTATGCTATGAATGGATTATTCCATCATATCACAGTGATGTGTCAATTGAGGGCAGTATTTTCAGATGTACTCCCAAACATAGAGCCCCTTCTTGTTTGCTTACTCTCAATTATTTCTTGCCTTATGAATTCTTATTATTTCTTTTCTGTGTGTGCCATTGCCTTTCTGCTCTGCAAAGCCTTCTGCAAAGCACATAATTCAAGATCACAACATACCTTCTCCCCATCAAATATATCTTGTGTTGAAAGTAAGCCAAGCTGAACTGGTAGCCTCTCTTTTCCCCCTGACGTACATTATCAGACTTCCTTATGGACGTATCCTATATACTCATGTATAAGTCTCAGAACTTTAATCAAAAATCAACTCAAGAAAATCTGGATTAGTTTTTCCATGGGTCAATTGGAGTACTGTATCTTAACTCTTATTTTTTAAAAAGCAGCTACCCCCTTCTCTGAGTAGAGTAGCGAAAGGCAAGAGTTCAGTTTGTCCTGGGAGACCCTAAATGATGCATTGCCCCTTTCCACTCTTTCTGCTATATCACTGCCTCTGGCTTTTTTGAATACCTGGGCAAGAAATGGTGGCAGCAACCAAGGGTGGCTGAGCAATTGAGATAGTTTTGGTGCTTTTGCCTCTCTGCAGAATGATCCTCAATTTATCCACAGCTCATATCAAAATCTATCATTTTGGCCCCAAATCCTGTCTTCAACTTATACATGGACTTGGCTTATACATGAGCATATATGATATATGTTTGAACCTATCTTGGGCCATGTGAGATGATGAAAAGAAGAAACTCTCCTATGTTTATTGTTCTAAGAATTTACCAGTGGTGTCTTCAAACATCTTCTTTCTTCTGCTGTCAAAATACATACTACATAACTTCATGACAGAGTCTTTCTATCCAGGAAATGTTATTTTCCAACAATCCCTAAAGCAAGTGTGCCACATTCCAGGAGCTCAATCAGGCAGATGAATGAAAACTATTTTCATTTTATCGTTAGCTGACTTTGAGAAATGTGAAGCAGCATGTTAGCATTTCTCCTTGCAACAGAGTGCTGTTTAGTTTCTCACATTTAGTGGCTTGATCAGAATGGGGGTGCATTGGAAATTTGATACCCCTTCTCATTAAAAAGCAATTGTGAAGGGTGCAGCCCTATCCTGCAGACATGTCAATGCAATCCTCTTTAGTCAAAGCTTTTCTCTCTCTTTAAATCTAAAATATGCTATACAATAACATCTGTTCTAACACAATAGCTCTCTATGCTGCTTCTAGCAATGTTACTGTAACCTAGTGTTGTGTAATTTCTTTGCTTTTTTGACATAGAACAAAGAGTGTGTATGCCTAGCCTGTAGAAACTTAGAAGCACGTTATACTCCTCTTTTCTCCAAGAACTTAATGTATCTGTGAAGAAACATGCTATAACGGTAATATGGTGCCCAAAGCACAGAATATAGGACATTGCTGGCATCACAACAGCTCCACTGACTGACTCAAAACCTTGAAAGGGGAATTTTAAAAACTGATGAGGAAGAAGAATGCCTTTCACTGTTTTAGAGCAATAGATGTTTATTTTAGCGTAATTGGCACTATTGATTGTCATTCCAAATACCCTAAAGCTAAACCCCACAAACAAATTGGTATGTGGGGTGATGCTACTTTTCCTTTGCTATATGTGATAAAGCAAAACTCATGGTCAAACTTATTTTTTGCATGGAGAGAACAAACGCTAAGGCAGAAATGTGGAACATATGACCCTCCAGACATTGTTGAACTACCATTCCCATGCTTTTCCCCATGCTATACTAACTATGGGGAGATAAGAGCTGCTGCCTGACAAGATATGGAGGACCACAGTCACCCAGTCTGTGGTTCAATCCTTAGCAGTCTCTTGAAAGACTGCCTGGTACCTTAATCATTAGCAAATTTGGCATTTTTAAATGTTGAACATTTTTGATGTTTTTCTTTTCATTTTTATGGCTATGTCCACTCTTTTTTATTTGGCAGGTACCAGTGATTCATTGATTTTGGATAATTTTGGTATGTCTGCCATCAGAAGGGCAACTAAAATGATCTAGGGTTTAGTCTGAACTATCCAAGAAGCTGAACCAATTCAAGAAATACAGTTCAGCACTTTGGATAGCTCCTTGAAAATGAAAGGAAGAAACCACATTTACCACCCCATTGACAGTAAACCCATCACCCAACACTGTTTCACAGTTTGACTATTAACCTTCAAAACTCATGCCTCATAATTGCACTGGTCTTTTGGGTACCACAAGACGCTGGAAAGAAGTCTTGGTGAGATACGTTCAGTGGTCTTGATGAACCAAAGGCCTGAGTTGATTCATCAGGTCAGTTTACTGCAGGAGTTTCCAGTGTTTTCTTTACTACTGGAATTGTCTTCCAACCATCAAACACTTATATTCATTTTTAACATGAAACTATTTTTTCCCAAGGTAAAGTATAAACTCTTCTTGAATCTATCCTTATGTCCAACCTCAATTAGAAATTTTCTTAGTCATTGTTTAACACTACTTTTGTTTTTATATATATTCTCCCACACATTTAAGAACCTTAAGTACGTAAAAGACCTCTATTGGATTAGATCAAAGTCCTATCTAGTCTGGCATTCTATTCACACAGTAATCAATTACATTAAAATTACAAAAAGTTGAAATATTAAAACACAGCTAAATTAAAACCACATTTTGAATGCATCAGTGATTGAAATGCAGCAGCCAGCTGGTATGAAGATTATTTTCAGCCACCAGTTAATTGCTAAAGGTGGATCTGAATATAAGGATATTTTCGTGCCGATAGAAGGATGACAAGGAGTTTAGCCTCCCTTGGAAGGGAGTTCCACTATTTAGGATCAGCCACTGAGGAAAGATTCTCAATTGTGTTCCCCTTCAGACAGCTGTTAGACTGTGAGATGTGCCTCAACTCCTGGATCTTTGAAATAAAGATGATGTTCCAGGGATACTTATATAGTCCTTCATGTAGCTGGAATCTATATCTTAGCCCTATCAAGAAGTTATCTCCAGTACTATTTGGACTCAAAATGTCTATCTGGGGCCGCAGATATACCACCCCTCCCAACCATCCCATATTCTTTGTAACTACCAAGGTTAGGGCCCAGAAACCTTTTGCATCCCAACCAAAGCCTATTGCATGAAAGAAAGGAAGTAGACTGGGACATTATCTGTTATCTGTTGAGATACCCTTTCTGGCTCCTGAAATTAGAAAACAACAGAGGCCATGACCTGGCCAAAATTGGGGTATCCAAGTGAGGCCTACAAGTTCCATTAAAGGCTTATCCTGATGTTTCCTATCATAATATAAATGTTGTCTCCACCACTGAGCTATGGCCATCCTGAAACAGATTGTGAAAGTGATTCACTGTTTCTTTAGCAAACAAAAACATACTCATCCCTCAAAGGCCTTACAGTCTACAAAGGTATTTATCCAAAGGAAGATCAGCCAGAGTTCATTTCTTTTTAGTCCATGATTCTTCATATATAGAAATGAGATAGATAGATGAATTTACCTATATTGTTTTACTTTCCCCTTTTCTTGACCTAAAATCAAACTACTTCGAAAGTCACCATAGAAGCATTGTGGCACTGGGCCTGCAGAAACAAGGAAGAATGCATTTTTGTCTCTGTAAGTGACTTCGTGAGGATTGCCACACACTGCACTTTTACAATTTCTTTTTTTTACAGAAAGAAGGTTGTGACTGGTGGCTCTCCCTCCATTTCCAGATTTTATCATTGGCCTTGTAGAGAATATGATGGGCCAAGGTCAGTAATTCTTCTACTGATGATGTTAATGAAAAGCAGGAAACAGGGAGATATTATTGCATCTTTTCTTCTGGAACAAATGGTCCCAAAAGAATACCATGTAACATTAGTCAGTTCCAAAGTGCATCTGCTTTTTTTTTAGAGAACAAAGTTGCAGTAGCCAAATAAAGACCAGTATCCGCACACATGATAGACACCTACCAGTGAAAAGTCAAATCTTTTAACACAAAATTACATAGCTACCTTCCCTCTTTTGTATTTTCTTTCTATTGTCTTGTCTTTCTTTTATAAGAAGGGTTGGCTGGCATTTTCCACAGTCTTATGATGCATTCCCATTCCAGAAAAACTTAGTGACTAAATCCCAGATATCTCCTCCTTCTTCATTCTCTTCCTTGTTATTGATTTATGTATTTATTTACTGTACTTTAGCCCACTCTTCTCACACTTGAATGGGGGCTCAGGATGACTTACAAACTATGACAATAATTCAAAGCCAGATTCAGACAATAACAATAACAGTAAAACATAATATTATAAAACTGTAAAAACATACACATATCAATTATAAATAATCTTTCAGATGATTAAAACATATCAAAGGTCTAGCACCAACTGAGCTTTGTAAACATTAAACCAATTGCTTTTGCCGTTCTTATACTTATGGGTCATATTAATCTCCAAAGGCTTCACCTTCATTTTCCCTCACCCTATGAGTATTCCAGGTGGGCTACAATATTGAGATGAGTAAAACCCCATTGCAGCAACAAATAAAAACCATAAACATAAATACACCATAAACATAAATACACCATGCTAAACAGACTATCACAGTACTGTCAGCTAAACACTGATTACTCACTTCGGCCCTTTCACACATATGGTGAAGTGACTTCATTTTAGCTGCCATAGAAGAATCCAATGGAATTCTGGTATTTGTCATTAAGAGAGAGGCATTAAAAACCCTCAGCCAGAGAGCCCTAGTGCTTCACCAGACCACTAACCCCAGGATTTAATTGTATTAAGCAGTAGTAATAAAAGTAGAATCACAGGGCTATAATTGTCTACTGTGAAAGGGTCAGAGGTCTTATAAAGACCTGATGGCGAAATTGTATGCAGTTGATCTAGTCAATCAAAAATGTTCATATAATACATAGACAAATATATTTTTCACTAGTTATCTAATGTAAAATTACAATGGTGTAGCTAATAGATAGCACCATCTTGCAACTGGATATACAATGGGTAACACAGCTGTACATTCTCCTGTTATGTGATACTCAATTTGATCCCGCATCAATGCTACATTTCACATTTTTTTGTAAATAAGCTGATAGAATCTGGTACTAGACAATCCTACTGCTAAGTGAATGTGTAGCTGTCTTGTCAATTCCAGAGTGCTCACCAATAGCTCCTCTTCATCCTGGAGAGAAGTGACAAGTGGGTGACACAGGGTATCGTCCTGGGACCAGTGCTATTCAATATTTTTATGAGTGACTTGGATGACAAAACACAGAGCATGCTTATCAGATTTGCAGATGGAACCAAATTAGAAAGGGAAGCTAATATATCATATAAGAATGCAAAGCTACGCTTTTGAGAATGGAGAGCTGAACCAAAGATAACAACATGGATTTCAACAGGGAGAAATGAAAGGTACCACACTTAGGCAGGAAAAAATGAAATGCACAGGATGGATGACACCAAATTTGGTAGCAATACATGTGAAAGGGATCTACGAATGTCAGAGTGCATCTACACTGTAGAATTAATGAAGTTTGACACCACTTTACATGCTATGGCTCAATGCTACAGAATCATGGGAGCCGTAGTTTTACAAGACCTTTAGCCTTCCCTGCCAAATAATTGGTGCTTCACCAAACTGCAACTTCCATGATCAATGCCCTTCATCAAGCAGAGTCTAGAGCAGTAGTTCTCAACCTGAGGTTCCCAGGTGTTTTTGGCCTTCAACTCCCAGAAATCCTAACATCTACTGGCTGGGATTTCTGGGAGTTGTAGGCCAAAAACATCGGGGGGGGGGGGGGTTGAGAACCACTGGTCTAGAGCAAGCATAGGCAAACTTCAGCCCTCCAGGAGTTTTGGACTTCAACTCCCACAATTCCTAACAGCCAGTTAGATATTGATATCTAACAGGCTGTTAGATATTGTGGGAGTTGAAGTCCCAAACACCCGGAGGGACAAAGTTTGCCCATGCCTAGTCTAGAGCCTAGATCAAGGAAACTAATAGCACTACTATATTATGCTTTGGAATATTGTGTCTACTATCCAATTCTGAGCACCACAACTCCAAAGCTTGTTGACAAGCTGGATTGATTTTCAATAGAAGGGTGATCAAAATGGTAAAACGTCTGAAAATTGAATGCTATGAGGAATGGCTTTGGGATCTGGGTAAGAAAAGGAGTGACATGATGTTTGATAAAATGCATTATTGCAGCTGGGGCATGCTTTTTTCTGCTGCTTCAGAGACAAGAAAATTGAGAGAAGGGGAAAAAAGAATAGCAAGACCTATAATACAATTGATTTAATAATCCTACTATACCAATTATGTTGTTAGAAGCCTTGTGGCAAAGCTGTTCAGAATTTCATTTATCTGAACATCATTACAAAGAAAAGAAAGAAAAGGCCTTAAAGGCTACATGAACAATGTTTCATTTATGTGGCCAACATCTGGATGTCAACATTGAAAAATCTGCATCTGGGGTAGGAAAAAAGGGACTATTTGCCCCTTGAAAGTCTCTCATTTAGCAGTTTCCCCCCCAATATGTAGTCATGGTTTGATTTTCAAAGATTCCCACATGTCAGGGATATTGTGTTCAAGGGTTTCAGCTCTCCCTTTAATTTAGTATATTTTTTTGCCTTCATTGAAAATAGTCCAGCTTGTGAAATGGATACTCTCCTTGGTGTAAAATCAAATTCAGCACATAAATCTGATGCAGTTCATTCCCCCACCCTGGCTGCCTTTCCTCCCTCCTCTTACAATTACTTTTGCAAATGTCCTCTTCAAAACAGGTTTCAAAAGGACAGCAGCACATTTCCAGTACAGTGAACATAGGGAATTTGCTTGTTGATAGAAGTGATTGGGCAATCTTCAGTAGCAACATCTCAAATGAGACATTTTAATAGAGATCCTCGACATGGAGACTCAAAAAGGGAAAAGGTTAACACCACTGTACTGACATGATACTGTACAGTCTGTTGTTTCTCAACCTTGGGATTTCTCCAACCATGAAAGATTTATAGGCTACTCATGTTGTACATGCGCAGTCTTCAGAGCCATGATGGGGTTGGTTAATGTTGCTTCGGTTGTGATCAATGGATCAGCATGTCATGGAATTCTTGATGACACAGTCTATTTTATAGGCTTAAATGTGATAGAAATCAACAGCAAAAGCAACTCTTCATCAGATTTCTCTTTGTCAAAGTGTATATGACGATAAAGACATCTATGACTAAAGGTATTCAAAACTAGCTCTGTGTCCAGCTTTTGCTTCCTAGGTTGTTAAAACAGGCAGTCTCCAAGTTACAAACATCCGACTTACAAACAACTCATAATTAAGAACAGGGCTGAGATAACAGGAAGTGAAAGTGCCCCTCAGAAGGGAAATCCACTCCTGAAAGAGTTTTTATGGAGAAAAGGTGTCTTCACTGAAGCTTTATCACCAATCCTTGTTTCCACAATAAGATTTTTTTTAAAAAAAATATATCCAATTTTCACAGGGTCAGAAAGTGAGGTGAAATAATCTGAACAGGGTTGCAGAGAGCAAAACAAACTCCACAAGTGTGTTAACCCTTGCCTATTCTATTCTATTCTATTCTATCCTATCCAAAGCTAATATATTGGCTGGAGGAACACTTAAAAACATTCCTATTCTGACTTACAAAGAAATTTAACTTAAGAACAAACCTACAGAAATTATCTTGTTCATAACTTGGGGATTTCCTGTATTCACAACAAACCTTCTGTACATTTATAATGAACAAGGGCTATAGTCTCTAGCTTCAGGGTTGGCTATCTCGTGTATAGAGCTCAGAAAAATATTTGTTTATTCTTCTACAGTTCCTGTATTCCCCCACTGTAGTCACTGGTAGGGTTGTGCTTTTGGGGTAAACCTTGACCCATTTTGTGTCCCGGCTTTCAGTGGGGCCCCCGATCCATTTTTTGGTAGCCTCCTGAAATCGGAAGGGCAGATATCTGTTTTTGCTCTGGGGTGCTGAAAGATTTTATCGGCCCATTATGGGGAGGGGGCTTCCTAGGCTCCCCTTCTTGTCATTTTAGGCACTGAAGCCATTTTATTCTAGAGGAGAGGTGCTCAGCTGCATTCAGGCACATGCTTTAAGGAGGCTTTTTATCTGTTCCTACTCTAGAGTAAAGATGCTTGGCTGCAGGCAGGCGCACGTGCTTTATAGGCCAGCATGCCACGTACACATTCTCTTTCCAAGGCAAGAAGGCAACAGGCAAGTTCTTATTCTTACTCTAGAGGAGGCACTCAGCTTAGGCAGACGTGTGTGCTTTCTGGGCCTGTACACTACACACATACTCTCTTTCCTTCCAAGGCAAGGAGGCATGGATCAGCTCTCGTTTGCTGTTGTGTTGAGCTAATTTTCGTACAGGCAGGGGCCTTCGCATTACGTGCTCACAAAGGTAATGAAGGTAACGCAAGAATGGATGAAATGAAAGAAAACGGTTCCACACACAACTCTAGTCACTGGCTATATGGCCTGGGGATTCTGAGAGCAGTAGCTCAAAAAGGTAACTTCTGACAATTCAACTTCTTAAGCTTTACAAAATGTGAATGTTTACATTGTTGGACATTCTTCAGAAGAAGAAAGCTTCCATTCTGGAACAAAGTGGAAACGACTTTTTAAATGTATTGTAAGATAATGTGTGGAACAATTTTATGTGGCTGCTCAAGAATTGTGAGATGTTAACAATGAATGTGCAAGAAAACTGAACAAATTCTATAAGCTTTTAAAACTTGTACTTTGGTCGAGTGTATGGATTAAATTGGCATAAATTTGTTTTAATTTATTATAGTTTTCTTTTCTTTTTTGTATTTGCATATTTATGTGTGTGGTGTTGTAGGCTCTGTTTCAGAGGAAGGAAAAGGCAATGATCACAGAATTATAGAATCATAGAATCGTAGAGTTGGAAGAGACCTCACGGGCCATCCAGTCCAACCCCCTGCAAGAAGCAGGAAAATCTCATTCAAAGCACCCCCGACAGATGGCCATCCAACTTCTGCTTAAAAGCCTCCAAAGAAGGAGCCTCCACCACAGTCAGAGAATTCCACTGCCGAACAGCTCTCACAGTGAGGAAGTTCTTCCTGATGTTCAGGTGGAATCTCCTTTCCTGTAGTTTGAAGCCATTGTTCTGCGTCCCAGTCTCCAGGACAGCAGAAAACAAGCTTGCTCCCTCCTCCCTATGACTTCCCCTCACATATTTATACATGGCTATCATGTCTCCTCTTAGCCTTCTCTTCTGCAGGCTAAACATACCCAGCTCTTTAAGCCGCTCCTCATAGGGTTTGTTCTCCAGACCCTTGATCATTTTAGTTGTCCTCCTCTGGACGCTTTCCAGCTTGTCAACATCTCCCTTCAATTGCGGTGCCCAGAATTGGACACAGTATTCCAGGTGTGGCCTGACCAAGGCAGAATAGAGGGGGAGCATGACTTCCCTGGATCTAGATGCTATACCCCTATTGATGCAGGCCAGAATCCCATTGGCTTTTTTTGCTGCCACATCACATTGCTGGCTCATGTTTAACGTTGTCCACAAGGACTCCAAGATCACCTCTGAGTACTCCTTGCGAGAGAAAACCCTATCAAATTTTTGAGGTCACCATAAGCTGACAAGAGAGTTGAAGGCACAAACACATATGTATGTGTGTGTCAATGTATGTGTTATACATTTTGATTCTTGAAATCAGTATGTCAACCCATGTTAATATATTCAGGTTTCTTATACTATGTCAATTCTTTGCCTTACAGCAGGTTGGCCAATGTGTCTACCTAGCCTAAAGCAGAAAAACTAGAAGGATGTTTGATTGCTAACATAATGGTTACAAAATAGCATTCCTTATTTTCTCTATTTATCGTTTATCTTTAAAGAGGCTTCATTTTCCACTTCCCTGTTCCTGACCCTGCTCTCTCCTCCTTCCCCTGTTTGCTATCCATTTCTTATAATTGTCTCCTACTGCAGCTGCCTGATGCTCCCTGGCACACACTAACAGCAGTGGGAATAGAGCATATCTCTACTTATCAATTCATGAGCTGCTATGCCTGGACTGGTAAGTTATCAGGAGAATGGCCGGTGAAGTTTTTATTGCTTTCCGTCTTTGCTGAGATGTTTCAAAGCCTGTAAAAATAGTTGTAAACGTCCCTCTTTACAAATCTCTCTGGAAGCTTGAAAAAGATTAGAATCTATTCTGCATTCCTCTTCAGTATCCCACACTCAGTACATAGCCATCTCACAAACCGAACAAAGGTTGTACAAGCAAAAATGTACCTCTGACCACCCGCAAAAACAAAGAAAAATTCTTCTTGGGTTTCCTGAAACATTTTGCAGTGATCTCCTGGCTTCTGAATGTACTATGTAAAATGGGTAGCTAGTCATCCCCTCCAAAATAGCCACATAACCACATACAGTAGCCATATATATATTCAGGCTTCACGGATTGGGTAGAGAGAAGGAAAAATAATATGGACTAGCACAGTGTTTGATAGAATGAAAATCTTGGCTTAAAATCAGCCCAACAACTTCCAAGGTGGTACCCCTCTCCACCCCCACCCCCAGCTACTGTGCACTCAGTTAGATCAAGACCACTTGTATATTTGAATCTTCTACTAGTTTGCCTGCCTTTATCTAATTATTCTTGAATGTGTAATTTTGGTTGTGCCAATTAATGGATAAATATCAAACTAACATTGCATGCTTATAACAGAAATATCAAAATTTGGGCATCCTCACTAAGGAGGTGAAAAGGCCCCATTCTCTATCCTCTACATAGATGTGAGAACAAACTTGTGTCTAACACCATCTAGTTCCCTTTTCTTTAACCCAGTGGTTCTCAACCTATGGGTCCCCAGATGTTTTTGGCCTACAACTCCCAGAAATCCCAGCCAGTTTACCAGCTGTTAGGATTTCTGGGAGTTGAAGGCCAAGCAAATCTGGTGACCCCAGGTTGAGAACCACTGCTTTAAGGGTTCCATGAGCAGCTCAGTCCTAGGCTGATCTCCTTTTCAAATTGGTAGAGTGTGAAATTCCAACAGCATTTTGAGGTTGTCCGGTTGCTTCCCAGTGTCATATGTGGCCATTCTGGTATGCATATGTGCCATTGCACTGCATTGCAAGAAAATGGAAACTCCTTGTGTAAGGTTTTGTTGAATTCCTACTTACTCAAACTTGTACAAGCACAACTCCAGTTTAAAAAGGATTTACCCTGGTATAATGCCCAATAGAATCAATGCCCTGAAGTAACTATGACTTTCAACACAACAACAAGAGGAAAGGCAGGACAACTAAGGCAAAATCTACACTGTAAAATTAATGCAGTTTGGCTCCACTTTATCTGCTATGGCTCCAATATGTACATGGGTTAGAGAGCCAATCCACAGACATCTGCCTCTTTACATTCCACCTTCCCTAAAAAGCCTCTTTTGAATGTCCTGATCTTTACATACTCCTGAGATGCCCTTTTGGTCAGGTCCCTTGAAGCAGAGATTTGTATACTTGTGCAGCCTAACATCACCATATGCTGAACAAAGTCCTAATTTAGTCAAATTCCCCTTAGCTTGCCAGCATTATGGGAAACACATTTATTTACATCATTCCAGAGTTGCTGATGCATTAACATTTTGCAGCACATTATTAGCCACACAGGAATACTCTCTTGGTGTTAAAAATAGTTTGACGCTGTCACTGCTATTTGTTACTCATTGTCAGTGCTTTTTGCCAGTGCAACTTTCCCCAGAAAAATGAGAATGGAATCATAGAATCATAGAATCATAGAATCATAGAATAGTAGAGTTGGAAGAGACCTCAAGGGCCATCTAGTCCAACCCCCCGCTAAGAAGCAGGAAATCGCATTCAAAGCACCCCCGACAGATGGCCATCCAGCCTCTGCTTAAAAGCCTCCAAAGAAGGAGCCTCCACCACGGCCCGGGGGAGAGAGTTCCACTGCCGAACAGCCCTCACAGTGAGGAAGTTCTTCCTGATGTTCAGGTGGAATCTCCTTTCCTGTAGTTTGAAGCCATTGTTCCGTGTCCTAGTCTGCAGGGCAGCAGAAAATAAGCTTGCTCCCTCCTCCCTATGACTTCCCCTCACATATTTGTACATGGCTATCATGTCTCCTCTCAGCCTTCTCTTCTGCAGGCTAAACATGCCCAGCTCTTTAAGCCTCTCCTCATAGGGCTTGTTCTCCAGACCCTTAATCATTTTAGTTGCCCTCCTCTGGACGCTTTCCAGCTTGTCAGCATCTCCCTTCATCTGCGGTGCCCAAAACTGGACACAGTATTCCAGGTGTGGTCTGACCAAGGCAGAATAGAGGGGGAGCATGACTTCCCTGGATCTAGACGTTATTCCCCTATTGATGCAGGCCAAAATCCCATTGGCTTTTTTAGCTGCCGCATCACATTGTAGGCTCATGTTTAACTTGTTGTCCACGAGGACTCCAAGATCTTTTTCGCACACACTGCTGTCAAGCCAGGCGTCCCCCATTCTGTATCTTTGATTTCCATTTTTTCTGCCGAAGTGAAGTATCTTGCATTTGTCCCTGTTGAACTTCATTTTGTTAGTTTCGGCCCATCTCTCTAGTCTGTCAAGATCGTTTTGAATTCTGCTCCTGTCTTCTGGAGTGTTAGCTATCCCTCCGAGTTTGGTGTCATCTGCAAACTTGATGATCGTGCCTTCTAACCCTTCGTCTAAGTCGTTAATAAAGATGTTGAACAGAACCGGGCCCAGGACGGAGCCCTGCGGCACTCCACTTGTCACTTCTTTCCATGATGAAGACGACGCATTGGTGAGCACCCTTTGGGTTCGTTCGCTTAGCCAATTACAGATCCACCTAACCGTAGTTTTGTCTAGCCCACATTTTACTAGTTTGTTTGCCAGAAGGTCGTGGGGGACTTTGTCGAAGGCCTTACTGAAATCTAGATATGCTACATCCACGGCATTCCCTGTATCGACCCAACTCGTAACTCTATCGAAAAAAGAGATCAGATTAGTCTGGCATGACTTGTTTTTGGTAAATCCGTGTTGACTATTAGCAATGACCGCATTTGTTTCTAAGTGTTTGCAGACCACTTCCTTAATGATCTTTTCCAGAATCTTGCCTGGTATTGATGTGAGGCTGACCGGACGGTAATTGTTTGGGTCGTTCTTTTTTCCCTTCTTGAAGATAGGGACCACATTCGCCCTCCTCCAATCTGCTGGGACTTCTCCTGTTCTCCAAGAACTCTCGAAGATGATTGCCAGTGGTTCTGAAATAACTTCCGCTAGTTCCTTCAATACTCTTGGATGTAGCTGATCTGGCCCTGGGGACTTGAATTCGTTTAGAGTGGCCAGGTGTTCCTGGACAACTTGTTTCCCTATTTGGGGTTGGATTTCCCCCAATCCTTCGTCCATTCCATGTTGCTGAGGTTGAAGATGGCTTTCTTTTTGTGAGAAGACCGAGGCAAAGAAGGCATTAAGCAGTTCTGCCTTTTCCCTATCCCCTGTCACCATCACCCCATCTACTCCTTGCAGTGGCCCTATCGCCTCCTTTTTCTTCCTTTTTCTACCAACATAAGCAAAAAAACCTTTTTTGTTGTTTTTTATGTCCCTGGCAAGCCTGAGCTCATTTTGCGCTTTAGCCTTGCGAACCTTTTCCCTACAGGAGTTGGCTATACGTTTGAATTCTTCTTTGGTGATTTCTCCCCTTTTCCACTTCTTGTGCATGTCACTTTTGAGCTTTAGCTCAGTTAGAAGTTCTTTGGACATCCATTCTGGCTTCTTTGCACTTGTCTTATTTTTCTTCTTTGTTGGCACTGTTTGCATTTGCGCCTTGAGTATTTCACTTTTGAAAAACTCCCATCCATCCTTAACTCCCTTGTTTTTTAATATCGGCGTCCATGGAATGCCGCTCAGTAATTCCTTCATTTTTTGGAAGTCAGCTCTCTTAAAGTCCAGAATGCGTGTTTGACTTGTCTTAGTTTCAGCATTCCTTTGTATTGCAAACTGCAGGAGCACATGGTCACTTGCCCCTAAGGATCCAACCACTTCAACTGTATTGATCAGGTCTTCCACATTTGTTAAGATTAGATCAAGAGTTGCTGATCCCCTTGTTGCCTCTTCTACCTTCTGGACCATAAAATTATCTGCAAGGCAAGTGAGGAATTTGTTGGACTTTGTACTCTTGGCTGAGTTTGTTTTCCAGCAGATATCGGGATAATTGAAATCGCCCATGACTACTATATCTCTTCTTTGTGCCTGTTTGGTCAGCTGTTGACAGAAGGCTTCATCAAGTCCTTCATCCTGACTCGGAGGTCTGTAGTAGACACCCACGACAAGATCTTTTTGAGTCCCGGTTCCCTTGATTCTTATCCAGATGCTTTCAAGCTGGTTTCCCGGATTACAGTCTTGCATTTCTTCTGCAACGTAACTGTTTTTGACATATAAAGCTACTCCCCCTCCTCTCCCCTTTGTTCTATTTCTGTGAAAGAGGTTATAGCCCTCAATGGTTAAATTCCAGTGATGGGAGTCATCCCACCAGGTTTCAGTGATGCCTATGACATCGTATGTGTGGTGCTGTGCTAGGAGTTGGAGTTCGTCTTGCTTATTTCCCATGCTCTGAGCATTAGTGTAAAGACATGTAAGCCCCTGTGACCTCCCCTCGAACTGTTTATTTGGGATTATTGTGCTCTCTGTACTTGGTCCTTGCTGTGTTTGTGCAGCCCTCTGTTTAGCCTTACGGCGGTTCCCTGTGGTCGTGGGTAATATAGTGTTCGCCAGGCTGTTGTTCCCCTCCCCCAGTGGATTTAGTTTAAAGTGCGCCTGATGAGGTTTGTGAGTCTGTGTGCAAAAAGATGTTTTGTCTGAGGCTCCTGAGGATTAAGCCTAACCTAAGAGCAGCTCTTAATACATATAGATCTCTTGCAATCCATATTTGTATTCATTTAAGTAGCATTTAAGGAATATTTGCTCGAAATTGGCACATAATGCTTTAAATAGAAAACTGTGGGGGGAGGGGGTCTTACAAATAAGAAAGTATGAAGGAATTGACAATGAAAAGAAAGCTAGAGAGATCATGAAAGTTGGGAGCAGGGCAGAGCAGTCCTGCTTGCCCTCAATGGGAGTGATTTATCCATATACTAATAAGAGATTCCAAATACTTACTTAGGCGATCCCTCATAGTTCGAGAATGATTGTCTTCCATCTTTGGTATCTTGAGGGTGGATTCTTAGGTGGCTGAAGAGACCTATTCTTGATCTGTATGTTCTCCCGCAATGAGGACATCGGTTTCCAGGTGGAAGGCGCTCTCAGTCAGGGTTGGCTTGAAGGGCCTTCCTCTTGGCACATTTCTCCCTTAAGCCCTCCGTTCGTACCTCTTCGAACTCCGCAGCCCTGCTGGTCACAGCTGACCTCCAATTAGAGCGCTCAAGGGCCAGGGCTTCCCAGTTCTCAGTGTCTATGCCACAGTTTTTAAGGTTGGCTTTAAGCCCATCTTTAAATCTCTTTTCCTGCCCACCAACATTACATTTCCCATTCTTGAGTTCGGAGTAGAGTAGCTGCTTTGGGAGACGGTGATCGGGCATTCGGACGACGTGGCCAGCCCAGCGGAGTTGATGGCATAGGAGCATTGCTTCAATGCTGGTGGTCTTAGCTTCTTCCAGCACGCTGACATTTGTCCGCCTGTCTTCCCAAGAGATTTGCAGGATTTTTCTGAGGCAATGCTGATGGAAACGCTCTAGGAGTTGAGTGTGATGCCTGTAGACTGTCCACGTTTTGCAGGCGTAGAGCAGGGTTGGGAGGACTAATAAGAGTTTCCAAATGACAGAGTTCTTATGAAAGGCTAGGCAAAACAGAAATATACTCAGCTATGAAGACACTAGCAGTGCATTTACACTACAGAATTAATGTAGCATGACACTATTTTAACTGTCATTGCTCAATGCTAAGAAATCCTGGAATGTTGTCATGGTCAGCAGTCTGGCTTGGCTTGGCTTGGCTGCTGTTGGGGGCAGGTCTCCAATGGAGGACACTTCTCAATATTCCAGGAGGCTTGGAAAGGGTAAATTGGCCTTTGGAACATGGAAGGGCTCACAGGCTCCAGTTATTACTTGTGAAGGCTTACTGAAACAGGCAAAAGCTGAGACCTCATGATAAACGGGTCTAGAGAAGGATAGCTCTTCTGCAGATAACTTCAGATCTTTATCCTGGACCTTGGCTCTGCTGCCCCTTGGTTACAATTCTGGACTTTGACTCTGGTTTCTGTAATCTTGTTTTGGACCCTGTTTGTTATCTGAATTCCTGGCTCTGACTTCTGGACTTATTTCCTGGCTTTGATTTATGGACTTCAGTTTGTATTCCTGACTTTCTGGCTTTGACTTCTGAAGTCTATTTCAGTTTGTATTTCTGGATTCCTGACCTTTGATGTATGGACCCTGACAAGTGGTTTACTGATATCTGACCACTGGACTGTAGCCTCGGCTACTGTTTGTTGTTGTTTCTGACCTGGCTCTGTGCTTCTTGGGTTGTCTTCATTAATTGGACTTTTGACCTTGGCATCGTTATTTGATCTATGTGTTATATTTATGCTATTATGGCCAGACCTTATAAATAAAACTTTATTTATATCCCACACCTATCTTCCCGAGGTGACTCAGGGCAGCTAAAACCTTGAAAGACTCAAGTTTTAGTTTTCTTTGTAAGTTAAATATGGTCTTACCTTACTTTGATTTTATTTAATTAAACCTCAGCCCTGATTCCAAAACTCGTGGAAGACAACAGATGTGGAGTTTGATGAGCACCAGCGCTCTTTGACAGAGAGTGCTGGTTCTTGTAAAATTACATTTCCACATTGTAAAACTAAATTTTACCTTGTAAAACTAAATTTTACCTTGTAAAACTACAGCTCTTATATTCCATAGCATTACGTTATGACAGTTAAATTGGTGTCAAACTGAAATAATTCTATGGTGTAGATGAAATTTAAGTTAAACAGATACACAATTACTTGAGTATAAGCCGACCTGACTATAAGCTGAGGCACCTAATTTTACCACAAACAACTGGGATAACTTATTGACCCGAGTATAGGCCGAGGGTGGGAAATGAAGCAGCTACTGGTAAATTTCGAAATAAAAATAGATACCAATAAAATTACATTAATCGAGGCATCAGCAGGTTAAATAATGTATATATATTGATACAGATATACAGGTACATGGATCTATATGAATATAGGATTTGCAAGGACCTACAAACATATGAGGGGAAAATTCATATATAAAATTAATGTATATAGATAGATAAATACAGATATATAAGTACATAGGGATTGCAAATGCATGCAGGGGGTTAATGCCTATATATCTGTAGGAGAGTTTAACAAATATTTCAGGGGAAAATGCTTTTATAAGATTAATGGATATATATTTTTCTTCTTCCTGACTTGCAAGGGTGTCTTTCCCTTTTCAAAACATTTCCTTGGTTAAGAGCGAGGGAGGCTTTGGAAAACACACTGATAAGGGAGGGTAAGAGAGGAATATATCATATATTGCAAGCAATGGCCTCCAGGTTCTGTTGCCTGGCCTTGGCCTTGACCCTATTATAAGCTGAGGGATGCTTTTTCAGCTCAAAAAAAGGGCTGAAAAATTCGGCTTATCTTCGAGTATATACAGTATATAACCATACAGTGCGGTTCTATGTTTCCTCAACAGGAGTAGAGTATCTGAATAAAGGAAAGTTATAATATCATCCTATTCTGCTTTCCTCAGACCTCACCTGGAACATTTTGTTCAGGATATGAAGAAATTGAAATTGTTTGGGTGCAATGGTAATCTATTCTGGATTTTCCTTCAAAATGGTATGAGAAGTGAGTTCAAGTACTAAAGAGAGTCTGTGAGAAGGCAGTACATCTCCATCCCTTTCACAAAGAGCCTCATCAGACTGGGTAAATTTAGCATCCTAGGATGCTTTTACCCTGTCGGAGATGGAGCCCCACACCAGTTGTCACATGACATCATGTGACCTTTGTTGGAGGCCCTGCCCCTAATCAGGGTGGAAGTGTCATCAGAGGCTTCCCTCTCAATATGGGAGGCTTGCGTATTGTGACGACTCCAATGAATCCAGCACAGGGCTCTGCAGAATGGTGGTGCTTCTCACATCTGATGGGAAAAATGTCGCCAGAGGGAGCTGTGCGCAGGATGACAGATTTGCCCATTGCCCCTCTCTTTTTGCCGTAATGCCAGGCATATGTGATGCTTCACTTGGTCTTTCTGATGAGCTCAAACCAGGGATGTAGTGCCCCATGAAGACCCATGCCATAATCTGGAGTCCAACAAGATTAATAATCAACACAGAAAATTGAGTTTACATAGACGGACTTGTTTTTGTGTCATTTACTGTTCATGTATGAAGCTGAAGCTTGTACAAGTTGTCTTTGTATACTAAACTAATCCTTGCTTTTGCAGTTTTCGGGTTATAAGGAACATGAGACTGCCTCCAGCTCCAACTTTACTAAGAATGTGGGAAATATATATTGTATCATTTTAAAAAGTGCTGATGCATTAACATTTTTCAGCATATTAACCACATTGGAAGATTGGCCTAGCATTACAAATAACGTGACACCTCTCTAGATTTTGCTTTGCTCATTATTCATACTGAGTACTGCCAGAAAAGCATGTAGTAAACAATATAAACCCCTCCCTGGGAAAACAAGGCAGGGAATATAATGCCTTGGCTGATGATATCATCTCTCATTATTGGCTACAAATCTTCCAAAAATGTGTTAGTGCAAATGTAAACCTTGGGAGGTGATAGATTTCACACCTACAGATCCATGTCATCCATCCATTTGAGGACATCAGGCCTTCTCAAAAGAAACCTTAATACATCTTAATGTTCATGGGAGGGTGAACAAATAAATATCAGTTTCTCTAAATTGAGTGACTTTCTGTCCAATGTCAATTTAAAAACAAAACAGAACTGTACATAGCCCCTTCAACAGTTTATGCCTTGGGTTATTGCTACAAATTGAATGCAAGAAGCCAATACTGCATATGTATTGTGGCGTGAGTGAGTGTTAACAAAGCGCTAATGCCATTTGGACAGGATAATTTGAGTTAGAATATCCAAAGCTCTTAAAAGAGCAGTCCAAGGCTCCTATTTTGCCAGTTAGGCAATAAGATGGAAAATTCTCCTCACTGCATTGGCAGTGCTTCTTTTCAGCTGCTTACTGGGGTGCAGGTTATTTATTAATAAGATAAGAAGAGAACAGTTTGTATTTCACCAAAACGTTCTGCATCTGTAGATGTAATTTCAATTGCCACTAATATAGTAATGTTGTAACCCCCCCCCCCACCACCACCACCATTTAACATAATCCAAATATGACAAAATCTGCAAAGTTTTTCATCTTCTGGTCTTAAGGCATTTACCTGTCAATGTTTTAGTACAAATTACTATCTTACTTAGGGGATCCTTCCTTGTCCGAGTATGATTGTCTTCCAGGTGTAGTGTTCCTGGTGGTGGATACATAGATGACTGTGGAGCCCTATTTTTGACCCGCATGTTCTTCCACAGTGAGGACATCGGTTTCCATATGGAAGGCGGTCCTTGATGCAGCTTACTTTTGACACGTTTCTCCCTTTCGCCCTCCATTCATGCCTCTTCAAATTCCACAATACTACTGGTCACAGCTGACCTTCAGCTAGAGCGCTCAAGAGCCAGGGCTTCCCAGTTCTCCGTGTCTATGCCAGT
This sequence comes from Anolis carolinensis, assembly GCF_035594765.1. Classification (NCBI taxonomy): domain Eukaryota; kingdom Metazoa; phylum Chordata; class Lepidosauria; order Squamata; family Anolidae; genus Anolis; species Anolis carolinensis. The sequence continues at coordinate 150,404,470 of NC_085841.1, read as the reverse complement.
TTTTAAGGTTAGCTTTAAACCCATCTGTAAAGATTTTTTCCTGTCCACTAACATTCTGTTTTCCATTCTTGAGTTGGGAGTAGAGTAAATGTTTTGAGAGATGGTGATCAAGCATTCGGACAACATGGCAAGTCCAGAGGAGTTGATAGCATAGGAACATCACTTCAGTGCTGGTGGTTTTTGTTTCTTCCAGTGTGCTGACATTTGTCTGCCAAGAGATTTGCACATTTTTCAGAGGCAACTCTGATAGAATCGTTCCAGCAGTTGCGTGTTACATCTGTAGATGGTCCACATTTCGCAGGCGTATATCAGGGTTGGAAGGACATTCTATAGATATAAAAATGTTCTGAACGTTTCTGCCTTAAAGTAAACAGCTAAACTAAACACCCAAAACCCACGAAACTTGGCCACAAAAGACATGGTCATCCCCACTGTTTAGACATCAAAACAAAAAAAAAAAATTCAAACTGGAAGTCACTCAAAACTCCCCAAAAATGAAAATTGTACTGTGTGCATGCGCAGAGTAGCCTCCACCCTTGGAAGACATACATGCATGAAAGGCAGCTGCGCGCAAGCAACCCAACCGCCGGGGCCCGGATGATTGTGTAATGTGAGGGAGGAGGGCAATAGGCCTAAACAACCACATCTGGCAAGTGTACGAGGCAGAGGAAAAAAGGGTGAAGAAAAGCTTTCCCCTTTTCAAGCTTTTAAAAACTTATTTTCTTGGAATTCAGTCAGGGACTTTGCGAAAACAACATAGCGTGAACGCAGGCGGAAGAAGGGAGGGAGAGCGAACAACAACTCCCACAATTCCTAACCGGCTATTTGGGACTATGGCAGTGGTAGTCCAAATGGGGGCCCATTTCATCAGAAAATTCCTTGATTGTGCTTAAAGAGACGGCCTTGCAGCCCTTCTGTGGGCATCTGGTAAGCAAAAAGAGGCGTTTATGACGTAATGGCGGTGTGGCTTTTCCCCAACCAGCTCTCCTGTCCTCCCTCCCTCCCTCCACCCCCCCCCCCCAGGGTTCATGCTAAGGCCTTTTCACAAAGTTCCTGACTACATTCTAAGAAAGTAAGTTTTTAAAAGCTGGGAAAGGGAAAAAGCCACGCCGCCATTACTTCAGAAACGCCTCAGTTTGCTTACCAGATGCCAATGGAAGGGCTGCGAGGCTGTTTCTTTAAGCACAATCAAGCAGTTCTCTGACAAAATGGGCCCCCATTTGGACATCAACTCCCATAATCCCAAACTGGCTATTTGGGATTATGGGAGTTGCAGTACAAGATATCAGGACAGTACAACAAGACTGCTCAAGCCCCTACCATCTTAAAAACAACAAGGACAATAAGTACTAAACAGGCAAACTACTTCCAACATTCTTAAAAGAGGGAAATTCAAAACCAGAGACACGCCTTCAAACACAAAAAAACACCCACCCAGGAACCAGCCAGCCCATCACGCTAAAATCCCATTAAACACTAATCAAGGTGACCCATTGCAGCATGCATGTCTGCTTCCTACCAAGGGAAATCCTATGAAAAACAACAACACCTCACTGTAAATATTGCAACAATCTACAACCAGGACAGTGAAAACAAACCAACACTATGAACACAGGGAAAACAGGGCCAGCTAACACCATCCAACAAATGACAGCAAATGAAATAAAAAAGGACCCAGTATTAAAAACCAAAAAAAAAAAAAACCTGACATGAAATAAGCAACAACACTTTTCACACAGGGAAATTCCACAGAGGAAACAATCAGGAAAAAAAATAACAAAACAATAACATGTATACCATCAGGACAACAAATAAAAGGGGAACCATTTGAAAACAAGGGAATTCAAGAAAGGAAACAATCAAGGCCAGCTAACACCTCCAAACAAAGAATTCCCCCAGGGAGGAAGCAGCCAGGCTTTCAGGCTACAAGGCCATTACATGCTACTCAAGGAGACTAATAACAGCATGCATACCTGCCGCACCGAGACAATTCAGTGTATTCCAGCTCACCAAACTAGGATACCCTTACGAAGAAAACGGCCAGGCTTTGTGGCTGCAAGTCTAGTCACTGCTATTGCACCTGGCGAACAAACGAATCCAAAAAGCCACAGTAACGCGTGGCCGGGCACAGCTGGTAGCTTTATAAACAAGCACCTTGGTATCCCCATGGATGTCCCAATCCTCAAACATTCTCTGCTTACTAGCAATGGCATTCAGTTCTATGTGAGCTAAAAAAAACAAAAACAAAAAAAAACAGTTGCTTTCACTCTCATCATACTTCTCCCTCTCCCTCTTCTCCTCTCCCTTTCTCCAGCTCTTCTACTTCCATGCCAGTCTTCCTATCTCCGCTGTCCTGGACTCTTCTTGCTCAATGCTTTGGAATCTTGGGAGCTGGAGTTTGGTGAGGCTCCAGCACTCTATGACAGTGAAGGCTACAGAGCTTGTGAAACTATAATTGTTAAAGTAGTATCAAACTGCATTAATTCTACTGTGTAGATACACCTCAACTCCTTATTTCTTAATAAACTGGAGTTTCTTGTCCCACTACTGAATTCTTCACATATGCTAGTTTAATTGTATTTATTCTGCTGCTTATATGCTTCATAGAATCAGAGCATTGGGAGACACCACAAGGGCCATGCAGTCCAACCGCCTACCATGCAGGAACTTCTCTTTCTAATATTTTTTTAAAAATGTGAATGAAAATTGAACTACACTTTAGTATCATGTACAGTCCTGCTTTTGGTGACACATGTATGTCTTGGGTTGGGAGGGAATATAATTTATCAGTTTTCCTAATGGAGTACTGAATTTCCTTCAGAATTATAGCAATTCACTTCAGCCAACATAATTGTATATATATAATTAAAGGGGCTGGCTTGCCTCCAGATGAAGTTAGGGCCTGTTCAACTCAATGTGAATAGTTAGCCACAAGTGATCTAAACTCCAGTGTTTATATGATCCCATCTGATTCTGCATCCCTCCAAAGTTCAGTGATGGCAGAACTGGCGCCAGTATGGGACTAAAATTTTTGTCTATTAGCAGTGCTGAGTGGCAGTGGCTGCAAAACAAGAATGCTCTAGTAATAAAACATAAATACTTTACAACCCAATGTGCAGATGTAATTTTCGTGCACCGGCATTTGTTAAAAGTACTTATGCAGGTTTGACAATTAGGAACAGCATACTGGAAAGAGTTTGTCTGGATTTTCCACTGCTCATGGCAATCAGCAGCACTCGGAAAGCCTCTCCGATTTCAGTCATCCTTGTTATATTTACCACAGATCCAACTGAGAGTATGTATGTGGTCTACCAAGGTGAAACCTATTAGACAGTGACTTAGTGCAGGCAACTTGAAAATCAAATTTCTGGGGCATTTCGAGGTGACTGAGATCTAGCGAGGCAAACATCTTTCTTGAGCTGATTAGCAAAACCGTGAGGGATATTATATGATATCAGATGACTATCCACCATGTTTTTTCTCTCTCTTTTTATTGTTCCTGGCCCAAAGCCGTACATTGACTTTTCATGGGCTTTATCTGCTTTCTAGGAATGAAAGACCACCCAGTTTTCCTCATTAGGAGTGAATTGAAAGGTTTAGTGGTAATTTCTGTTAACTGCCACTGTTGAAGACTCCTCTCCAAAGAGTGTTGTGATAAAACTTCTCATCCCTTTTCCTTGCCCCTTAGAGTAGGTTTTTGGGAGAAGCTGCAGTACTCCTACTACTTGCACTGGATTGAGATGTTCTATAAGCCAAAATTCAGAAGTGGATGTGGTGACCTAAGAGTGAAATGAATATCAATCTCCTACTTGAAAGGTCTAATTTAGAAATGAAGGTGTATGTATCACAAGCTGGGCTGTGGTGCAGGTTGGTTAGCAGACAGCTGCAACAAATCACTCTGACCAAGTGGTCATGAGTTCGAGGTCAACCGCTGCCTGCGTTTGTCTCTGTCTCTGTTCTATGTTATGGCATTGAATGTTTGCCTTATATGTGCAATGTGATCCACCCTGAGTCCCCTTTGGGGTGAGAAGGGTGGAATATAAATACTGTAAATAAAATAAATAAATAATAAATATGTATCAGAGGAATGCTTCATGTTCTTCCTTTGTAACCATAAACTTGAGCAAAGGAAGGACAATTTAATTAGATACTGAAACAGGGTTTTCAACAGCCATATGAAACTCTTAAAATTAGAGTTAACATGAGTGGTGTCTTAGCCTTTAAATTGTTTATTCTTGCATTAAACATCAGCATATTAATACAATCTGCAAATAATAGAAATTAAGATGAGGATTAAGAATTGGATGAGGGAGAATCCAGTTAATATTCCATGGAAGTATGCATTTCTCCCTTACACATCTGGAGCTGTTTTATATTGTTTTATTCATACTGCTTTAGACATATTTTGAAATTTACAATTGGAATATACATCCTTAACCTATTTAAATACATAAAGTCACAAATGAATCCAAACTGATATTGCATAACACTATCCTCTCTTTACAAACTTTAATATGTTTTCTCCTAAAACATGTAACATGTAATAACTATTTGTTTGACTGCCTATCCCAGTATTCAAAAACCTGACACCTGTTAGAAATGTACTACTATTCTGATTGTCCCTGGTCAGAAGGATCCTTAGTCTTCCTGAAGTAGTGTGATGGGAACTGGAGTAACTGATTGGAAAAATTGTTACCAATCTTACAGTATTAAGATGTAATATGTGTAGTTTTCATGCATTATTATTTCTGTGATGTTGTTTTAGTTATAAGCTACAATGGTGCAATGGGTTAAACCCTTGTGCCGGCTGGACTGCTGACCTGAAGGTTGGGTTGCTGACCTGAAGGTTGCCAGTTTGATTCCATGAGATAGGTTGAGCTCCCATCTGGCAGCTCTAGATTGCGGGCACATGAGAGAAGCCTCCCAGCATGATAATAAGACACCCGGGCATCCCCTGGGCAACATCTCTATAGATAGCCAATTCTCTCACACCAGAAGTGACTTGCAGTATGTTCTCAAGTCACTTCTGACACGATAAAAAAATTTATGTAATTATTGTAAACATTTATTGTAAGCTGTCTTCAACTATACTTTTGTGAGAAAATGAGGTAAAAATGATATGTATAAATGAACTTCATTTATTTATTTATTTATTTATTTATTTAATTTATATACTGCTCTTCTCTCCCAAGGGGACTCAGAGCGGTCTTACATAATGGCAGAATGCCACATATAATACAACATGTAGAAAAACCAAACATAAAACAGAAATGAAAGCTGGTATCAACATCAAATTAAAACAATTAAAACCATGTGACCATTACAAAAGGGGAAATTTCAAGCCAAAGTCAGAGCCAGTCTGTGTTCGAATTAATATTAATCCATCAGGTCATATCAGATCATATCTTAGGGAGGGCCAAATGCTTGATCCCACAGCCAGGTCTTCAGCTGCTTCCTGAAAAATATGAGTGAGGGTTGGGAGGGAATTGCTTCATGGAATTGGAAATCCCAACAGATAATCTGCAATGCCAGCACATTTCTGAGTTTTTTTTCTTTTTGCCTTGTTTATTTATTTATTTTTTTAAAAAACCATCCCATTAGGGCCTTTAAAACTCCTAATGAACTCAAGGATAAGCATGCCCTTAACGTTATGAATAATTGCTGTTTTAGAGCAAATAGAGTTATAATTAGAGGAAATGTTAATGTATTAGACAGTTTGGCAGGACAGCAGTGAGAGACAAGAGAAAGAAAGCAAAACAAATGTGTTGGAGGTATTTTTATTTGGTCAGAGAAGCTAACTTTACAAACCTGGTTATTTTATTTGCTGTAATTGAAAATCTCTTGGACTGACCCGTGCCAAATAAATGTGCAAAACATATGTAAATAATAAGGATAAGGCTTTGGGTTTTCTTTGAAAAGAGGGATCATTATTATGCAATATGCATAGTGGAGGACTGCATGTTACAGCCGGAATTACAATTACTGGTTTTAATTAAAGAGACATACCAATGGCTTGAGAATTTGGGGTTTATTTTAATTTGGAGCTTGGTCAACCTTCTGAAGGATTTCGGTTCCTAGTTGATGATGATGATGATGATGATGATGATGGGGACAAAAAACAATAAAAGGAGGAAAAGTATGATGAAATGTTCCTGTTTGATGGGGCATGATATGATTTATGGGCATTCTAAAATCCTGTGCATGTTGAAAGCGGGTTGCTCTATCATAAGGAGTCATAAATCATTCATACGGGAAACCAGAACAACAGAAAAACCCAGGACCTCTTAGGCCTCCCCTTTTTATTGAGGCACTGACATCTTTTGGGCTCCTGTGTCCACGTTGTGAAATGTGGTACGACGGGGTAAGTCACATCCTGGTCAATACTGGAGCCTGGGAAATATGAGGAGACTGTTGTTTCTGAAAACAGAAAGCTGCTGTAAAAATTTTTATTCTCTTCAACAAAACAAACAAGCACAAAATCCCATTCCCCTGTAAAACATTGCTGCTCAAATATTTTCATGAGTAGCTGGTATACTAGGTATGCAATGGTCAGCCCCCATCTGCCAGCACTTTCCTTGTTTTCAAGGCTGCAATCTTGAGTATGCTGGTAAGCAAGATTGCTGTGCTGATTGTCCTGTGAGGAAGTTTTCACAACTAGCCCATAACTGAGGGGAAACAAAGACATTGCAGCATTATATTGTTCTCTCCTTTGGCATGTAGCTTTGCCACAAAACCAACCACTGGAATCCTGTTGTGGCCTTGCATATTCGTGAGTGGTTTTATGCCTGCGGGAATTAGAATTGTATTCAGTAGAGGACTTCTGTTACATTATAATGTAATAGATTCAGCAAAGGGACAAACGCATCAAAGCACAATGGGCACCAATGTGTGAGGTGTGCTGGTGCATAATGCACATCAGTGTGCAATGCATATCAGTGTTCAGTTCACACTTGCAATGCACATTTGACACTAGTGTGCATTATACACCACTGCATATTGAGTGCTCTTACTGGTGTGTACTAATTCAGTAAAGCTCTTTATAGCACATTTGCTATGTATGTAGGTATATATCAGGATATGTCATGTAACAGGTCATCTGGGACTCCAGTGAAAATCTCAAGTTTCCCAGTATTGTAACTCAATCTCAAGGCAATCTGCCTTTCCCCTTTGCTGTGAGAAACACCTCACACTGTAATGTGGCATATTAGAAAAATGGGTGGGACCCACCATATCTATACTACAGTACATATTCACAACAGTCCAATGCCAATTAAAATTGCTTTGTTACAGCCTATTGAATTCTGGGAACTGCAATTCCACTCTCTTTAGACTACAGCACTAAAGATATCTCACTGTGAATTCAAATTACCCCAATGAACAACAAATCCTAAGATTCTATGGGAAAATGGCATTGCATTTAAAGTGGGGTTGAAATGCTGTAATATTACAAAGAGAATCATGTTGCCTATTAAACGAAATCCAAAGTCAAAAATATACATTAATGGTATCATTTCGGGTTCAAAAATGAGTAGGAGGAGCTATTCTTGCTGTTTCAGAAAAAGTGGGGGGAAAGGAAGTGAAATGGGACCTAGCTTAGTCATACTGTTACAAAATGATAGAAAAACATTGATATAGATCTAAAAACAAAAGAGTAGCACAGAGGTGTTCAATCTCAGTGCCTATTCTCAAGAAATATCAATTAAAATAGGTTGATTCGAAACATATGTTGTGCAGATTATTCATGGTTTTGCTTGTCCATGATTGAAAATATATCTGAATGTTTTGTGAACCTCCTTAGGTCATCCTATGCTATTCCTTGGTGTACTTCTGGCCCAGGTATAGTAAAAAAAGATTTGATATTATCCATAGATGCAAGTATCCATGTGGGGTTTTGGAACCTATCCCTCATGGATAAATGATATGATATTCTACTTATGACCTCATCACAAAAGCCAGGCAAAGCGTCCCGCTTCGCTGCCAGACAGAGGGGGCAGCAGGACAAATCTGTCACCCTGCATGCTGCTCCCAGCACTGCCCTCCCGGTAAGGACCCACGCTGGCTCCATTCAAGCCAACACAACACAGGCAGGACCCGATGTTGGAAGAAAAGCAACCAAGGACTTTTCCACTCCAGTTGCAGATGGGGTTTCTGCCGGAAGTCGCACAATATAGTTTGATGGTCAGTGTGGAGTTCCACCCCCAAAAACAGGATGGAAGCATCCTAGGACGCTAAAATCTGACGAGGCCCTTAGAAGAGAACATTTTTGAACTAAATCAGATTTAAAGTAAATTAGCACTGATTTCAATGAATCTGCTCTAAGAATGACAAGTCTTATCCTACCATACATTGATATGCATGTATGAATACCTCCAGGTAATTATATTTTTTCCCCAGTTTTTCTCCAGGCAGCCTGACACATTGAGAACATAGGGCAACTCCTTTAGTTCATAGTATATGGCTTACAAAAATCCATGAGGAATAATAAAATCATAGAATTATAGAGCTGAAAAATACCACAAAGGGTAATCCAGTCCAACCCCCTGCCATTCTGGAACAAACAATCAAAGCACACCTGACATGTGGTCATCCAGCTTCTGCCTGAAAGCTACCCATTTCCTTCTTGAATACTATTTGATACCAATAGTAATTATAATTCTTATCTAGTCCTACTTGGGTCCAGAAAGAACCTTTTGAATCTTTCTCCAAATCTGGAAATCAGAGAACATTTTTCAACATTCCAGAAGGCAATAGTTTGGCTTCACAACAGGCTATTTAGCACTCATCCTGTGGTGCATCTAATCATTTGTTATAGCAACCACTTCGTTCTGTCTAATAGTAGGGCCAGCCCTGGAAATGCAGCAGGGAGGCATTAGCATTTGATCAGGGTGTGTGATGGGAAGGGGAGAGACTTTAACAATATCATCAAAGTAAACCAAAACAGTTAACTCTTAATTTCCTGCTCCTGACACCTTGAAGAGGTCCTCCCAGTACAGACCACTTTCAGGACAATGTCCTGACATGATCTCTCCCATATGAGCATGAGTTTCTCAAGAGAATGAAGTGTGGAATGAGTTGGAGCAGTTCTGGGACTAATTAGCTTGTCATAGCAACTCTGTCCTTAAATATACTGTCACATTGCAGAGAGAGTAGTTGCACAGAAGGGAATGTTGCTTATGTTCATCATGTTTGATTCTGGAGTCCCACAGATTTTGCACGCTTCTCTGGGGTCCTTCTTTGAGTGACACATCAATGGCTTCCTTGAGAGCCTAGTGTGTGGCACACACTCAGTCGTCAGACTGGATCCCTGCCATTTCCTTGGTTGCACATTCTGTTCTAGGGACACAGTGCTTTTGGAAATTTCCATGTTACTTGGGGGGATGCATCCTGAGAATAAATGTGGTGTCAGATTGCAAATGGCATTGCATCTTACATAAGCTTATCTGGAAATGGTGATACATATTGTTTTGCTGTGGTTTTACCAATGAGTTAACAATCAGAACAGTAACAAGAATTTAATGCTCCAGGAAAAATGTCCTTTCCTTTTCTCTTGAAAACTCCTAAGCAGCCTTGGAGTGAATAAGTTGATTAGGAAAACAAATATTTCCTTCTTGATAAATAGGACATTATTCATTCCAGTCAGTTTTATGTCTATGACCTGCAGGAACACCAGGATGCCATTATGTGCTTAAATGTCAGGCCTAAAAGGAACATCATGCTACCGCTTGACTGAGATAGAACTGCTCTTGACCCCCTTGTAGCCTTCTGTGCCAACTGAAAACCAGAGCCAATTTCATAGATGGAGAAAGCAAAAGATCACATCACCTCCCTTCCATTTCTTTGAATAGAAGGAATCTCATCAGCAGAACCATCACTCTGTCATTTGGCCACATGTTATTTTCATGCTCTTTATCTGGGACTACCTTTGAAAAGTGCTTAGTAAATTCAGTTGGCCCAAAGAGCTGTAGCTAGATTGTTGAGTACAGCTGGCTACAGGAAGCTCATGACTTTCTCATTGCAACAACTTTGCTGGCTGCCAATCCATTTTTGGCACAATTCCAAGTGCTGGTGTAGATCTGTAAATCCCTATATTTGTTGGCTCCATATTATTTGAAGGACTGTATCTCCCTTTATGAGCTCTTTATACAGTAGAGTCTTGCTTATCCAACATTCTGTATTATCCAATGTAGTTTGCCTTTTAGTAGTCAATGTTTTTGTAGTAAATGTTTTCAATACATTGCGATGTTTTCGTGCTAAATTCATAAAGACAGTAATTACTACATAATGGGATGTGTAGTTTGAGGAAGGATTTAAACCTTTTTGTCAATAGCAATACGCAGCAGGCTGGGAAAATGAACTATTTTCAGCAGAAAAGTATAACAGGGAGTTTAAGATCTACAAGCCTTTTACTATTATAATGAGATTCAATCTTGTAGTCAGATTCACTATATTTTATTCACAATGTACTACAATGCATGCTATGTTCATATAGTTTCCTGTTACGTTTATATAGTTAGTCTCAAAATCAGTTATTCTTAGAGCTTTAATTTAGCATATTATGAAAGCCACTCAGTTTCTCTTAAAACATTCACAAGTAATCAGTGGGATAAATTTTGGCTGTATGAAGCATTCCATGGTTATATCAAGGCACAGGAATTAACATGTCAATTAACTGTAAATATTTACATTTTCTGGCTGTTAACTTTAACTAATTTAATAAAAATATTAACTTACAATTTTTAAGCATAAGGTTGAAGTTATAAAAGCTATCTTTGCACCGTTTTGTACAGACTCTATATGGAATGAAGCTCTAGGAATCTTTGTATGAGACTAAAGAATATTGGTTGGATTTGTGTAACCTGTCCTGACCTAATTCCCTCCCCAACTCCCCAAAAAAGAAATCATTGCAGAAAGGTTGTTCGCCCATGCCCCAATTTCAGCAAAATGGATTTCCTTCTTCCCATGCAAATGATGCTTGGTAAAGCAGGGAGAAGTAACAATAAATAGTGTTGCAATTATGACTAGCTACCATGAATGTAAAACAGTTCTGGATGAGTCAGTCTAGTAAATTACCTCACAACCTCTGAGGATACCTGCCATAAATGTGGGTGAAACATCAGGAGAGAATACTTCTGAAACATGGCCATACAGCCTGGAAAACATACAACCACCCTGTGATTCCGGCCATGAAAGCCTTCGACAACACAGTCTAGTAAATGTTCTATATGACTGTGAAGGCATGCCAATAAGGTATGCTCTTTATGGCTTTTTGTTCAATAAAAGGTGTGTTGAAACTGTTTGTCCCTCCTGTAGAGTGGGAATAGAGTAATATTCAGTGCAATATTGTAAGCATATAATTGATTTTAAAAATCCAGATCCTAATCTAATACTGGGTGGCCTAACAGCTCTCAATAAAACATTTATTGGGTATACAAAGAACCATCAGATTATAATTTTGTAAAGTGATATTAAAATATTTAATTTACTTATTATTTGCAATATAAGTATCCAGCAACTGTCAGAGAAAGGCATTAACAATTCCACTGGAGAAATAGTATTTTTAATGTAGAATAATGCATCTATAATACTTCGGGATGTTTCTCGCACATCAGAAAACATGTGCCTCTACCTGGGAATGAAAAATATTTTTTTCATCTTTATGTCAGAACCTTTTTGTAGTAATAATGCAAGCTGTTCTTTTATCCCTTTCAAATGCTGTTGAACTAATAACTGAAGATACAAACGATTTGTCGACATTTCCGCAACCAAGGGACAGCTCATGTAACACTTGTCTGCACTTCTGTTTCCTTCAATTGAATCGGGCTCTTTGACTCTCTGTAGAATTAAGTATTCCATATGAACACACATGCACATTAACACGTTCATACTTCTTCTGCATGTAGATCTGAGTAACTGTGGCCCTCCAGATGTTGTTGCAACCATCCCTCTCTATACTGGAAGGGTGATGATGAGATTAAGAGCGCTGCCAGATAAGCCAAAATGAGGGACAAAGAAGTGGAGTTTTAAAATGTGGAACCTCAAAAGGAGTCTAAACAGTCGCACTGAATAGTCCCCTGCCATCCTCACAGATGTTTTTTGATGTGCATTAAGATGGAGAGTGGACAGGGACATCCAGTGGAAGGTCTTTTAAAAAATAAAATTCACTCCAGAGATGCGCAAAGCACATTTGAGGTCCAGTGCATAATGGAGCAATTTTAAAAAACTTCCCTTGGATCTCTGTCTTCTCCCAATTGTTAATTCAAGCTCTATTTAACATTACAATGTGTAAAAGATAGTATTTGAGAGAGTTGTAGTTGCTTTGCACTTGTGCTTCCATGAGCCACTTGTGTCTCCATTTGACAGCTGATCAACTGATCTGCTGTTTTGGGCTTCCAGAAATGCATGTGCTCTGGAGGACTCCATGGGGGGGGGGGGGGTGAAGGGAGAGAGAAAGCAAGCAAGTGTTTTCCATGGCTGCTGCGATACACAGGCATGGAAAGGTGAGTGTTTCTTAGGAAAAATAAGGTTTAAATGGACAATTTTAACACATGTTTTCTAGCCCTTAACCTGATTCCTCCTGATTCCTCCCACACATTGGCTAAATGTCATTTAGCCACCACTCCTTTTAAACAGTTTCCTCTCAGGTTTTAATGAATATGTAGAAGGGAGAAACATATGTACAGCTACATCATCAACTTCCAACATTTGCAAATAGACACAATTTTCAGTGTCTGGTTGGTTGGGATATATATGAAGCAATAACAATAAATGTTCATTTCTAATCTTGTTCATGATGCCTTTTCCAAACTGCTGAACACAGCACTGTGTTAAACTCTCTTTTCATGATGTTGATCTTCAGCAAGAGACATATATTCCAGAGCAGAAGAGACAACTGTGCAGTCCTCCCAGAAATGCTAACTCCCACCATTTTCCTCCTTTAGCTAGGCTAACAAGAGTTGTAGACTTGTCTGATTAGAGCTGGAGTGTTGCTTGACTCCCAAACCTTTTCTAGAGACCTTGGAAGGCATGGCCATTGGGCAGATGTTGAGTTTCAGGTACTACAGAGCAGAGTTTTGTTCACCCAGAAACCCATTCTGTATCCCTCAGCTTCCTTCCAGTAATGTTGAAAATATTATCTTGTCCATGTTGTTAGCACCAGTGGAATTGGCTACAGTAGATGGAATGGTTGGGAAAGAGTGTCATGTTATTTTCTTCAGTCAGGAAATTCCTAGAACTATATGTAATTCTTGGAGCCAACGAGCATCAGCTGTGACATTGTACCTATGGATGAGTTCTTGTTTTCAGCAGAAAAATATAGCAGAGGTTTAAGCTCTACAAGTCTTTTTCTTTCCATTTCCTTGGTTGCCGGTCCTTTGATATACTACTACTGTGAGGAAAATTCTTTCACAACATAATGGGTATGTTAAAGCAAAAATAAAGCAAAGTAGCCCACCAGCAGCCTGGCGGGAAAACAGTCCCACAGGTTGTTCTCATGCTGGCCTAGAAGCAGGTATATATTCAGTCCAGCCAAGAGCCTGTGCCAGCTCCTTTTCCAACTGCACGAAATTTTCATTCCAGGGCTCACATGTGTACACAGCAGCTGCCAAACATGTCCTATAAGTGAGGCCAGAAGTAGAGTCAACAGAGGAAGAAGAAACCAAAAAGGAGGCCGCCCGCATCCCACATTGCATTAAAATTCTCTTGGGCCGCCAGCTCCATGACATCATTCTTGGTTATTAATGGCTCTGTATTTGTTTATTTCAGCACTCTGTGCCACCAGCCATCTATTTCAGCACACTGCACCAAGAGGGATTAAAACAACAGCATTTTTACCTCGAGAAAATTGATGTTGGGTCTACGCACAACACAAACTGCTGAAAAGTGGTGAAATCTCTTGATACTGTCTTCGTCTTTAGCAGCAAGCTGGGTAATTAATTACAGAGAGAAGGCAGAAGTGAAAAGTTGTTTTCTGCATATATAATCTCTTTGTAATGCCAGATAGGCAAATAGATCCAAAATAAATGAGGCTTAAGGCAGATCATATGCAGGTTTTCTTGGGAATAAGTTTCACTCTGATCATGGCGCCTTGTTCATAAGTACATTTGCATAGGGTTGTAGCCTTATATGTTGGCTTCAGTCTAAATATATTGCTTCGACAAATTTCTGGATCACAGCTCTGTAGTTCAATCTTGCATGTGTCCCAAATTTGGAAAGTTGCTTTTCAATGAAATTAATTATTCCTGAAGTCCCAGTAATTATTTCTAGTTATAAATCAGTGAAGAACTGCACAGATTTCTATGGCAAAATCTGAGACCTAGAAATGTCCCCTATGCTGCCATTAAACATTACATCCCAAGCACAGTTGCTCATACTTGTCATTCAAACAAGCAACATACACACACAAAGAGAGAGTGAAACAAATATTTTTTTTCCTGTTTGGAAATTAAAACATCTATCTAATTAAAAAATCTTAGTTAAATGGGCTATTCTCAGATCAAGGTGGAGTGAGGTATTTATTCATTTACACAGATAGATGGGATAAGAGACATTTAATCAAATCATAAAGTCGAAAGAGAATGGAGAAGAGGATGAGCCCTAGCATTAAATTATGTGCTGAATCCTGGGCTGTTGTTCAGAGAGCCTGAGACCATATCTACCCTGCTGAGCTGGAACCCCATTTGTGTTACTGAAACCATTCCTGGTTGATCGTGAAGCTCCACCAAGTGCCTGGCTCTGCTAATGTCAGGATGGGGCACCTTGTGTGACCACAAAGAAGGAGAGGTATGATCCCCTTGGTTGAATAGGTGCTCAGTTCTGACATCACAAGCCTCATCAGATGGGACAATTTTAGTGTACTGGGACACTTCCACCCTGTTTTGAGGATGGCAGAAGCCCTGCCCTCAACTAGAGTGGAAGCATTCTTGTATTTTCTCTCCCAACACAGGAGCCTTCCCTTGTTGTGCTGGCTACAATGGAGCCAGCATGGGTCCTTGTTAGGAGGGCAACACTTCCCAGGTGTGATGGGGAAAGCATCACCGCGAGGTAGCGACACAACAGATTCTAACCACTGCCCTCTCTGCCCGACAACGAAGCATAAACTTTATCTGGCCTTTATGATGAGGTCAATTAGCAGAGGTAACCATGATGACCATGAGCTTGGATAGAACTTTATAGCCTACTATGGACAGAAGTGGGAACATGGATACTATCATCCTCTTTCCCTGTGCTTATATGTGAAGGGAATGGGTGATGGTTGCAGTGTCTGGCTGCACAGAGGATTGGGCCAAATCACACCTGATCCTACTATTAAAACTGCCTTGAAGCCCTGGGTATTTTGAAGTTTCCATAAAACTCTGGAGTATTCCCCAACTTTACAAAAAGCAGGGCAAAAGTTGGTTTAAAGAGGGGAAAACACACATAATACTGGAATTTGCTGTCATTATGAAGTCTAGTAGTGATCCATTCACAATGAATACAGAGTTTGGGGCCTCTTAGAGAGTCTTTGGAAGTTGCAGCCACAAAGCAAGTCTTTGTAGCAAGTTGGTGGTCTCATAGTTGAGCTAGAGATTGGCATACAGCCCTTTACTCTTGCCTGGAGATGAGTAAATCAAATTTCAGAATTTGTACTTTTGTCTTGAGCTGACCCATGGAAACTGGTAACTAGGGGCTAGGTTCTGAGATATGGTAGTCCAATTCAGAACACACCTTGGGAAGACATCTATACGTCTTGAGAGGCTTAGAACCTCTCAATGGACATTACAAATAGGCTGGTTTAATTTCTTATAAACACATTAAACATGCTAGCTGGTTCACTGAATTTGTGTGAGTTTTTCTGTCTCAGCCACAATATTTCATTCAGTCCTAAGCTTTGCTAAAGACACATCCCAAAAACAAATAAAGGTGGTTTTTAAAAATGCAAATACATTTTCAAAGCATTGTTCCATCTGTTGAAAATGTGCAGTAGTAGTTCTGACCCTTGTCTAAACCAAGCGAGCTACTTTCAGGCAAGTTTGGGAGGTAAATGAACTGTCTGGCTGCTTTTCTTGGCAACTTCTCTTATTAGTGGGAGGTGGCAGTAAAGAGAACATGAGGAAGACTGAAAGTGTTTACTTAAAACTTTAGCCAAATGGCTAGGGAGAGTTAAGATAAATCATAACTGTCAATGATGACAAGTTTAGACTGCTACTAGTTCACTCCTGTTTATGCACTTTTTTTTAAAAAAAAAAGTTGCACTTAGAAAGAGGGGGGTTATGGAGATTAAAATTAGAAACAGTCTGCCTTTTTATTGACATATGCCATCAGATGTTTCAAGGCAAATAGTTTGGACTCATTTCTAAGAAGGACATGGAAGATTTGCAGGAAGAAGGCTGTAAAGCTTCACACAACACTTGAGAGATAATATTTTTAAGAGCAAGTCCAAAATATGCATCTGTGACTCATATTTCCCTTAAGAATAATGTCCATAGATCAGTGCAAACTTATTACTCTCTGCCTGCAGTTTCCCCCCTCCCTCTGAAAACATAATCACACACGCACATACACAAACAGTCCAAACGTTAAAGCAATTGGCCATATGGGATTTTGCGGAGCAGAATCCTTTTTTTCTTTTCCCACTGTTGCCTTGTTTGTCTTTACAAAAGAAAGATTGATCTGGGATCACATTCTGTAAATTTAATGCATGCTAAAATAGCAGGGCTTTCTATGGGAAAATTACAACTTAGGTTTTTTTTTTTCCTTGAAAGCTAGTAGTTAGTCTGGCAACCATTTTTCAGTTCAATGCAGCATTAAGAAATTAAGCAATCTGATTACTTGTGGGGTTTTTTGTTCTTTCACTGGGAAAAAATTTAAATGATTTTTTAAAATACACAAACGTTGTACAAATAGTCTCCATTTTTCCAAAACCAGCATAAAATTAAGAGTTGCTTTCTTAACATAGGGAGATGCTCAGTATAACAGTCCTTCAAGTAGTTTTCTGCCAGAGAGTTGAAAAAATCAGAAACCTGTGTTGATCTATATCCAACTTCTTTTTTTAAAGCCTCCAATAGGTCTTTTTAAAGCTAATGGATCTTAATGGTGGTTCATTTCCATCAAGAACAGGCCAATGGATCTTAATTAGGACTTCTATTTGATTTGGCCAAATCCCAAGCTGTTATTGGGAAACAAATGCTGGAAATATGAAGAGGTAAAACAATTTGCAGGGGAGATGTGATAGCAGGGATGGGGGACCTTTTCCAATCCCTGCCCCCATTACTCATATTTCTATTATTGTAGTAGGCTAAAACATTAGGTAGTCATTTAGAAGTACAGTTAGGTCTCCAAAGAAAGGCGGTAGGAAAGTGACTAATAAAATATTAACACAGCAAAAAAGAGCTCTAGGTTTGAATTACTTTCCATATCTCATGCTCTGTAGTCTAAAAATCTGAAGATGGAAATATTTCATTAGGGCAGAATTTATATAAGAAGGAATGCCTTCATTTTGTCCCCTCCCCCCCCCCCCACTGTTGGATCCCAGAAGACCCAAAACAAAATTTCATTTCTTCTTTGCCATAGTGAAAAAAGTTTGATTTCTAGTTTAATTTCTAGTAGTTATTTCTAAATTCTACATTAGTTGCTATATTTGGTAGCAGAGGAATAAACTGAGAAATTTAGAAATGTAACAAGAGTAAAATTTAAAAAACAAAATCAACAAAGCAATTGATAGCTAGCTTGCTGGATTAATAGCTTGTTATAGTATTAAATGCAAATCAACTGTCTTGGCCAGGTGCACATAGCTACTAGGCTTGTGCATTTCGGGTGAATCACTATCAATTTCTGCTCGCCAGTTACCGGAAACCCCCCATATCCATTTTCCAGCACCTCCTGAAAATGGGCTCTCTGCCTAATGGGCATTTTTATTCAGCATCTGAAAAAAAACCCAGCTCTTTTTGGGCTATTTGTGACAGTGGAGAACTTAGGAGGCTCCCCTTTCCCCTGGGAGGCTTTCCTTTCTTCCCTTCAATGAAGCCTCAGCCTGGGTGTCAGCATCGGGGAAAGCACCCTATCCAGTATCCAGCCCAGGATGGGGGGACTTCCCACAGGCTCCCCTTCCATATCCTTCATTAAGACCTGGATTTTAAAAAGCATCAGAGTTACCACTTTTAAGTTTCTGGGTCCTTTCCCTTCTGTTTGTAGAAGAGAAGACTTGGTTTACTACATGTTAAAGCTGTTCTACTCTAGAGGAGAGGCAGGTGTGCACACTTTCTTCTCTCCTAGCACCAGCAGCTTTCCAAGGCATTTTAAGGAGGCCCAGGGAAGGAAGAGCGATGACATGGAGCTCAGTTCAGCTATCCTCCCTGGACTCCCTTAAAAAATCCTTCACTTGCCTGCAAGGCTGCAATCTCCTTTCTCCTTGGGGTATTGCTTCCTTAAAGTTGTTTCTACTTTCTACTTTAGAGGAGAGATAGGCTTCTCTTTTGTTTTCTGGCATTGCTATTATTAATAATAACCTTTTAGAAGTATTTCCTGAAGGAGAGGAAGTGAAGGAGAAAAAAAAGTTAAAAGGGTGAAAGCCCTCAAACTCATGTGTGTGCACCCTACTCACAGAATCAGGAAAATAATTGAAAACCAAAAAAATTCAATGGTGATGCCAAGGAGGAGCCGAGAATGGTTCCCACTTGTTTTCATGTTGGGTGGGTTTTTGTACCAGGAGGGCCCTTACCATTATGAGGTCCCAAAGTATCAAAGGTACTGAAGGAAATGGAGGAAACAAATTACACGCATAATCATAATAGCTACTCTAATCCATATGTAATTAATAAGAACCTGTAACAGTAGCCAGCTACATTTGCTGGAGGAAGCAATGGATAATAATCACTGTGTTTGTGTGTGTGTGCGCACGCGTGTGTATGTGCATGCGTGCTGTTTTTAGACAGATTTCTGAAAGGGATTGCAGCTTGGGTGTATAAAAGCAGATGGAGTATCTGTGGAAAAACTGCAATGCCCTGCTAAGATACAAGCCTAAAGTCCATGACTCATCTGGTGCTGCTGTGCTCAGAGTTGAAAAGGGCAATCTGAAGGAACTGTGGTTCCATCAGTTTGGTATTTGTATGAACTACAGTAAAAGGACATGTTATATAGGGAAATACATAGTGCTAAACTAACAAGAGATAATGAGAATGATTTAGAAAGGGAAAGTCTTGGCTAACTAGATGCTTGAGAAGGTTACAAACTAAGCTGATAAAAATTTAGACATAATTTATTTGGATTTTCAGAAACACTTTGACAATGTTCCATACTATTAGGTTCCATTTAGACTTAGGTTTCCAGGAGCCAAGAAGCAATGAGAGAGTGAATCAAGTGGTTGGGGAAGGCAGCTGGGCTGTGGGTAGAGGATAAGAATCAGAATAATTATACTATATCGTGGAAAGCCAGATTTAGAGGGCCCAATACAGGTCATGTTAGGGATCTACCATTTG
Organism: Anolis carolinensis; assembly: GCF_035594765.1. Lineage (NCBI taxonomy): Eukaryota > Metazoa > Chordata > Lepidosauria > Squamata > Anolidae > Anolis > Anolis carolinensis. The sequence continues at coordinate 150,385,019 of NC_085841.1, read as the reverse complement.
GGACCCATAACAATGATATAGCTTAGTAAATTTTGCTAACATTATAGTATTGGGCGAACTGTGAGCCTACGAATGCAGAACTTAGAGAAGTAATGTTTTTCTTTTCTTCTTTTTTTTCACTCACTAGCTTTTTGCATTTAGAAAGCTTTCAGAATTTGCCTTTATGGCAGCTTGTCATCCTCCATGTTTAGAAATTTTACAATGCCAAATGAATCAAATGGCACATTAGCCTTCCCCAATACAAATCTTATGGGTGATAAATTTTATGCTATAACTCCCTTAGTGATCAAGGCTGGTGGGAAATGTAACCCAAAACATCAAGAGGAAGACATGTTTGGGAAAGATGGCATTGCATTAAAGTGGCTAAGTCTGGGAGTGGATACCAAGTAATTTTTCTCAAATGTCCATGTAAGCATAAAAAGAAGGCTGTAAGTCAGTATGTAGGTTAAGACGTGAAATCACTTCAAGTGTCCCAAAATTTGCTAGTGCAATCTGCTAGAAAGATGGAGGCTAAAATAATGCCTCCCACCCTCTGCACAGTTGCCTACCTCTGATGTAGAGAGAATGCTGTCTTTCAAAAAGATCTCTTTAATTAGATAAGCGTGATTCTTTAAAATCTAGTAATACTCTTAAACCATGGGTCTCAACCCCTTAGCTTAATTTTGAAAACAAGAAAAGGTTTCTCATCACTATCTAGATATTTACACAATTCTGTTAGCAACAGCGCGCAGTGTTTACAGTGGAGTCTGCAGAAATAGCTTCAGCTGTACTTCATAAAAAGGAAAAGCAACCTTTTCTGCAAGCTTTGCAAATTCTGGTTTATTATCAGTACTCTTTATACCTATTCTGTATACCTAGGTTGCATAAAAAGTTATTGGGCAAAAAGTGGTCTCAAGTGAAAAAAGTTTTAAAAGTTCTGCTCTAGAATGCAATAGCCAACTGCATTCCAGAGCAGAACTCAAAATACTTTTAGGTTGGAATGCTCTTATGTAGAGGTTCCACTGTTTTCTTGTGCTTATGTCAACTTCATGTATGAGTCAACGGTAGATTTGGGAGCCAAAATTATGAATTTTGATTTGACCTGTGGATAAGTTGAGGTCATTCCATGAAGAACAAAAAGCACCAGCTCCACCGCAGGTGGTCAGCCACTGCCATTCTCTCCTGCCCTGGGTATGCAAAATGCCTAGAAGCAATACCACACCACAGAGATTAGAGGGGTCTATCACTTCTTTAGGTTTTCCTTCGACAAACCAAGCTCTCTACCTTGCCACTCCATTCAGAGAATAGGATGGTTTTTTTTTTTTGGTAAGAGTTATAGCACAGCAGTTATATTGACCTATGGATAAGCTGATCCAGGTTTTTTTTTGGGGGGGGGCGTTATGGACTGATATATATATACAGTATATATCTTCAGACATTACATCAACAAAGTAAATATGTGAGAAGGAGGACTGGTAACCACTTTAAACATTCTCAATATGTGGACAATGCCGTCTCAAAAACAAGAATTTCCTTTATCCATGGTATTCCATGCAATATGGTAGCTTAATACCCAGGCACAATGCCCATGTGACATTGAATCAGGGGATTGCAATCCTGTTGGAAAGGAGTGGAAAAAGCATAGGAAACTATCCCTGCCAAGAGAAAAGGCTGCCCTGTTTGCAAAGTAGTAGCTCACCCTCTGAGACATATTTAGTGATGGAACTGGTTCCTTTGCTTCCACTGTGTATAACTCCAAAAAGTGACTTATACAGTATGATCCCTGTTTGTCAGCAATGGATACATCCCCGAACTTATCAAGGAAGCAGGAAACCATGGTTAGAAAATTGAAATGAATGACTTCTACTTGAAATTAACATAGAGTTGCCCTGGAGGACCTAGAAAATCCTCAGAGAATATTTTTCTCTTGGAATTTGCAACCCTCTGGTAACTTTCAGTGGAAACATACCAGAACATTGATTGGAGGATGGAGAAAATTCCTAGAGTGGTCATATTTTGTAGGAAGATGAAACCGTGAGTACTGGTCCTGCAGGTATAGGGGTACGTGCAGGATCAGTACTGAACTGACATAACAGAGTATTACATAAGTGTAGGTTAGCAATACAATTGTGGCTAGTCTATAGGACCTCATCAGATGGTGCTTTCTCCCCATTTCAGGACACTGCAGAGATGCAGCCAGGACGGAGCCCATTGGAGCCCATCACATGATTTAGGGTTACTTCTAGTGGGCCTTTGTCCCGGCTCCGTCTTGATTACATCTCAGCAGAGCTGGACGAAGGTGGGGGCAGACAGGAAATGGTATTGGATGGTAAGGACACAATGTGGGACACTGCCTGATGCTTTCCCCCAGTGTCTCCTGGCATATGGACCTCTGTCTGATGAAGTCCTGAGTCTAACAAAACTTAAAAAGCAGCTGGTAGAGATAGCAAAATCAAAACTATAGCATCTAGTTGTGTGACAACTTCCTTCTAGCATCAACCATAAGGGTTTTTTGTGAGGAGGTGGCGAACTCTTATTAGCAGTGGGAAATGGGCAGGATTAAAAGAGCCTCTTCTTATTTAATGTGATTCCAATGGCGTTAACTCACCCCATCACATTTGCACAAACACCCAATCACCTGTATGTTGGTAGCAGCAACTTGAAGTTTTCAAAATAAGTAGGGTTCACCAAATGATGCAGTTGGCCTAATTTGTAGTTTAGTTCTAGTGCATGCAGATCTCCCCACCCTCTTTCCCCCACAATACCCAATCTTTGTGTGCAGTTTTCAAATGGAAATGATTCTTTTCCCCTTCCTTTTTTATATTAGGATGGTCCATGAAGTGCTATCTCATAATGTTTTTACTGGGTATGAGGAGCCTAAAAGGTTTCACAATAAAGTTTTTAACCAAACTGGGTTCACTCAGAGAATCAAATATGGTTCTAATTAAAACTTACAACAGGCTATATACTGGCCAGGGAAAAGTGGGAAAGCCTTGGAAGTATGGTGTGCGGAAGGTGGGAGTAGGCAGTAGCCATCTTCAGTTCTGCTGATAGTCTCACAGCTCTTAACATGAACATCTGCCAGATAATTTTTGCTTGTTAAAAAGGAAATAAGAGAATAACCCTGGAAGTATCTTTTTTCATAGGAAGAGGAGGAGGGGAGGTTGCTTTTGACAACAAATGCCTGTATGTAGAGGGGGGTGGAAGTGGTATTTTTCCTAAGTTATGCAGCCAAAGTGTTTTGTTTTAAAAATGTAAAACTAGGAAAATAATGCTAGCACAAAAAGGATTTTCTTTTAAAAAAAATGGAGGAAACCAATTATGAGAGTCAGGGTATTCAGGTGGGTTGAGATCTGCTTTATAAAATTTGTTTTGCCTTATTGCTGCCAAATAAAAAATAGTGCTGTTTGTTATATGAAAGTTGTTTTCCAGGAAAACGGAACAGGGGCAAGCAATTGGGAAAGAGGAGGGGGGTCATTTGGCCCTGTGAGAATTCAGAGGTCTGCGTTCTTCTACACCATGCTTTCCCTTTCACTGCAATCCCCACACTGAGAAGCCAAGGAGGATGGGGTTTGAGGTGTGAGGTGAAACAAGCAAGGTTGATGCAGGTTTATATTCACATTGAAGCTTTTGTACACCTTTAACCTGTATCGTTTTTAAATCCACCATGACCCCTATCTGTAGGAGATACATTTCAAGATTTTCTGTGATTAAGTGAAACCACAACTACTGAGAAAGATTCTCTTTTCATTCTTAGAGAGCATTCGCTAGGTTCCCCCTGCCCTATGCATCTCCTGACCCAGGGAAAGTAGGAGTGAAGTTCATAGCTTGGAAAAAGGTGGGGCAGCTTCCCATCTTCTTCCTGGTGATGATAGTGGTGAGTCATCCTGCTTCTCTCCCCCCCTCCCCAGAGAGCCTGAAGCTGTTGTGTGAATGTGATCACAACAACATCCAGCTTTTGGGAATGAACAGTAGCAGCAATAGCAATTTTCTCCCAGCATGCATGAAACCCAAGATGGGATTCTTCTTGTTTCCCCTCCCAAAGTTTAGGTTTGTTGTATGAACAGCAGAAGGTCTTACTGTATATTGTTAGATGCTTTGAGTCTCATTTTATAAGGAAGGTAGGATATAAAATAATAATAATAATAATAATAATAATAATAATAATAATAATAATAATAATAATGTAATTTGCAGGATATTGTGAGAGCTGGACCATAAGGAAAGCTGAGCAAAGGAATATAGATGCATTTGAACTGTGGTGTTGGAGGAATATTCTGAGAGTGCCTTGGATCACAAGAAGATTCAACCAGTCCATCCTCCAGGAAATAATGCCTAACTGCTCACTGGAGGGAAGGATATTAGAGGCAAAGATGAAGTATTTTGGCCACATAATGAGAAGACAGGAAAGCTTGGAGAAGAGAATGATGCTGGGGAAAATCGAAGGAAAAGGGAAGAAGGGTCGACCAAGAACAAGCTGGATGGATGCTATCCTTGAAGTGACTGGCTTGACCTTGAAGGAGTTGGAGTGGCGATGGCCAACAGGGAGCTCTGGCTTGGGCTGGTCCGTAAGGTCACGAAGAGTTGTAAGTGACTGAACAAATAAACAAGAATGAAAAATTGCAGGATATTAATAATGGGCACAATATACAAATGTAGATACCTAGATCTGAGGAAGTGGAATACTGTTCTGCTAATTTTACATCAGCTAGTTTCAAAACTGCTATCAGCAACCCAGTTGCGGTTTCTCAAGTCGCTCCTGACACACAAAAGCAACTCACTGAATTTTGTTGATTGTTTCCCAATTTTAACATGCCACTTTCCTTTATCTTCTTTCCACAGATCTCCATTATGGAAAATTTATCAGAATTATAAATTATCATCTGGAATGTTAACATTTTTTGGATATTCCTTTTGAGACTTTGCACAGAATGGAGCACTTTATAGCGAATCTGGTATACAATACTGTAATTGGCTGATAGTACTCAGATTAGAGCATCAAAGCCTACATAAATTTTATGACTCAACCAAACAGCTCTCAGAGTGAGAAACTCCTACTTCAGTGTCAGTTATATTCCTGTGCTGCCCATGTGATGTACAAAACTAGAACTGGGGGTGGTGGTGGGGAGTCCAGCTAGGTCCACAGATCTGACTGACTTTATAATATCCTCTGACTGCTTTTATAAAATTCATCATTACCCAATACTTGACTGCTGCCAATCACTGTCTTCTGTATAAACTCATGCATAAGTCTGGAAATTTTAGTCAAAAATTAATTCCCCCCCCCCAGATTATGTTAACTTCACAGGTCAAAGTAATCACTGTACTCTAATTCCTATCAAAAAGTAACTATTTCTGAGTAGAGCGGTGAAAAGTAATAGCTTAGTATATCCCTAGAGAAACTAAAAAAGCACTGACTCCTTCTATCATCCATAAAGTTTTGTGTGCCCAACTCATTATGCAACAAGGAGTCGGTTCTTTGATTGTTTCCATTGGTTGGGTCAAATAAAATATTGTTTCAAAGAAGGAGAATGGCAGTATCACAACTTGATTCTTTGAAACAACACTTTGGTTGACCCAACCAGTAAAAACTTTCTAAGGAAAAGTCAATATTCTGTCCAGTATTTTGTCCATCGTGGCTTGTAAATCTTTATCCAAGTTGTTGCCATCCTCCAGATTTTCCATTCACATACCTCAAGTTTTTGGAATTGTCATTATCTGGCCTTCCATCCATTCTGTTGTTTTCAAAGCCTTGCATTCAAAGAATGTTTGAAAAAAGAAAGAAAGAAAGAGCAGTGATTAGAGACAAAAACAAGAAGAAATGAGACTCCTCTGAAGAGCAAAAGGTTGAGGGATAACTGGGCCAGTAGCCAAGCATAGAGAGCCCACTGGCAGTTCTGTTTATTCTCTCCACCCCCACTTTCAATCCCCACCTTCCCACGCTAAGCCACATTTTATTTTCTTTGACATGAAATAGGCTACATAACTCTTGTCATTTCTGCCAATACCCAAGAGGTCCAATCCTGTTTACGGGCCCCCTTCTCCTCACAGAACACTTTTGGCTACAGTTCTAGCGATGACGACAGGATATAACAAAAATGAATCTGTATAGCCTGAAGGCTGATGGATCCGAATGTATGCAGCTGCAGCACTTAAAACTTTAAATGGGAGAGACAAGGTCAACCAAAGTTATTATTTTAGCCAAGCATAGGTGATAACTCCCTCTCCTCTCCATGGAAATGAAACAAAATCTACTTGGGGGAGAAGGGGAGTCTGTTGGAAAACACATGCTTGGGAAAAATGCATCTAGTAGATATGACAGTTACTGTTGTGGCCTTTGCCATGTGATCGAGTAGAATTCACAGCCGCAGAATTTATGTCCCAACTGTGGTCATTTAGGACTTGTTGACACAATCACTTATCCAGAGAAAACTATCCTGGAACTCACATCAGTTGAGAATTGTATATGCTGTTCTCAGATTGAAGTCTGTTTGAAAACGTGGAAAAGAGGGCCCCAATTAATGCAACCATACTCCAGTGTCCCTGGCAAAAGTTTTATGAAGTTCACAAGCCATGGTAACCTCATAATGGCCCAAAGGTCACACAAGATAAGCAAAGGAGTTTGACAAAAGCTCCCTGCTGCCCATTTGTTTGTCCGGGTAAACAGACCCAAAATAGTGTTGATATGAAACCGCAAGGCTCAATGAGTGATCTCTTTTATTTCCTTGGTATCTCTGATCAGAAAAAAAAAGAACTCAAACTGGTCTCCTGCACAACACAAAGTGAAGCACCATGTCATTCCTTTTGAAAGAGAGAGAGAATATTTGGTCTCAAGTACTTGCTAAATAATTTATAGAAGTGGGAGAAAATAAAGGAGATGAATTCTGGATGTTTCCTTATGATATTGAATCATTAGGTAAGATGTAAGAGGATTACGGTAGAGTGGGATAATAAAGTTCATCATTTCTAATTGACAAGCCAACTGAGTACTCTAACATGGTCAGTGTTTTGTGTGATAATCCCACACATTTAATTTGACCATTATGCCTTTCTAAGTTGTATTTATGAAGGTTGTTGTTATTCTTGCTAAACCCAGCATAGAGACTGAGAGATTTGTGGAGACGGACTTTTCAAACAAACTAGACAAATAATATTTTCTTATCTTTCATCTTTGCTCCCAGCATCCTTGTAAAGTTTGCTCCTTAGCCTGGAGGTTTTTCCTAGAGATTGATATGCTAGTCTGGTCCATGTTACTTCTGTATGCATTCATGTACATATTCAACTCCATTCTGCTTGTGCTTTAATCGACATTTCTAAAATTGGTAATACTGAGAAAAAGGAGGGTCAGAAGACACGAATGAATGAATGGATTAATTAAAACAAATATTTGATTGCATGTTGCAGTAATAGAAGCACATTGATTATTACACTTTAGAAGAGCATGACAGAAATCCCTCTTTTTCTCCTGAGTGCAACTTCTGCTAAAAGGTCTAAGCAAGCATCCCTAGACTGATTTTGTGTTCAGTATTGCAAGGCCACAGAAGGCTCCTATACTTTATGCTGTAAATATTTCTGTTGAGATAAAATGCTGAGAATATTTTCAGAAGGACATTGCTATTTAATCCCAACCATTAAAAATATTCCAGAGACTGCACACAGCTTTTTACAATGTTACTGCTTGTAATGCTTTCACAAACTTTATTTTATTTAGCTCCTTTTACAGTTGTTTTAAGTTGGGAAATTTGACCTTAGGCAGACCTTTCAGAAACTGAAAAACATCAATGTATAGGCATACAGCTTATGCAGGACCAAATTAAAAACTCACCAACCATTTCACTAAAGCAGAGGAATAAACAGATAGAGTGGAAGGCAAATAGGCCCAGCATTCAGTGTAAAAGTGGTTGGCTGGTTAACTCTTGGAATCAGGGCTGAGGAACATGAGCACATTCAGATATTTTTGTACTTCAATTTCCAGCAGTCCTAAGCCATCATAGCTGATGATGAAGGCCACAGGTTTACTATCCATAATTTAAAATGTAAGCATTTTATAATCAATTATGTTTTCTACTGGAAAAAAAGGATAGGAAAAATATGAGTTTCTTGGATTCTACAATTTTTGAGAAGTTCTAGTTCACAGTTCAGACAATCACCTACCATATTGAGTATTACTACACTAGAGAATGGAGCCCCTGGTGGCACAATGGGTTAATCCTTGTGCCGGTAGTCCTGCTGACTGACAGGTTGGCAGTTCGAATCCAGGGAGAGTGAGCGAGCTCCCTCTATCAGCTCCAGCTACCCATGTGGGGACATGAGAGAAGCCTCCCACAGGATGGTAAAACATCTGGGCATCCCCTGGGCAACGTTCTTGCAGACGGCCAATTCTCTCTCACCAGAAGTGACTTGCATAAAAAAACACAGCCGCTGACATAAAAAAACACTAGAGGAGTCATTCTAATGAGAGAAATAACAACTGACCAAAATTTGTCAAAATACACACATACACTACAGCCTACTTAAAAGTTCAAGAAATTAGTCTTATAAGCTATTCAGGTGAGACATCATCATATACAATTTAGTAATGTGAAAGAGCTTTATGTGTTGTAATAGTTGTTATGCAGGAAAAAGTTCCAAACCAACCAAATTGTATATGAATCAATGGTTCTTTGGATTCATTATCTGAATTTATGAAGAATATGGATGCTGTACAGATAGTTTGGGGAGGGGGGTTGAACCAAAATAACAGCTAAAGGTTATAATAGATTAAATGAAATAAGAAGTGTAAGATCACATTTTCAACCCTTTAAACTTTAAAAATGAAAAGAAAAATTGCAGCTTCAATCATTTTCAGTCCCAGTCAAGAGCAATAGACTGGAAAGAATTATTTTGCCTCAGCTCTCCACTCTGATCTACTCTACTCAGGTTTTTGAAATATCTTAAAAGTTGGTCTTAAAGACACATTGCAGTTGTACTACCAGGATCTTCTCACTTGTGGACAATAATGACTAAGCTATTTCTAAAGAAGCTGTAGATGACCTACATACTTTAACTGATGGACATTGCTTCATGGTTCAGATGTCATTTTGCCTTTTAAAGATATGAACAGCTCAAAACCAATTCAGAATTAGGGAAACAAATATTCACTAATTTCATTCTTGAAGAAAACAACAAATAATTTTAGTAATTTTCTTCTCAGTGCAACAATCTTTGATGACTGTATATGAGTTTCTGTACTTTATATTTGTACACAAGTTTCTGTTTGAATAGAAAGCAGAAATATCTGCATAGGAAAAATATTTTCTGCACAAAAAATATGTTTCCAATACAGAAAATACCGTTACAAGAACTTGTTCTGAGCAAAATTCTCATTTTATTGGCATTTTTGGGTTGGATTATTATTTTTTATTTTTAAAAAATAAAATAGCATTTTCTGTGCAGGAAACATCATTTTCTATACAGAAAATTTTGTTTTCATTGCAAAAAGTGCTATTATCTGTGCAAAATCCCTTAGTGTGATTTTTGCACAGAATAAGCCCCAAATTATTTATTTATTTCGTGTCAAAAGCATTGCATAACAAATACATTTTAAAATGATGAAAAAAAAGGAAAATCACAAGCAACTAAATAGTTTAGACCAAAAGCGGGCAACAGCAAATTGTGAAGATTCTAATCAATCCTGAACTGATTAGAATCAGTCTTTTCTGCCAGTTGAAAACCATTTTTTCATCCATTTTTTTAAAAAGTATTTTCTTTTTCATCCCAGTTTAGAAAGCTGCTTTTTCTAAACCATGAGATGACTACCTTTGTTTTATTTGGACAGAGCTTCAATTCACCAGGTCATACACAATCCTTTATTGATTCCAGGCATTTCAGTGAAGTAGCACTGGTTCCTTAGTGTCCTCATAATACACCTCCAAATAGCTTTCATAAGTCTCATATAAACGTTACAAGTACGGAAAACAAAACAGAGTCCAGGACACCACTATAGATGTGTAGTGACCTTCAGAGTTCTGCTTAAAATGTTCCCTTTGTTGGATTGTTATTCTATGTTTATGTTATAAGTAATAAAAGTAAAAACAAACCAAAAAGAAAGTCCAATTTGATATATCAAACTTCATCTACTGCTGAACCTATTCATCTTCATATTTCCTAATAAATACTGTTCAAAGCCAACCACACAAATTGGGGGACGTTGGCCATGATCCTTATGAACTGATTTGTGAAATTTGAGAAGAATATACTGAACATGCACAGTAACTAAGAAGTTTCATTTGGTTTTTTTCTCATTAAGAAATAAACATGAAACTTAGAATCTGGAATATACATTTGATATCATCATTAGAGCCAGTCATAACTGCTTGCTTGTAAAGCTTTCTTTGGAAAAAAAATCAGTGTGGGCCCCACACACAGCATGCTCTGTGAGTTGTTGGCAATATTATGTTAAATGAAATAGGTGGGAACTCCATGTCGTGTCATGTTATCATGGTTGCGTGATCTTGTTTAACCACCCCTCAGACACTTTCTTCTGGGTTCCAAGCTATGCTTACTACTACTAGCCCAAATATGTTCCCACTTGAGGGTGCAAAACTCCAAGAAAAAATACAGAACTTATTGTGCCTTATGGTGGCATGATTCATAACTCTGATCGAGAGAAGCACATCATCATTAAGCAATTGGGGAGTGAGTTAAACGAATCTTGTTTGAGAGGTCCAGCCTTTGAGCCCATTTCTAAATACTGAGTGGGGTTTCTTTTTACTTGTTTGATCTCCAACCTCAGGGCACAGAGAAGCATCAAAGGGCTCGTTTTGTCGTGTAACAACATCATTGTTTTAAAAATATCATTTGTATCTGTACCTGAATACTATTTTATGAAGGATTCAGATTTTGCTACATTGCCTGTCTGTCTTGTCCTGAGGGCATTGATCTCCCTTATCTTTAGACTCTTAAGGTGATTTAGCCCATGGCTTTTCTTGCTCATAGTCTTGCAGAAATATGAGGGTGAAAAATCAATCACAGCCTCATAGAGGTGCAAAGTTGGACTAAACTATTTGAGAGAGAAGCGTGTCCCTTCTTTAAACTTCAGGTGGTATGCATTCTCTGCTGAGATGTATCTTATAGGACAGATAGTAGAGTGGACCAGGAGCTATCCAAGGTTTTGATTGTTGCTCACCAGAATCTACCATGGTCATGCCAGCTGCCTGGATACTGATGTTTTCTTTCCTGCAACATCAATATATTGTCTGAACATGACTTATTGTAACTTGACCTACATAGCATCATAGAGTTGGAAGAGACCACAAGGGACATCTGGTCCATCCCACTGCCATATTTGATTTGCCTTCTTGTATTTTGACTAACAAAAGTTTAGGAATGAGAATAATAATAAGAATATTGTCAAAAAGGGTCCATGCCTCTATTATGAGAATGAGACAAGGAACATTTTGTTGCTCTTTCAGTTGTCTACAAAAAAGACTGTGAAGCAAAGTGGATACACACATCAAGCACACAGAATTGATTGACTAATCAAACAGTGCAGATAACCTATCCAATACTTTTAATTTTTAAAATTGTACAGAGAAAATCAAGAGCTTTCATAGTTTAACAGTTTGAATTATGCTAAAATTACTCTTACAAAAGAAAAACCATTCTGAAGGCTCACAGAAAGTAGGTCCCATGTGTTAGAGAACTGGTGAGCTATCAGTGAACAATTTAAAAAGTGAAACAGTTTTGGTTATCTGAATTAAAGTAAAGCATTTTGACAATGTAAGATCAAATTATATCAAATAGTATCAAAGCCCCCTTACAAAAAAGTCTCACAGGTGAAGAGGACAATATTGTAGTTTCTTGTTCTCATGTTTAACAATGAAAGAAGTGAGGATTTACATTGCTACTTTGATCCAATTTACTTGACTGGTATTGACTCATCTTGAATGGGTTTCGATGGAACAGGATAACTTTCTGTCAATGAATTTCCATGGGCATGTGCTAAAATATTTTTGTGTGGCAGAAGTACATATGTGCTGCAAGCACTGATTTTTTTTTTTGCTTTCAAATTGCATGTTACTTCCTTTAGACATCTACACTAAGACTAAGAATGCATACATAAATTTTTTTGCTGAACAATGCCATTCCTGTATACAATAACACATTCCATTTTAAAGGAAATAAAATATCCTCCTTTTTCTTGGAAACAATGTTACTTTTACTGTATCACTTTTAGTTATTTCTGGTAGCAGTCTTGGGTAGCATGTGAGCATAATTTCAGTGTTCAAGCTTGTAGGGGAGGATTAAGAATGTTGTTCTCATATGGGGTACAAATTGAAACTTATATGATGTTGGAGATATTACTAATATTACATTTTCAAATCTATCTAAATATCACACTAATTTTCTTGCAGGGTACATTAATTTTGATACTTCAGGAAGGGAAAGAAGTTCAAGTATTTTTCAAATATTAAGATCATATTTAGTCTGTGTCAATTTCATCTGTATTCATAAATGTTCCTTTGAGTTTTTGTGTCATTGTATTATATTTGGGTTTTTTAAGACATGGCAATTTATATTTGGTTTGATTTGTAATTTTTTTAACAAATTCATTTGTCCCTAATGGATGCCATTTTTGTATCTTAATCCAATACATACATTTTTCATGCAGTTTCACTAAATCCATGTTTCTGTATGTAGCTTTCACAAAAATATGAATTTCTCTATGTCCTTTCTGAGCCATAACCTGTCTCAAATTTCAGAAAGACTGAGAAAAAAGATATAGTTTTCTTTTGATCCACATTAACTAATCTCAATCCACCCACACTCTCCCAGAGTGCGCTTCTTACTTGCTGTTTCTACTCCAGAGTAAGAGGCGCTCAGCTGCAGGCACTGGCAGGTGTGCACAATTTCCAGGCCTGCACACCACACATGTACTCTTTTCCCAAAGAGAGTGCATGTGGCATGGCATGCAGGCAGGCCCGAAGCACACCTGCAGCTGAGCTCCTCTTACTCTAGAGTAAGAGATGTTCAGCTGCAGGTGCATGCACTTTCTGGGCCTGCACACCACACACACACACACACACTTTCCGAGGCAAAGAGGCAAGTTCCGGGAGACACTCAGCTGCAGACGAAAGCAGGCTTTCAAGTTGAGCTGATTTTCATGCAGAGTGGGGTTTTTCCGTTTCGTGCTCCCAAAGAAATGGAAGACATGAAATAATAGATAAAAATGAATTCCACACACAACTCTATTTGCTAGGATGTTTTTACCACAAATATTGTAAAAAAAGGGGCCAGAAAATGAACAATGGTTGTCTGTTGTACCAAAAAAGCCCAACCTATTCAAAAATCCTGTATCCATTTGAAAATGGGATTCAAGAAGTATACTTAGGTCAGCAAAACTATATCTCTCATACATGGATGAAACCAGTCTATATCATTTCAGTAGTAGATTAAAGCCTTGTAACTTGAAGGTTGGGTTGCTGAAGTTTGCTGAAGGCTACCAGGTTCTAATCCAACCTGGGGAGAGTCCAGATGAGTTCCCTAAATCAGCTCCAGCTCCATGCGGGGACATGAGAGAAGCCTCCCACAAGGATGGTAAAAACATCGAAACATCTCGGCGTCCCCTGGGTAACGTCCTTGCAGACGGCCAATTCTCTCACACCTGAAGCGACTTGCAGTTTCTCAAGGCTCCTGACATGAAAAAAAAACCATTTCAGTATACTTTCCTTGCACTTTAAAGACCCAGAGCTCAGAGAAAGATCAGTAGACTGAAATGAAACCAATATCTGTGAGTAACAAATAGGACAAATAAAAGACAGATTATTTTCAAAGTATCTGGTTAATCTGCAGTTCAAATGAATAGGAATGTTTACAGAAAGAAACACTGAACAAACTGGAAAATATAAAATACATCCAGATTTGGATATATCAAATATTTGTTCATTTTGCTGGAAACATTAGATATTTCCTATAACATGAAACTGTATAAAAAGCATTTTAACTGTCCCCTGAAGCAAGAGTAAGTCCCTTCATTCAACTCAGTTGGAAGAAATAAACGATTTCTTCTTTACCAGTCATACTTTAGTGTAAGAAGAATTAGTTTCATTCTCTCCCAATTTGGCAAGTCTGTCTTTTTACCATAGAAACACTGGGTATTAGTTTTGGATCTTATGCAGTCACAGTCCTTATTAATTTTGTATATGAACTGAGTTGGCTCTTTAAAAATTGACTCTCTTCTCTTTTTTTCATGAATGTGCAAGTTTCCTCCTATTGTTACTTGATTTAATAAATTCCCCTTTAAAAAATGAAAACGAACTATGTTTTATGTTTTATGTGTTCAGGTTTGGTTTTGTGGTGCTTTTCTTCTTGATGCACACTAAGTGGGAGTCTTTTTAAAATTTCTAATAAACACACTATAAAGGGAGGCAAAATTTACACTTCAAGCTCACCTACAACTTTTGTGGCAAGGTTGAATGATTTCTTTAACTAATGAAATATGGAAGTCATTGTAAAAAAAATTACAGTTTTACACATATGCAAGCACATGCTGAAATCTTGTCTATCATGAAAAGAACAAAAACTAAAAAGCATTAGAGGGGGGGAAATGACCCTGATAGTTAGACTAACACAAAACTAAATATCATTCACCTAGAACTGCCATATCTGGCAGAAGAAAGAAAGTGGATTAGACACCAAATCAATCCTTTCTTCATTTCCTATTATTTGTCATTTATTTATTTAATTTACATGCCACCTTTCTTCTGACATGGGACCCCAGGGGGCTTTCCAAGGACTTTAAAAAGATTTGCTTTTAAAAACAAGCTCTTACTTTTTAAAAGTTAAAACACAATTAAATAAATACTACATTAAAACACCATTTCTTTTTTTCAATTTTTTAAAAATTCTTTAAAATATAAAAATAATGTTTAAAATGCAGTTCCCCACTCTCCACACCATAAATTTCTCTGTGATACAACATCTGACCTCACAACCTCTGAAGGTGCCTGCCATAGATGTAGGTGAAACATCAGCAGAGAATGCTTCTGGGACATGGCCATGCAGCCCGGAAAACTCACAGCAACCTACCTATTAAAAGCCTGTTTAGATTAAAACATTTGTATTTTCCAGTGCAAAAAAGGGGGATAAGCCTAGATCCCCATGGACGGGAATCCCAAAAGCTGGGAACACCCATTGAGAAGGAAGGCCTTCTACTGTGTCCCCACCAGATGGACTTATGGTGACAGTGGAGCCAAGAGAAAGCCTTCTTTAAGGATCTCAAGACTACGAAAGGTCATCTTCTCTCTACTCCACCACAGAATGGGGATTTCATTGTTTTAAATAATTGTAATACATAACAAAATAAATAACTCAGTGCTAACCATCAGAACTGTTTCATGAAACCACTTTGAGATTCATCGGCAACTGCTTAGGGTAAATGGTGCCTCTCATCAGTCTTCAGAAGCTGAAGTAACATGGGAAAAGGACTATCTCAAGCATTTCTGCTTTTTTTCGTTTTTTTTAATACTGGTAGCCAGATTTTGTTCATTTTCATGGTTTCCTCCTTTCTATTGAAATTGTCTATGTGCTTGTGAATTTCAATGGCTTCTCTGTGTCGTCTGACATTGTGGTTGTTAGAGTGGTCCAGCATTTCCGTGTTCTCAAATAATTTTCCATGTTCAGGTTGGTTCATCAAGTGCTCTGCTATAACTGACTTCTCTGATTGAATTAGCCTGCAATGTCTTTCATGTTCTTTCATTTTGTGTGTGAGCAATGCTGCGTTCGGTGGTCCCTGTGTAGACCTGTCCACAACTTCATGGTAGACTCCTGCAGTGGTTAGAGGATCCCTCTTATTCTTTGCTGAACATAGCATTTGTTGAATTTTCTTGGTGGTCTGTATATTGTTTGTAGGTTGTGTTTCTTCATCAGCTTCCCTATGTGGTCAATGATTCCCTTGATGTGTGGTAAGAACACATTTCTTCTAGGTGGATCTTTGTCCTCTAAGCTCTGAGGATGCTGGCCACAGATGCAGATGAAACATCAGAAAAGAATGCTACTGGAACATGGCCATAAAGCCTGAATAACTCACAGCAATCCAGTGATTCCGGCCATGAGAACCTTCGACAATGCATATATTATTAATGTCTCCAGAGAGGGAGTCTCCATGCTATCCAAGCCCTCTGTGTATATGATGTATTAGACTGTGCAGAACTACAGTGAATGGACTATATGCACTCTTCATGAGCCCAAACTACCATTCGAATGTCCACCTAAAACCTTAAATGTCGTTTCTACTCATACCAACATATCAGAAGTTTTGCATGTCCTCCATCTTGCCCTTAATAGACAAGATCGGAATCCTGTCAAAGTCATATCCAGAATGGTAGCAATACCATGACTTTTTTTTATCCCTTGTAACATAGCAATTACAGATATTGACCATTCGATGATGACATGTTCTCAACAGTGAAACACTGACAGAAACAATACCCCTATGTGTTTCTTTCTAGAATACATTCAGATGGAACTGCATACTGGTGACTTTACCCCAAATTCTTATTGTTATACCGCAGAAAATGCAAATCCTTCTGCACTATCCCATGCCAAATCCTCTGTTTGAATGTTACACTATCAGTTGATAATATATTACATAAAATTTGATAATCAAAACGACTGGCATCCATGGATATGAATATATACACATGCGCGCGCACACACACACACACACACATACACATATCTCCAGTTTTTTCTGTGATGAGACTCAGATTTCATGTTCCTTTCCAGCATTTTACAACCACATTTTTATTTCAAGCCTATGCTAATGAATAGAGTTTGTGGCCAAAACACAGGATAAAATAAAAGTTTATGATCTAAATTGTGAGTTGGTGTAAGTAAGGTCATTGGATTTGGCAGCAAAATTGTACTTACTTGTAGTTTGATATGTAGCCTTTGTTTTCAAGGTTGCTTTTTTTAAAGCCACTTGGGTATTTAGTGCAATAAACATTAAGCCCTCAGATATTACAAGAGAGCTGATTTCAGTTACATCAGAAACTAAATACAGGTTCAATACACACATCCTCAAAACATTCCATATTTAGTCCTTTTGTATTAGTTTATGCTACCTTTTACAGCAATAGCAGAACTAAGATTTTCAAAGTTCACTTTACCTGTATTAATACTTGTATTAATAGGAGCCCCTGGTGGCGCAGTGGATTAAACCCTTGTGCTAGCAGGATTGATGACTTGAAGGTTGGGTTGCTGACCTGAATGTTGCCAGTTCGAATCCAACCCAGGAAGAGTGCAGATGAGCTCCCTCTATCAGCTCCAGCTCCATATGGGGACATGAAAGAAGCCTCCCACAAGGATGGTAAAAACATCAAAACATCTGGGAGTCCCCTGGGCAACATCCTTGCAGACTGTCAATTCTCTTACACCAGAAGTGACTTGCAGTTTCTCAAGTTGCTCCTGACACTGAAAAAAACACCTAGTAATACTTGCTTCAAGTTAGGAGAAGCTTTACGTGGCTTTTGGATTCTGAACTATCTAATCTTATTTCCCAGTTAGCTTTCTCCTAATGTTGTACAAAATTTTGGGTCACTTCATATAATCTTTTCCTAGATTACCAATCAACATTTTTGTCCTCTTGATACATGTGGTTCAGAGAGGGGTATGTACTGCAGCATTTTAACAATGTTCAGAAATGGATAGATACATCAATTAAAAAAATACAATAAAAAGATACTCCACAAAGCCACTGGGGTTTGTAAACCTGATTTTAAAATATTATTTCAGTTACACCAGATTTAAAGGAGAGTTGAATATATGGCAGAAAAAGTGTCCAGGGAACAATGAAAGTCTAGAACAGAGGAAATCCTTGCACATAAAAGGTAAACTGAAACCAGTTCATACACCTTCATATATTTTGGATTGTATCCATTCAAGACTGTCCCTGATATCAATGTGACACACTCTCTTTTCTCCCACCTGCTCTTGGGCAATGAGGAAATAGTAGTGGACATTTCCATTGCTTCAGCTCTAGTGAACTGAAAATCATTTTAGGTGTGAGAGAATCAGCCATCTACGGAGACGTTGCCCAGGGGAAGCCCGGATGTGTTATTATTCTGCGTGGAGGCTTTGTTCATGTGCCCCTCCTGGGCACACAGAAATTCCCTCCTGGGCACACAGAAGACTGGACAACTTGAGAGGTGCTGAACAGACTGCACTCTGAGACTACGAGATGCAGAGCCAATAGTAAGAAATGGGGTCACAAAGTGGAGTCCACGACATGCAAGTATGAAGAAGTGCAAACCACAGACTACTTATTCAATGCAGTCTGAGCCCTGCCACATAGACAGTGGAGGACCTTCTTACAGCGACACCAGAGGCACTCCAAGTGGCCAACTTTTGGTCAAAGGAAATCTAGCATAATGTAAAGTTTTTAAGTTTGTTTGTGTTTTTTTATACATTATAGTTATATTCTCAATTTGCTTCTGACATGATAAATAAATAGCTCTGGTGAAGGATCTTTGACTGCAGACTCCTTTTTCTACCTGTGATGTCCCATGATCCCACACAGGGATCATGAGAAATAACTCTTTACCTTATTATTAATTAGTATTTATTACTCTATTGCTAAAAATAAGGAAGCATGTGCTTCTAACAGGGAAATGTGTTGCACATGTTGGGAAATAAATAAAAAAAATAAAAAATATTATGTAAGTGGAAAATTACTATTTTCTCATTTTCTCTCCCATTCTGTCATTTTTCCGTTTCTCACATCTGTAAGTAAAATGATTTTTTTAAAAAAGAAAAGAAACTGTTTTTAAAAAGAACAGGAAGAGGAAGACGCCAGAGAACAGAATGACAAGATGTGATGTGGCATTCGAATGTTAAAAGTATGAAAAGTAGCATAATACATGGTGGGATTGGGGTGGAAGAAAGAGAGAGGATTATGGGCCTATACACTGCATATGTTGAAAAAAATAGGAAAAAATCACGTGTACATAGGGAAACATGAGCTTCTTTCCTTGCCCTCCCCCCCCCCAAATTGATTAGAAAAAAATGCAAAAGACTTCAGTAGCACCAACAGCAACACCAAAAACCTTTGTTCTTTCCACCCCAAATGTAAATAAATTTTCCTAAATTCTCACTTTTTTAAAAAATGGGGAAAATTGCATCAGTGTCATGTCTGAGACAGCATCACCCAGAGAAGCCTTTCTAGGACTATGCATGTCATCTTGCGGCTTCTGGAAAAAGAGGAATCTAGACAGGAAAGGATCTGGGCTTGGAGCTAGTTTGGGGCTTCAAACCTAAGTGAACACTTCTTCCTATTTAACCCTGACCTAGTATTTGTCAGTCAGATAATATTGTATTAGTTAAAAATGCATGGAATGCAACTCCTTGTGATTTACTGTGTGTGTGAAAAAAAATCTTTCTGAACATGTGGTCACTGAAATCCACTGAAGGGCTCAGTAAGTGGTGATGTGTAACATCACCACTAGTTAAAGAAGTTGAGTCAAGGCCATGTGACAGGAATGATAAGTTTTGCATTATTTCCTTTCCTCCCTGAGTATGACAGGTAACCAGTGTGGTTATATAAAGAGAGGAAGACATGTGCTGGACCTCTTCCTTTCTCTTTGACCATGATGCCTCCATGAAGGAGGACCTGTTGCCATGTTGACCTTTAAGGAGGATGAGCTGATGGCATCATGAACAATGTGTTTGTGAGTCTCCCGAGGCCTGTAAATAGACTGTGTAAAATGCAAAAAGCTGGAAATAAAGCCAGCTGAAATGTCCAGTGCTTCATTAAGATATAAGATTCAAGAGCTGCACAGTATTTTACTCTGCTAATTGCTAAGTTGCTGATAAGGACTAAAGTTGTGCATGGAACCCATTCTTTCGTACTTTTGCTACCTTTGGGAGCGTGAAACAGGAAGCCCACCCCTACAAAAATTAGCTTGACATGAAAGCAAGCAGGAGGCTATCATTAGCTCCCCTTCCTCTTTTTGTGAGCATGTGGCTCTCCATGCTTCCTTGCTTTGGAAATTGTGTGTGTGTGTTTGTGTGTCATGCAGGACCAGCATGGGCACCTTCCTGCAAGTGAACGTGTTCTCTAGAGTAAAAAAAAAAAGTCAGCACCTGCCTCCTTGCCTTGAGCAAGTGCATGTGTGGCATACAGACCCAGCGCCCGTGCCCGCCTGCAACCGAGCACCTCCTCTAGAGTAGAAACAGGTAAGAAGCCTCCTTAAAGTGTACACCTGCCTGCAGCTGAGTGCTTCTTATCTAGAGTAAAACAGCCTAAATGCCTAAAATGACAGGAAGGGGAGCCTGAGAAGCCCCCCCCCCCGCACACACACACACACGCACACACCATAATGGGCCGATAAAAATGGATTTTTCAGTACCCCAGAGCAAAAACAGATATCTGCCCTCCTGATTTTGGGAGGTACCCAAAAAACAGAATGGGCACCCACCAAAAGCTGGGACACGAAAAGGGTCAAGGTTTACCCCAAAAGAAAAACCCTAATAAGGACTCTGCTGATGCTTGGTTGTTTTCATTTGCTTGGCTTGGGACATTCTGTATAAGCTCAGCATTACAGTGGCAGTAATTAGAAGGTCATGAATTACATGCCTACCTGGTAGGGTTGTTGTGATTGCTGATCCTAACCCACGCTGACGGTATTGAGATCTGCTGGAGGGGTGGGGCTACACTGCCATATAATCTGGGTCAAACCATATAATCTGAATTCAGAAACTGGATTATATGGCAGTGTAGATGGAGCCTCATTTGTGGCATCACAAAAATGTCCTCTCCATGGAGGCATGATTGTTACCAAAACAGGCTTCATGTAGGAACTAAATAAAAATATGGCTGTTAATTAAAGACTTTGAGCTTCACTGATTTTGACAACTGTTTTAACATAAACTTACTACAAATAATCAATGTGTTTCATATGCTTTTAGTCTATTTAAATTATTTTATTGTTTTAAATGGTTTTAATGATATTGATTTTGCTTGTGTGATGCTGTAAGTTATTGTGGTATAGGGTGGGATAGGTGTATTTTTAAAATAAAATAAAATAAACAAATAAAAGTATTTTTGTTCCAACCTCAAGCAACTCCTTAGAACTTTGATCATTCTACCTCCTCTCAAGTTTTGAGGTAACTGAAATAACTATGTCTCAGCTATTTGGAGGGAAAAAAGCAATGTTGTAGTCTGATGACCTATTGTATAATACCTGACCATCCCCTCACTCTCTCAACATCCATATCAGAACATGAGACAGCTCCAAGAATTGACACTTCAAATGTGTGATCATTCCTTCCCCACCAGGTTTAGTTGCAGAAAAAGGAAGATAATTTCTTCAATCAGTTGCAACTCTAATTGTACATTCCTTATGGGAAGATAATATATTACAAATAACCAGATATTTGTAACTAGTTATTGCTGGGTTATTTATTTATTTATTCTTCGAACTTATATGCCACCACCCCCCTAGGGCTTAGAGCAGCTTCCAAAACAGACTAAAATCTAAAACAATTTAAAAACAGCAATAACAGAAATCAAAAGCCTGCCGAAACAGGTGTGTCTTACATGCCTTGCGGAAGGCTGATATGTCCCGCAAGGCACGAACTTCAAGTGGCAGGGTGATCCAAAGTGATGGCGCCACTGCTGTAAAGGCTCTGCGTCTAGTTGCTGTTAGGCGCAAGATCTTAGAACTAGGAACTTCCAATAGGTCTTGGTCCTCAGAACGGAGGGATCTCTGGGGTTGGTAGGGGGTGAGGCGGTCCCTCAGGTACATCAGCCCCAGACCATGGAAGGCCTTGAAGTTCAGTACCATCACTTTGAAGGCGATTCGGTGCTCAACTGGTAACCAGTGCAGCTGTAGTAAGATTGGTGTTATGTGGCATCTCAACGGGACTCCTGCAAGAAGCCGAGCCGCTGCATTTTGTACCAACTTGAGCTTCCGGATCACCGACAGAGGAAGGCCAATGTAGAGGGAGTTTCAGTAATCCAGTCTTGGCCTGGATCACCCTGGCTAGGTCATCTCTAGACAGATAGGAGGCCAGCTGTCTAGCCTGCCACAGATGGAAAAAGGCGGTTCTGCTAATGGTGGAGACCTGGGTCTCCATCGTCAACAAAGGGTCCAAAAGGACTCCCAGACTCTTTACCAGTGATGACGGGCATAGTGCCTCGCCATCCAGGGTAGGCAACTGGATATCCCCACTGCCCGGTCGGCCCAGCCATAGGATCTCCGTCTTTGCTGGATTCACCCTCAACCTGCTGACACGTAACCATTTAGTAACGGCCTCGAGGCATTGATAAAAGTTATTAGGTACAGAGTCCGGTCGGCCTTCCATCTTCAACACAAGCTGAGTGTCATCAGCGTACTGGTAGCACTCAAGCCCGAAATCTCAAACCAGCTGAGCAAGTGGTCGCATATAGATGTTAAACAACAGAGGGGAGAGAATGGCTCCCTGAGGAACCCCACAAAGTAGAGGGGACCTTTCAGAGACCAGGCCTCCCCTCTCCACTCACTGTCCACAGTTGTGAAGGAAGGAGGCCAGCCAATTTAAATCTGTCCCCCTGACTCCAACAACGGCAAGGCAGTGGGTCAAAAGATTTTAATCGACTGTGTCAAATGCTGCTGTGAGATCCAATAACACAAGCAGCGCCGAAGATGATCTGTGATGGAGACCAACACAGTCTTGGTCCCATGCCTCGCACGGAAGGGATCCAGTCCGGCTGTGTCATCTAGGAACTGCTGCAACTGCTCTGCTACTGCCCTCTCAATCACCTTGCCCAGAAATGAAAGATTCGAAACTGGGCGGTAGCTGGAGGGAATCGAGCGATCTAAATCTGGTTTCTTCAGCAAGGGAGAGGCCACCGCCTCTTTTAAACCCTCTGGAAAAACTCCTTGCTCAAAGAAGCTGTTTATTGTCTTCAACAGAGGGTCACATAATCCCTCCAAGCAGGATTTAACCAACCAAGAGGGACACGGATCGAGGGAGCAAGTGGTCGGTCTAGCTGCAGCTATGAGCCTATCGACAGCCTCTGTGTCCAGCGGGATGAACCGGTTGAGGGTGGGCCCAGCAAGTGGCCACGGAGTCTCAAGTTCTCTCATTGTATCAATTGTGGTGGGGAGATCCCGGTGTAGTAGCGAGATCTTGTCTGCAAAATAGCTCTGAAAGGCCTCGGCTGAAAGAACCTGATCATCATTTTTTGGGGCAGTAGGGACCGTAGTTAGAGATCAAATTATTTTGAATAATTTTGCCGGGCTTGAGCTGGCAGACGCTATCAAAGAAGCATAATATACTTGCTTTGCTTCAATCATAGCATGCTCATAGGACTCCCTAAATGCCCTATAAGCTGATCTCAATGCTCCATCACGGAGTTCTTGCCACACGCCCTCTAGCCGTCTCTTTTCCCGCTTCATCGGTCAAAGTTCCTCAGTGAACCAAGGAGACCGATTTTGGCAGGGTTGGAGAGGGCATCTAGGGGTGATCTTGTCGAGTGCATTGGATAGCCTGATGTTCCATGTGTCCACCTGCACATCGATCGAGTCACTGACAAGCTCCAGGTCCCTCAGGCCATTCCGGAACCTACTGGGTTCCATAAGTCCCCTTGGGGGAGCCCAAATCGGCTTGGTACCCTTGCAGGGTGGGTAGGCATGCTCCAACCGGACTCTCAGGGCACAGTGATCTGACCATGAAACCTCTATAGTAGAGGCTTGGGTCACTTGAATTCCTGCTCTGAAGATCAAATCTAGCGTGTGTCCTGCCTGATGCGTGGGCCCAATACTACAGAGCGAGAGTCCTAGTGTCTCCATGGTAGACACTAGGTCTGTAGCCGCTAATGAACAAGAGTCTGCATCGGCGTGGACGTTGAAGTCCCCCAAGACGATAAGTCTGGGGAACCTCAAGGACCACTCTGATACAGCCTCGAGCAGCTGGGATATGCTGCCTGCTGGTGTGCTAGGCGCACGGTACAGCAGTAGAAAGGCTATACTCTCAGGGGACTCCCACACTAGCCCAACACTTTCAATGCCAGAGATGTTCAGCATAGGAGCTGCCCTAAGAGAAAAGCTTTCTCGGGAGATCATAGCCACACCACCACCCACCCCCGCCTCCCAGTCTGCATCTGGTGGGTGATTACATAACCAGGACATGTTATTTCCTGGAGTAGGATCTCATCCCCCTCTTGGATCCAAGTTTCTGTGATACACACTAGGTCAGCTCCCTGGTCAGTAAGAAAATCCCTGACAGTAGCAGTTTTATTCCTTATGGACCTAGCATTCACCAACACCAGAGTAGGGGGGGGGAAGAAACTGGTGGCCTGTCACAGATGTACCTGGGGATAGACCGCAGGTCAGAGGGGAGCCGAGTCTCCCATTGGCTCAGCCTCCCTCTAATATTCGTCCTGCACCTACCGTCATACCTCCCCCTCCCAGAGATCGTAGGAAT
The DNA here is from genome assembly GCF_035594765.1 of Anolis carolinensis. NCBI lineage: Eukaryota > Metazoa > Chordata > Lepidosauria > Squamata > Anolidae > Anolis > Anolis carolinensis. The sequence continues at coordinate 150,360,593 of NC_085841.1, read as the reverse complement.
TCCCATAACCAGACCTACTTCTCTTGGGGGCTCCACAGCAAAGACTAGGTGCCCAGTGTTTGACTGGCCCCCTGAAAAGGAGATGGGGCATGGCCAGTTAACAAGTGGTCATAGGTGGAGCCCTCAGAGTGATGAGGAGCAGGTGTAAAGACCAGAGCACCTGGCCGGCATTGTGGGAGGGGGGATGGTCTAGGGGACGTCAGGTCCAGGTTCCCTCGAGAGTGTTGGAATGAGTTCTCAACTCCAGAAAACTGGGAGGACACTCTCTCTTTTATGTCCACAGTTCTGATATTCAAATCCCAGGCTCTAGTAACTTGGGGGAGTACTCTCTCCTCCATATTTACAGATCTAAAACAGATCTAAATTTCTTTTTGATAACAGCCATGTCTCTGAGACCTGTGATTCAGAGATCTACTGGTTCCTATCGCTGTACATTTATCCATGTCTGGGCCTTCAGGTTCTCCAGGGTCCATTGTCCGTCTATCTTGGCCCACTGCCAATCCAGCACTCTGCAAAGCGCCAGAAGCTCCCTCTGCTAGTGAAGTAGTTTGTTCTGGCTTCTCGCTAGTAGTCTGGCACATATCAGGGCGGTGTTTCCGTCTCTGGTTAGGATGACTTGTACACCTGCGCTGAACCTTCTTGGGGTTTGGAGAAGAAGACAGAAGCTCACCGCTGGAGTCCCCATGGTCAGCCGCCATCTTTGGTGCTTGCCTCTTTGATAGGGAGAGGCAGAGACGTCACTGGGGACTTCCACATACGGGGGGCGCTGAAGGAGAGGCAGGCACCCGACCAAGGATCTCTGTCACATCCAATGCCTCTATTATGATAAGAAGAAACCTTATATCTGAAGTAGTAAAAATGTCTAGGTCAGCTTTACTTCCACTGTCATTCACAGACACACTTAGGGCTTGTTTCAATTCGCTATGTCTACATGGGCCCAAGTATCCAGATGTTAATTGGGTGCAAGAAGAAATGGGATTTAATTCTGAGTTTCCAGGAAGCTTCAGTGTGATCCTGTTGTTTTGGAGATGTGGAAAGCTCCCAAACCAGGATTTACATGTCCAACAGGTTCACTGTTGTCTCACTGGCCAGAAGTAGCTATCTTGCTGAGACTTGCTGATGACACCGCTTCTGCTGAAGTCACAACAAGGTGTCCATCCATGTGACTAGCAGAAGCAACATCATTAGGAAGTCTCTACAAGGTGGCTGCTTATGGCCAACAACCCAGTGATAGTGGTAGAAGCCCCAATGCATTTTTGTCCATCTGCCAAAAGAGCTCCAGAGATGCTCCTATACTGGATTGAGGCAGCTCTGGAGCAGTTCACTCTGGATTATTTGAGGTAAGTGTAAATTTAACCTTCAATTATTGCTGGACTGGGACAGGATTCTGAGCAGTCAGAATCTTCTAGTAGAACTGTTATCTGCCTTTCCACAGCTTCCTTCCAGTTGTTCACTAAAACACCCAAACAATATCAGACCTCAGTGGTATGAGAACAAGTCATTTGATTGCAAGTTGTCATAAATGAATTATCGATGCATATAACAGGATATGCTTGCATCCCTTTTAAAATAGGAGGCACCAGCTGCATCGTGCAGGTTATATAAGCCCTGTTCAGAGCACTGTTTTTCCCATTCCATTCTGAATGTAAAAGTGCATGTTTAGGCAATTATTATTTATGTGGGAGAGTGGAAGGATCTTCTAAAATTATTCTTTCTTTGATGTAGGAATAAGGCTGTCCTGCAGCGATCAGGTTAACATGCCAAATGACCACGGCTTTGAAGACGAGCTGCATGTTTAATGCATACTGTGAGCCACTGACTTCATCGGATAAAAGTTTAATAGAGTTGAATAGACTTAAAAATGAATCATGAGCTCAGCAGACAAAATGTGAAAAGTCCTGCTTATGTCTGCCTTTCTTAACAGCAATAAATAATCTTCATGTTAGATTTGCACCTGACTCTTCTGAAAGATATTTAGGTGGAAATGAACTAATGGAAAGCAAGCATGCTTAAGGCTGAAGCCTTTGGGTTGTAAAATAGCTTGGCAAGGCATTCTGAAAACATTCTAGTATGATATCCTTTTGAACAATTATTGAGAACTTCAACAAATCAGTAGTTTGAAGGATTAAACACATTAGAATTAACATTTGTATTATAATGGTGGGGAATAATAACTCCTTCAGATGTTTTGAATCCTAAATTCAGTTGCTTGTTCCAACTAGGGCTGAAAAGGCTTTCAGAAGAGGATTTTGGGACACACAGAGAATACAGAAGAAAGGGGGAAAGAGAAAAGTTCTCTTGAGAGAATGAATGGGAAGGAGAACCATTCACGCCTACTGGATCAGCTGATGGAGCTTCTTATGTGAACAGATGTATTCTTTTGGATCTTGGCCTAAACTTGCAACTTACCTTCTTACAACTGTTTCCATAAAAAGGCTCTGCTTTTTTTCTTAGTCGCTTGCTCATCTGTGCACGCATACTCTCCAGAATGGCTTAGACGGAGTCTTTTGCCTATGCTGTCAAACAGGGCGTTGATGGGCTAGGAATGTAATCCAGTTCCCCTTGTCTTTCCTACCATTTCCTGAGTTTTTAACTGCTTCTTAGAGCTCCCAGATTTCATGAACATACATAGCAATAACTTTAACTACTTTTACATTCTTCCTAGGAAAATGTTTCCTACTTCATTGTCCGTACAACCAAGAATTGTAACCATTCAAACACTTGTGTGCTTTTATGTACATTTCTAGGGAGTCTTTTCGATAACTATCTTTACAGATTTGGCATACAGAGTACTTAAATGCCTCCATGGCAAAGTTAAAAGAATTTTAGCATTTAGTTTCATATTAACTTGGTCATGAGAACCTTTTTCAAAAATGAAGGGGAAATTATTGCTTCTGCATACCCGCTCCTTAAAGACAGACATTTGACTTCAAGGACTCATGAGAGTGCTGGGAAGTGTGAGAGGTAACACTGGATTTCTAACAGAGTAGACCAGTTGTGCCTGTACCGTGAGAAGCCAGACTTGGCTCTTGTTACATCTATAGACGACTGCGACACCTTCTACGTGGGGTTGCCTTTGAAGACTGTCCGAAAACTCCAAGTGGTCCAATGAACAGCAGCCAGATTTCCCACTGGAGTTGCATACAGGGAGCACACAACTCCCCTATGTCAGCTCCACTGGCTGCCACTCTGCTATCAAGCACAATTCAAAGTGCAGGCTTTACCCTATAAAGCCCTAAACTATTCGGGCCCAGCTTATCTGTCTGAATGTATCTCCATTTATGAACCATCACAGAGGTTAAGATCTTCTGGGGAGGCCCTGCACTTTGTCCCACCTGCTTCACAAGTGTGGTTGGTGGGGACAAGAGACAGGGCCTTCTCAGTGGTGGACCCTCGGCTCTAGAACTCTCTCCCCTGTGAGTTTAAATCAGCGCTCTTCCTCTTGGCCTTCAGAAAGAAAACAAAGACATGATTGTGGGACCAAGCATTCAGCCAGTAAAGTAATACAGTGAAACAAACAAATAGGGAATATGTACAACTGACAGTTGAAATAGCCCGATCTATGATTTTGGATAATATGATTTTAATGTTTATGTTAGGTTTTTTTTACTTCTATGTCTTCATGTCTAAATGTTGTTTCTATCTTATGCTATTGATTTTAATGTAGTTATATGTTTCTTGTTTAGGTGTTTGATTTGGTTTACATGTATGATAGACATTGAATTTTTCCTTTATTATGTTGTAGGCTGCTTTGAGTCTCCCCAGGGGTGAGAAAAGTGGTAGATAATACCATATGGAAATTAATAAATTAATAAATGTAGTGCAATTGGTAAATTAAAAACTGAAGAACAGCCAAACCCTTGTCCAGTTGCATGCAAATGCACACACACAGGATTTATCAACAAAAACAAGCATGGTCTTCTGGGTAAAATAGGTAAGTGTTGATTGACCTACAAATTACTTTGGCATGGTTAAACATAGGAGACTGATGGAGGAGAGGAAGAAAATTAAAATGGATTCAGGTTAGAGAGATTTAGAAAGAAAGAGGGTGTGGAAAAATGGACAAATAAAACGTCAGAAAACATGATTAGCAAATATAGTTGGGGAAAAGTTGCTGTCTTTCACAAATTATTATTATTATTATTATTATTATTATTATTATTATTATTATTATTATTATTTTATTGTATGACATAGCAAACAAGATAGATAGATAGACACTTCCCAAGTGTCTAGACTGTGTGATGTATTTTCGGATGATGCGCGCAAATCCCAGTAGGGTGGCCTTTTGCAGTTGGCAGATCGTAATTTTGTCAATGTCTATTGTTTCCAAATGCTGGCTGAGATCTTTTGGCATGGCACCCAGTGTGCCCATCACCACCGGGACCACCTGCACTGGTTTCTGCTAGAGTCTTTGAAGTTCAGTCTTGAGGTCCTGATAGCAGCTGAGTTTTTCCTGTTGTTTTTCATCAATGCGACTGTCACCTGGGATGGCAACATCAATGATCCAAACCTTTTTCCTTTCCACAACTGTGATGTCTGGTGTGTTGTGTTCCAGAACTTTGTCAGTCTGGATTCGGAAGTCCCACAGTATCTTTGCATGCTCGTTTCCAATACTTTTGCAGGTTTGTGATCCCACCAGTTCTTTGTTGCTGGGAGGTGGTACTTAAGGCATAAGTTCCAATGAATCATTTGGGCCACATAGTTGTGCCTCTGTTTGTAGTCTGTCTGTGTGATTTTCTTACAGCAGCTGGGGATATGATCCATGGTTTCGTCGGAGTCTGAATTTTGGGTCATCAGCTGATTTTTCGATCTTGGCCTTAATTGCATTTGTCCTGATAGCTTGCTCCTGGGCTGCAAGGATCAGGCCTTCTTTCTCCTTCTTCAGGGTCCCATTCGTGAGCCAGAGCCAGATCTTCTCCTTATCAGCTTTTCCTTCAATTTTGTCAAGGAACTTTCCATGCAATGTTTTGTTGTGCCAGCTGTCAGCTCTAGTTTGTAGTGCAGTTTTCTTGTACTGGTTTTTTGTCTGCTGTGCTTTGAGGAGTTTCTGATTTTTGACTTCAATCAAAACAGGTTCTTCACTTTGCTTCACATATTCTGCCAGGGCATGTTCTTCTTCTTTGACTGCTTGTTTTACTTGTAAGAGTCCTCTGCCCCCTGCTCTTGTCTGATTTTGCAAATTAACCAACATTTTGTAGAACTAGTGTAATACAGCAATTCAGTTCAAAAGTGGGGAATAAACCCCCATTCATCTATCAGTTTTGTGAAATGCATCCACTGATTTTGTTTCACCAATTCATTATTGAAAGAGAAATGTACAGAATAGACTCCTGAATAGACTACTGCAATACGCTCTACGTGGGGTTGCCTTTGAAGACTGTTCGGAAGCTTCAACTGGTCCAACGGGGGGCAGTCAAATTGCTCACCAGATCTGTGTTCAGGGAGCATACAATCCCCCTTTTGCGTCAGCTCCACTAGCTGCCAGTCTGCTACCGAGCACAATTCAAAGTGCTGGCTTTAGCCTATAAAGCCCTAAATGGTTCTGGCCCAGCTTGCCTGTCTGAATGTATCTCCCTGTATGAACCATCTCAGAGTCTTAAGATAGTCTGGGGAGGCCCTGTTCTCAGTCCCGCCTTCTGTGAAGGTGTGATTGGCAGGAATGAGAGACAGGGCCTTCTTGGTGGTGGCCCCTCAGCTGTGGAACTCCCTCCCCAGGGAAATTAGATCAGCCCTCCATAAGAAAGTGAAGACATGGCTTTTTGATCAAGCCTTTGGAGATCTGGTGCAGTAATTAGGCTTGTGCGATCCACAAAAAATGGTTCTAAACTGTGTTCAAAAGTAGGAGGTGCTGGCGCTTCGTTTCTAAAGTCATTTCCAATTTTTGAAGGTAAAACGTTCGAAATTTTATGAAACTTCTGAATTTTCATAAGTACTTCATTAAAGGCAGGTGTGCATGCGCAACAGGGAAAAACAGCACTGCCAGGAGGGAAACTTCAGGGGGTTCTCCCGCCCTCATTTTTTCAGCTATCCTAATCAAATTTGCAACAGAGTAGAACACATCATCCACTGTTAGCTCACAAAATTTCAGAACATTTAGATGATTCACTAATTTTAGGGCTTTTTAAAAATTATGAATTATATGTTTTATTTTATTTTTTAAAAAAGAGCCCCCTTCCCCTTTCTGCCCCCAAAAACAAACATTCTCTCTCTTTCTCTTACAGCCTGGAAAACAACTCAGCTTTCTTTCTCCCTTTGTTCTATCTTTCACCTTCTTCCCTTCTCTCCCCGTCTTCTTCTTCCCCTTCCTTCTTCTTCAAAAACAAAACAAAACAAAACAAAAAACAAGCCAGCAGCACACACAGGCAGCCAGCAATGAGCCTGGCAACCAGACACGGCCAGCCAAACCACCCACCACAGTCCCTTTCCTTTTCCTTTTTTTCTTCATCATTTAAAAATGTATTTATTATGCAATGCTTTTGACACAAAATAAATAAATAAGTCCCTTTCCTGACTGCAATGAGCCTTTCCGACCATGTGGTAGGGTTTAGCGTTATGGCGAGCAACCCCACCCCCTCCCTCAAACGTAAGCCTTGATTCGCTGGGAGGCAAGCCCCATGTTAGGCTTCACCTCCCAGCCATCAGGCTTGACTGAGAGTGCACAGTTTGCTGAGTCAGACTTCTGAGCGGTTCTGAGCTATTTTTGAGGTACAAATGGTTCAAAATTGGAAGTGTGCTTCTGATGTGCATGCGTGCATCAGAAACCAGCTCGGATCTAAAAAACTTCCGACTTTATTTCTGAGGAACGAGACTTCCGGATACAAAGCCCAAGCCTAGCAATAATAGATACGAAAGATGTGCAACTGACTACTGGAACGGCCCGGACTACATTTGTGGATCATGTGAATTATTATGTTTTATTATCTTAAATGCTTTAATTGTTTTAATTGCATTTTATAACTCTATTTTTAATGTTTTTGTACACTGTTTTTAAAGGCATTGAATTGTTGCCTATGTTGTAAAGCCATTTTGAGTCCCCTTCAGGGTTGAGAAAGGTGGGGTAGAGGTGCCATAATAAATAAATAAATAAATACAGCCAGTCATCTGTATCCATCATTCTGCATCCATAGATTCAACCAATCACAGCTCAATTTTTGTAAAAAAAAAATCTTAAAAGCCAGCTTCATTTTACTGCCTGCTAAGCACTACATGCCAAGCACTACTGCCATGGCCTCCTGCCATTTCAAAGATTCTCAGGCTCCTTCCAGCACTTGCTTCAGTCATTTGCCTATATTGTTGTTTCTTTGGTTATTTGGTCATAGTCTCTAGAAAGTTTCCCTCTTCTTTTTCATTCATCAATCCATCCTCTCCCAGCCACCCACCTTTCATCCTGTTCTTCAGGTTCACCTATCAAAATCAGAGCCATGTAATGCTTTCCTCCGATTCCAAATCTTCTTATCAGAGTGCATCTAACAGAGGGAAAAAGAACCACTCTAAAAAATTCTAATAAATCCCAATGGCACAATTCACAAATACATTTTTAAACTTCATTGCCAGTAGGGAACTTGTCAAGGCCACTTGAAAAAATAATAACTAACCAGTTAGTGTAATTTTTCAAACTCAACTGACAGGATTCATGAAATTAAGTTTGCCCATCTGCTGGCACAATTAAGGGATAAGTGCATTTTGTTTGCAGTTGGCTGATTACAGGAAGACTTGAATGGAGAATTCATGCATTTCATCCTCATGTTAAGTCTCGTTGAATTGACCAGAGCTTAAAATTGCTTCAATATAGCTAGAATTTCACTGTGAATCTCTGCTCCCCTCCTCCAAGATAATATCCATAACTTTTGTATATTTTTTTGAAATGAATCACTTGTAGGTTTTGCAATAAAAGCATTTCAGCATTTTAGTTTTTTTCTATCTGATCTTTCAATCCCCTAAAGAACTTCCCATTTGTCTTACTAGGATCAAATTAAACCAAAAGCCATATAAAACAATTAAAAGGTAAAATACAAATAATCATTAACATCAAAACAAATATTTATTTGTTTATTTACATTATTTATATTCCGCCCTTCTTACCCCGAAGGGGACTCAGGGCGGATCACATTACACATATAAGGCAAACATTCAATGCCTTAACATAGAACAAAGACAAAAACAAACACAGGCTCCGAGCTGTCCTTGAACTCATGACCTCTTGGTCAGAGTGATTTGTTGCAGCTGGCTGCAGCTGGCTGCTCACCAGCCTGCACCACAGCCCATGTCAAAGTAACTGAGTAGGAAATAAAAAACAAAACAAATTAGTGTTAATGGTACCACAAATACAAAATACTAAGAAAGCTTTACAGTTATTATAGACCGGGGTGAGGCTCGTTCCTTTTGAAGTGCCTCTAGATATGAGTGAAATTAGAACATTTTCTTCATTCAGACATCTTCCACCCACTTCTGCCAAACCACCTTGGCAGATTGGGAATGATTTTGTATCATCAAATAAACTTCCAATGAGTGATTATCTGTGTAGTAAATATTAAAATTGCTATGCACTGTAAAATGCAAGGAGGCTTATTGTATACACAGGATATAGTTCTCCAGGTGTTCATTACTCCACATTATTGCCATTGCATTGATAGGAAGTAGACTTTCTAGCTGACTCTGTCTCCACCATTTAGGAGCATGAGTGCAAAGAAGCCTTTAAAAAGTTCAAGATCTGTCAAACTTGGCACAGTTTCTGGATGGCTTGAGGACAAGGGTGGGATTGGAAGTGATGGCAAGAACAGGATGGGAAATGGTGGCAGGGAAGGAGTAGTACATGAAGCCTCACTTTCTCTCCAATGATGTAAACTTAAATACCCAAGCTGAACTTTTGAGTAATTGTCTCCCAAACAGTTGGAAGCCAGAATGAAATTAAACCATGTCTTGATGGTTTTCTAATAACTAGTTTTGTGAGACAGAGATGGAAATCATGAAGTGCACACTCTCTCTCTCTTTCTTAATGTTATGTATTTGCTATTAGATTCTCCCTGGAAAGTGGTCTTCTTGAAGACAATGCTGAAACTGGAGTCTCGGGGACAGCAGGAAATGTTTGCAAGCTGTGCAAGGTCCAGCAGAGGCACTTAAACCAAAACATCATGTTTCAAAGGAGAGCACTTCATGCTGATCCTTTCTGAACTGGACTCCTAGCACTCTCACCATTGCCACAGTTATGTTTCAAGATTTAAGGGAGAGAGCTCACACTGAACGTAATTATTTTAAAAGAGAACAGTGATTAAATCCTTTCTTTTTCTGCCCAAAGGAAATGAACAGGATGCGGGAAGCCTTTTTCAACCCTCATGAATTAGGACAGGATCACATTTTATCTCCAAATTCACACAGATGTAGGCCTACAGTGAAGGCATTCTATGACATCGCCATCTACAGCCGGCATCCTTCGAGTGTCATGTGCAAATGTAAGTTACATTGCACGTGTGGAGTGTTTTATTGCCATGTCCAGTTGATGAGGAGAAAAGCAGAGGTTTGTATGCAGCATATGTAACAATACTCACTGGACTCATTCCTCATTCACATTGCACTGCAGTGATGCAGGATCTCAGCCAACATCTAAATAATTTACACACTGACTCCCTATCAACTTTTTTATGCAAACAGAAGGAGCAAAACATGACATAACAAACTCATTGTGGTATGGGATTTGGAGTCAGCATAATGTAGTGATTTGAGCATTGCACTACAATTCTGGAAACCTGGGTTGGATTCCCACATGACCATAAAACTCACAAGAGGACTTTAGCCAAGTCATACCCTTTCAGCCTCAAAGGAAGGCAAAGGGAAACCTCTTATGAACAAAATTTGTCAAGAAAATCCCATGGTAGATTTGTCACAAGGTCATCAGACACTGGAAACAACTTGAAGGCACACAACTGTTTTATTGTAGTCATCATATTAGGTCAAAGAAAATATCATTTTTGACCAATCCACAATGGACTTAAGCATGATGTAATGAAAAGATGTACTCTGTTGATAAGTCCACTTCATTTAGTAGGGGGGAGGGGTGCATTTCTTTTCAGCATACAAGAATTCAGGCATTACATTACCAATTCAAGGAATTCACATTTTATTTGATTTCATCATATTGTGTTTTCCTACTAGTTCATCTTGTATTTTCTGACTCTGGGTGTTTAGGTAGAATACATATTATTCTGGACATATACATTCCCCTTTGAATATGGGGCATTTTTATACAACTTATGTACTGCAATTCTTCTCATAGTCATAAACAGCTCAGAATACATATAATGCAAGGATTAAAATCCCAGTACATAATTTTTAATCACACATAAAGGTAAAGGTTTTCCCCTGACGTTAAGTCCAGTCATGTCTGACTCTGGTGGTTGGTGCTCATCTCCGTTTCTGAGCCGAAGAGCCGGCGTTGTCCGTAGACACCTCCAAGGTCATGTTGCTGGCATGAATGCATGGAGCCCTGTTACCTTTCCACTGGAGCGGTACCTATTGATCTATTCACAGTGGCATGTTTTCGAACTGCTAAGTTGGCAGAAGCTGGAGCTAACAGCGGGCGCTCGCTCCACTCCCGGGATTTGAACCTACAACCTTTCGGTCTGCAAGTCCAGCAGCTCAGTGCTTTAACACACTTCGCCACTGGGGCTCCCTTTAAAATGCCATTGGGTCTATCTCTAGGACAGGGCATCTTAAACTCTTCCACTTAGGACCACTTGTGGCTCTAGAAACTCTTACATATTACAGGTATATTGGAATATAAAACATTTACTGATAAGAAATCGGTATTTGCAAGGTTTGCTAAACAGGCTGATTTTCCTTTTTATGAAGTACAGCTGAAGTATCTTCTACAAAATCCACTGTAAACAAATACTGCACAACAGATTCATGTAAATGTCTAAAACAGCCACTATGTGACATTCAGAAAACCTTTACTGTTGCCATTTTTCAGAACTCCAACATCAAGCTAAGGGGGCCCTATGCAGTGAGTTTAAAGATATGGCACATATCAATAGAGACGTTGTTAGGCTTGTCCCATTCTCAGTACTCAGGAGCGACTGCATAGATAGATGCTTTGCAGTAGAAGCCACTATACTCCTTCCACCATGTCCTGTCTGTAGAAGAGGAAGGAAAGAAGCAAGGAAGAGAGAAGACCTTTCAAAGTCTTGCATGTGTATTGAGTGAACCATGTTCTGAGCCTCCACAGACAATTGGGAATCATTGTTCTTAGTCCCAGTGCAGCAGCAGTTCTGCATTAGCTATGGTATGACTTTAAAAATTAGATGTACAGCAAAAGGGTTCACTAGACTATAGCACAGATCAAAACACAGATGGAAGCCATACTCAAAAGCCTCCTAGGCATGCACTAAAGAGAATCTCAGAAATATCCTATGTCAGTGTTGCTTCTTCTAAAACAAAATCTTGAGGCACAGTGGTGGTGGGGAATGTACTACAAGAACATGACATAGAATGTTTACGAGATTAGTCTACTGCTTACAGAATGATGCAAAAATATAGCAATAAAGATAAGCACAGGACTAATCCAGGATGGTGCAATAGCTCTTATCAGCCATTCTAGTAAATGTCTACTGCACCTCTCATTTTAACCACATTTATTTTCACATAAATTCCTTTACCTTGTAATTGCTTCATAAAAAGCATGACTAATTGGTTTAGATATTTGCTATCCTTTTGGAAACAAGCTTTTTCATGGCCTGTTGGTATGGCGTATAAACTAGCTGATGAATATGTTGTTTATAATGATGGACAGGAAGTAGTTAGAGCAATAAAATTCTACAAACTGGTCTTACTCCTCCTTCGCCAAATTGGCCAAATGATCTCAATATGCGAATATTTTTCAGATGAATTCACTGCAGCACATTGTTCCTCTGATCTATACCAGATACTTGGCTACTTGAGTAAGATGAGAATATCAGAGTGTATATGTGAAAATCGTGCATTTTGCCTTCCTCCGTGAGTAGAGGTGTGTGGTGAATTGTAAAAAATATGTGGGAAATAGTCAGGTCAGTCATCAAACCATTTTTATGAGCTTGTTTGGGAAATTGTTCTCAGCTTCAAGAAAGAGGAAGAGATGGGAAGCTTGCTACTATATACTGGACCAGGCTAGTTGCCCATTAAGCTCAGACTAGTCTAATCTGACGGGTTGCAGCTTCCCAGGATTTCAGACAAACTGAAGTTTTTACGATCATCTGCCAGCTAATCTCATTAACTGGAGGCAGAAGTGAAAACTTGGACCTTATACATGTAAAACTTGCATGTATCTTACTATTAAATCTTGTCCTTTCATGCAGTAATGAACAATTTCTATAGATTTGCTTGGTAGCTGTTAATATCAGTATCTTCAATGCATTTATATCCCTGGAAATGTGGTCTGGTGCTAAATAGTTTTAGAGACTCTAGAGAACCCATGTTTCTGGTTATAGTTGCAGGTAATGATTCCCTAATTTGTCTTCCCTTTTCTTTTTGGTCTAGTACAAAATCTGAGAGGAACAAGCTTGCAATTGTTCAGAACAAACACATCCATAATAATAGCATAAATAGAAACATAAAAAGAAGATTTTTTAAAAACCATTCATACATGTTTCATTTGTTATGTAACATAGAGTTAAAGTTGTAATAATTACTTTATCTTCCAAATGCATGTTATAACCAGTCAGTGATCAAGTCCTCCAACAGGTCTTAACAAGCAAGTGTTGGCAGGCAAGTGTATTGTGCATTGTCAAGAAGTCCAGCATGCATCGGTAGAGTTTGTGCATGTAATAACTTGTTTACCATACAACCATTACAATATATAGGTGACATGAATAAAATCTAATTCAGATGCTTTCTGGATTGAAATTGAATTCATGCTGCTGACAAAAATAAAGTTGAACATTAATAAATAGCAGGGCACTAAGTTCATTTCTCTCATTTAGGATTATTTTAGGGTTATTCATAATTTTCATTTTATTATCCTTTTTATCTTAATTTTCTGTGTGCAATATGAATGTTACTATGTCTGATTTCAATAAGTATTTTTATAATTTCAAGCTTCAAGGTGTCTTTTTTACAACAAACCTTTCTTTACTGTGTTGTATAAAGATAGATACATAAAAATAATGCAAATTTGTCACTGCATTTTTCTGATTGTTCACTTTAAAATGTTGATTTCTGGGGAGGAGGAGCAGAGTAATTTTTTACTGTAAATTTGCAGATTGTTCATTGCATTTAACTTGAGAATCACTAGAAACTGGATGATACCACTCAGGATACTGCTGTATTCTGACAGCAATACTACCATTACAACAAACACAGGAAGTCGTGCTCTTGTATTATGAATTTTTTGTTTTTAACCATTAGTTTACCGCTTTGAGTCCCATCCGTGGGAGAAAAGTGGGATATAAATAAATAAATAATCGTGCTGTGATTCCAAACCCTGGTCCTCCAGGAGTTTTGGACTTGAACTCCCCAAAATCTCAGTTGCCTTGACCAATGATATGCCATTCTGAGATCTAAAGTCCAAAACATCTTGAAGACCAGAGTTTGAAAAATGCTGTGTTAGAGGTTCGCCAAGGAATGGAAAAAAATCTATCTGTTCTTTCTGAAAATGGGGAAAAATTTTGAATGTAAATTAAACATTCTAATAGGAAAATGAATTGAAACACATATCCCACTTAGTCCTATGGTTACTTTCTCATCCTATTCTCTACACCAGTTACTGAAGCAGTTAGTATGTTTTAAAAAATAGCATTTTTCCAAGGTAAGAACAGTCAGAAAGCACAGTGTCCACCTTGTTGTGATATCCAAAGAACTACACTGTTGTTAGGCTCCCAACATTGCATGGCAGAAAATCATTTCTTTTCCACCCTTGCGTTCCTTCCAACTCTTGCACTGTGGCTGTGCCTCTGCATAATCTTGACTCACATTAACTCATGTGTATAATGTTACACAGATGCCTAAAATATGTGTAGGATTGCAGCCTGACTGCTTGACAGAGCATTTCCTGCATAATTTAAGATGTGAGGGATAGAGAAAAGAAAAACCCAGCAACCACACAGAAAGATAAAGGTAAGTGTGAACGGTGAACACTAATGTTGTGTGCATATACTAAACGGCTGCTCCATTGAACTGGACAGTGTTGGAATTGTATCTGCCTTCCCATTCCTGGGTATATACATCCTGAAGTAAGTATATACTGAGTATATATCCTCTCTCGCCTCCCCACCGCTCTGTTTTTATATACAGTATTTGAAGGCTATCACAGGATTTCAGTAAGAAATTTCAGTGTTTTATTAAGTTCATATGGAAATCATAACTTTGCATTCCTGCATGTTTACTGTACTTTCCATAACACTCTGACTGTCAGGGGAAGGGGAAGAAAAACCCAGCCGAGCTAGCAAAAAAGTATTTAAGATAAAAGAACAAACCCTCCAAAGCCATGGGATTCCTCCTTGAACTATGTGTCTCTTGGGAACTGAAAACAGCAGTCACTTTCCTAGCATACAAAGGGAAAAATGTCCTGAATTCCTCCTATCGATTGATCATGGCTTTTTCCAAGTATGAGGGACACAAGTGAAGAGGAAAAATCCATATACAGCCTACAGGAGCAAAGGCATAGACACACGCACACTGATGACTCCAGACAAACTTCTGTTTTTCAGTCTCAACTCCCCACATTCAAGTAATTATTTATCAGGTGGGCAGGTAGACTTGAAGGGACCCCATGCATTTCCTAGGGTTTTCTTAGGCAAGGACTACTCATTGGCATTGCCTTTCCCTGAATACAACACCTGGTATTACTTGGCAGTCCCCATTTGAGTTCTAACTAGCCTGGTCCTGGTTAGCTTCCAAGATCAAATGGAATCTGGTGGGTCGGCAATAAAACTGATTTACTTTATAGACTTTTCAGAAGTCACTGTAGAGCTTAGAAAGCTTTTTAAATTACAGTTCCTAGAATTCCACTTAGCACATGTAGTTTGCTGACTCCTTTGTAACCCGCTAATAACATTAAAAATATTATTGATTCTTACCCCTGCAAAATGAATATGTGGCTAGGTAGCTTCCAAAAATGACACTTGTGTTACAAATAATTTGTTGTGGATCCTCACCCCTTAACAAAAATGCTTTTTTGAGAGGATATGCTAGTAACTATTGTAAGTCAAAATGAGATCAAAATATTCCAGTTCCACCCTCAAACCACATTTTTGCCTATTAAATTTTCTAGCTTTCGTTCAGAGTATAAAATGCTAATTCCTCATTTGACAGGGTGGGACACGGGAGTCACTCTGTGGGTTTTAAACTATTTTGGTATTTCCATCATGTTGACACTTTGTTGCTTCTTATGGTTACTCACCTTTTGAAGTTGCTATTAGAACAGTATTTTTCAACATAAGGTCCCCAGATGTATTTGACCTACAACTCCCAGAAACCCCAGCCAGTTTACCAGCTGTTAGGAACTCTGGGGGGCCAAAACATCTGGGGATCCACAGGTTGAGAACCACTGTATTAGAAGAATCAATGTGAAAACATGTCTGCAAATTTCCAAGCTGGTTACCCAACATATAAATGTTTTTACTCCTATGGCCTAAATCAAGAAGTTAACATTTCTTCAGAAGCTCATGGAAATACAAGAGATAACTGCTGGTTCCTCTTCTGAGTTCTCATTGTCACCAGACAAAAGATATGATGAAAAATACAATGGCTGTGGAAAATGGTTGCCATGGACATAATTATTTAATCACGGGAATCTCCAGGTGAAATGAACTTAGTGGAGAACCACAGTGATTGTTTTTCCCTTCATTGAGAACTATTGCTATCACTATGTTGAAGGTGCTAGGATCCAATGCATGGATTTCTAGATCATTGAACTGTTCACATCTGCTTTTGGATGATCATCAAAATGTTAACATTCTTTTTTCACTGATTTATCTGAGACAGAGACTTCCACCACCCCACCCTACCCCAGCTCTCAGTCTCCTCTCTTTCAGTTTCTCTTACTGAACAGTGAAGCAAGCAATAGTACTGTATCAAGAAAAATGCAGGGAGGAAAGTTTCTCTCTCTCTTTTCCGTTGTCCCGCCACCTTTTAAATGGTTTTCTAAAGGTAGTTGCAAAGTTGGCAGTTGTTTACAGCATACACTATCCAGGAGACCCTTGCAGATGGGGAGCTGTAGTGTTGAGGGATGGCTTGGAGAGGTCTATCTCCTTTTCATCTATGACCAAATTGCCCCCACTGACAGTATGTCACTTTCACCTATGCCATACTGGAAGTGAGATTAAAGGAAAAGGTGGAAGCAATTTGGAATAGTGGTTGTAAACCGGTTGGGGAGGTGTATAGGACAAATAAGCACTGGTGGACTCATGCTCAGGAGTAAAATAAGCTAGATTCCACTTCCATCAAAAATATGCCAAACTATATCCTTATTTTCAGAGGATACATTTTGGCTCATTTCCAAGACAGTGTACTATGACTTCTGCCTGGTCACATTACCTGCTTGTTTTCTCGATTTGCCTTCTATCAACATAAAGCAATCATCTCCATATTAAGATGTAAACCTTGGACTGATTGCAACAGTGCTTCTGGCTGGGTCTCCCATTTTAGACAGAGTTTTCCTGAGAAGCCAGACTAAATGTGCTTCTAGGCGGCAGCAATGCTAAGGGTGACATTGATGGAGGATCTTTCAGAGACAATGACAATGACACCATAGCTAATAGGGCTGTGCAAAATTATCGTTAGTTGTTGTAAGACAGATCAAATTCATAAAATTCATATTTACGATGTGATATCTGACACGTTGGCATGGCTCATGCCAAAAACTTAAGAATCAAAACTTACCCAATACTTTTTTGTTTGAATTTTGTAAACCTCAGAAGCTTCCCAAAGTCAGTTCCATTTTTAGTGCAAGCAAACTCTCCATGCAATCATGCCGGCCACATGACCTACAGACAACTCTGTCTCTACAGCTTAGAAATGGAGATGAGCACCAACTCCCAGTCGGACACAACTACACTTAATGTCAGGGGAAAACCTTTACCTTTACCTAAGCAAAGCAAAGCCCAAAAGCTGCCATTTCTCTTTAAATTAATGGCTTCTCACCATTCAGAGAGGGAAGCAGCAGGAAGAAAGCAGAGTTCACTGGGAAAGAGACTGAAAAAGCACAGAATTCTGGGAAATATAGTTTGAGAAAATGAGGAGCCCTATGCCAGAGAATTCAAAAGGCCCTTCCCTAAACTACATTTTCCATAATTCTGCTCAACATCAGAAAGCCCCAATCAGGATAGGGGAGAGATTTGTCCCTCCATAGCAGCAGCCAGTCAGAGTTCAAATAAATTGTTGAATCTGCAAAAACGAAGATTGACTGATACTTCTAGTAAGTCTCTGGGGTGGGGTGGGCTGGGCTGAGAGGAAATCCCTAAATGGATGTTCGGTTGGTTAATATGAGAGATAGTCAATGAGATAGCTATTGTGAATTTTTTTAAAAACACATTTTTGTCAAAATGTTAAAAAGAATCCCTAAAATCAGTAGATGTATGAAAATTTCTGAAAGTTGGGGGGATGATCCCCTGTTATCTTGTGCCATTGTATAGAAAATTCAAGAAGATAGCTCTTGTAGTTTTTTTAAAAAATTTGTTTATAAAAACATAAAAACCCCTGGTGGCGGCGCAGTGTGTTAAAGCGCTGAGCTGCTGAACTTGCAGACCAAAAGATCCCGGGAGTGGAATGAGCGCCCACTGTCAGCCCCAGCTCCTGACAACCTAGCAGTTTGAAAAAATGCAAATGTGAGTAGATAAATAGGTACCGCTCCGGTGGGAAGGTAATGGCACTCCATGCAGTCATGCCAGCCACATGACCTTGGAGGTGTCTGCGGACAACGCCAGCTCTTCGGCTTGGAAATGGAGACGAGCACCAACCACCAGAGTTGGTCATGACTGGACTTAATGTCAGGGGAAAACCTTTACCTTACCTATAAAAACTTTGAAAAATTTCCAAAAATCAGTGGATAAGTGAAAAATTGTGAAACTTGATGGGCGAGCAGTGCTAAATGTGTTTTAACATTGTAGCAAGTTTCACTCCAATAACTGTAAAAATCAGGGAGAAAGGAGCCCCTAAAGTTTCTCCACATGTGCAATTACTATAACAAAAAAGTAACAAGATTTTGCTACTCTTGATATAGTAACAAAAGTTTCATTAACATTACTTTAGAAACTTTAGAAATAAAACACCTAATTTTGTAATGAGTTTTGAAACATTTCTTTATTTGATTGCACGACCCTAATATCTAACACTGAAGGAGAGATGGTTAACATCTTTTGACTGTCTCTTACAAAGAAACCCCTATAATGAGATCATCCAAAATGAAACAAAAAGTAGTACCAGAGATTCAAATTCCTAGATCAGATGGCATTCAGTGAGCTTATTGGGGTATAATAGAGAACAAGTATAAGTAGCACTGGACACAAAATAAATGAGTCCAAGAGCAAATCAAATTTAGTAGTTGAGATGACCAAATTGAGAATGTCACACTTTTGACACACCATGAGAAGACATGCCTCATTTGACAAGGCAGTAATGATTGGTAAGGTAAAAGACAACAGAAAAAGAGAAGGGCCATATTCCAGATGGATAGATTCAATCAAGGAAACCACGGCTCTGAATTTACAAAACCTGAGTATGGCCATTGATGATAGGGTGACTTGGAAGGTTCGCATTCATAGGGTTACCATAACTCAAAGTTTATTTGACTGAAGCTAACAATAAATTTGTCTACGTCATTCTTCATACCTTAATAATCAGGAAAAATATTCAAAAACAATCAAATACTTTAAGTGGAAAATAGCAAAATAACTAATGTAAATATTCTGAGTCAATTCATTATTTGCTGGCTTGAATTATTCTTTTATTTTTTTTTTATTTAGGTTATTTCTATCCCGCAACGTGAACCCAAGGTGGCTTACAAACAGAATACAAACATTAAAATACTTCAATTGATTGACTTGTCAAAAATATTGTTTACACATGACAATGTATTGCTTGTTTCTGAGAAAGGAAAGCTTACTAGCAAAAGTTGCCACTATGAAATAAAACTTTGCAGGTAAAGGGAATAAGAAAAGATACAGGATTCGCTTTTTTTTTAATCGCATCTGTAAAATGAGTTTCAAATTTAAGTTACTGTCCATTTCTTTATAACAATAATCTCTTCAATTTTACAAGCCCTATATTATTTTTACATTAAAAAAACACTATAAACCTCATGTTTTATTGTTCCTTGCAGTTATATAAATTACTTTTGGCCAACATAAATGTAATTCCTACTGTGTGAACTGGGAACCTTGAATGTTGGTTTTCCTCAAGTTATAAACAATGTGAAGATATGTTATACTGGGTCACAATTTTCCACTGCACAGCAAAATATATAACTCACTTTTAATAACAAAACTGCATATATCATTAAAGTTTCCTGCTCTTGGAGTACATATTAGGTTACGCTGCTCAGCAAGGGATATCCTTTCCATACACCACAATTTCTACAATATTGTTTGACTCAATGAAAAATATTTCACTGATTCATTAGCAAAACAGTTGTCAGCTTGAAAAATTATTCAAATTTGTCTCTGTTTTTATTAGCCATATTAATTCAGTCTACATTTGCTTCTCATAAACTATTTTGGTAGCTCTAAAATCACTCCAAACATTTTTATGTGTGTGATTTCATTGCTTCTTATAGAAACTATACTACAGAATGAAACATATTTATTTCAATGGAAAGGTGTAATTGGAGTACAGAAAATATTCACCTAAAGATCCCTGTCATTTGCTTGACTTTTTAGCTCCCTCATGGCATTTCTTGCAAGACTCCATTTGTTTTCTTCACCGTGTACTAGGCCTAGATCTCTACATATTAAAATCATGTGTATGTTTTCAAGGGAAGTGTGAGAATTTAATTATAGAGCATTTTTATAAGCATTTACCAGAATTCCCTTTTACTGTGGAATGCAAAGCACTTAATTTTTTTGGGAATATTTTTATTACATTACTATTAATTTGTTACAAAGAAAAGAAAAATCTTTACAATTCATATAATTAAATCATTTCCTTCCCCCAGTGTTCTACCCATTGTGCTCCCCATCACCAGAGTCCATTTCTTTATAGTCCAACCAGAACCTCATTTCTTCTGGTGGGGGTTGATTCCCATCTTCTCTCCTTAATGTTTCTTCAATAAATTTCTTCCATATACTTTCAAAATCATTTTTCTTCCTTAGGCCTTTTTTGACATTTAAATTGCATGTTAATTTATCATTTATTGCTAATTTCCAAATTTCCTTGTACCAATCTTCTATTTTAATTTCCACCTCCCCTTTCCAATTTCTTGCTATTAATAACCTTGCAGCCATTAGCAAATTACCAAATTCTTTTCATTTTCTTTCCATTCCTCTGTATTATAAATAGATAATAGTATAGTCGCTGGGTTTATATTGATTTTTTTCTTCATGATACTCTCTATTTCTACTATGACCTTTCCCCAAAAACTCTGTACATACTTACATTCCCACCACATATGAATATATGTCCCTCTTTCTTGACAACCCCTCCAACATTTTTCTGAACAGCTCTTATCCATATTATGTATCTTTATTGGGGTCAAATACAACTTCCATACTATCTTGCACTTGATTTTTATTTTAAAACAAATATTGAAATAATTATAAATTTATCACACAGTCAGATATCCCGTATCTGATGCCCTTTGCATACTGGTTCCTATGAGTCCTATCACATGATATATTGTCTGTTCCATCAGTTACCCCGTACGTACTCATAGGTGAAGGTTCTGCTTTTTATAAGACAGAAAAAAATCAACTTAATTTGTCCTTTATTTCTCCATGTTTGTCAGAGGCACAGCTTTTGATATGTGATCACCTGCAGCTTGTCAGCTGTGACAGTGATTTGTCCTTCAGAGCAGGTTTGGGGTGACTTTTTCCTACTGCTCAATTCTCCTTTGTTGAAACAGCTGGCAGTGCACTTCCAGTGAAAGTCAGAGGAAGACCCTAAACTGTGGAGACCCTCCTCTTGATCCCACCTCCCTCACAAAGTGAAGTTGTTGGGGACGAGAAAGAGAGGCTTCTCAGTGGCCTCCTAGACTCTGGAATGCTCTCCCTAAGGAAATAAGACAAGCACCTACTCTTTTAACCTTCAGTATTTGTATCTGTTGACTGTTATGAGCCACCTCGAGTCCCTCCAGGGAGAGGGGGCAAGTGATAAACTTTATTATTATTATTATTATTATTATTATTATTATTATTATTATTATTATTATTATTATTATTAAAGCCATACATGCTTTCCACTTTTCCATTATAGCTTCCTTTAAAAAAATTCAGGCACTATAGAAAAAATGACTGTGAAAGTATCTGGAGAATTTTTTTAGAAAAAGTATTGTAAAAAGAAGATGGAAATTTACCTCCACATGAAGAACTGAGCTTTTGGTGGGATTTTGGAAGGAGAGATGGCTCTGGAGAAGGGGAGCATGGGGATGAGAGAGAATAAAGGAGGGGGAAATGTATAGTCATAAGATTGGTGAATATAGATACAGATATGTATAATTGTAAAAAATAAATGTTTTTAAAAGTAATTTTAAAAATTCAGAACTGTGCAGTTGGTACAGAGGTTATTTAGAACAACTGGTTGTGTGAAAAAGAAATGGGACATGAAGAGAAAATGAAGAAGTGGCTGATCCTGTACACCTTTCTAAGGCATCTGTGTACAGTGCACATGGTAGCTAAGCCATTCTATAATGTTCCTATGCTGATGGTGAGGAGACTAGGTAATTGGTAAACTCATAATTAGGATGGTCAGAAATTGGAGAATCAAAGAGCATTTTTATTTATTTTCCAATAACAATAATAACAACACAATATCAATAAAATTTAACCCAGCTAGTTACTTTCTCAGCAACAACAACAACAACAACAACAACAACAACAACAACAACAATAATAACTGCAAAAGGCCACCCTACTGGGATCTGCGCGCATCATCCGAAAATAAATCACACAGTCCTAGACACTTGGGAAGTGTTCGACTTGTGATTTTGTGAAACGAAATCCAGCATATTTATCTTGTTTGCTGTGTCATACAATAAAATAATAATAATGATGATAATAATAATAATAATAATAATAATAATAATAATAATAATGACCAGTTTGGTGATCAAAGTGATGAGGAACATTATCTGATTTTAAAAGATTTCAAGCTATATATACAGCACTTTGAGACCACTTAGTTTCTCTTGTTCCCTTTGAGTTCCTCTGTCTTTCATTCAGCCCTTGAATACCTCATCCACCATCAATATTTTCCTTTCTTCTGATTGAAGCACAGGCCCACAAGTTGGCATGAGAAGTCAAAGATGATGGTGATGATGATGTTGTTGTTTTACCTTGCACTGCAGAAAAATATTGTCTTTTATCTTAGAATTGTAGGGCTCTACAGATAATGCTATAACATTTTTCATGGCAGATCATGGCTTCCTACATAAGTGGACAGAGAGACAGACAGGCAGATGAAAGATCCTTTAAAATTCTTCATTCTTGTCCAACAGAAAGCAAAAAACAGATTCTTAAACACAGAGGCTCATAAGTCGTGCACGAAGCTCCCCTTTCCTCCCATACCGAGAATTAAAAAATGGAAGGAAATGTGTTTGCCTCTTGAGCTTCTAAGGTTACCACAAATTATCCCTCTCCAGAAGAGAAAGACATCATCAAACTGGGATTTTACCACATCTATTAATCATAATCATGACTAAATGGAAGAGGAAATGTCCCCCTTTCCATGTTTTTTTTTAGGGTGGGGGATTTTTATTTATCATAATGTGTCCTCTTCTTTGTTAAGTTTTCCCCAACCGAGTTACGTAATGCACATTTGGAAAACCAAAGAAGGCTGAAAATCTGTAAGTAAATTGAGAATTACAGAATAATTTTGTCTTAGCATACAGTTCATTAACACTACCTTTTCCAGATTAAAAAAAGAATTATACGTTTAAGATACGTTCATCACTTTGCATATGAAAACAAGAGCTCTTTTAAAATTCTCCATCCTGCTGCTAGTAGACATTTCGGCATTTATTTATTTATTTATTTGAGAAGTAGTTAAAACTAATTCAAGATGGCTGAAAGGGATGAGAAGAAGTGGGCAAGCTACTACTGAACTATGCACCTGATTAGCTGTAATGAATCACACTCCAAGTAAACAGACCATTCATTCTAGATAATGCATTTAGTACATTTCCAAACAACGCAATAAGATTGCCTGGCCTTTGTCTTAGCATCACTTGGCTTATGTCTCAGCATCAGATTTAAAACATAGGTTTTTATTAAATCATTTAGATCAATGGTAAATTGTTTTAGCTGTTTAAAATTATTTTATTACATTTGTTTTTCTTTACTTTGTTTTATTTATAGCTTTTATTATATATTTTATATGGTTTTTAAGCTGTTTACTATTAAAAACATAAACTATTTAAATTTATTTTATCTGCATGCTGTCCTGAGATTTTATAGTATAGGACAAGGGACAAAGATTTTATCAAATAAATAAATAATATATATATATACCATAAAAAGATGTCTGATGCTAATCATGTGCAAACAAACCTGGCCTAGGACAAAAAGAAAATATACTGTTCAGTGCTATTGGGAATTGGAACTGCCACCATAGTATGGCAAGACAAGGTTGAGTCAGTTAAGTCGGAGCATAATTATTTTCTAATTTTCTTATCAAAAGAAGCAACTTGTAATTTGACTAATTTTCTCTTTGCTCAGAGGAGTTTTGGGGTAATCACGTTTCAGGATCTGTTTATGATTGAAGTATAAGAAATAAATTTGGTTTTCTTTTTAAAGTAAATTTAGTGCGGGTGCTTGAATGTGTTTGAATCACTTTGAATCTTATTATGAGAGAAAGGTGGAATATGAATGCAATGCAAGTAAATAGATAAATCTATACACATAATAAAATTGAAAATCTGTATGTGTGTATGTGGCACAGGTGTCCATTCACACAGACAGCCTCCGGCCTCCACAAACAGGCTATATTTCCCAGTGCTGAGGAGCCACCAAGTCACTCCCTCCAAGGACATTGTAGGTTACAGCGAGCACATACCAGTGTTCCTTTCTCTCTCCATTTGCATGACTCTGCCCACTGCCTCTCCCTTAACCTTTTCCTACCCTTTCCTATGGCACATAGCAAACAGAGGAATTGATCAGCAACTGAACATACTAGAAAAGTTTGGGAAGAATTCACCATGATTTCTAGGAGTTGTAGGGACTGAGATGTATAGTTCACCTGTAAACTAAGAGCACTCTGAACCACACCAACAATGGACCAGGAACTAACTTGTCACACAGACACAACATGGCTAAATTTGCATGCTGGCGGATTTGAGATGATTGATCTTAACATCCAGGAGTTATAGTTTGCCCATATTCAGAGAACACTGAACCCATCTGATGACAGATCTGGACCAAACTCGGCACACAAATTCAACATGCCCTTTTCAAATAAGCTGGGAATCACCAAGTATCCAAGCTAGTAGTAAAATAAAAATAACCCCTATCTCCTTCTTGCAAAGTTCATACTGAAGACTCTACCATTCTAAAAAATCTAGTATATTGTCAGCTATGATTATTTTTACTAAATCAAATTGGCAGGCCAAGAAAAATACAAGTTTTGAGACATTTTCTAAATGTGTTACAAAAATATGTTAGGTAAATGATTATTTGATAAAATAATAGTTCTTGAGAAATGTAAAATGATCCAATTAATGTATATTATCGAATCACAGAGTCATACAGTTGAAAGAGACCTCGTGGGCCATCCAGTCCAACCTCCTGCCAAGAAGCAGGAAAATCACATTCAAAGCAGCCCCCAACAGATGGCCAGATGCATTATTTATTTATTTCTATCATTTCTACCCCGCCCTTCTCACCCAAGGGGACTCAGGGCGGCTTACAAAAATGGCAATTAATGTCAATACACCAATATACAATAAAATAACAATAAAATAGTTAAAACATTTAAATAGTATCATAATATACAATAAACAAAATTAAAACAGTGCAAAATGCTTGTGCCATTCATCCGCCAGACCTTGTACAAAAACCTTAATCCAGACTGTGTCGAAGCAACGAAAACTTCACAATACATTAGACCCTTGATATCCACTTTGGTTTGGTTCCAGGATTCTCTGTGCCTAACAAAGTTCATGGATGTTCAAGTCTCATTCTCATTCATGTGTATGTGTAGACATAATAAAATGGTGTTCCTGATATAAAATGATAAAATCAAAAATTCTAATTATGGATGGTTGAATATGTGGAAATGGAATCTGTGTATACAGATGGCCAAAAGTATGTCTAGGCACTACAGTTCTTATAGTCTGATTTTGAGTCACAGTGCAAGTAAGTACATATCAAAAGTTATATAATAAAAGTTAATATTTGTATGTTTGTATGTATGTTCATATGTATGTATTTTCCAAGATGGCCTAACGTTCAGAGAGCACTGTAACTCCCTCCATCAATTGATCTGAACCAAACCTGGCACACAGACCTCCCCGCACTGACCAACAGAGGGGTTTGGGGCAGATGGACCCTAGATTCTCTGAGTTATAGTTCATCAATATCAGAAACCACTGTGAACCCAGTTGACGGATCTGAGCCAGACTTGGCACATATACCACACATGGTCAACTTTGAATACTGGTGGGGTTTTACCTTGAATTCTGTGAGTTGTACACTCAGGGTCCTTCCACACAGCCATATAACCCAGAATATCATGGCAGATAATCCACAATATTTGCTTTGAACTGTGTTATCTGAGTCTGTATATAATCCAGTTCAATGTGGATTTTACACAGCTGTGTGGAAGGGGCCTTAGAGAGCAATGTGACCCCAACCAATGATGTATCTGGACCAAACTTGGCACACAGACTCAACATGTCCAAATTTAAATACAGGTTGAGTTTGGGGGGAATTGACTTTTGATCCTGGGAGTTGTAGTTCACCCGCATCTAGAGGGCACTGTGAACCCATCCAACAACGGATCTGGACCAAAATTGGCAGACATACCCAACATGACCAGCTTTGAATATTGGTGTGGTTTGGAGAGGATTGACTCACACTTTTGGAATTGTAGTTTACCTGCAATCAAAGAACATTGTGAACCCAACTGACAATGAACCTGAATCATACTTGACACACATACCTAACATGTCCAGCTTTGAATACAGGTGGGATTTGAGGGGAATTGACCTTGGATTCTGGGAGCTGTAGTTCATCTGCATCCAGAGAGCACCGTGGACCCAAATGACAATGGATCTGGACCAAATGTGGCACACAGACCCAACATGACCAACTTTGAATACTGGTAGGGTTGGAACAATGACACATGATTATGGGAGTTGTAGTTTACCCATATTCTTATGCATTTTCTAATGCGCCTATTTTTAAAAAATTAAAAACCCAACAATGAATATTTTTTATGTTTATTATTATAAAAGACCTAACCCAGTCATCGCCGGGTACCTAATCTAATATAAAATAAGACTTTTCATCAACTTTTTAAAAAGTACATTTAAAAAGGCAAGTGACTCAATCTTATTGCACTCCGAGGAGGGGAGCAGTAATCCCCGAAACAACGGTATATGCCATGATGACCTAGACAGCATTGCCGCTGATCCTCCAGCAGAACAGAACTGACTATCCCAACCACCACAGTCTCATCAAAATGAAGATACCTTTGATTGGAGTGACGCCATGAATGATATTAAGATCCTGTTGTGGAATGTGGCTGGGGCAGGGGTAAATTCAAATGCTGAAATGGTTAATTTTCTTAATAGCTTCAACTTAATAGCTCTGCAAGAATCATGGGTGGTTGATGGTGCGGTACCCTAAAATGTCAGTAATTGTGGAGCTTATTTATTGAAAATGTCTTCTTTGTTACAGTAACCAAATGTTAATCAATGTCTAATTCCCAACGGGAATTTCCATTTCTCAAATAGCATCACTTTGTTCACTAATATTATTCACTGTGTCAGAAAATGAAATATTCTCTGATATCACTCTTCTATAACATACTTCCTGTCTATCCCAGAGGTGTTAAAAGAACTGTAAAGCAGAAAGCTACCATTATAACTGCCACTACTGCAGATACATGAGTTACATTTTATTGAATCAATGAAGTTTCCCTCTATGTAAATATTAAGAGTCAGACTGAAAATATTCTGTCTACTTTGTGTTTAAGTGTCACATTTTTGACTTTACTTTATTATTTACAATTTACTTTTTATTATCCCATCTTTATTCCAATATAGGAACTCATATATGTCAGAATGTTTGCATGCCTTTTTCTAATGAAAAATGTATCTGTTTTATCAAATATTATATTCATATTTATCTGTTCATTACAGTATCTTCCTTCTTTTCAGTATCCAGTTTATAGAAAAACTGATTTGAATACTAAGCTATACACATACAAAGTAAAAATGACCTGGATCTTTTAAAAAATACCTTGGTACCTTGGCCTTAGGCCCCTTCCACGCAGCTGGAAAAAAAACCCCACATTTTCTGCTTCGAACTGCAATATATGGCAGTGGGGACAGATAACCAGTTCAAAACAGATATTGTGAGATTTTCTGCCTTGATATTCTAGGGTTATATGGCTGTGTGGAGGGTCCCTAGATGTTTTCACATCTCTGCGGGACAGAGATGCTGGTAGGTGGGACCATACACAATAATAATAATAAGTGATATTATTCTGATGACAATGAGAACAACTGCTGTTTCCAATCAAAAAGTTACAAAATACTCAAGCAAGCTCTGAAAGGCTTTCCTGTAGTCTAGATGTTACATTTAACAGAAGTAACAACAAAGAAATGGTGCTGGGAAGATATTTGGAACATATCAGAAAAATTGCTAGGGTAGATATTCTAAAATGTACATTTCTTTCACATATGTTTGATAGGATTATGCAGTGTGTTTGGAGGTTGGTCTGTGTTACAAGTTTGGACTGAAGATGCCCAACTGTTAATTGTGCTGTGATTGCTTCCTCTTGTTTTAAGAAAAGGCCTCTTTAATCTCAAGCCAATAAGACTGCTGCAGAGGGAAATGCCAAGGCAATGGGATCCCATAGTCTCCTGGGAACACGTTGTCTATGTACCAAGCAAGCAATCCATATATAAAAGCATCCAAAACATCATCTTCATAGAGAACAAAAAAACGTACTGATCTCCTTCCAATGGGCTGTTTCGGATGTTATCCCACTGCAGCTCAAGTCCTTGTTCTTCATATCATGACAAATATTCTGTACCAAACCCAACCCAAAGGCTGAAGAAAACAACAATTGCAGATGACAAAAGTCCAAAGAAGGAAGTCAGTCCGGACGTGAAGGGCGAAGAGGAAGACATGAGCCAAAGCATGGCTACCGAGCCTGAGAAGGGAGGGGACAAAACCAACAGCCAGAAAAAGAAGGATGGTTGGCAGAAGCTGGAGCTAACAACAGGAGCTCACCTCATCCCGTGTATTTGGATCAATGGCCTTCCGATCAGCAAGTTCTGTAGCTTAGCGGTTTAACCCACTACGCCACCACGGCCCTAAGAATAGGTTGCTACACAGCAGAAGAGAAGAGCACTTCAATCATTTTAAGCACTTTCAAAAATGGAAATGAAACAACTAGGTCAAGATAGCCTTGCATAATAAAAAAGAAACATGTCAGTCCTATATATCACTTGAAAGCTTTTTTCCGTAAATGTTTTTTCCCTTTTTGCTAGCTTCCACTTTTCATATGATTTTCATTGTGGCATTAAAAAGACTTTCTAAAAAATAGATTCTTCATCAGAGGCTTTGTTACCTGAGGTATGCCTGTCATTGACTGTCATGCAGTTTTATTAAAGGAATCTTGTCACTTAAAAAAAAAGACCTCTTTAATCTGTACCATTGGTTGGAGTCTAGCATTCCCATCCTGAACAGGACTTACAGTGTTGTCCTGTAATGCCAAAATGCAAGAATTGTGGTACTGATTCAGTCGGAAATCTCATCTTTTCTAACATTCTCTATATACCATGGCTAGCAATCAATGTGATATAGTAGCAATGACTGAAAGAAAGGTACTCATCAAGACATTCCCCAACGTCAAGCTCTCAAGTAAAGCATACAAGCTCCACTGTTGAACTATAACATCTTCATCTGAAGAAAACCTGATGTAAAACTAATGTGCCTCAGTTGTCCACTTGAAACGAAGTCATATAGAAATATAATGCTTTCCATTCCAACAAGGAAAAGTCATTCAAATACACTGTTACTATCTGCTAGGCATGGGCGAATTCCTCAGAATCATCATTAATCGGAATAAAATCGGATCTATTTTGGATTCCGAATGGGTTCTGAAGTGGTTTGGTAGTTCGGAATTAACCTTCGAATTCAAAACATTGGAGCCCATTTATTTAATGGCCTCGGAAAACCTTCAGATATATGAGAAAGCGTTTTAATTCAACCAAACTTTGTTTGCAGGGAGGAGCAACCTAGCCTGGGCTTGCCTCCTTGCCCAATCAATGCTGAGTCTTGGCAGAAAGGGAAGGGCATTTTCTCTCCAGTGGCTAGCATTGGGCATAATAACAGCCCCATAGAAAGAAACCAAGTCCTGAGCATTTTTTCTCCTGGCTGGGGTTAGCAACGGGCTTAATAACAGCCCCATAGAAAGAAACCAAGTCCTAAGCATTTTTTCTCCTGGCTAGCAATGGGCTTGATAACAGCCCCATAGAAACCAAGCCTGGTGCTGGAAGAGAGTTTCCCCCTCCTGGCTAGCAGCGGGCCATTTTGAGACAGCATGGTGTAGTGTAGTGGTTTGAGAGTTGGACTACAATTGTGGCTTGATTCTCCACTCAGCCATAGAAACCACTGGGTGATCTTGGGCAAGTCACACACTCTCAGCCCCAGAAAACCCAATGAAACAAGAAATAACACTTTCAATCCAGGAACAGATTTCCTTATTCAGAGGCTGATGGCTATCTGTCAGGAGTGATTTGATGGTGTGCTATGATGTCTGTTCCTGGTTGATAAATGTCATTTCCTAATTGGTTCTGTCATAAAAATATGGCAAAATTTGATTACATTGCCAAAACCTTGTCTTTGTGCAAGAGACATCATCCTATAACAATAGCACATTATGGTTTGTTGAGTCTCTCTTCACCAACAAAGTTTCAGCCACAAAACAAAGTTTCTGAAGTACAACAACTTTCAAAGTAAAGACAACCCAATGAAACAGAAAATAACACTTTCAAACCAGGAACAGATTTTTGTTATGATTAAAAACATTTTTTTATAATAACTTTCAAAATTTGCCAAAAATCTGAGAATAAGTCAAACATTTTTAGATTTGGTGAGCTAATAGTGGTAAATATGTTCTACCACTGTAGCAAATTTCATTAGGATATCTCAAAAAAAAATGAGGGAGAGAGAAGCCCCTCAATTTTCCCCATTGACAATAATGTTTTCCTTCATGCACATGTACATCTGCCATTAACGAGGTACATATGAAGATTCAGAAGTTTCAGAAAGTTTTGAAGTTTTTGCCTTCAAAATTCAAAAATGACTTTAGAAACTTAGTGCCAGCGCCCCCTACTTTCAAAGAGAGTTTAGAATAATTTTTTCCTGGATCACACATGCCTACTAGCTACCTCATTACAAGGGCTGATTTGCCCATTATACACTGCTTCCCATCCCCCCACCTCAGCATGGAGCCCATTAGACGATGCACATACATAGGCTCCATGTCGAAAGTAGAGGAGAAGCTGTGCACGCCACTGCTGTGGCAACACGAGAGCCTTCCTGCATTGCCTTCCCAGCAATGCGGGTAAGCCGAGATGAGGGATAAGCCAATTCATGTGATGCAGGGTGTGGAGTGATGGCTTCTCTGCGCCCCCCGCCAGGAGCCTGTGGATTTGCCACAATGTGCGGTGAATCCATGGGCCTTTATGATGAAAATTGCATTAAGCTTAGAGGGTACTGCAGTGTTTGAGTGGGGGTGGCAGATGATACCTGTGTCAAATATCTTCAACCCTGCAAGCCCTGGCTCCACTAACATCTGCTTCCAGCAGATGTGGATTGTTTCATTGTTGGTATATAAACTGAATTTTAGGTCCTTCACTGAGTGTGAAAGTAGAACAGCAACCAACCAAACCTCAACCATACAACTAGGTTTGATGTAACGATCATGTTTAGATCATCTATGTGCTGATGTGGATGTGAGAACTCTCTCATTCGATTCCAACTAAAATTATAATTTTATCCTTAATATTGAGTGGAGTTGGACTGCTAAACTAAAATGAGCCAGTGCCTTGGAGGGGGGGGGGGCATCTATGGGTTCTACATGTCATAGGAGGGCACAAAAAAGGACCTGCTGTTTGCATTCGCAAAAAATTGGGAAGACATTTCATCATCTGACTTCAGATACAGCTGTAAGAGGATAGCACAGTGGCTGAGGACATTGCCGCTGTTTCTCTTCCAAAACTGTCAAAAAGCAGAAGCGATTTCAGCTGCCTGCCTGAATCATTTCCATCCTGATGGCCTTTTATAAGCACTGAACTTAATTTCCCCCTGTTCTCTCCATCCCTTCTTTCTTATGTGTTATATCTTACATTTAAATCTCATTTCATGAGAAAGGCCTGTCATAAGCTTATCTGGTAACCTTGTTGGCCAACAACTGCTTTAATTATTAATATAAATTATAAATGATTTCATAGAATCATAGAATTATAGAGTTGGAAGAGACTTCATAGGCCATCCAGTCCAACCCCCTGCCAAGAAGCAGGAAAATCACATTCAAAGCACCCCTGACAGATGGCCATCCAGCCTCTACTTAAAAGTCTCTAAAGAAGGAGCCGCCACCACATTCCGCAGCAGAGAGTTCCACTGTGGAACAGCTCTCACAGTTAGGAAGTTCTTCCTAATGTTCAGGTGGAATCTTCTTTCCTGAAGTTTGAAGCCATTGTTCCACATCCTAGTCTCCAGGGCAGCAGAAAACAATCTTGCTCCCTCCTCCCTACGACTTCCCCTCATATATTTATACATGGCTATCATGTCTCCTCTCAGCCTTCTTTTCTGCAGGCTAAACATGCCTAGCTCTTTAAGCCACTCCTCGTTTAATTAAATAAACAAGTATCTTACCCCTAAATTATCTTTACAGACTCTAAATAAATGACCCTTTTGTTCCTAGGGAACCTACTGCTATAAGGATTAAATCCAAGTTATCTCTATATTAAAGGAAAACAGAGGTTTTTGGCCACTAACTCACATAATCCCTCATTACTTCCTATGGCTACTGATGTTGTAGATCAAACTATCTTCAATAATATCATTCATTTATGAAACAACCCCCACCTCACTTCCTCAAAAACCTAGGGCAGTGGTTTTCAACCTGTGGGTACCCAGATGTTTTGGCCTTCAAGTCCCAGAAATCCTAACAGGTGGTAAACTGTCTGGGATTTCTAGAAGTTGTAGACCAAAACACCTGGGGACCTAAAGGATGAGAACCACTAACCTAGGGACTCCCATGAGTTGCAAAGATGTTCTAAAAGAGACTCATGACCTCTTTTTCTTCCCATGTCCTTCTTTCTTTCTTTCTTTCTTTCTTTCTTTCTTTTCAAACCTTGACTTGTGTAAACATCTGCATAACTCATGGATCTGTGTATGCTGCGAGAGATTGCCACTTTGTTGGAGAAAGCCTGAAAAGCTTTCCACCTTGCTCAAAGAAACCTGTTTAGTATTAAATTACTACAGGCCACCATTTTACATCTTCTAGTGATGGCTTGCACCCAGTTCATGTCATGGGGAGGAACTAACTGTCACAGGCAGGAGGCACAAAATGTGCAACAATAATCTTTAAGGCAACACAGTATAATTTGCCTTCTTCTGTTTAATGCCATGTCAAACAGAAGGATTGCTACATATTTCAGATGGCGAATGTGCTCCCCTCGCCTTAACTTGAGTAAAATTTGATTTACTTCAGAGCACTGTGAGGGATGAAGGATATGACAGGTTCTGAGCATGCCTAGTTCTATATTCATGCCAAAAAATTCCCAGAAGGATAAATCTCGTTTCCTGCCTTACTTCACAGACATTAATTTTTTAAACAAGTCATGTACTGTGGTTTGGATACTGTGTTTATATCAGTGTTTTGTTTCCAGTCTCATGGATGATAACGGCATGCTGGCCTGTAATCCTAAATGTTTTCTTGAGGGAGAAATCACTGCGTCTTAATCTCACTTTTTACTTTTTATTATTTGCATGAATTTGCTTTTAAAGATAAGCTGCAGTGAGCTGCTGACATTTTCCAGGTATAACCAGGAAAATATGTGAACTTGAGCTTTACCTCACTATAAACTATATTGCTGCAACTTTCGGTCACCCTAATGTATTTATATTCCTTGACTTTATTTATTTTAGAGAAATATGTAACTGGAAATTAAGATTTAATTCTTAAAATATGGTCTGAATTTAAAATGGGTTATGTAATACATATTTTTAAAGTTTGTTATTCACTGTATATTGCTCAATTTTTGTTTGTAGTAATCTTTATTAAACAATCATTTTAACTGCACTGAATTGTATTTTTACTGTAGATATTTCATTGGTGTATTGCTTTAGCCACCATACATGTATCCACAACTACATTTTATCCAATTACTAAAGTTTAGCCAGGGGTTTGGAATATTTTCTTACCCCAGGAATGAGAATCATCCAGTCCTCCTGATGTTGTTGGATCCCAAGTCCTAACATAATAAATGTTGAGGAATGTTGAAAGTTTCAATCCAGCAACATTTGAAGAGTTGTATAGTTCCCACCACTGCCTTAGGGCACATCTGCACTATAGAATGAATGGGGGTGGGTTGCAATCTGATGCAAGTCTGAGGCCAGGTGACAGCCCACGACCACCTCCTCAGTCAACATTTGGTCAAAACCCCTCGCCCCAATGGCAATCCAAAGCTATCCCAGCCAGTTATTTACTGAAATTTCAACCCAAGGCAATCCCTCCAAGCTCCAGGACTTCATGAATGAGAGGAAATTCCCAGGTAAGCTTCAAGGACAATCTCCTTCCTGGCACCTTGGGTCCCAGGGACAGCTGGAAGTCACGAGGGATGGTGAGAAACTGGCCTGGCCTTAAATAACCTAGGCTCCACCCCCTACATGTGCCAGACGATGGAACATCATGCTATGCTAGTTTAATCCTGGTCTCTATTCATCGATGGCATCAAATAGTCCCTCTCCTGCAGTGCCATTTGCTGTGTGGTCTCAGGACAGCATTGTCACCTTTATTGGAAGTCACTTTGAGCATTTTTCATGATACTGAAATATATACCCTGCCACTGGTGGTTCTGGTGCTTCTTCGCCTACTGTTACTACTAATAATAAAAAGGTGATGGGATTGTTGATCTAGAATAAAGATTGCAAGAGCAGAGTAATATTATTCTGCAATCACACAATCCTATTCTGCAATCATTATTTTGCCTGCGCAAATGAACCCTGAGGGACAGTCGGGGCACATCACGGGGAGAGGTTTTTGGAATGTTTAAATGGTTCCTGGGAGAATGGTTCTGTTTGTTTCTGAAGATTTACAAGAACACTTTCACAAGACAAGCAGAATTTGCCTTTATATGAATGACTCAGCCTGCAAACATTCATCCATCTTGCATTGCCGCTACAGCTTTTTCTTCTCTACTAGAGAACTTGCCTTTGCTTCTTTCGACAGACTTCCAGCAACTAAATTGTGCATCAAAATATTTACTATACAGTAGTCATTTTGCTACTCAAAATATATATCTGTATACACATGCATAATGAAAACAAAAAGATGATTAATTTGAAGGGAGAGCTTGTCCAGTTTCTATGTCTCCAAAATTCTTAAAAGGGAATATGGAAGGTGACTCTCTGTGTTGTTTGGCTACAAGAAGTGAAGAATACACAGAACAGCTGCCTTTCGCTCTGTGTGACAGCTCAATGCTCAATTGTTTGTTTCTACTAAAGGAACAGAGCAAAAGAGGATTGTCTGCAGACAAGTACCACGTAAACATGCAGTTCAAATATTCTCTTGAAAATGCCCTGACTTTATGTGTTTTCACATTGAGCCTTGGGTTTTTAAAATCCACAAGAGGTTTTCCTTTTAAGTAACCAATTTAATTTAGAAAAAAACTCTGAAGCTGGGGTAAATGGTTTGTGTCAAAACACCCAAAGTCTCTGTATAAAAACGCTGAATAACCAAGGCATATAGATGTTTAATATTTCACCCATACACCCAGTGATAGATATGAGATGATGCCTGGAATCTTGTTGGTGTATTATACTGCTGTAATAACACAAGCAAGAAAGAAAGCCAGAGTTGTGGCAGCCACGAAGGAAGGAAAGCACTGAAGAATAAATAATAATGTTTTTATTTATGATGACCCTAAGGTGAGCTTATTAGAAGTTTTCTGGGACTGAGAGTGTGGCTTGCTCGATGTCAACCAATGGGTTTCCATTGCCAAGTGGCATCAAACCCTAGTCTCCGGTCATTGTCCAGTGCATTTCACCACACTTGCTGCCACTATAGTACTAATATCTTAAAATGCATTATATGTATGCCATTTGTCCTCATACCTCCTCAATATGAGTGTTTGAGGAGCAGGAAATTTGTTGGGAGACCAAGATGCTTGTTGATAAAGCTATTGTCCTCCTAATTATCTTATATGCCTGTGTAATGTGGACCATCTATAGACACCACCCTTAACTCCTGGAACAATTCCATCAGTGTTCCCTCCAGAAAATCCTGCAAATCTTTTAGGAAGACAGGTCTACAAACATCAGCGTACTGGAAGAAGCAAAGACCACCAGCACTGAAGCGATGATCCAGTGCCATCAACTCCGCTGGACTGGCCATGTTGTCTGAATGTCTGATCACCATCTCCCAAAGCAGTTACTCTACTCCCAACTGAAGAATGGAAAACAGAAGGTTGGTAGATAGGAAAATAGATTTAAAGATGGGCTTAAAGCCAACCTTAAAAACTGTGATATAAACACTGAGGACTGGGAAGACCTGGCCCTTGAGCACTCTAACTGGAGGTCAGTTATGACCAACATTGCTGTGGGATTTGAAGAGGCAGAAATAGAAAGAGAAAGGGAGAAATGCGTTAAGAGGAAGGCGCATCAAGCCAACCCTGATCGGGACCACCTTCCATCTGGAAACCAATGTCCTCACTGTAGAAGAACATGCTGGTCAAGAATAGGTCTCCACAGTCACATATGGACCCACCGCCAAGACCCTATGTTTGGAAGACCATCCTACTCGGACACAAGTGATCACTGCTGATGATGATTATGACATCCTCAACAGTACTACTAAATGCGTGAGTTAGGGCCTTTTACCCTAGCACTCAAGACCTGGCTCTTTACTAGAGCTTTTAGTCTATGTTAATTTTATCAATATTTGTATGTATGTATTTTTATCCTTTACAATTTTATCTTGTAAATCGCCTAGAGCATCGTGGATGGAGGGCGATTAATAAGTAAAAAAAAAAAAAGGGCATTATATTAAATTGCTTTTAATAAATACCATGATGTAGATAAACAAAAGGTGAATGAGTAGTTCTCATTTTTAAAGAAAGAGGAAATAAAAAAGCAGATGAGCAAAAGGGAACCAATGAATGGAGGTAGTTTACTCTAAGTCTACAGTCTGTCAAATCAGGACAAGCCTAGGGAAACCAAGCCTTTTCATGCTTCTCTCCTAGCCAAGTGTGGAGGATGGTCTTCCAAGAATCACCTCCGCTCAGGCCTCTTCCAGACAGCTGAATAAAATCCCACATTATCTGCTTTGAACTGGGATATATGGCAGTATGGCCTCAGATATTCCAGTTCAAATAAGATATTGTGGGTTATTCTGCCTTGATATTCTGGGTTATATGGCTGTGTGGAAGGGCCCTATTACCCCATCTTCTCCTCATAGAGTCCCTATCGTCTCCTTGTTCTTTCTTTTTCTACTGACATCAAAGAAGCCCTTTTTGTTTTAAATGTCTCTGGCAAGCGTGAGCTCATTTTGTGCTTTATCCTTGCAAACATTTTCCCTACAGGAGTTAATTATTTGTTTGAATTCTTCTTTGGTGATTTCTCCCCTTTCCCACTTCTTGTGCATGTCTCTTTTGAGTCTTAGCCCAGTTACAAGTTCTTTTGACATCCATTCTGGCTTCTTTGCACTTGTCTTATTTACAAAATGACTGACAAAACAGACATTTCCAGTAAACGACTGTTTATGTATTTAATTCTTGCAATTTTTGTACCTCTACATTATACTTTAGCTGATGCTGGACTGTTCCCTCTCTTCTCCTCTCCTGAGCTCTCTGCTGGCCAACTTTATCTCTTGTTTCAGCACGGTAGTCAGTAAGACATATCTCTAACAGGTTTCTTTCTTCTAGGACAGACTTCCTGAACTCTGGGTCCTTAAGATGCATTGGACAACAGCTCCTGTGGTGTTAGTCCAACACATCTGGACAACAATAGGCTGTGGAAGGCTGTTGTATAGAAAAAATTAACGGGAGATGAGCACATCCCAAACATCTGCCAAAGAGACATTTAATCTATTTCATTTAGCTTTCAGATAATCAGGTTCCCTTTCCTCATAGTGCATTTCTCAGATTAGTTGAAGGATAGTGCTACAGGAATGTTTTGTGGCTTTGATAAAGCCCTTCCCTCAGAAGGCTAGAGAACTGCAGGTGGTTTTGTGTTTTAATCAAAGCAAGTTTATCTCTTACTGCTGCATTCCCAGGAAATATAATCAGTGACCTTGTGGATAATTGGCAGGCTTTTACAGATGGACACCAGTGCCTATTACATTACATTAACACAAGTTAGCAGTATGCAACAACAATATACAATACAATATGTTTTGTATATACTCTGTCTCTCTCTCTCTCTCTCTCTCTCTCTCTCTCTCTCTCTCTCTCTCTCCACACACACACACACATACAATATATCTTGTATTTAGCTGATTGTGGCAATTTTTATTTCAGTTGACTTATGAATTCCCTTTAAACTCAGGTATTTTCAGACAGGATTGCCCTTCTTCTCTTCCTGTTTACTAGAGTAGGGCCAGGTATTTGTTTCATATGTTTCATTCATGCATCATACCGTTCATTCGTATTGTACCGTACGGCAGATTCCTCCCCACATGGATGAAGCAGTACAATGAAAGTGAAAGCAGCATTGTTTGCTTTGCTGCTGTTCATTCCACGTGGTGATCCCTGAGCGGCCCTGGGAGCTCATTGCAGGCGCATCCTTCTTAGCTGCTGGGTGGTGTTGCTGCTGCTCTGCCTGCCACACTTGTTGCCTCTTGCCTGCCTCAGTGCCTGCCTTGCAGCCTGCTTATTCTTTAACCTCAGGTCTCCTCTATAGATAAAGAATAAAACATCTCAGAATGTTTGGTTTCTTAAACCCTTAGGTTGGAGGGCAGGACCAGCTGGGGAGGAAGGAATGTTTTAATGAGATTTTGTTTATAGAAAGGGGAAAAAAATTCCTAAAATTTTGGGGATTACCCAAACTTTGTAAGAGTTGGTGGGCTAAAAATGGTAGATATGCCCTCTATGTGTGGTGATTTTAATCCCTCTAGCCCTAAAACTGAGCAGAAGGAGAGCCTGGGCAGCCTGACCATTGCCGTCAATAGAACTAATGTATTTGTATATTCAGATGGTGAAACGAAAGAGTTCATTTTGATGGGCGCAGGTTTCGGAAGTAGCAGATGAACATAGAAATGGGGCCATATGAATGGAACAAACAGAAATGATTAGCGATTTTATACACTACTGTTTACTAATAAGCATTGATTGATCAATCTACTTTTGATCTGTGTTTCAAGTGTAATAACCAGAAGACCATTCTGTCCTGTTTTCTGTTTTAAAAAATTAAATTATATATACTTCTAATAAACATTTCTGTGTTCATTATTTTAAAAGTAATAATCAGAGAAACATATCTAGAGAACTGAAAAACCAATCAAATTTGGGGTTCAAGCTGTGCTGTAGTCTAGAAACTCTGAATTAGGTTATCTATTAAACATGTACATGGTGCCCTTAGAATAGCATACACATGACGGGCTTCCCTTTTGTCTATAATCCTCATAGTTTCACTCCCACTCTACTTCAGTGTCACCATTATTGTGAAAATGTGTTATTTCCCAATTTTTGGTAATAAAAACTAATTCTGGAAACTAGAAGAAATGAAAAGAATAAGGTGGTGACTGTGCTATAGAGCAAGGAAGGCACCCAAAAAAAAATCCTGCTCCTAATCCAATTTTCCATCAGTCCCTAAATTTTTAGCACTTCAGTAACTTAAATATTCATGTAGACATAGAAACTTAGACATTCAAAGAAAAAGGAGATGTGAGCACAGCAAAGATAAGCATTTTCAGTGTGGATGATTCTCCCTCTCTACATATCTTGCAAGAAATCTGAGGACTGAAGGAAAATTCCATTTGGAGGCTAGAATTTTACTTGGGGAGTCAAAGTCCTCAATTCAGATTCAATTTGTAAATTTTGGATAGTGTACAAAAATTTCACAAGGACTTTTTTTTGTAATGGGAAGAAAACAGGTATAATTACTTATTCATTCCTTTGAGAACAAAGTGAAGAATTATAGTCATCTCTTCTCATTTGTGTTTCTGACTTTTGCAGATTTGATTATTCACAGATTTGATTTTAAATGTTCTCTCTGGGAATCTCTAGGTTCCCCAGTATGACTTTATGGTCCACTTCCTCCACTCCTTGTGGTGAACCTAGGAAGCACATCTGTCTAGAAATCGCTACACTTTCCAATGTAATTCTGTAATCAGCTTCAAGAAGGCTATAGAGTTGTGCTGGAAGACCAAGATACTCTCTCAAGTTAAAAAAAACAACATTTGTGGTTTTTCACAAATCACAAATCCTGTGTTCCTAATCCCAGCAAATATGAGGGATGATCCTACATCTTTGCTAGCCATGACATCATTGCAAATAGTAACTGACCCTTCAGCACGTTTTCCTTTTTTTGACCAATTTTTTCCCCATTTTCAATGACTACATACATCTACTTTACAGTGTTGTAGTAATGCCTAGTGTTTTCAAATTCCTCCCCAACAGAATCAGAACATTATGGTTCTGTCTCATAGCAGTGGCCCTTTGGCATTCGAGGATTTTCCAGGATCTTCTATAAACTTCTGCCTGGTTTCTGAAAGCAAAAGCCTACAGTATGCAGTAGGAAGTAAAACACAGTCTGTGTAGGAGTTTGGCAGTACATAGTTGATTTACTGTGAAGGAAGTTAATGATTATTACAGTATGTGCTAAGTATGGCACTTGTCTTAAATTGTTGTCATTAGAGCCCACCAAATTTCAACCATGGTACCCTAGCTACAAACAGATAAAAGTACACTTTCAGATAAAAGAGGCATTTAAGAACAGACGGCTCGCTTGATTTCCATGGCAGTGCAGCCTGCAGTTTCTTTTCCATCTTTTCTAGGCTATATTTGGGAAGTTTGATTTTAGTCCACAACGAGTTGGTGTTACATCCAGGTTATTTGGAAAGACTATATATCAGATTGTGTATCTGACAGGATGATTCACCAGTGTTCTTTAGCAGGCCAACTCCAGAAACTATGCAAGCCATTATTAATAGTTCCATTGCTATTTCTGTCTATTATTATTCAGCAGGAAAATATCTGGAGGAATAATACAGCCACACAGTGTCTCTGTGATTAGCATGGGTCTAGTGTATGGTCTTGAATAATTTGTTCAAATATGGTGATTCCTATAGCTAAGCAGAATGCATTCCTTCAATCAACATTGCTGTATATTATTCTGAGTTTTGGGCTTGATTTTCAAATCTACTTCTCCAGGAACACTCTAGATCAGTGTTTCTCAACCTGTAGGTCCCCAGATGTTTTGGCCTTCAACTCCCAGGAATCCTAAGAGCTAGTAAACTGGCTGGGATTTCTGGGAGTTGTAGGCCAAAACACCTGGGGACCACTGCTCTAGCTAGCTGTGAGCAAGTCACACTTTCTCTCAGGCTAAGCTACCTTCCAGAGTTTCCATAGGGCTTAATGGGATGATAGTTCTTCAGTTCTTAGGGAAAAGGGTAGATTCAAACTATAATTAAGAGTAATACCTAAAGTATAACAAATAAATTGTTTTAACAGTGATCAGGAAAGGACACTAATTACCTTTTTTAAGCTCCAGAACAGATTAGGACATTATCAGGGTTAGATGAATGGGTCTGTACACTGGATCTGCAAAACAGCAATGCCTGTATTGGGCTAACTAAAAATGAAGAAAAATATAATGCAAGCTTTTGGAGCTCCACTAAATACATTTGTATGCTGGAATATTCAGGTATCTAGTGTTTTAGGGGCACTAGACAATTGTGCCCTTTGCTTCTATAATTCAACCACTTTACCAGAGTTAAGTAGGTCTGGATCGTCTTAATGTTTGTATAGAAAACACCACTGAACCTGAAGGGGACATGAAAGCTATTAACCTAAAATGCAGGTTTAGTTCACATGCCAAAAAACTGAATCTGGGTCTTTAAAAACTACATTGTGCACTTCAGTGACGAGGTCATCCTTCCTTTTTTTAAAAACTTTCCAGAGCTTCTTTCCATTAGACACACCATGTTTCACTGTTCTCTTATGCAAAAGTCAACAGCTAAGATGAAGAAAAATCATCACAAGAAGGAGTTTGTTTATATCCATTTCAGTCTGGGTCATAAAAAAGCTACATCAGTATTAACAATATGCAATTACTGTGTTAACATCCACTGTTTCTGAATTAAGCTAAACATTTGGGCAAACTCTTTTGCAACATATATTTGTTGCCTTTACTGCAATACGCAAGTGATCTTTATCTGGAGATGATGCATTAGTTTTCCAAATATTTCCATAATTAAAGAAGGGGTGTTTATGCAAAAATATATGCACAATGAATAATATGCAACTGCAAAGGGCTTCAGATGGGAAGACACCCATCTATGTCCATCAGAGATAAACCAAGCC
The DNA here is from genome assembly GCF_035594765.1 of Anolis carolinensis. Taxonomy (NCBI): domain Eukaryota; kingdom Metazoa; phylum Chordata; class Lepidosauria; order Squamata; family Anolidae; genus Anolis; species Anolis carolinensis. The sequence goes on along the minus strand of NC_085841.1, from coordinate 150,318,490 downwards.
CATTCAAAAGACAAATCCAATCCATGGAACTTTGATAACTACTGTGACCCATGTGTGCAATCACTGAATGGATCAATGGCTATTTCCATATGCACGCTTCCTTTGGAACAGAGATGAGAAACCATTGTTAGCAAGCAGCTTCTAATAATGGGCTCGACTAAAGCATTGATCTGCCTTATGGTGGTGGAAGGGCTCACGAGTTAAAGCCTACATCTAAACTTATATACCACAGCACAATATTTATCTTGTATCATAATTTTAAATTACAGTAGAGTCTCACTTAACCAACCTTCTCTTATCCAACATTCTGTATTATCCAATGTGATCTGCCTTTTAGTAGTCAATGTTTTTGTAGTCAATGTTTTCAATACATTGCAATGTTTTGTTGCTAAATTCGTAAATACAGTAATTATTACACAACATTACCATGTATTGAACTGCTTTTGCTGACAAGTTGTTGTAAAACATGACATCTTGGTTCTTGATTTGTAAAATCATAACGACATTTGTTGTTTAATAGGCTTTTCCTTAATCCCTCCTTATTACCCAACATTTTTGCTTATCCAACGTTCTGCCGGCCCATTTATGTTGGATAAGTGATACTCTACTGTATTACCATTTATATTCTACTCCAAGGTGACATTAAGGTGAAATTATTTGGTGGGTGGAGGGGGGGCAAGGCAAACATGTCATGTTTTGGTGCAAGTCTTCCAGCAGTATATTTTGAATCGTTGATAACTATTGTAAGATAGTTATGTTCTCCTGCTCCGCATACTTAGTTGAAATATGTCTTCAACCAAAACAAATGCTTTTAGTTGTATTTTAAATCAATAGAAATCAGCTTCTTTCAGAGCAAATAAATCCAGTAGGCAGAGTAGAGACTTCACCTATCTGTACTAATTTGGGATAGGGATTGGGGCAGGCATTAATCCCTCTGAGAGGGAATGTTACCAACATGAATCTACTTGCAATTGTAAAATATTGAAGGATGTTTTACTGGAAATGTCTGCTTTCACACCTTAGTTTTTTAAAAAATAAATAAATAAATAAAATCTGTTGAAATTGAGAGAGAATATTAACATTGGTTTGAAAAATCTGAATGGCTAATGTTTGCAACAAGGATTGCAAAAATGATAGCCTTGCCTAGTATAGAAGCAGGCAGCTGTGTCAGGTTGGATCTACACTATATTCCAAGATCTGATCCCAGATTATATGCTTTTAACTGGATTATATGAGTCTACACTGCTAGATAATCTGGGATAATCAGATAATCTGGGATCAGATCCTGGGATATAGGGGCAGTGTGCAAGAACGTCAGATGGCAGATGACATAAGGAAACAGCATTATGTTGGAAGAAAGAGCTGAGTAGCATGGAATGTTTTGTGTTGTCTAAACTAGTATTCTATGTTTTCCCATCATACATGATGAAGAAAGATTAATCTACCAGTCCATTCAGCTTTTGTACATGGAATGGGAAGATGCCATCTTTTTCATGCAAAATATATTTGATCTGCTCTCTTCCTCCAAAAATCAAGAGGCATACTATCCAAGATTAGCCATCTTAATTTGTGCCAATTTAATTTCTACCTAAGGCATTAGATCACTAGAAACTCTTCCCAGAAGCAGTACAATGCAGTGTACTACAAATGCAAACAAAATATGAATTAACTTGCAAGCCGGCAGCCCTTTCTGAACACCTCAAATCAGCTCCCTTTGAAATACTTGCTTTACTTTGCCTTACAGTAGAGCTATAGAGTTATTACTTTTCCTGTAGGCTAGAAAGCTGCCTGCATTGTTTTGTTTTACTGAGAAGGCCTAGAAAAGTCAAACATATATATGTGTTAGTGAGTTCTTGTATATACATCCCAGCTGTGAGAAAGGCTTTTTTATTACACTTTTTCTATTTTATTTTTGTTTCCAAATGGGATATCAGAGAGTGTGCCTGTCAAACACATATCAAGCAAAGGTTAGTTGAAGACAGCCTTTGGAAGCGGGCGCGCAAAAGGAAAGGGTAGAAAGAAGCTTGTCTTCTTTCTTTCGAAGATGGAGTGCAACTGGAAGTAGGATGGAGCCAAAGGGCCGGTTCAAGAGTAATAGAATCCTGGCTCTGCGTGCTAGTTTATCTTCTACAAGATGAACTCCTGCCAAGCCATATACACACAACATCGTACTACAGAGGAAAGTGTCTGATGCTTCTCCAGAGTATTTATGAGGGCTTCTGTTTTGAAGATAGTTTCTTAGGTAACCGAAGAATAACATAATGTGACCATTTCTCATCTATTACATTTTTTGGCTTTCACATTGTATTAAGCTGCAGGAATGTTCATCTCTTCCCCCTCCCCTCTTTTTTCTACATTAATACATATATAGGAGAGGAAAGAGACATTTTTCAGTGAAGATCATGGAAGTACCATCCCCAATCCAGAGACCTAAAATCCAGAGACCAGAGACCAGTGCACCTAAAAACTCTAACTTACAGAAATTTTAAATTTCAAAGTGCAACAGGGATGTTTGCAGATTTTAGGTGAGTGAAGGTAATGGAGGTATCACAACCAGGCTTTTCTCTCTCAGACACAGAAATTTTTTTCCAGATCTTGAAGTGAAACTCTACACATTACTATCAGCCAAAGCTCCCAGGGATGAAGAACGAAAGACTTTTTGAATGGAATGGATGCTGATGTTGCTTGCTATCTCTTTCACTATTCTCTGTCAATTCTGAGGTTAATTGCATCCTCCACACCACTGATTTCCTCATTAATGGGATTTGTCCATATAATCTAATTCTGTGTTTCTCAAACTCCGCTCCTCCAGGTGTTTTGGATTACAGCTCCCAGAAATCCCAGCCAGTTTACCAGCTGTTAAGAGTTGTGGGAGCTGAAGTCCAAACACCTGGAGGAACAGAGTTTGAAAAACACTGATCTAATTTATCCCCTTTCAGTGGAAAGTATTTCTGAATAACTTGATCTTGAATGAACCATTAAGATTCATTAGCTTGATTATGAATTTATGTATTTATCACACTATACTCTCATACCAGAGTTTATCTGTGTAGCTTCCAATAAAATGAATTTAAATGGTTGGCTGGTTTTTGGTTTTTTTTGAAAAGTAAAACATTAAGAATGATTGAAAAACTAAAGTAAAGCTGAAGACTAGTTAAAACAAATTTCCACACATGTGCAAATTTGTATGAAGTCAATTATGCCCCACACAAACATTAAATATTCATGTTTTTGCTTGGCAATTTCAGTGCCAATTGGATCCCTAAGTGGAAGGTGTTCCATAATGGAAGTCTTCCTCCAGGCTAAAAGTGGCTTCTTGATCTGGATCAGCACAGCATCTATATTTTTGAAGTGCTTTGGAGGTCTGTCTTTATGAGATGCAGAGCCGGTCCAACAATGAGGCGAATTAAGTGGTTGCTTCGGGCACAAAACATACGGGGGCGCAGTTGAGACTGCTTTTTCTGTTGATTTGTTGTAATACATGATGTTTTGGTGCTTAATTTGTAAAATCTTAATGTAATTTGATGTTTAATAGGCTTTTCCTTAATGCTTCCTTATTATCCAACATTTTTGCTTATCCAACGCTTTTATTTTTCAGTGATTGGTTTGGGGGGGGGGGGGGGCGCCAAAATTCTGTTCGCCTACACTTGAAAAATACCTAGGGCCGGCTCTGATGAGATGCAATATTTTAAAGGTCACTACTGCCTTAACGTTTATCATTTAAAGAATTCCCATCCATAAGACCATCAAGTGTAGTCTAAAATTTCCTAAAAATGCCACTGCATGGATGCAAGATTTATCATAATTAGTTATACAAAGCCCATGTGCTTTGAAAATAGATCCAAAGAGGCTCCCATTTCTTTTAGTCACTTCTTCCAAGTCTTTAAAAGAGCACAGAATACTTCTTGCCCACATGTCCTTTGGAGATTGAATGAGACCAACATTTATTTTGTACTATTTGAATAGTGAAAGCTGAGTATAAAAGACATAAGAAGAACTGGCTTTCATATTGAATAGTCCAAGGGCAGTGTGGTCACAGTTTTTGACAGCTGGTTTTCTCTCTCCTTATCCATTTCTGTGTTAGATATGAATGGAGAAAACAGATGATGATATATCTCTTTACCATTTGTTTCGTTGATGCTGTTGGAAGCTGTTGACCACAAGCACAGGAAAATTCAGAAAGCTTTAGGCATGCTCAGAAAATGTTCATATACAACAAAGGACAAAAAACAATTGGAGAAAAAAAAGAGTTTTATCACTTAGAAATCCAGAGTCATCAATAAGGTAAGATCTTATTAAAATAATGGGAGCAGGACTGTATAATGAACCTGCAATCTTATACTTACTGAAAAACACAAGATTTGGTGAACTCAGTGGAACTTACTTTTAGTAGATATGCTTCGAGTTGCACTGTAAACTACCTAAATTAGCTTGCTCTGGATTTCACATAACTTCATGACATTTTACAAACTGTTCTTCCTCCCTTTGATTTAAGCCATTTCTTCTCAAGAGGATTTGAATAAATTGCCTCATTATTCATCCCAGTTTCTAAAACACAGACCTATCTTTGTCAAGTATCTGCTTGAAATTTATTTCACTGTGCTCAGGGTACTGTGGGAGGAATCAAGAGTATTAATGTAATTTCTTTGTACTCATCATTATAGAAATAAAACCTATAACCTGTATATGCACATGGGTGTATGCACACACACACACACACACACACACACACACACAAATAGAGCTCCCTGGCTCCTATGTTATGATGGAGAAAATGAAATAACACCTTTAAAAGCTATCCAAAGTGCTGAATCCTGCATCCAAAATAGTTTCAGCAACTTTGTTCTGACTACAAATCACTAAAGACCCCTCACTCCCTACACACCAACATTCACTAAAGATACAAGATGTGTAAAAACTTCCAGAATTTGTTATTATATTATATAATAATTATTTATTTATTTGACCAGTCATATGACCATTTCAAAATACAACACAAATAAACAGCAACTGACCCTCTGTTTACAGTCAGCATCTTAATTTTGGCCTGGGAGTTGTCTGAACCAGGCATAGACCTGCAAAAATTGATTTCTGGTCTCCTGATTATCACATAAGGAGGGGTAGATCATAATCAGGCTCGAGAGGGAGAGTCCTATGGTGTCTATAAAGTAAGATTTGGGCCCATCCTAGTGTTAAAGTCTCCTCCCAAAATGACAGAAGCATTTGTGTTTCCAATATGGGTCCTTGGGGAATAAGGAAATGTAGTTTAGAGCAGGTCCTTTTGAATTCTCTGACATAGGGCTCCTCACATTCCCAAACTACTTTCCAGAATTCTGTGCTTTCTCAGTCTCTTTCCCAGCAAACTCTGCTTTCTCCCTGATGCTTCCCTCTCCTAATGGTGAGAGGCCATTAATTCAAAGGGGATGGCAGCCTTTTTGGCTTTGCTTTGCTTTCTTGCACTGGAAATAAAACTGACTTTGGGAGGCTTCTGAGGTTTACAAAATTCAAACGAAAAAGTATTAAGTTTTGATTTTTATGTTTTTGGCACTGGCCATGCCCACATGTTGGATATTGCATCGTAAGTACAAATTTAACAAATCTCATCTGACTTATGAGGACTAACGATAATTTTGCACAGCCCTAGTGGCTAGGGTTAACTGCCATGAAGCCTTTTGCTCTGCAGGAATGGGTCCCACCCCAGCCACAGTCCTCTTCCCATGATGGAGGCAGACCACATTCACTCATTTGGAGGAACTTATTATCTTAATTTCTCACAGTAGTCTGTAAAACCATCCCTAAATTTCCCATTTAGTTTTTGGTGGGAAATTCACAAGTCATCAAATAAATAACAATTAAATCCATGAAGAGAGCTAAGTGTATATCATATGGATAACATGATTCTATAAGTGCTATGCTTGTTCAAAAATGACCTTCTTAGTTACATTCTGTACTTTTCTTCTAACAGATATCCTAAATTAACAAAGTTATTCTGAGACAGGCAACTTGGTAATTTAATGAGCTATAATATATAGCTGCTTTCCCGAAACATCTCAACTCAAAGTGTCTTGACTTCAAACTTACTATGTTTTCAATGGGTACTATCTCTCTTGACTCCAAGTATCTGCTGCCTGAGGTGACTGACTACCTCACTGTGCCTGTAGAGCTGGCCCTGCAATGTAGTCTTTCCATTGGCTGAAAAGATATTTGGAGGTGAGAGTTCCATATCCATATTAGCACATCACTGTAAAATTGAATTAAGAAAAATCACTGTTGGTTTCATATTTCCATTTCACATATGACTTATGATCAGAGGCTGGAAAGATTACTTTTGACATACATCTTTCAGAATCTACTAGCCAGCATAGCCATTGGCTATATTGACTACTAGATTTTGGGAAATGCAGTTGAAAATATAATATGCCCCAGTCTTTGTTTCTGATACAATAGCATAGTTTTTGAGGGTCATGCTAATATTTGGTCTAACATTTTGCCTTCATCTTTTATTCTCCAAAAATGTAGACATACATTTTTTTAAATCCCTGAATATGTTGTGTAGTTTATAATGGAGAGTGCCTGGGGACAAAGAAGGTTTTATGGGCTGCAGACAACAGAGTTGTATAGCCAGTGGCATGCTATTCCCACAAATAACAGCAAGGGTTAAGTCTGGGGTCACTCCAAAAGTGTCTCTAGTCACAAAGTGCACAACCAATTTACCCCCAGCTCTGACAATTACAGCAAAGAAGGAGATCCATCAGCTCTGTTAGCTAACTTTTCATTTGTGTAAACTTGGCACTCAGGGAATTTAGTTCTTTGAAAGGAATAAAAGCCTCCACGTATGGCCGAGGCCCAAAGGAACACTTTATCACTTGTAAATAAGAAGGTATTTGATTGTGGCTTAATTATACAAAATTCATCTATTTATTTTCTATCACTCTGCAAACTCCCTAATTGTAGATTATTTACTGATGGAACTACTTAAGAATCCATTATTCTATTACATTAATGCCATCAAATCCCACCCCCTCCCAAAAACATGGAAATATTTAATGGCAGACTTTAAATCTGTTGAGACGTTTATTGGTGCGCAAAGGGGAAGCTTACTGAAAACTGGCAAAAGACTTCTACTCTCAGGGAAACGAACACACATTTTTAAAATAGAGATGTTGCAAAGTGTACAGCCCATTTTATCACCACAGTCTTGGGTTTTTAAGACTTTAAGGAATGGAAAATCTACTACTACTCTGGATTGCATCTTCCAAGAAAGACTTATCTTCAGCTTATATAATAAAGCTTTTAAGCTGAAAAGGCCAAGTATAAAGAAAGCCAGAAAGCTCTTCCTTGACTCAGATTATCTGCTCATTTAATGAAGCTACCATGCTCAATAATTTTCTATCATGAGTTTACCAGTTGCTGCTGGGGAAATAGAGCTAGAGATACTGGAGGCAGTGGTGGCCAATACCCAGAGCCAACTTGGAAACAGTATTTGTTAAACTACAACTTCTAAAATCCCCCAACCAAGTATCCATTTCCCAGAATAGTTTTTTCTAAACTTTGGGAACTCTCCACAAGGGTTTCTAAAAAGTGAACGTCCTTTCCAAAAGGTGCAGCAATGTTGGGATGCAGTAACTTTATAGGGCTGGGAAGTAACCAGTTATAAATCATTTAGTTTTTTGAAATAACTAATTTACAACTAAGGGCCTTTCCACACAGCCATATAACCCAGAATATCAAGGCAGAAAATTCACAATATCTAGTTTGAACTGGATTATCTGAGTCCCCACTGCCATATAATCCAGTTCAATGTGGATTTTATACAGTTGTGTGAAAGGGGCCTAAGGGCCCTTCCAGACAGGCACTATATCCCAGGATTTGAACCCAGGTTTTTTGTTTTAAACTGGATCATCTGAGTCCATACTGCCAGATAATCTGGGATGAACAGAAAACCTGGGATCAGATCCTGGGATATAGGGCCTGTCTGGAAGAGCCCTCCGTTATATTAGACTTTAGTTTTCTGAGGGATCCTTTCACTTAGCTTGGCTGTACTTTTTGTTACTTTTATTTCTATGGTGTTGTGGCCGCACTAAACTGTGGAGGAGTCAGATGCTATGGGTCAAATGCTGATTTTGCTGTTGTCTGCCTTTCTCTTTGTTTTGCTGAGGTGACAGAAAAGAGATGGAGGCTAAATGCATCTTATGACAACGAACTACGAGGGATCGCCTAAGTAAGCATCTTATGACAGGCTTTCAAAAAGAATGGAAAATAATTATTCTAGCTACAGTGAAGGAGTATACCATGCACTGTGTGGCTGTGGACAAGTCTACAAAGGGGCCACCAAATGCAGCACCTGGACACGAATCAAAGAACATGGTAGGCACTGCAGACTGATTCAGCCAGAGAAGTCAGCTATAGCAAAGCAGTTGATGAACCAACTTGGACACAGAATATTTTTTGCGAACACAGACATTTGAGAACACCACTCTGACAACCATTGTGTCAGACTACACAGACAAGCCACTGTAATTCACAAGCACATGGACAATTTCAACAGAAAGGAGGAAACCATGAAAATGAACAAAATCTGGTTACCAGTATTAAAAAACACACCAGAATCAAAACAATAAATAAAGAACAGGACTCAAAAACAGGAGAACTCCAAACAGCTAATTTAATGCCAGTTAACACCTCCGGAATAAAGGATGCCCCCAGGCAACCGAGGACACGTTTCCTCTATGCAGATACCCTCAGTGATTGACTCTGAAGCTTCATGGCTATTCATGCTAATCAAGCTTGCTAATTGCAATATTCACACTTTCTTTGAACAGACAAGGGTTCTATGTGTTGTTGAAGGCTTTTGTGGTTGGAATCACTGGGTTGCTATGAGTTTTCTGGGCTATAGCCATGTTCCAGAAGCATTCACTCCTGAAGTTTTGCCCACATCTATGGCAGGCATCCTCAGAGGTTGTGAGGATGCCTGCCATAGATATGCACGAAACATCAGGAAAGGATGCTTCTGGAACATGGCCATACAGCCCAGAAAACTCACAGCAACCCAGGCAAGAGTTCTTTTTCCCTCCCTAGATATTCCACAGATATATATACACTACACTTGCTTCACTGCCAACAGAACTTCTAAAAATGCCAGCCATAAGTGCAGGTGAATCATCGGGAGAGAATGCTGCTGGAACATGAAAAACTCACAACAACCCAATGATTCTAGCTACTTATGAGAACCAGATAAATAAATAGATTCTTTCAAAATCATAATTTTAAACTCCTGAAGGCACCAGATCCCTTTTTATCCAGTAAACTAAGTAAAGTCAGGCCTGGTTATTACTTGGAAAGGGTTCTATAGGATTACTAGCTGTGCCTGGCCACGCGTTGCTGTGGCGAAGTATGGTGGTATGGGAAATAAAGTACTGAGGAATTGGTGGTAGTTAAGGTCAAGGGTAAAGGTTTTCCCCTGACATTAAGTCCAGTCGTGTCTGACTCTGGGGGTTGGTGCTCATCTCCATTTCTAAGCCGAAGAGCTGGCGTTGTCCGTAGATTCCTCCAAGGTCATGTGGCATGACTGCATGGAGCGCCATTACCTTCTCGCCGGAGCAGTACCTATTCATCTACTCTCATTTGCATGTTTTTGAACTTTAGGGTTGGCAGAAGCTGGGGCTAATAGTGGGGGCTCTGTCCGCTCCCCCAATTCAAATCTGAATGAATGCTGTAATTAGGGCAAATGATTAGCATGTAATGGCATTGCATCTTTAAAGCCTGGCTGTTTCCTCCCTGAGTGAATTTTTTGTTGGGAGGTGTTAGCTGGTCCTGATTGTTTCCTGTGTGGAATTCCCCTGTTTTCAGAGTGTTGTTCTTTATTTAGTGTTCTGATTTTAGAGATTGTATTGTTCTGTTTTATTATACCACAGTATTTTTATATATTCTGATTTTAGTGTTTTTGAATACTTGGAGGCAGATTGTATTCATTTTCACGGTTCACAGCAACATAATAATAATAATAATAATAATAATAATAATAATAATAATAATAATAATAACAACTTTGGTAATACACACTGCTTCACTCCATTGTCAGCTTCCTTTCTGGAAGAATCTTTCCTTGGGAGGTGTTAGCTGGCCCTGATTGTTTCCTTTGTGGAATTTCCAATTTTCCTGCTTTCAGAGTGTTGCTCTTTATTTACTGTCCTGGTTTTAGAGATTATATTGTTCTGTATTATTCTATCACAGTAATTATTTCATATTACAGTAGAATCTCACTTATCCAACATGCACTTATCCAATGTTCTGGATTATCCAACGCAGTCTGCCTTTTAGTAGTCAGTGTTTTTGTAGTCAGTGTTTTAAATTCATTGTGATACTTTGGTGGTAAATTTGTAAATACAGTAATTACTACATAGCATTACTGCACATGGAACTACTTTTTCTGTCAAATTTGTTGTATAACATGATGTTTTGATGCTTAATTTGTATAATCATTACCTAATTTGATGTTTAATCGGCTTTTCCTGAATCCCTTCTTATTATCCAACATATTCACTTATCCAACGTTCTGCCAGCCTGTTTATGTTGGATAAGTGAGACTCTACTGTATATTTATAATCTTATATTATCTGCTTAGAACTGGATTATATGAGGCCCCTTCTACCCAGCTGGATAAAATGCACACTGAAGTGGATTATATGGCAGTGTGGAGTCAATATAATCCAGTTCAAAGTAGATAATTGTGATGACCCATGGGCCTTGTAGTCCTGCTCAGGACATTGTAATTCCTGATGAAGATGAAAACTTGGGTTTTTTACCTTCCCAGTCTGAACTGGATTCTTCTCAGCCAGATCTTTCCCAGGCAGATCTGGGAACCTTGCACCTGCAAGAAAGTTGTCTCCCAGAAGTATGTCAAACAAGCCCAGAGCCTACTTCTCCCGTGTTCTTGCGCCGGGAGTTTTGTAAACAACAGAGAAGTTTGGAATCAGCTTCGCGCAGGAGTGCGAGGATTGCAGCTAAGAATGTGGCCAATTAAGACTGCTTCTCGTGAGAATCTTTGGGGAGTCTCACATCTGGTCTCAGAGTTTAGCTTTCGGTTCTGATTCCCAGAGAACTGCTTCGGCGGGAAAGTTAGACTCTATTTAGGTGTTTTACCCGCGTAGTAACTTCGCGGAGTCAATTCGTCAGCCTACGGAGCGAGTTGTGTCTGGACAGCGCGCTCCGATTCAAGCCTCGCTCCTGCTCAAGCCTTGCCTTGCTATCCAGCCTTCGCCTTGCTACCCAGCCTTGTTTATCCACGGACTTTGCCTTGTTTCCCAGGATCAATCCTTGCCTTGTTCCACGGATTTTATCAAGTTATTCCACGGACCTTGTTCTTGTTCTTAGTTACCTTGTTCCACGTTCAAGCCTTGTTTCAAGTATCAAGTTATTTCCTAGCCTCGCTCAAGTTTCATGGACTAAAGGACCTTGTCATCTCCCCTCACTTTGCTTGGCAAGTGAGTGTTTCGGTTATTGGATTACAACTTTGGACCTTAATATTTCTTATTGGACATTGCTTTTTTGGACTAATTCTGACCTTTCCTGAAAGGTCTAATTCTGGACTATTTTCTACACTTGTTTTTATTAACTTTATATATTCCTTCAATAAAGATATTAGATAGATTCTGGCCTCTGTGTATGGTTATTGGTGCTCTGCAGCCTGGGTCTTGACAGTTTGACTCCGCCACCCTAAGCACCAATTAACCTCGGCCAGAATGTCTACCGGAGTCGTACCTGGGCCGAGCGGCCAGCCGATTACCTACACCATCGACAAGGAGGAGGTGGACCGAATCCGTGATAAGCTCAATGCACAGGATGGAGAAATAAGGGGTTTGAAGGAACGCGGAATTCGTCTTCCGGCCATGGCGTTGCCAACCAAGTTTACTGGAGAAGCTTCTAAGGTTCATGTCTTCCGTCGCCAATGTCAAGCTTATCTAGAGGCCCGTGCTGCCGAGTTTCCCCAAGAAGACATCAAAGTGGCATGGGTTTACAGTCTTCTAGACGGGCCAGCGGCCAGCTGGGCGACGGCACTGTACGACCAAGCCTCTCCACACCTAAGATCAGCGCAACGCTTCTTGGACCACCTCAAGGAGACTTGGGGAATCGAGGACAATTTGGAGGCAGCCGGTCACAAACTCCGTCGCCTTTTCCAAGGAGACAGACCTATGTCTCAGTATATAGCCGAGTTCCGAGTGCTGGCCCACAACACCGGCTGGAACGATGTAGCCCTCAGGGGACAATTCCGGGAGGGTCTCAACATTGAAATGCTGGAAGAAATCTCCAAGGTGGATCCTCCCCAGACCCTCGAGGCACTCATTGATCAATGTTTACGGGCTGAAGTCATGATTGCCAACAGGAAACAGTGGGTTCGAGGCCAGGGCGGTAGAGCCGGGGCAAAACCCCCCGCTCCCGCCAGCGTTCAGCCACGTCCGGTCTGGAGACCCCCACCGCCAACCCCATACCCCAGAGGAGGCGAGGAGGTGCCGATGCAGTTGGGCAATGTACGTCCCAGACTAGATGCCGCCGAGAAGGCCCGTCGTCAACGCTTAAACCTCTGCTGGTACTGCGGGAACGGGGGCCACTTCGCCAGAGAGTGCCCAGCCAAAGGGAAGCCTGCGGCGGCGTCCTCCACGGAGACGAAGACGTCTGAGCCGACTGGCACACAGCCGGCGGGGGAAGCCAACGACCGGGTGTAGAGAGGCTCGCCAACCCGGTCAAAAAATCCATCCAAGAGCCGCCAACCGGGGTCCTGTTCCTTCTCGTGGTCACATTATGGTCAGCAAAAAGGGGACCCGTCATGATCCACGCCATGATAGACTCTGGAGCTACCAACAATTTCATCGATAGAGAGTATGCCGACTCTCTGGGATTACAATATCATGATTTCAAGAATGCCCGTGTGGTGCAAGCCATAGACGGCCGCCCCCTCAAGACGGGCCCCGTAAGTCAGTGGTCGGAACCCACCAGGATGTGGATAAGGGAACATATGGAAGAGATTTCCTTCTTTGTTACCGAGGTCCCCCATTTCCCTGTGATTTTGGGAATTCCATGGCTGACTCTCCACGACCCTAACATCTCCTGGTCCAACAGAGAACTGCAGTTTGCTTCACCGTACTGCCAAAACCATTGCCTCGTAGCCAAGGTATGCCACGCCACAGACACCGAGCCCATCATCACCTTGCCAAAGAAGTACTCCGAGTATTGGGATGTATTCAATGAGAAAGAAGCCGAAAAATTACCCCCACATAGACCTTATGACTGTGCCATTGACTTGGTGGAGGGGGCCCCGATCCCGCGAGGGCATCTCTACTCCCTGACTGAACCAGAGCAAGAAGCTCTCAGGGAATTCCTAGAGACAAACCTTCGCAAGGGATTCATCAGACCCTCTCAATCCCCAGCCGCCTCCCCAGTGATGTTTGTGAAGAAGAAGTCAGGGGAACTACGCTTGGTGGTGGACTACAGAGCATTGAACAATATCACCAAGCGGAACAGCTACCCCCTGCCCTTAATCTCGGATCTACTGGATCGGCTTCGAGGAGCCAAGGTTTACACCAAGCTGGATCTTCGGGGGGCTTACAACTTAGTTCGCATCAGGGAAGGGGACGAGTGGAAGACCGCCTTCCAGACCAAATTCGGACTATTCGAGTCCCGAGTTATGAATTTCGGTTTATGCGGAGCCCCCGCAACGTTCCAGCATTTTGTCAATGACATTTTTCAGGACTATCTAGACAGGTTCTTGATAATCTACCTGGACGATTTTTTGGTGTTTTCTAGATCACAATCAGAACATGAGAACCACGTCAAAATGGTGTTACAACGATTGCGGGATCATGGACTTTATGCCAAGCTGGAAAAATGCGCCTTTGATCTACAAGAGGTAGATTTCCTTGGTTACCGCATCTCGCCTCTAGGGCTTTCCATGGATCCAGCCAAGGTTTCAGCAGTATTGGAATGGCGGGCGCCAACTAACAAGAAAGAGGTACAGCGTTTCTTGGGGTTCGCGAACTATTACCGCAAGTTCATTCCAGATTTTGCCCGCTGGTCCGACCCCATCACTAGCTGCATCCGTGGAAAGCAGCCTTTCCGCTGGACTGATCAAGCAGAGAAAGGGTTCCAGCAACTAAAGAAACTATTCACCTCCCAGCCAATTCTACAGCACCCAAATCCTGGAACCCCTTTTGTGGTGCAAGCGGACGCCTCTGATGTGGCAATTGGGGCTGTACTCTTACAACCGGTGGGAGATCACCTCCATCCCTGTGCCTTTTATTCTCGTCAACTAACCACACCAGAGAGGAATTACACCATTTGGGAAAAAGAACTACTGGCCATAAAGGCAGCCTTTGAAACTTGGAGACATTGGCTAGAAGGGGCCAAATTTCCCATTGAAGTCCACACTGATCATCGTAATCTAGAACATCTAAGAACTGCCCGCAAACTAAATCAGAGGCAGCAACGTTGGGCTTTATTCTTTGAACGTTTCAACTTCCAGATCCATTATGTGACCCCAGCCCAAACCAAGCAAGCAGACGCCCTGTCACGTAAACCGGAATACGCTGCAGGACGCAAGGAGACCTTTGAATCCCAACTGCTACAACCCGAGAACTTTGCCACGCTCACGGTGGGGAACACCAAATCCATTCCCATTGGTTCAACTTCCCCTACTCCAGGACCCATCTGTGCTCAAGAAATCAGGGCTAGTCAGCAAGCAGATGCCTGGGCGCAGGACCAACTTCGCCAAGGTCTGCACTTTCCCTTTTCGCTTAAAGATGGGCTGCTCTGCTATAGAAATCATGTTTATATCCCACCCGGACCGGGCAGGGAAAAAGCGCTTCGTCTGTGTCATGACTGCAAACCAGCAGGACACTTCGGACTATTTAAAACTATGCATTTGATCCTAAGGGATTTTTGGTGGCCCAAGATCCGCAAGGATGTGGAAAAATATGTCAACACCTGCCCAGTATGCCAGCGCTCCAAGATACGAAGGGAGAAGCCCTCAGGGCTTTTACACCCCCTTCCTACCCCATCTCGCCCATGGGAAATAATTTCCGCGGATTTCATCACTGACCTACCACCTTCCTGTGGATTCACCACGATCTTGGTGGTGGTGGACCTTTTCACCAAGTTAGCCCATTTCATTCCCTGTGAAGGCCTCCCCACGGCCAAAGAAACTGCGGATCTATTTCTTCAACATGTTTTCAGACTACATGGATTGCCCAAGAGTTTAGTCACAGACCGTGGATCTCAATTCACCTCTCGTTTTTGGAAGGCACTACAAAAACTATTGGGCATAGACTCTCGCTTATCTTCAGCTCATCATCCCCAAACAGATGGGCAAACGGAGCGCACCAATGCCACTTTGGAGCAGTATCTTCGCTGTTATGTAAACTACCAACAGGACAATTGGGCTTCTCTGTTACCACTGTCTGAGTTTGCCTACAACAATGGAGTTCAAGCTTCTACAAAAGAAACGCCGTTCTTTGCAAACTACGGCTTCCATCCACGTTTCTTCCCCCCTGTCATTGAAACTTCAGAAGTTCCCGCAGCAGAGGATTGGCTGCAGGAACTCACAGCGGTGCAACAACTTTTGCTCCAGCAACTGGACCAAGCCAAGGAGGACTATAAACGCCACGCTGACAAACATCGCCAGCCGGGCCCCGAAATCAAGGTAGGAGATCGGGTTTTTCTGTCCACTCGCTTCCTGCCCTCCCACCGCCCTTGCCGGAAGTTAGATGCCCGTTTCATTGGCCCCTATCCAGTGGTGGCGCAATTAAACCCCGTGACTTTCAAACTCCAACTTCCGCGTTCAATGCGCATTCACCCAGTGTTTCACCGTTCTCTGCTCCTTCCGGCGGATGGTGTGCGACCTGATACAGACCAACCAGCCCCCCCTCCTGTTTTGATGAATGGGGAGGAGGAGTTCGAGGTTGAGGACATTTTGGATTCTCGCTTTCACCGCCGCCGCCTACAATATCTCATTGACTGGGTGGGTTTTGGCCCTGAGGAACGCTCTTGGGAAGACGCCTCCACAGTCCATGCTCCTGATCTAACCCGTCGCTTTCATCAGACCTATCCCACCAAACCGCGACCTCGCGCCTCGGGGAGAGGGCCCCAGTTTGGGAGGGGCCTTGAGGAGGGGGATAGTGTGATGACCCATGGGCCTTGTAGTCCTGCTCAGGACATTGTAATTCCTGATGAAGATGAAAACTTGGGTTTTTTACCTTCCCAGTCTGAACTGGATTCTTCTCAGCCAGATCTTTCCCAGGCAGATCTGGGAACCTTGCACCTGCAAGAAAGTTGTCTCCCAGAAGTATGTCAAACAAGCCCAGAGCCTACTTCTCCCGTGTTCTTGCGCCGGGAGTTTTGTAAACAACAGAGAAGTTTGGAATCAGCTTCGCGCAGGAGTGCGAGGATTGCAGCTAAGAATGTGGCCAATTAAGACTGCTTCTCGTGAGAATCTTTGGGGAGTCTCACATCTGGTCTCAGAGTTTAGCTTTCGGTTCTGATTCCCAGAGAACTGCTTCGGCGGGAAAGTTAGACTCTATTTAGGTGTTTTACCCACGTAGTAACTTCGCGGAGTCAATTCGTCAGCCTACGGAGCGAGTTGTGTCTGGACAGCGCGCTCCGATTCAAGCCTCGCTCCTGCTCAAGCCTTGCCTTGCTATCCAGCCTTCGCCTTGCTACCCAGCCTTGTTTATCCACGGACTTTGCCTTGTTTCCCAGGATCAATCCTTGCCTTGTTCCACGGATTTTATCAAGTTATTCCACGGACCTTGTTCTTGTTCTTAGTTACCTTGTTCCACGTTCAAGCCTTGTTTCAAGTATCAAGTTATTTCCTAGCCTCGCTCAAGTTTCATGGACTAAAGGACCTTGTCATCTCCCCTCACTTTGCTTGGCAAGTGAGTGTTTCGGTTATTGGATTACAACTTTGGACCTTAATATTTCTTATTGGACATTGCTTTTTTGGACTAATTCTGACCTTTCCTGAAAGGTCTAATTCTGGACTATTTTCTACACTTGTTTTTATTAACTTTATATATTCCTTCAATAAAGATATTAGATAGATTCTGGCCTCTGTGTATGGTTATTGGTGCTCTGCAGCCTGGGTCTTGACAATAATATAAGATTATAAATGGGTTATATAGCTCTGTGAAAGGGCTTTGAGTCTACACTGCCATATAATCTAGTTAAAATCTGATAATCTGTATTTTATAGGCAGTGTGAAAGAGGTCTAACTCTGCCTGTCCCCTGGGCTGAGTGGGTTGCTAGGAGACCAAGTGGGCAGAACTTAGCCTTCTAAATGGTAGCAATTGGATAAAAACAATTATTCCTCTTCCCTCTAATTAGGACTTTATTTTTCTTTTCTTTTTATTGTATCAACCTAGAGGCCTGGATGATGGGTTGTGTTGTCAAATTTCGAGGTTGGGGGTCTGTAGTTTTGTTGTTTTGTCGGTCGCCAGGATTCCATCACTCTTTTATATATATAGATTTAAAAGATTTTTTAAAAACTTATATCTAGAAAAAAATGTACAAAAACAACTGAAAAAGTGAAGTTCATAATTAATTCAAATTATCTTAGATTGTTTATCCTAATGGAACAGAGATATCAAAATCTACTTGGCTGCAAAATATTTTAATAATTGTTTTAAATGAATGTTACTTTTGTTTTTATGTCAGCTATATTAGATTGTTTTTTGGGGGACATGGTTGTTTGTTTTATGTTTCTTGGATCTGGCATTGAATGTTTGCCACCTTTTGTTATGAATCCACCCTGGGTCCCCTCAGGGGAAAAGGACAGAATATAAATAAAGTTTTATTATTATATTGTTATTGTTATTGTTATTTGATACACAAGATTAGTACAGATCACTATGCTGGCTGTTGTATTGGAACACATGTCGGACACTTTCCAAGTGTCTAGGATGTATCATCATCATCATCATCATCATCATCATGATTATTATTATTAAAGTGTTCAGTTATTCCATCCAGTTCTATCAAAAAGCAAAAAAATCATTGCAACTGTTGATTGCTCCAATATATTCAATGAGGAGATATATTATGTTTGAGACTTTCTGGATATTTTGATCTGGATTTAAGTTAAAGTAGGTGGCCTTCAGATTGATCCTATCTGAATCAAGAGTTTATTAAAGAAGAATCTGACTTGAATCTTGTTTTGAATCCACACTGCATTTCTTTTCTACATAAACTTTTTCAGTGTGTGCATATATATTTTGTGCACTTAATGAAAAAGGCTGTTTCCCCAAAAGTAAACAAGCAACGTAACAGCAGTGTCTGGGTAAAAATCATGGTTGTGATATGCTTATATAAATCTAATTTTCACACAATTAAATAGTAACATTCTTCTTCCTATTTGATACACAATACCAACTTCTAATTACTTAACCAAAGCATTAAGGTTCATGCACATTATCAAATATCCTAATCATGTTTCCTATATGTAATAGACCATTCATCTTTCTGCCCCATGTTTCAGATTTAAAAGAAGAAGAATAAGAAGAAGCCTTGCAGACTTTAAATAAACTGTTAACAATTAATAGTAGCAGGCAAAGAGAAAAACCATGTTGCTTTTGAAGAAAGGTTGTTTGTCCCTGTATTTTCAAGAGTTTTAACTGTTATTTTGAAGCCTTGAAGAATGTTTTGAGCAGTCATTTTGTGGCAACCTTTATACTGTCCAGGAATAATCTTTCAGGTTACAATAGCTTCTGGTTTTCTGTGCCGTATCACCTTACAATTGCCCCCAAATTGTTTCTGAATCACATTTCCTCCAGTAAGGAGAAGGAGCCCTCATTTTGTATTATATTGTACAATGCACAGCACCCTTCTCTGACCAGCATAGAATTTTAATGTCAGAATGAAAAATGATAAAGCATAAATTAAATAGCAACCATATGTTTTCTGCAATATATCTCCCTGTTTCTTTCCTTAGGTAAACAAGCCCCCCTATCTCCTAATGAAATCTGCTTTTTGGGGATCTTCAGATTTGCGTTTCACAAACAAGCTTATTGTGTGTGTTGCTGAGTGACTGAATGACCTTGTGCAGAGGTAAAGAAATCTTATTACCATCCCAATCAAACTTTTTCTTTCCACCAGGAGATAGATAAGAATTTTATTTCAGCCTGGTTTTATTTTCCTAATCAAATATATTCCCAAATTCATAAAAGCTGAATTTGGAGGAAAGTGAAAGTGACAGCCTTACTCATATTAGGAGGACTGACATTTTCACATCAGTACATTTTCGCTCAGCATGTACCCAAGGACACAAAATTCAAACGTGGGAAGAAGTAAAATTACAGCATTTTCAACTTTAGTTTGAACTTGCCATGTTTTACAATGCTGTCCCACCCTCACAATTTGACTAGAAGGCAGTTTGAGTGGGTTTTCAGCCAGCTGAAGAACTCACAATACATGGTTAAAAATAAGAAATCTTTCCCTAGTATTAGGCCAATAAAGCATTTGTAAACTATCTAAACAAATAAATGCTACAAAATCTTCCTTTGTGGTCTCTTTCCATTCCTATTCCGTGAACTGGCAAACAATGAGTAGTTTGTATATATCACATGCTCCAACCAGGACATGAGCCAAAATCTTTATAAGCCCACTGTGATTACTTCCGGAATTGTCTTCCAATTTTCTTCCTGCATTTTGATTTTCAGAATGACCTGGAAACATACCCTCAAAGTGCGGGAAGAGATCTGAAAACTAACCTAGTCCAAACTCCCTTGCTATAGCATCCTTGATAGGTGGCCATCCACTTAGATTAAAAACTGGATCTTATTTCCAAAATGGAATTGATACTGATGATTTCTTCAACTGTTTGTCATTATTCTTGTTTATGTTTGTAGTGATGCATATATTATGCATGCGTTGTCCAAGCTTTCATAGTTTTGTTTCCATTCCCAATGAATGATTAGAACTACTAGCAAGTAGTTACAGGAAAGTTCTCTTGACATGACTGCCCTTGACACTATCATAACTCACCAGGAGAACATAAACCAAGAGAAGATGGAAACAATGGCATAACAGATCTGCCTCAGTGTCTTTGCTGTTGGTTGCATCTGGCCACTTTGTGTTGAATCCCACATCTCCTTTTTATTCTAGAGAATAACTTTATAAACAGGCCGAGTCTGTTTTTAGTTAAGTAATCTTGAGAAGTTTACTGTAGTGTTATATAGCTGTCTTTGGCTGGTGGAGTAAGTAGTCAATTATTAATTTGTTTTAGGTGTGATGGGGATTGCAGGGAGGGAAAGAGGAATGATTTTCTTCTGTGTGTGTGCAGTTGGATATTTGTTCTCATTTTGTGTTTTTTCTGCTTTTTCTTGTAGTGTATTTCTTATCAAGATTTATTAAACCTTCTAATAAGTATATGTATATGTGTATAAATATGTGTACATTTGGTCCCGCAGGGAGCATACCATCACCTTAAGTGGATCATGCACCACTGTCTCTAAGATTGGAGCCAGAGTCAGCACTGTATGGAAGTATGGAAGATCTCTAATGCCAGTCTCTTCAATGCCCACATGAAAAATAAATGACTCTTATCTCTAAGGTGCCAGAGAAGGTAAAAAGTAGATGGATTGTGGTGTATTATAGACAAACTGAAGAGGTTTAAGTTCAGGCCATGAAGAAATACCTTTATGTTACTTGTTCTTAATTAGAGAGTCTATCCCAGCCTATCAAGATAGTCCTTTCAGAGATTGTTAACCCAGTAGGAAGTGTCCTGCTTTCTCCATTAAAACATTGCAATTTTCTGCCCATTTCTCTACACAATGGTGCAGGTTTTTTTGTATTACAAAATACACTAAGGGACCACTCTAAAAAGCGCAGACCATCATTGAATGCCTGCAATTTCCAAAAGCCCATGCAAAAGAGCACTGGTTACTATAGTTCAGCTATGTAATTCATACCCTCCCACTCCTATACAAAAGGTGTTCTTATTGCTGTGCAAATTGTTTTGAGCCCTACATAAAACATTTCACCAACTTACAGATGAAGAAAAAGGTTTGGAGGGAAATTATTCTTTACAGAAATTCACATAGTCTGGAATTCAGTATGGCCTTCGTTTATGTGAGTAGAAAACAGAACTGAATATTTCTGAAATATTCACACTCAACAATGTACAATGTATGAGCATTTGTGCACAAAGTTAATGAGTAGAGTGGTTCATGCACCACGTCTCTATTAGGGCAGTGGGCATTGATGTTCATTAGTGCACTATTGAGGCACATTTGGAAACCAGTTAAGAAATATGGTGCACAACAAGCATGCCCAAAGTACATCTGAAGTGTCCAATCTCATCAGGAGTGCCTGGTGTTCATTAGAGTCACTGTAACTTTGTATTGGCCCAGTCAGAAGAAGCTGACTCCCTCTTAACCTTGTGGTTAAGACTAGTTGAGTCACTGGAAATAAAAAAAAATGTAGAGATTACCACTGAGTTTGGCTTTGAAGGGAGAAGATAAATGAGGAAAAACAGCTGTAAAATTACTCACCAGAAGGAGACAAAGATTAGTAAATTGATCTTAATCCACCTGGCAGACTAGACGGATAAAACCAAGCCTTTCTGTTTGTGCATCTTGCTTTGTCTATTTTACATTTGTGGGGAAATCACCTTTTAAGGTGGAGAAAAGATGATTAACTTCCCCTCCCCTTCATATGAATCTTAATGCAGATTTAAAACTTTAGGCAAATATGTATAGGATTTTCTTGAGTACATATTTGATCTTGCAAGGGAGAAGGCTAGATACCTCCTTATTGTCCATCCACTGACATGCAAATAACATCTTATTTGGATGGGATTTTGGCAGTGAAGTCTTTGCTGGTGAGGAAGGGGACTTTGATAAATTATACTGATTTACTTATATCTTGCTATTAATTAGTTCTAGTTCTGTGTTATAATTTGCTTCATTGTGTTTAACATTGAAGCTTGAGGGTCTTTTTCATCTGTACTCTTTAATTTCCTTTTGTTGTGAGCTGCCTTGAACCCATGGTAAGAAATAAGCCAGTGATGGCAATATCATATTATTACTACAGAAGGAGGGAGGGAGGGAAGTTTGGAATACTTCACATCTACAAAGGGATATATGATAATATTAACAATGAGTGTACAGGTGAATTCAGTTATTAGTCCATTGGGTCCAATTCCCATAGCAGTCTATAGTTATTATTAAAACATACACACATTTTTATACATTTTCTCTTGAATTATGCACATTGCACACCATTTCTCTTAATATACATGTTTTAGTAAGAATTTCAAAATGAAAAAGGCCCTATACTTTAATTTTCAGATTAATGAAGAGAATAAGTCAACTTTAAAAGAAGTTGGCCAAACTGAATTCTTCCCTGTCCCTACTTATACCCTTTGAATGGTTTTAGGGCATGAGATATGAACGTGGATGGATGTGACAGAGTTTCTCTCCATTTCTTTTTTTCCCTACAACAGACTCCTTTTTGGAGCCGGGAGGATCCCACAATGTCAGGTCACGTGACTGTGCCATTACTCATGCTGCTATCACAAAGGTCATATAAAACGTCCCCAGACTCCTTGGTTCATGATCGTATTAGAAACGATCTCAAATTTCTCTTTCCAAACATGACCTCTTGGTCACAAAGTAAAGCCTAGAAGTGTGTCTATGGGACTCATAAACCCAAGGAAAGTATGGATTTCAATATTTGTTTTAAAGAATGTCATATAAAAAGCTTGTTACTTGTTTGTTTTAGGCTTACTGTTTTGTATATTGATCATGACAGGAAGAGGATTTACACGGAAAGGTAGCTGGCCTTGTGAAACTTTGAAAGCATCTGTTTGATTTCATTACCACTATCTCATATTATTTTATCTGAGAACAAATTATTCAGTTCTGTGGAACATTTCTGGCAGTGGTAAAAATATTTTCAGCACTCAAATGCAGCAGAACAAATTCAGCAAAACATTAAAGAACTGATGTAACAACGGTTGATTAGTCAGTGCAAAATCCACATTGCTTGATAATGGAGTTAACATATAGTTCATTCTTGAATGAGGAAGAAGCGTAGGGATATTTTGCTTCTAATATGAATTGGAGATCCTTTAAGATGATGAAAGTAATTTGCAAAAGAGATAGGAGAATGGGACTTGAGCTGCTCCCAAAAATAGGTTGGGATTGGAGAGCTACCACCAAAATAATCAGGCAAAATTCAGCCACCAAGGTTTAGTTTAAATCTCTGAGGAGCTAAATCGGATATGTACAAAATGATCAAACCCAATGATTTAATGTACAAATGTATTTTTGTGAGGAGAAAGAGAGAGAGAGAGAGAGAGAGAGAGAGAGAGAGAGAGAGAGAGAGAGAGAGAGAGAGAGAGAGAGAGAGAGAGAAAGTAAATCTATATGGCAAGAAAATCTGGGCTCATTCTGAATTCATCTCTGAATTTATCTCTGACTATTCCATGACATTCACTGACTCCTGTGAGTAATGCTGGTTTTTCAGGTTAAACCAATTTTACCCAGCTTTGTAGGATACTCTGGAGTTTGTTGGATTTAGAGTAAAGCAGCAACAGTTTGTTCCATGTGATGGAGAAGGGGGAAGATGCGAGTGCTAAGAATGGTTTCTCCTGCTGCCTGATGGATTCTCCTGCTGTCCCTCAGCTTAAAGACCTCATGAATAGAGAGCAGTGACAGATGAGTCAATTTAGGCAATCACAGTGTATTCATAATTAAATCTTCGGGTGTGACTTCCCTGACACTTTGGTGTGGTTATTGGAGAGAGCTGATTTAGGGCTGTTCAGTTTAGCTTCTAGCTAATACTGATCTAGAATAGCCCACTCTGGATCAGCACTGGTTTTTCTGGCGAGCAAAGATGCACCTCAGGCTGGTTCTACACTGTAGCATTCATGTAGTTTGACACGATTTTAACTGCCATGGTTCAATGCTATGAAATCCTATGATGTGTATTTTGGTGAGGCACCAGAACTCCGGCAGAGAAGGCTATAGCCTTATAAAATTAAAATTCCCATGATTCCACTGTATTGAGCCATGACAGTTAAAGTAGTGTCAAAGTGCTTTGTGTCTACAGTTAGATTAATCCTTAGCCACAATTTTGACAGTATTGCTGCAATTGTAACTCCACCAGTAACAACACCCTAATTAAGAGGCATCAGCTGCATGGGAAGAAGTCCATTCTGCTGGTGATTGGAGTGTGAGCAAATGTTTCCATCATGTTTGGGGCAGCTACCCTGTTTTCCCAAAAATAAATCCTCTGAAAATAATACCTAGTAGAAGTTTTGCTGAATTGCCAAATATAAGGCCTCCCCTAAAAGTAAGACCTAGCAAAGTTTTTGTTTGGAAGCATGCCTGCCAAGCAGAACACTAGGGCATGCAGGATTGGTAAATGTACCTACCATAGATTGCAGTACATGCAAATAATGGTAATAACAGGAAATTCTTGATAGGATTCACAGTTTGTCTGGTTATGCTGGTTTGTCATGACAACTATTGTACATTTTTTTGTTGAACAATAAATGTGAATTCTTCTTCATGGAAAAATAAGAATCTTCTGAAAATAAGACCTAGCGCATCTTTGGGAGCAAAAATTAATATAAGACACTGTCTTATTTTCAGGGAAACACGGTAGGAGATATAACTTAGTTATTTTTAACTAAGTATCTGAACAAGACTACAGATCATAGGTTTTTGTTTTTGTTTTTTGGCTTCTACACAATTGAGTGTGTAACACTATCCTGGTTCCTATACTTCAGTAGTAAAATATAATAGGAAAATAGGGAGAAATCATTATATGAAGTGAAAGGTAAATAGTAAATGGATGGTTTTGTACATATTATTCACACTCTATATACATATAGTCTCCCAAAGAGTTGGGACTAACCATGATTACAATATGATACCCATATATGTGGGGACATTAAAAACAGCTAATTGTAAACCCTATTATTTTAAGTTGGATAAATGAAAGAGGTATCAAGAAAAAAGCATTGCTTGTACACCCTCCTCAGAGATATACGGCAAGACCCAACCCTTCTGAGTTTTAGAAAAGCCCTGAAAACATGGCTATGTGCCCAGGATTTCAATGATTAATTGATAAAGACAACCCAGACTGACGTATGGCCACAGTACGAGGATATTGGATGAATGGACTTTAACTATATGTTTTATATTTTTATATTGTTTTAAGTGTTGTAATTGGATTTTATTCATTGCTATGTTTTAAATGTGTGTAGGCATCAAATTATTGCCAATTGTGTACGCCGCCCTGAGTCCCTTTGGGTGAGAAGGGTGGGATATAAATGTTGTAAATAAATAAATAAATAAATACAGGGATTCCTAGATGAAAACATGGATATTATAGGCATGTGTGATCAATTAAAATGCTTCAAAGGTCATTACAAAATTAGGGGGGCTGCCATTTTGTTTCTAAAGTGTTTCTAAAGTATAGTTAGTGAAAAATTTGTTACTATAATTAGAGTAATGACATTTTGTTACTTTTTCATTGTGCATAATTACTATACTTGGGGAAACTTCAGGGGCTCTTTTCTCCCGCACTTGTACCACTGTTAGCCCATCAAGTTTCAGAATGTTTCACTTATCCACGGATTTTTGAGAAATGGTCACAGTTTTTATAAACAACATTTTTCTAAAAAACTACAAGATAATAGTAATACTAATAATATATTGCCACATAACAAACTTCTTGTGGATCTGCCCTCAAAAGAAATAGCAAAATACAAACCCAGTATCTGCAGGACCACTATCCGCAGTTTCATTCAATAAAATAAACCCTCTCTAGGCATTTGCTAACAATAATAATAATCATCATCATCATTATCATCATCATCATCATCATCATCATCATCATCATCTTTATTCATAGACCGCTCTATCTCCCTAAAAGGACTCAGGGCGGTTTCCAACATATGGCATCTCCTTGCATTTTCTGTACAATGGCACAAGATAATGGGATCATCCTCCCCCCCCCCCAACTTTCAGAAATATTCATACATCTACTGATTTTATTGATTTTTTAAAGTTTTGGCAAAAATGTTTTTTTAAGCCTCAACAGCTATCTCATTTAATGTCTCTCATATATTAACCAATGTAAACCAATCTTACATATTCATAGAATTCTAGAGTTGGAGGGGACCCCTAAGGGACATCTGGTCCACCACCTTTCTTCCAGGCAGAAGGGCACCATCAAACTATCAAAATTCTCCTGATAGATGGGCACCCAGTCTCTAAACTAATTAATATGCTTCCCCTACTGAGTTGGAAGGGACCCCCAAGGGCCATCTACTTAAGGATTTCTTCGCAGCCCAGCACTGATTTAAATAAATAAAATTATTATTTATATTATTCTTATTCTTATTCATATTATTATTCTTACTATTCTTATTCTTATTCTTATTATTGATTTACTTACTAGAAGTATCAGTCAGCCCTCCAGTTTGCAAATCAACCGTTCATTGGAACTCTGGCTGGCTACTGCTACGGAGGGACAAATCTCTCCCCTAATCTGATTGAGGCTTTCTGATGTGAGCAGAATTCTGAGAAATGTAGTTTAGGGCAGGGCCTTTTGCATTTTCTGCCATAGGGCTCCTTGCCTTCCCAAACGGCATTTCCCAGATTCCTGTGTTTTGTTTCCCAGAGAACTCCCTGCTTTTCTTCTCCTCATGGTGAGAGACCATTAATTTAAAGAGGGAAAGCAGCCTTTTTGACTTTGCTTTGCTTTCTTGCACTGAAAATGAAACTGACTTTGTGAGGCTTCCAAGATTTACAAAATTCAAACAAAAAGTATTGAGTAAGTTTCTTTTCATTTTTGTGCAGGCCACGCTCACATGTTGGATATTGCATTGTAAATATGAATGTAATGAATTTGATCCAACATACGACGGCTAACGATAATTTTGCACATGATCTTATCATTTCCCTGCAAACTGAAGCACAGAAAAATGTTATTATAATATTAGAATATACTGAAATGTGAAAACAATAGTGCTAAAGTTCTCCGTCAATGGCATCTCTGTAAGGATGACTAAACTTGTAGAACAGAGAAAAGAGGTGGGAAGATATCCTGGTAGTGTTAACTTGCATAAAGAAGGGATGAGACCACATTGGTTGACAGAATGCTACTGATAGGCTCTAAATCCCAGGATCTGATCCTAGGTTTTCTGCTTTAAACTGGATTATATAAATCTCCACTGCCAGATAATCTGGGATAAACAGAAAACCTGGCATCAGATCCTGGGATATAGAGCCTGTCTGGAAGGGTCCTCGGTCTTGTGAGCCTTACTGCAGCAACACACTATTGAAACTATATTTTTTGCTTGTCCACTGATATGTAAGCTAGCCTCCTGCTTTCAAGTATGGGGTGCAGTGCTTTCTCATTGATGGGGTCAAAGAAACTTTGAACTGCTAATCTGTCTGGATTTTGTACATGGAAAGGGAAGGACACAAGTTTATTTTTGTCCTAGAGGAAAATTTGTCTTGAATCAATCCAGGTAGGTGGGTGGAAAGCTCATGCCTGTTGTTCTTGAGGTCCTTGAGCATCAAATAGGTTTGGAGGCATGTGCCTAGAAGCCTCCACACAATTGAAAACCTGG
Organism: Anolis carolinensis; assembly: GCF_035594765.1. Taxonomy (NCBI): domain Eukaryota; kingdom Metazoa; phylum Chordata; class Lepidosauria; order Squamata; family Anolidae; genus Anolis; species Anolis carolinensis. The sequence continues at coordinate 150,290,856 of NC_085841.1, read as the reverse complement.
ATAGGTCGTACTCATAAGGCCACAAGATGCAGGCCAACATTCGTTAATGCTTTAATAAACATTCCCGTGGCCTCATTTGTTTACAGAATACATCTTGTTTTATATATAAGGGGAGGAGAAAACTTATCCAATGCAAATACCACTAAATATTTAAATTGGTTGAATTGGTTAAACATTCAATTTGGAATGTTTTTCTCTTAATTTGTTAACTTTCTGTTCCTTTGATCTGGCTCAGCCTTCATGTTAAATCCCTGGAGCTTTCAAAGGGCAGCTTGCAGAAAGTTATATACACAAATACACCAAACATTTCAAATAAAGTCCCAATGCATAAACCAGGGAACTGGAGAAATTTGACAACAGCTGTGAGATTTAACACTAATAGTTTTGAAAGATTTTGGCTTAAAGGTTAAGAGTGTCTTATGACAATAAGCAGACTTGGTATATAATGTCAACAGTCCTGTTGCAACATGTCCACTTTTAATTTATTCTTGTTCACTTGTATGAGACAAATAATATAATTATGTATGTCTGGCTTATGACAGTCAATTTGTTTAAAAATCTAACAACAAAATCACATCTATCATTTTGTTCAAGAACAGCAATTTCTAATGCTCTTGGCTTGCATCTCTGATTAACATTTAAAACATTTTGTTTGAAACATGATAACCTGTGCATTTGCAAATTGCATTGTGATTTATTAGTATTGTTGTATCCCTGTGTTCCAAAACAACAAAGTGATAACTCCCATTATAATTACATATAATAATTTCAGTCCATTTCCCCTTAGTTTTTGCCAGATTATTTCCAATCTTTAAAAAAATCACAATCTTCTTGTTTTCCTTTTTTCTCTTACGACTGCTACTTCATTGTTTAGTTGTCTGCCTTTGAGAATGAAATACCTCCAAATATCCAGCATTCAGTGAACTATCCCATTTCACCATTCAGATGGAGAACTGAAAATTTTCAAAATGTGCCTTTTAATATGTAATGCTCATTTTAAAGTTTGACTGTCATCTTCTCATTGACTTTCATGAGCTGCAACTATGAAATGTCCTACATTTCCATTTGTCATTTTGGTCATAGTATCATAATAAAGCTGCTTAAATTCAATGCAATTTTAAAATTACATGTTAACTATCAAATAAGGTTGCACATTAATGACTAGTGCATGTCAGCCAGCCATTGATTTGTTAGTGATTTTTAAATGGTTTAATTGTTTCTTTTAAAAATGTAACTGGAATCCTCAATGAGATCATTACTAAGACATCTTGCCAAAAAGTATTGACCTCTTTTTGTCAGAAGTAGCCAAAAGAGACTGGAAGAATGTTCTGGACACTCTCACTGCTCAAGAGGGAAGTGAGACCTAACACTGCACCATCAGAACTAAATATGTAGCTAGAACTTGGCTGACCTTTGTACCTTGCCGAGCCACAATGTAAGAAAAACAGGAGGTTCTTTGGCAGATATTTATGTGGATTCTGAAGGCAGATATTTTGGAAACAAACTGAGTTGTACCCTTCAATAATAAATGCCCTGATATGTCAGCTATCCAGTATCTTCCAAAAATTGGTTTTCATTCACATTTTATCCTAAGAAGCATTGAAATGAACAAAACTTTGATGGAAAAATATTTTCTGCAAAAAATAGCCACATCAGTTATTTAGCTACTGGACATAGACATACTAAACTATAATAGTAATTTTATTTTAATTGCCATGATTCCATCATATGGAATCCCATGACGGGTAAGTTTGGTAAGGTACTTAAATAGCTTTTCTCTAGAGACCTGCACTGCTTTCTTCTAGGCTGCAGGAACTAGAGTTCTTTGGAAGAGAAGTCTGAATGCCTCATTCCCAGAATTTCATAGGATAACACTTTGTCCAACAAAGTGTACCAATCTGTTGTAATTGTGCAGTGTGGATACCACCTTATTCATAAGTATGGGTGCTTCCAGAGCAACAAATTGTGGGTTTTAATCAAGGATTAAAAAAACCCAGGACCTGAGAAGAGATCCATATACAGACCTGTTGGTCCTGCGATTTCTGCCTCTGTTATCCACACTTTCTGCTTTGTCTTGGGGTTTTGCAGCCACCAAGAATGCCGCCATGGGACATCCGCCAGAAATTTCAGTGGATTTTTTTTTTAAAAAGAAACTTAAAATGTGAATATGCAAATATGAGAACCATTGTATCAGTTCAGTTCCTGAGCTATATAGGCTGCGTGGTCATCTGTGCAAGCAAATTTGGCCGTGTACTTCTGCCTGGAACAATGGGGGTGATGTTCCTAGGTCATACATGTCTGTTCCTCATTGCTTTTACCATTAAAACATGGGGAAAGTTGATTACATGGCAAAACCTTTGTGTGTCACAAACTTCATTAAATGTGTGGAGGATGAAGTTTCCCATGCCATGGTAAAATTTTCACCCTCTAATCAACTGTTGCCATGTTTTTAGGATACAACCAATCAGGAACCAATATGTATAACCCGGGAACAAACCAACATAAAAAACCCATATTTTCTGCATGTAGGGACATACAGATATTTAAATATCTGCATTTTCCAGCCAAAACTGGGATATTCTTGCAACTGAAAATCTCACTTTTTTGGGCTTTATAGCAATTGCTCCCGTTTTTCAAAATGGCCTCTCTCTATTTTGAAGTGGGAGCTCCTGGAATAAAGGTACTGTCTGGACAGGCCCAAGTAGATTTTATTCATTTTACCAGGAAACAAGCAAACTGGCTTTTCAGAATTTCAAACAACTGATCAGATATGGCTAGAAGAGTATAGTGGCGAAAAGGAGCTAGGCTGGCTCCTCTGATTGGCTGAAGGATTCAACAGTGTCATCTGTTTCATCAAGTCCAGTGCTAAAGTAAAGGCACTGGTCTACCAATATGTGCTATATATGAAAAAAGATGACACACTTCTCTCCTTACTGCCAGTATATTGCTAATCATTGCTTGCTAGCTAGTGATTCATTCCATTGCTAAAATGTTTGATGGGTTTGATTTTGATACCCTTTTTCTGTGTGCATCTAAATAGTGGCACATGGTAACATATATGAGATGTCTGTCCTTCTAAAAAAAATGAGGAAAAACTCTCCCAACCCATGAGAGGGAATGTTTAAAGATGTTGATTATATCAAATTGGTACAGAACAACTAAAGCAGGCAAAAGGGACATGGTTTCCTTATTTTTCCTTTAAAATAAAGTTGAATACCATTCTTCTTCAAACAGAAATCAGAATTGGATTGCAACACAAGTCATATCACCAGACCACTGGCCTTTTGCCCACCTCCATGTTTATGGTTCCATTGCTTCTACTTTTCCATTCCTTAGGGGTCTTTTTTTCCTCATGCATCCATGTTCATTTCTTACATGTCCATTGCAATTTATCTCCTCCCTCCCTCCCCTTGGAGACTTGTCCTTTGTTCCAAGGTTATGTAAATGTAAGACTTAGAAAAGGTTGTGAAGGGGGAATGTATTTCTCAGAATACTCTCCAGCCAACATACCCATTAACTTTTCTGAGCTCTAACTGCACATAAACTATACATGTCTTTCTTATTCCTCCACAAAAATATATTGGACATGCTTTAGAGACTTTTGTTACAATCATGCCTATCAAATGTTCTTTCCTGGTATGTAGCTGCTTTATTTCTCATTCTAGGTAGTCTACAAAATATTGGATTCCCGCATAAATTTGCATTCCTGCATTATTACTCACACAATGCTAACGCCCATGGCTCAGATTCACCAATGATATCATTTGGGGTGTAATTCCATTCTTTGGAGTGCATTGATGGTAACTCATATCTTTTAAGGCACATGCATGACTTCATGTTCTATAGAGGGCTGTGTACATGACAGCTGTTATTTGTTTTTGGGTCACTAGGGGTTAGCGTTCAAGACTAAGGGAGATTTCATAAAAATTTTCTATATAAAACCCTTTACTGTCCCCTGCAGAGGTAGCTGGATAGCTTCCATACATATACTTAGGGAGAGTGGAGGATTTTACGTGGTCAGCACTTTGTTGGGTTGACCTGACCCACACCTCCCCGACTAAAGAGAAAGCCAACATGAAGTTATAATTGGATGCCACACTTCTTTGGTTTTTCTGTTGCAATTGTAGATGACTCAAAATTGGGCCAAAAGTTCATTTTTTTAAAAATGCTATAGGATGAACTTTGTTTAGAAATGAATATTTTGAGAGGAAATACATTTGTAATTCATTTCTAATACATTAATACAAAGGCTATTATATAAATATGAAGTTTAATACACATTTGTTATGTTCAAATTTTAGATTATTGCAGAATTTGGATGAAATGGAAATATGGCTGAACATAAATCAAATCAACATAAATAGGATGGGCCTTTCAATCTGTCTGCGTGCTCCAAATTTTTCACAAAATGGTAACCAGTATCTAGATATTCAATATATGGAAGCATTTAATGATAAATATACAACAGCAATGGTAGGCAATACAATTTTTTGGGTGGTGTTACTGGAAAAAAGCATTTTCTATGCACGAAACAGCCTTTTCATTAATACTATTTCTGTGTGCAGAAATATAATTTTATTTGCACAAAGTTCTGTTTTCTGTACAGGAACACTATGCACACATTTTAAACAGAGTAGGTCCCAGCATTGTATGTACAGATAATATGCTTTGCTGCACAGAAAATAATATATCTGTACAGACCATGGCATTTCTTGTGCAAAAAATCAACATGATTGAATACTCTTCAAAGCTGCACAGTTTTTGAAGACTTTCTCACACCAGATTACTTCTTGCTTCAATGAAGAACAAAATTAGCAATGAGCTTCATTCTTCATGGGCGCAGAAGAGGAAATTCATATATTGCAATCTAGAATTCTGATTTGGTCTGTATGAGATCCCTTCTTCACCTTGAGGCTACAGTGATTTCATAGTAAGGTCAGGCTAAAAATTCAGTTTCATTATCAAAAGTCCTTCCAGTTCAAGATCAGAGTTAATACCTTTCTATGTTCTCTCGGACGAATCAGGAAGGTGGAAGCTAAGGTTTTAATAGTTTTGTTCCATGGGCAAAATTCATGATGTCCGATTTTATGTACAGTAGACTCTTGGTAAACTAGCACCCATGGGCATTGCTAGATGCTGGATATATTTAATTTCTGGTCGCTTCGGAGTTACTATTAAAAGTAGGCATAACTAATATTATACTCCATATTATACCATACCATTAAATCTGTATTGACTTGATATTAATATTGAAATACAGTAATTAAAATTCAATAAAGACCAATGTAAGTTATTGTGGCACAGTTTTATTGTATTATACATGTGCTTTTAATTTAAAGTATTATTTCTTTGATTTTTTTTTTTGCCAGTTGCTTGAGTTCCTGTTAGCTGACAGTCTACTGTATTGTGTTTGCTCACTGTGCACCCTCCAGGCATTTACACTGTGCTTTAGGTTCTCAGGTTGATGTCAGAGGGGACGATAGGAGATGTGGCCAAGATGTGTGGCACTGTCTATTAGTGGTGTGCATTCGGGACTTACCTTGTCCCGTTTCATGTCCCAGCTTTCAGTGGGGCCCTGTTCTGTTTTCGGCTGACCTCCCGAAATCAGGAGGCCAGATATTTGTTCTGTTTTGTTTTCCAGGCTGAAAAATCTGGGGGTTTTTTGTCCCAAAGCACCCGGGTCTACAGGTGCAGGCTTTGAGGCCTATGCACCCGGGCCTCGCAGGGCCTACAGCTGAGTGTCAAGGAAGGAGTGCATAGGCCCAAAACCTGCACCCGTAGGCCCGGGAGCTTTGGGCCTACAGGTGCAGGCTTTGGGCCTACGTACCCAGTTCTCGCAGAGCCTGCAGCTGATTGATCCGAAAAGCAGGCTTGGAGCTGATACTGATTCCCACCTGCCCTTTGTTTAGAGTTGTTGTTTTTTTTCTTCAAGGGGGGCTTTTCTGTTTGGTATCATCTGAATGAACAGTATGAAACAGAAATACAGATGAACCAAATGCAACAAATACCACGCACATCTCTACTGTCTATACTTTCAGCCTTAGCATATATTCATGATGCCTTTCCCTTTTTTGATCTTAATGTTTTTACTGATTTATATGTTTTGCCATCATCTTGTCTTCTTTAAAACTCTTAGGATGGTATGTCCTCTTCTCTGGACCTATAGGCTTTTGTGAAGAATGCAATCTACTGACGTACCCTTTTGTCTGCAGTTTCTGGCTTTCACAGAAGTCAGGAAGTCTTGTTTATTTGCTTTAAACCTTAAGTCAGGAGCAGCTCTCAAGAGCCGTAAAACCTTGGTGGCAAGAGCCTAGCGCTGATAGAGAACTTAATGACTGCTGAGCTTCTTTCAGATTGGATTTGTGCTCTGCACTCTTTTTTCACCTGCTCATAAAAAGAGAGAGGTGGAAAGGGGCAGGAGGACCCAAAAAAAAATACCACCAGCCCAAGAAATAAAATAAAAGTTTTGAAAAAATTGCAGCCCACTTAGGAAGTCCCTTAACAGGTTTTCTGAGCTTAAATGTACATTCATTTAAGTATCTGTTAATTACTTTACTATGGTGATGAGCACCTGTATAATGTCAGACGTCCCACAAAGCCCATTGTTAGCTCAACCGTCAGGCCGTTTAATGCTTCTGATTCACAGACGAAGGGTCTAGGTTTATCGTCTACTGGGAATTATTTTAATGTAGTACAAAAGAGTGCAGGAGATGGCTTAATGGCTCTGAAAGCAAGACCGTTATAATGCTCACATTGTAGTTTTAGACAGCACCAACCCTAAGTGCTCTCAAAGTTATAGCTTCTTTTAAAAATCCCCCTCCCAAACAACTCAGGTCATTGAAACTTACATCATACACATATATCTGAGCTGCTGATGTGGTAACTGGTAGCAGTATTGAGTGTGCTTTTAACCTGCAATTTGCTGTGTTCTGGGGATCAGGTTATACAGTCTTGAGCATTAGCCTATCTCATAAAATGGGAGCCTGTAATGCATTAAAGTTTGTGGTTATCAGAGACGCAATGGCAACAACTGGAAGCAGAATTCTATAGAAATGCAGCATGCAAAGAAAACTAGAAGTCCCACTGAGCTTGTCCAGTGGTTTTTGTATTTCAAATAAATTAAGGTGATGTGTGAAGTTCTCCCTCCCTTGATCTTTACAACAATCCTTTGAGAAGCATTTGTCTCTTTGGACTAGAATTCCCGGAATCTTCCAGCCAGCACAGCCCCTAACCCACTTTGCTAACTAGGAATATATGAAATATTAGGAATATGGCAAATACTCCACCAAATATTTTAGCAGATTTATCCACTCTATATATCCCAGAATGAAGCAATTTGCAATCAAAAATCCATACATTTCAGGCTAATAATGTGTCCAATGGAAAATGGAGAAGGGGAAAATATAGAATTGCCCCCTTATCTATGTTCCAAAAACATATTTTCCAAAAACTCATTGTGGGCTTCACAGCGTCCTTCTGTGAGATTCTACGTGGTATAATTCCAGCCTATGTCAAAGTTTGCTATAACTGACCATTTCAATATCCCTGGGAAGTCTTGGAATACATCCTCTTAGGGTGTTGAACTGTATGTACATTTTACAATGTACATTAATACACCCTATCCAAAGACTCAGTTATTAAAATTAAGTTACATATATGCTCCAAAATACCTATGGACAATTTCCTCAGGAGGATACTCCCCTCTCCCCCTGGCATGAGGGTACCATAGTCTTGGTGGTGAAAAAAGAAGAACATCAGCAATATTGGCATTGATAGATCTGCGTCTTCTGCCTCTGGATCCAGCTTTTGCAAAAACACCAATTATTTCAATAAAGCATCTCTAGGACTTTGATTCTTAAATTGTGATTGGCTTCAGCACTGCTGTCTTCTGCCCAGAAGTAACTGCCCCTCACTTACATGTTAGCAAATCTAACTGAATGCAGTGGAGCTTACTTGTGATAGGAATTGAGGCATAGCCAGTGTTTTACATTTGGCGTAGGGACCAGGAAAAGAATCAGGTGCCCCATATTTCATGCTTCGTTTAAGCTGAATGTCATGAACTTTAACCCAACAAGCATTCTGGAATGCATTAGAAAACATTTTCCTCCCCACAAAGCAAAATTAGTTCAAACAAGCAATAAAATGTGACATTAAACATTTAATTGAATACTACTTAATTATGGGCAGTTCTAGGTCAGATAGGCTTTGACCTGATAAAGACTTTTTTCTCATTCTAAACATCTTTTTATTATTTTTTAAAGGGCTCCAAAGCATTTTATCTTTAGATTGTAAAGTGGTTTTTTAATCAGCTTCTAAGGAACTTTGCAAAAATGAGAGGTATTTTAATTTTATATTAGTTTATATTTTATTAGGAATTGCTATGAAAGGAGCATCCTTCTATATAGTCTTAGTGTTCCTACATTTTATTGGTTGTCTGACCCTTTTAAAATAGGTTGCACTACAAAATATCTAAAATAAAATTAGTAAGTTGGGAGTAGATATGTAAAATATGGCCCTCAATATGTCATTGGACTGCAATTCCTATGATTCCTCACCACTAGTTGTTCATGGTAAGTCTGGTGTTGTTGTTAACTGCCTTCAACTCTCCTTTGACTTATAGTGACTTCATGAATAGGAGGCCTCCATGTCAACTTATCCAACACTGCCCTGCTCATATCATACAGACTCAAGGCTGTTGCTTCCTTAATTGAGTCTAACCATCTGGGATGTGGTCTTCCTTGGCTTCCTCTTTACCAAACATACATATCGTTTCTTTCATTTTTTTATTGCATGATGAGATTGGACTGGATAATCCATGTGGTCTCTTCCAATTCTATGATTCTATAATTCTAGTGATGCATCTCTTCTCATGGTATGGGCAAATTATGACCAGTTTTGTTATTTTCCCTTCAAGAGAAAATTGAGTGCTGATTCATTCTAGGACCCATTTATTTGTATTTTAAGTCCCCATATTTATTTATTTATTTATTTATTTATTTATTTCCATCATTTCTATCCTGCCCTTCTCACCCAAAAGGACTCAGGTCAGCTCACAATCTGGCAAAATTCAATGCCAATACAGTAGAGTCTCACTTATCCAACATAAACAGGCAGGCAGAACATTGGATAAGCGAATATTTTGGATAAAAAGAGGGATTAAGGAAAAGCCTATTAAACATCAAACTAGGTTATGATTTTACAAATTAAGCACCAAAACATCATGTTATGCAACAAATTTGACAGAAAAAGTAGTTCAATATTCAGTAATGCTATGTAGTAATTACTGTATTTACGAATTTAGCATCAAAATATCACGATGTATTGAAAACATTGGCTACAAAAATGTGTTGGATAATCCAGAATGTTGGATAAGTGGGTGTTGGATAAGTGAGACTCTACTGTATACAATACAAAAAGATAAAATATAAGCAATTAAAACAGTAAACAATTTAGCAAAATACAATAAATAGATTTAAAACAATACAATATAAAATACTTGAACCATTTGTCCGCAAAACCTTGTATGTAAACCCTGATCCGGACCGAGTCGAAGCCAACAGAATTCACTCATTAAATGCTTGCTCACAAAGCCAGGTCTTCACTTTTTCCCTAAAACTCAGAAGGGATGGAGCCTGCCGGATATCACTGGGGAGGAAGTTCCACAGCCAAGGAGCCACCACTGAGAAGGCCCTGTCTCTCATTCCCACCAGCCGCACTTGTGCGGCAGGTGGGACCGAGAGCAGGGCCTCCTCAGATGATCTTAAAGTTCTCGTAGGCTCATAAGAGGAGATATGTTCAGACAGGTAAGTTGAACCGGAACCATTTAGGGCTTTGTAGGCCAAGACCAGCACTTTGAATTGGGCTCGGTAGCATATTGGCAGCCAGTGGAGCTGGCATAACAGAGGAGTGGTCCGCTCCCTGTACGCTGCTCCGGTTATAAGCCTGGCTGCCTCCCGTTGTACTAATTACAGCTTCCGGGCCGTCTTCAAAGGCAGCCCCACGTAGAGCCTGTTGCAGTAATCCATGTGCATGATTCTTCTCCACCTTCAATCTTAAATGAGTTGATTTTCTCATTCTTTTTTACTCTCCAGATTTCATTACCATACATAGAAAAGCATGGACCATCCTACTTTGAACATGTGATTTCATTTCTTGACACTTCTCATTTGATTTCTTCATAGCTGCTCTTCCAAGTCGTAATCTTTTTTCTGATTTCTTGACTGAAGGCTTCATTCTGATTAATGACTGAGCCAATGCATGGAAAGTCCTGACCTGTTTCATTGTTTTCAAAAACAGAAAGGTGAATAGCCCTACCTCTTACCATGGTTGGTCGTGGGATCCCTTCCCATAATAGTTCTCCACTGCCCCTGGCATCCACCTTCAGCCTCCCTAGCTTCTTCTGTAAGGAGTCAGGTGTACACCTAACTCTTCAGGGCTCCATATCTCTGCTCTGCCGGCACACTGCCAGCACAGAGCCCTGCCATCTAATGGATTCTGGTGGACTTTGTGCCAGCAGTGTGCCAACAATGCAGAGAAGCGCTATTTAGACTCAATGTGATGAAATCATAAATTTCATTGAACTCCATGTCGTCTCTCTCTGTGTATGTGTCTCTCCACTCTCTTTCACTTTCACATACACACACACACACACACTATACAGAGAGATTGCCTCTTTGAGTCCAGGGTGCATTCATTTATTTTTGAATGTTTGTGAACGTGTGAACAAATCCATATGCCTGCTAAGCAAACCAGAGACATTGGGTGAACAAGATGCTTAAATATGTGTCGGTTTATGGTTCACATCTCCAACAGAACAACACATTTGTATGTATATAGCAGGAAGGATGGTGGTCTGGGAAGGAACTAGGGACCGATTTTAGAAGGGATGGTTTTTGGTGCAGTTTGTAGAGGTAAATGATAGAAGAGGTGGTAGTTGAGAAGGATCTAGGATAAATGGCAATGGGAAAGTGGTTTCAGTAGGATCGATGAGGGAGATTTTTTAGATAGGAATGGTCAATGTTTCTGATTGTGACATGAATATATATAGCCAATAAACCACAGACATGGTAGGATGGTAAGATGAGGAGTCTTACATCATGCGACTGACATATCAGACAGTAAGGCTTTTACAATTTTACCGGAGTAAGGAAGGTATATTGATATGGTATCTGGTCTTCTGGTTATTTTAAACTTAAATTTCTTGAAACTTTGGATACTTTGTCCAATGATAAGGATTATGGGAGCTGAAGTCCAAAATGCCTGACAGACCAAAGTTTGGGAAGCAATGTATTAGATTCTAACAAAAATATATCACTCACATTTCCAAAAGAACAACACATGTGTTCCTTCAAGCTTTGATGAAATGGGCTTTTGTTGGTGAAAAGACTAAAGAGCAGCTTTTCCCTTAATTGTTCAGCAATTTAGCTTTGCATTGCCTGCTGCAGAATTCTTGGATGGTATTGAAGCAGAGCTAGCTCATGTGGGTAAAGAAAGAAACCAAATGTTTTGCTGGGAGAAAGTTTTTGAGAGATGGTACTGGAAGATATTTCTGAGTATTAGGTACTCTAAAAGCCATGTGTTCCATTTTCTGTATGATTGTCACACAAAATATAAATATCTGACATCCTCTTTTCATTGTCTAGGTACATCAGTCAAGAAAAGACGGGAGCTACTGTCATCACTATTTAAACTCCACAAGACTGAAAGCTTTGATGAAAGCTGTAATGGTGTGTGTCCACAAGTATTTGTGTGTGTGTGTGTATATGTGTGTGTGTGTGTGTGTGTGTGTGTGTGTGTGTGTGTATATATATATATATATATATATTCTGCTTGAAGTTTCTTCAATTGGGAGATCCAATACACACAGAGAGAGAAACACAACAGCTTCTGAAGATCTCGGAAATATCATCCTATGTTAAAGGCTGCTAGTGGAAGGAAACATCACTCCTATGCATGAGGAAGTGTTTTCCATTCACACACGAGCTGCTGGATCTTGGCCATGGTATTTCAAACGTGTCTATGGTCATTATAAGGCTCTGTGCATATAAAGGTTGTCTAAATATGACTTTCTCTGAAATATTCCAGATTTAGAAGAAGGTAATTGAAATTAGAAATGGGCTCATTTTGTTATAGATGTGAATAATTGCTTGCTTTGTTCGTAAACTCCAGTCTATCATGGGTGGTAGAATTCGTGCATCATGAATATGTTATGCCAGACTTTAGCCAAAGCCATGACATATCCCAGAAATTAACTAAGGGAAATCTGTTTCTCATTATTCTCTGATGTTCACTGATTTATTTGCTTTAACTAACAAAGAATTTACGTCCTGAACTCAGTATCTACTTAGCATGTAGTTAACCCTTCCAGACTGGGATTCTGTCTCTTTTGTGGTACATATTGAATGGCTTATATTTTGATAGCTGATCAAATTTAGCGTGTTCTTAACTGAATATTGTTTGCATGGTTTTATAAAATCTTATAAGCATGCATTTTAAATGCATATCCTTTGTTTAATCTCTGTTTTGTGTATTTTAATATGTATTTTATAGAAATAAGTTTCAATATGTAGCTTTTACTGAACTACATTTTAATATGTGTATTTGTGGTATTTTTACAATGTTTGTTTATCTTAATTGTTCTGAAACCTTTCTTTACAATGCAGTTCTGTATACATTTAGCAGGACTGCAATGGAACGTACTTTTAGATAAATATAGAACCTTAAATATACTCTTTATAATTTGCCTATTTTTAGGTTTTGGCTAAAAAAATACAAATGTATCATTTCAGATAAAGAAAAGGCCTGCTGAAAATTTAGCTCCCTGAGATAAAGAACCAAATGATGTCCCTATTCACCCTAGTCTAGGTGCATAGTGCCCCTAAGCTGCCAAGTTATTCTGGTACATGTACCAGAAAATCCAACAAGTAATTATCACATTTACTGAACAAGAAAAATATAATGATGGCAAAATAAATAACTAACAAATGTCTACCTATACACAATATCCAAAATCTTCTGCCTGAATTGCCTGCTTCACCTTATCTAAGATTGAGAAGGGGACATGTATATACACAAATACACTTGTAAACCGAGAAAAAACAGACCTTGCCCATGTACATTTTGACAGGGAAAATTAAACCTATAAACATTGAACTGGAAGGATATGCATGAATTTATTCATATTGATGTCTAAGAAGTTGCAATAAAGCACAAAGTGTTAGAAACTAAAGCAGTGTACCTTTCTCATTATTAACTCGTTAATTTGATTTTATAAATTTTGATATGGGAATCAGGCAGGCCCACAAGCTCCTCTTTCCTTTGATGTCAATTAAAATATAAAATATAATATACTATAGCTAACCAGTGTGGAGCCCCCGGTGGCGCAGCAGGTGAAACCACTGAGCTGCTGAACTTGCTGACCAAAAGGTCAGCAGCTTGAATTTGGGAAGCGGGGTGAGCTCTCACTGTTAACCCCAACTTCTGCCAACCTAGCAGTTCGAAAACATACAAATGTGAGTAGATCAATAGATACTGCTCTGGACGGAAGGTAACAGCACTCCATGCAGTCATGCCAGCCACATGACCTTGGAAGTGTCTAGTCTATGGACAACGCCGGCTCCTCGGCTTAGAAATGGAGATGAGCACCAGCCCCCAGAGTCGGACATGACTAGACTTAATTTCAGGATAAATATACCTATAGCTAACCAGGAGCTGCTTTACTATGGCATACAAAATCCAAAGCTGTAGGTGCCTATTTGCATAATGTAAGGATGGGATAAAGCAGTGATTCCCCCCCAAAGTGGGTGCTACCGCCCCCTGGTGGGCGCTGCAGCAATCCAGGGGAGCGGTGTTGGCCACAGGTACATATATTTTTCTGTTTAATTGCTATTAAAAAATTTCAAAAAATTAATTTCCAGGGCGCTAAGTAATATTTTTTCTGGAAAGGGGGCGGTAGGCCAAATAAGTTTGGGAACCACTGGGATAAGTGTGGTCCAAGAAGTGTCCAAACCACACAGACACACACATACACACACACACACACACACACACACACTCAGATAGATGAGTAAGTGATTCAAAACAATTTTATACAAAGTATTCTAGGCACCATGTTCAATATCTTAAGGAGTGGAGGCTGGATATGGAGCAACATATCTGAGGATAAACACTAAGGCTACAGGTTTATAGTAAGGGTGCTAAGATTAGATGTTTCTGAGAGAAGAAGCTAAAGAGAAAAAGAGAGAAAGATTAGTAACGGCCTTAAGATATGCTATACCAATAAATATGCCTTTACTATCTTTCCATGTTTAAATTCCACTCTTCTTGTCTTTCTTCATATATTGTACCACTATGGAAACCATGCATTATCTTGCTCTGTTATACATATGGTATATTACCTACTTTGGCAAATGACATTATTAAAAATATAAATTTTAAAGACGGAATTTTCCTCCAGTTTTATTGTTAGAAAATGAATTGCTTGATTTGGGCACATTTTGATTTGAGTGTCATAAAATGAAGACAGAAGCTGAACTATCCTCTGAAAAAAAATACATGCTTTCGCTTATATTCTGTTCTGTTACCAGCAACTGAATTGAACAATATTTGTAAAACTTATCCAATGCAAAATCCCATGCTAGAAAAAGGAATAACATTCAGATTTTGATCACTTGCTTCATTTCATTTGGCTGTTAAATAAGCTATTGAACAAGCAAGCAAGCCTTGGATGATAGTTTCTAATGATAGCAAAGAAATCTTGATTTCTCTATGGTGTAGCAATTGAAAATATCCAGAAATGGTTGAAAACCATGTTTTCTGAGCATTTAGAAAGGGACACAAGTGGAGTGCCGCAGGGCTCCGTCCTGGGCCCGGTTCTGTTCAACATCTTTATTAACGACTTAGACGAAGGGTTAGAAGGCACGATCATCAAGTTTGCAGACGACACAAAACTGGGAGGGATAGCTAACACTCCAGAAGACAGGAGCAGAATTCAAAACGATCTTGACAGACTAGAGAGATGGGCCAAAACTAACAAAATGAAGTTCAACAGGGACAAATGCAAGATACTTCACTTCGGCAGAAAAAATGGAAATCAAAGATACAGAATGGGGGACGCCTGGCTTGACAGCAGTGTGTGCGAAAAAGACCTTGGAGTCCTCGTGGACAACAAGTTAAACATGAGCCAACAATGTGATGCGGCTGCTAAAAAAGCCAATGGGATTCTGGCCTGCATCAATAGGGGAATAGCATCTAGATCCAGGGAAGTTATGCTCCCCCTCTATTCTGCCTTGGTCAGACCACACCTGGAATACTGTGTCCAATTTTGGGCACCACAGTTGAAGGGAGATGTTGACAAACTGGAAAGCGTCCAGAGGAGGGCGACTAAAATGATTAAGGGTCTGGAGAACAAGCCCTATGAGGAGCGGCTTAAAGAGCTGGGCATGTTTAGCCTGCAGAAGAGAAGGCTGAGAGGAGACATGATAGCCATGTACAAATACGTGAAGGGAAGTCATAGGGAAGAGGGAGCAAGCTTGTTTTCTGCTGCCCTGCAGACTAGGACACGGAACAATGGCTTCAAACTACAGGAAAGGAGATTCCACTTGAACATCAGGAAGAACTTCCTCACTGTGAGAGCTGTTCGACAGTGGAACTCTCTCCCCGGGGCCGTGGTGGAGGCTCCTTCCTTGGAGGCTTTTAAGCAGAGGCTGGATGGCCATCTGTCGGGGGTGCTTTGAATGCGATTTCCTGCTTCTTAGCAGGGGGTTGGACTAGATGGCCCATGTGGTCTCTTCCAACTCTACTATTCTATGATTCTATGATTCTAAGAAGAATCTAGCACTGATTCTTTGCAGTTCAGTACCTTTTCAGCATCAAATTCACCCATGGTTGATTGCCAAGGTAACAGAAAATTATTTTCCACAAAGAAAAGGTTATGTCCTGTTCAAAATTTATTATTTTTTCTACATGAAATTGCCACATGGGAATATTGCACAGAATTTCACTCTTTTTATTGCAAACAAAAAGCCTTTGACAACTTCATTGTTTTTAAAGATGAACTACCTCATCAGGCGGCCGAAGGCAGGAGGAGATGGCACCCCGCTTCATATCAAGGCATGGGGAATCCAGCACCCCATGCCTTGTACATCACCCAGATCCATGGCAGGGTGATCACATGGGGGGAAGCATGAGGGCACGTGCAGCATACAGCTTTCCCCCATAGATTTAAGGAAGCCTCCCATGTTGCCACAGTGGCATGTCAGTTCCGCCCTCCTTCACCCACGGAGCTAGCACAACATCTCCAGATACCTGTCAAAGGCAACCCCACATAGAATATGTTAAAGTAATTTAACTTAGATTATAGTGGGGCACAAATTACAGTGGTCAGATTGTTCCAACCTTATCCATTGGGTCGAAGTAAGTTGGTGCTTTTAAAGTAATTTGGAATCACTTTATAGTGATGCAGTGTGGAAAATGCATTTTCAAAGTGCATTCCACCAGACTTTCCTTGATCAATTAGTGCTACATGTGTAATTTGCAATATTGTGTAATATTGAAACTATAATACCTCATCCAATTTGTAAACAGTCCAGGAAAACAGAATCAATTTAATTGACAGAAAAGGTCTACATCGAGTTAAGATATTTTTTCCCTTTAGTTCACAAATTTCTAGTGGTGCAGTAACTTAGATGTTCAGCTGAACATTTAGAAATGGATTTTGGGGTGTCCAAACAAAATTTAATGTACAAAAAATGTCAATATAAGAAATGTAAAAGTTCTAAGCATGAACAGCTTTCAATGTTTCACTAGAAATTTAAAGGCTTATGGAAAATTTAATTAATTACAAAATTCTTATTCTAGGCAGTTAATACCTTCACTCTGCTGCCTGTAACTACAACTCTAAGGAAAGGGACAAGGTGTAACAACAGCAGCAGCAGCAGCAGCAGCAGCAACAACAACAACAACAACAACAACAACAACAACAACAACAACAACAACAACAACATTTTTATACGCTGCCACCATCTCCCTGAAGGGACTCAGGGCAGCTTACAAGCAAGGCATAGGGAGATCTCTAAGCTTGGTTTTTCAAATTCCCCAAAAATCTGTGGATAAGTGAAATGTTCTGAAACTTGATAGGCTAAATGTGTTCTACCATTGTAGCAAGTTTCACCCCAATAGCTGTAATAATGAGGGAGAAAGGAGCCCCTGAAATTTCCCCACTTCACAATTACTCTAACAAAAAAGTAACAAAGTCACTCTTGTTATAGTAACGAAATTTCCACTAACAATACTTTAAAAACACTTTAGAAATGAAACACCAGCACCCCCTAATTTTATAATGAGTTTTGAAACATTTTTTTTCATCGATCACACAACCCTAATGACTATACAGACCTCAAAGCACTTTGCCTAAAAATGGGTTTGAAAGGCAGTAGAAAAGGTAGAAAGGCCTTCTACCCTAATCAAAACAGCCAATTGTAAAGTCAATGTGGGCTTTTTGTGTTTGCTTTCAATTAGGTTACATTTGCATTTTGTCCCTTAGCTACATGTTGTCTCTGTTCTGTAGCTCAGTGTTGAAGGTTTGAGGATGCTGTTCTTCACCAACTGCTGTGTTTGCGCTCTACTCTCTTTCATAGATGACTTCGGCCCACATTTCTTGTCCTTTCCACAATATTAAGTACATCCCTTTCTTATGCATGCTTGACATTCTTGTGGCTTGGAAAAACTAGCTATGTTTTTCCTTCTCAGTTTGTTCCTTTTCAAGCTCTAGTGTCTTCAGCATTTCCAAGCTGTGCACCAGGTAATGATGAATTGTTATGTCTTCATCACTGAAATACTTTTTTCTAGATGTGCACAATAGCCAGTAAACAAACACTCATATTTTTAACATTGGGCTCCTGTCATAGGGAAAGAAAAATAATTTACACACACTGATAGAGTCATGTAAAGCAATTATATTGTGCTTGCAGTACTTAATAAATGGTCATATGATGCATAATCACATTCTCTGCATGCCAGGAATGAACAATTAGCAGAATAAATAATGGAGAGTGGAGGATCTGATGATGATTTAGTTCATTTTTATTCCACCTTTCTTTCAATAACAAGACTCAGGGCAGCTAACAAAATATTTAGAGATAATACAGGTTCAAACAGTACCACACCTCATTAAAAGCACATTTCATTTAGTTTGACAGTATAAAAAATATTTTAACTTGCTGATGGAAGGAGAGCAAAGACACAACCCTCCTGGCCTTTCTAGGGAGAAAGTTCCAGATGCTTGGAGCAACCACCAAGAAGGCTTTGTTCATTTTTCCCACCAAATGAACCTGAGAGGATAGTGAGACAGAGAAAATGATTTCTTCAAAAGATCTTACAGATTAAATAGCCTTATAATGCATGGTCATCAGTGAAATATGGCAAAACCACGGCATATATTGCAAGGTTTTCCTGACACTGCAGAAACATAAATGTTATCAAAGGATGTGGCAGACCAGAATCCTTGACTGATGATGAGCTCCCATTTTGGTGACTCACAAGCTTTGTGGGGCATTAATATCATAAAGGCACCAAATCCTATCTTATCTTGGAAGCTAAGAAAGGTCAGCCCTGCTTAGTACTTGGATGATCCTCATTATTACCAGGTGCTATAAACTATATTCAGAGGGGGAAACTGGCAAACCATTTTTGAGTATTCATTGTCAAGAAAACAGTGAAATTCATGGAATCACTATATGTTGACAGCCAGTTTAAAGTCACATAACACTCAGAGACCTGCTGTACTCCAATGCTGTTGCTGATTTCATTGAGAATAGATTACTTTCACATCTCTTGGAATGAGAAATGTGATCCCCAGACGTTGCTTCACCTCATGCAATTCAGTATATTATTGGAAGTACATGGATTTCTGAACATGGACTTTACTTACAATTTCAACACAATGGGGCCCCTTTGCAGCACTTTGGGGACGGAGCCTACTGAACACCATCACATGGTGCTTGGTAGGCTATGGCCCATTTATCCTCCACGTGCTGAGGAACCATTACAAGATACTTCCTTGGCAACTGTGGAAAGGTAAGTGGTTTTTAGGTAGCTCCAACAGAACTACTCACATTTTTGGGTCTTTCCCCCATGTGATGGGGGAATAGACAACGTGGTAACAGGTATTACTACCATTTCCCCTATGTGATGAGGACAGGGGGCCAGTGCACCTTGTCCCATTCCTCCATCTGATGAGGGAAGAAGGGATGACATGTGAGATACCGTGAGGTGCCCTGCACACCTGCTGGCAAAATGGCATGGCCCCAGGGGATATGTGAAAACGTCCGTAAATTACATGGGAAAGTGACTGAGGCAGCCACTTCTTTAGTTTTGTCATGCTATCTTTAAAAAGTAAAAACAAAAGAGGAAAGAAAGTGTTAAGTGGTGATCATCTGTGTTTCACTTGTGACTTCTCTATTTCTATTATTCCAGATTACTGTTTACAAAATTCATCTAGAATGTGAATTTCTTTCGAAACTCCATCTGAACATTTCAAGACAGCTTTCAATAAAAGATATCAAACAAGTTTGTGACATCCCTATTCCTTGATGTCTTGATCTACCATTATACTTTCCTTTTTTATTTTCTTACTTTTTTGTGTATTTTTTCTGTCAAAATTTTGGATCCTCCCAACCCGCACACATAGAAATAAAACTTTCTCTGCACTATAAAGGAAATATTATAATTTTGCTAAGAAGATTCTCAATATTGATGTCAAAGCAATGCATTTTTTCTCTTTGTGATCAGTATTCCAGTTGCTAGTAATTAGTCCAGATTAGGTGGTAATTATGTCCTTTCTGAAGAATCATGTGGTTTCTCGCTTGACTTTCATTTTAATATGAACCATGGATTTTAGTACAAAGCATAAGGAATTTTCAGCTTTTGGGCCCCATAAACAAATGGCTTAGTCTAAAATATGTAGTTGACTTTGTTACAGAATAGTCAGGAAAAAAATCCCTGCACAAAGATGTCATGGTCAAAAGGGATTCTAATCATTAATGGTCAGCTTTTTTGGCTTCCTGCAAAATACAGAGCACTGAAATCAACTAAGCCAGTGGATCTTAAAAGTGTACTCTGCAAATCCTTTGGGGCTCCGAGAAGCATACCGAAGGGCTCCGTACTTCTCTCCTCCTCCCTCCCCAAGAGCGCATGGGGGGGGGGTTCCCTCCTCTTTGCTCCACCTCCAAGCAGACATGGTGGTGGGTTTCCCACCACTATGGAAGGAATGGATGAAGGTGGCAATGAATGTAGGCCCATAAAGGAAGACATTGCATGAAGGGAGGGAGGCCTTGCTAAGGCAGAAGGCAAGGCCTCTCTTGGGCTTGGTCACCATGGCCAGGCCTCCTTCCCGCTCCTGTCAGCAGCCACAGTGGCAGCAGAATTGTCCTCCTGGGGCACATATCCTTTTCCCTGCACCCCTCACCACGCAAGCCCTTTCCCCATGCTCCCATGCCTTCCTTGCTTCCAGAACCCTATTTCCGTCCCCTACTCAGAGGGTGCTTTGGTTGTGCTTTTACTGCATGGCAGAAGGGGGTTGGACTAGAAGGCCCCTGTGGTTACTCCTATTGCTATTATTATTATTACAAAGGCTAGATGGACATCTGATGGGATGCTTTAATCTGTTGGGATGCTTTTACTGCATGGCAGAAGTGGGTTGGACTGCATGGCTGCTGTGGTTGCTCTATTACTATTATTGTTACTACTACTACTATCAGTACAGAGACTGGATTGCCATCTGGAAGGGGTACTTTGTGCTTTTCCTGCATGGCAAAAGTGGGGTGCATGTTATGGTTTGTGAAAAATCTGATGCTTCAAAGGATGAGGAAGGAGGTTTTGTGGGGTCTCAGGAGGGGGTTTTAGGGGAGGGAAATGGCATGGAGAGGTATGTTAGTGAATCTCCTGGTAGTTCCCAGGATATTAGAGAAAGCGACATCTGTTCCCATAATAATCTGCCACAGTTTGCTCCTGAGAGGAATGTGGGGCAGTGTGAGTCTTCTCCTACGTCTGCGCAACTGCACTGTGAGAATGTGAAAGAGAGACAGACTCGCTTTTCCCAGAAGATTTGAGATAAGCAGCAAAGAATCATGTGTATGAGAAGTGATATCATGGGAGGGAATTGAGGCTTTTAAATGGGCTCCAAGCATACAGCTCTTGGTGAGAAAAACATTGCATATCAAGTGGATTTTCTGGATTTGTCTTATGGATTTTGATTGCTCTTTCCGATTGTGCTTTTTCTTTTTCTTTTTTTAAAATATTTTTCTTTATAAATTTTACTTAGTGGGTTCTCTTGTTCCTGCATGGTGTCTGGGTGAAAAGGTGTCTCACAGCTGGGGTGCAACAGTGGGGTGGGGGTTGGACTGGATGGCCCCTGGAAACTTCCACTGAAATACTACATAGCTTTTGGTCATTATTAAGCACCTATGCTGACATTAGCAAAGGCTCCTGCACAGCCTGGGGAAAGGAGCTCTTTGCTGCTAAATTCCATCATCTTTTGTAGTGTTTCCAATTGTACCTCTCAGCCAGGTTCCAGATGGTGGTGCTTGGGGATAGCTTCTCCTCAAAAAACACCTGTTTTGTGTTATTATATTATATTTTCCCTGTGCTGCAGAGTACAAGAAGGGGGGTGGTAGCACTGACCCATGTGGACAGCTGGACCAGTTCAAATGACAACCAGTCCAACTGTCCACACCAACTCCAAAGTGTTGGGTTTCTCCAAAGTTTCAGGGAAACTCCAGAACATTCCTTGAGATCTCTGGGTCAATCAGTGTTATCCGTATTAGGAATCAAAAGTCCCTGAAGGTTGAGTGAATGTCCAAGATCAACCTCTATCTTGACTCAGGGTTTGTGGCCACTGTAGATAGACTCTTGAGTTTAAGTAAAGCCAGTAACACCCATTCCTCTGACACTACAGCTTTACACACTGGGCTGTGTTGCTCTGTGTTGATCTCTGAAAAGAAAAAAAAGAATAGGACATATCCAGGGGCAAGGTATTCTCCTACATTCAGGTTAAAATAAACCTCATGGTCTTTCTGTCCCAAATATAAAGAAATGTATGGATATCAGTAAATTATTTATTACAGTAAATTAGTATTTCAAATGGACTGAAATGAAATTCTATCACATCCCAACAACTAGTGAACTGCACTATTCTAAAATCTCCAGAATGACCTCAAGTTTGCAGGTGCTTTCAAAGTCATTCTGTTTTCTATATGTTTTGCAACGGATGTTTGCTATTCTTCTCCAGTCAACCAAAGCCAGAGATTCGGGAGCATAAGTGGCTGGCACTGATTTCATTCGCTTTAACCATATGCAAGAAGGGCTGTCAGGACTCATTGCTTCAATGAAGAGTGGCATATGGTACAGTTCCGTGTCAGCATCCTTCATATGGAACCCTTTAAACATTCTTAAAAGATCCACTGGGGCTTCTAATTATTGTGAAACATCTCCTGGCAGAACCATTCCTGTCCTTGCAAGAATGCGCTGTAAAAATAATTAGATGATGAGATTTAGATCAAAACCGCTAACTGGTGATTTAAGAGTTTTGCTTGTTCCACATATATGAAACTCAAGGAAATGAAACGCTGAAAAAATGTCTTCACATGAAAGGAGAATAATCTCAGTGTGGTTCCCATTTTGAGGGAGAGGAGACCCAAAATACACCCCCAGCTGTTAATATTTTGTTTCCTGTGGTTAACTAAGAGGAGAGAGATTTCCCCCCAACCCCACCCCACCCCCTTTCTGCAAAATGCAAGGGAGAGGAAGACAGCATTTGAGAATCTCTCCTTCTTGAGAAAGCCCTGCTATTAAAAGACCACTTGAGGAGCTTGCTTTAATCAAGCTTAAAACTTTTCTTTTCTAAGCAGATCACATTTTATAGACGTCATGGGCGAGGCAACATGTAGTCAATTAGATGACATCACTTTCACAAAAGGAACAGAACATCTTTATTCAATCAACAACAAAACAGTCTCCATTAGAAGCTCAAGCAATTAGAAAAAAGGAAAGACACGTTGAAAGAAAAGAATTGATAAGATAGTCATTTAAAAAAACAAATAGTCAACAATAAAGGCCAGAATGAGTTGTTGGCATGCACTTGACAATTACAGAAATGCCACTTTAATTCTAAGGGATCCAGGGATTTGTAGTTTAGTGAGGTCATTTGAATTCTCTGCAAGACAGGTCTAGTGCACTCCCATGAACTATATTTTAAAGGTGATGAAAGAGCATTGATGATTAAATCCTTTTAATTTTGGAGGTACAGGTATCAGAAAGAAATGAGAATATCAGTCCATCAATCGATCTTCATTATAACAAGCATAAATCACAACAGAATACATCAAAAATGTAAAATAATAATAAATACAACCCAACAGAATATTCTAAGTAGGATCCCAATTTGAGTGTTCGGCATCAAAAAATACAATGCAGAAGACCAGAGTACAATATTGATCCAACATGTTTGTCATATTGGTGAGAAAGTAGACAACTTTAGAAGCCCTTTAGAAGCTCTGGCAAGACAAAACTGCTTCTAGGATCATCTTGTCATAAGCATATAGCAGGAAGTTTGCAATTTAGACTAATGAGCTTCTCAAAAAGAACAACGCAATTCTAAAAACAATACATTATAACCCCGGTACTTGAAGAACTAGTACTCACAATTTCCTTTACCCACCTTTGAATTTTCTAGGTCCTTTAAACTGATTCTATAATAGCTTCCAATTGAACGCACTCATTTCAATATCATTAACTCTTATCCCTGGTTTCCTATTCCCATGGTAAGTTTAGAAATGTATCCCACATATAAACGAGGATCATACTGTATAATGAAACATTTTCTCCACAGAAACATTGCCATAAGAGAAACAGTGTAGATGAACTGTCAAGGACAGAACGCCACAAGATCAAAGATAACAGAGTTTATTGGATTTACAGAACTCAAAATGCCCGTAAAAGACAAGGGCAAGGCAACTTTAGCCTTTAAAAACAAAAAGGGGCAAGAAAAACGTTCAAAAGATAAACCGGATTAAACCGGAGTTTAATCCGGGTAAAATCAAAACAGCTTGCTTCAGCCTGGGAAAAAACAAACAGAAGCTGGGAAACAAAGAGTTCAAAAGAATGCAACTAATTGGCAGCAGATGCCTCTCTGCTGCCAGCACTATGTTTTGAGTAACTAGGAGTCACTCCTTCACACAGCAAGGCAAATTTCCAATACAAACTCAGCAGCCAAGGATTGAAGCAGTAGCGTAGTCCCAGTTCGTTCCGTAGGTCGAGAGGCAGAATCAGACGTTTGCAGTTTTCCAAGTCCAATAGGAGAAAGCGAGCCCGTAGTCAGTTTTCAGTCCGTAAATCCAGAGTAGCAGATGGCGTCCGTCAAGAAGACGACGGAAGGTCAAAGCTATTGAGATTAAGCAGAGGTTTTGCACAAACAAAAGCCCACACAATTCCTCCCGCCGTCTGAACCCAAATTCCAAAACAACTTACGTATCAGCACACGAAAACACACCAGTCTTCAGGAAAGCGTCCCACACAGATCCCAAGCGTTCGTCCAGATTACCTTGCCCAACGCAATTTGCAATTGCTCCCAAGCCTCATTTTATGCCAGTTACAAATCCTCATCACTATCAGCTGCCCTCCTTAACCCGGGCGTTTCCTCATCACTTTCCTCATCAGAGCTGGAACACCTCTGACTACGCCCCACAGCATCCCCAGCTGTGGATCCCGTCCCATCCCTCCAGCTTGTCCATGGGTCTAATCCTGAAGGTCCCCATTCATCTTCCATCCCATTATTGCCAGTGGCACCCAACTCCTCCCTTACCCGAGTCCAATCCATCTCATCCTCTTCCGAGCTAACCAGCTCTTCCTCCATTCTCTCCGTGAACCCCTTAAAAGACTCTTCGTCAGATGGTTCTGCAAAGATATCTCGCAGCCTCTTTCTTTCTCGCTCCTCGAGAGTATCTGACTCTCGAGGAGTCTTACGTCCACGTCTGCCAGAAGCAGAGCCATGAGGCTCAATCATAACATGAACTGAATATATATTTTTCTGGAAATATCATAGAATTATAGCAGTTTTATATATTTTTTTTCAAAATATAGATATGCAACTAGGAAAAGTAAAATGGCTGCAATCAGAGGTGTCACTGCAATTGGTATCACTCATTCCAGTAACTCATGAGCAGGTGACAAAAATGATACATTTCTGCTGAAATACTCTATGTGAGGAGGGTACACCCCAAAACAAACCCACACACTATGTACCCCCCCCCCTCACCTCATACCACTTATGTCCCTTCCAATGGCCTTGTGTGGCAAATGTGTGGGTGGCTGCTTTCTGGATGCCCTGTGACAGAAGAGAAGACAAAATATAGGAGGAGCAGTCAGCATGTGTTACCTGAAGGTTGGAGACTTGTGGAAAGGAAAGGGGACAAAGAGACTGTTAAACCCACCCCCTCTCCCCATTGCGTTTTTAACCACCTTGGCAACCAGACTGTCTCCTGCCCACCATGTTGGAGTCCAATGTCACAGCATCTTCTTGAAACCTTGCCGTGAGAGGAACTTGTATATTACTTTGGATGAAGAAGTTATATCCATTGCAGTGAGTCTACTTCTGCTGGATTTAGCCCTAATTCTATCTTGCTCTGTTAGTACAGGGGTGTGTCTACGCTGCAGAATTAATGCAGTTGAATACCATCTTAACTGTCATGGTTCAGTGGGATTGTGGGAGCTGGAGTTTGATGGTGCACCACACTACTTTACAGAGAGGGCTAACAACACCAACTCATCCCATTCCATAGCATTGAGCCATAGCATGAAGGTATGGCAGTTAAGCTGGTGTCAAACTGCATTGATTGTACAATGTAGATGCACCCTAGGAGTAGGGAATGTTTGCTTCAGAGGTTTTGGACTACTATCTAGATTTTGAAAACTTTAAAACATCTGAAGGGCAAAAGGTTTCTGTTGCACCCCAAGGCAGCGTGAGCACTCGAAAACCAGACAGGAGTCAATATAACATATAATATCTTTATTAAAGCAAATATAAATCCAGATGAAAATAGGTATAAAGTTTGAGGAGGAAATAGTTCTTTTAGGAAAGTCAATGATTAGTCCAATAAGGTGAAAGAAAAGGTCCAATATTACAATCCAAAGTCCCAAGCAGTTAGAATGTTCTTGAGTTGAAACAAGGAAACAAGGCTGGAAAAAGCAAAGTTCAAATCCACTAGAAAACTTCTTAGCTAACAGGCAGGAATGTAGATGAAACTGAGGCAAAGTTTGGATCAGGAACAAGTGGGAACTAGGTTGAAGTCCGGTTCTACTGGAGAGTCGCAGCACTGCATGGCCCGATGGAACTGGAAACTCAGCTTGGAAACAAACATGAGCTAGAGTCGGGAAAACCTTCCTCAAGGAAGAGAAAGTTGACACCACAAAGAAGCCACTGAGCAAAACACTTTTATGGATCCTATACTGAATCCAAAATAGGGAGAGCAATACTCCCAAAAACTTCCCATGGGAACTCTAATGATTATCCCCTCGGGACGCTAGATGTTGACTTCTACGAAGGCCTTGTTTTGCGCTTCTCTCACGATTCAGAAATTCTCTTTGATTAAAATCCGCATTCTCAGGCGAGCTGAGAACATCTGCCACAGACAAGAGAGGAAGAGTAGGAGACTCCCTTCCAATTAATGGCTCTTCCTGGCTGATTTCTCCAGGCACCTGGAGCTGCAAAGGGTTCTCAGAACTGGGTGAAAAGTCATAATAAGTGTCATCTGTGTCAGAGTTCAGCTCCTGATCAGGCTCTGAAGCCATGGCTGGCTGGGATATAACAGTTTCCAGTGCCTGAAATGGGTCATCTCATTTTTTGGTGATATATTATTGTTTCCACACTTCTAAAGATTGAGGGGAAATGATTTATTAACAACATGCACACCAAAATCCACTTACTTATTGTTGTAGTAGAGCCTGTGAGTAATGTTACAAACAGTAGTATGGGTGTCAGAAGGGAGAAAAGGGTTACTCGGGAGCAGGAATCTGGTGATGAGAAAGAGGATCCGGGACATACAGCACCTACAAATGAAGAGTCATTTGAGGGATTCTCTGGGGATGATGGGTCAATGAGTGAAGGAGAAGAAGGAGACACCATGGATTGGACTAAGATAACATAAGTGCAAGCTATTTGTGAGGCACCAACAATTAGTGATACCTTTATGGGGTTCTCTGGGAGTGAAGACTGGCAATCAGGGGATCCAACTGATTCTTGGGGGGATCTAAGTCTTGACAGGAGAGGGAGGAATTGGAGGGAGAGTCAAGGGAATTCACGTGAAGAGCTGGGAGCAGCTGCAGGGGATGGTGATGGGGCAGTGGTCAGTTTATCTTCTGATGGTGATTTGTAGATAAAAGTGGGTTCAGGGATGAGGGGTCTTTGCAGAAGGCAAGGTGTTGATGTGCGTTCGTGTGATATGTATTGGGAAAGTTTCTTGTAGTCTTGCTGCTTCCTGTTTCATGTTTGGCGTTGGACTCGGATCTACAGTTTGGACCTGAACCGGTTTGGCTAAAGATGCTGCTCCTGCGGACACTGGAGCAAAGCTGTTTTAGATTCCTCCTGCTTCGACCTTGGACTTCGGCTGACAACGCTTCTCTTCTTGCAACTCCCTTTATTAACCATTTGTGTACTGTGCCTTTTTGTTTTGCCTTAGAGCGCTTTGTTTGACTTGTTGCTCTTCACATCCCGTTGATCTGGATTACATTTCTGTTTACCTTTTGGACCAGGTCTGGTTTGGGTTTTTGAGTTTTGACCAGTGGAACTGCATTTAAGTATCCCTGCGTCCTTTTCCTTTTATTTCAATAAACTCTGTTTTGAAGTCACTTTTAAGTCTGGCCCTTTAAGGCGTCTGTGATTCCAACACTTATAGTGAATTGTAACATGAGATTAAACTAGAGTATACCTGACAAAGAGTGTATCTACACTGTAGAATTTTAATGCAGTTTGACACCATATTAACTAGATGCCATGGAATCATGGAAATTCTAGATGTCAGCCTTCTCTGCCAAGTAGAACTAGTGCCTCATTAAACTACAAGTCCCATAATCCATGGCACTCAAAGTGGTGTTAAACTGCATTAGTTCTACAATATAGATGTACCCAAAGTTATGTAAGGCAGCAGTTTCAGTGGCATATCTAAAAAGCAGTGAACTATATTATTTACTGATTTGAAAACAAATATTACAGTGCATGTACTAATCCAAAAATACTGTTGCCAGGTTTACCTAGTCCATTTGTATTTACAATTATCTTTTTTGGACATGTCTTGGAGCGGATAACTTTGCACCATAGGTGGAAAAATAATATTTATCCAACCTCCTGAACCAATTTCATTTAAGTTTTTTTTTCTTCTGAACTGAAAACTCATTTGTTCAAGTCAAAGGAAAAGTTTTAGCCGCGTGATTTGTTGTCTATGCAATAACCATCTTCTAAAAGAAACACTGAGTGCTTAAGTTTACAAAGCAGTGAACACATAATGACTGGAGGAATATTTTTACAAGTATGATTTTAATCTTCTAATACAGAAGTGCACCTTGGGCCCCTGTGTCCCAAGGCAACATAATATTTTTTTAAAATGATGGACTTGAAAGTCAGAGACCCAGGTTCCCTTCTGCCCATCATTTTACTTGCTGACCATGTGTAAGTCAGTATCTCAGATTCACACACATATATGAGTCTGGGATATGATTTTCTTTGTGAATAAATTAGAGCAGTGGTTCTCAACCTGTGGGTCCCCTGGTGTTTTTTACAACTCCCAGAAATCACAGCCAGTTTACCAGCTTTTAGGATTTCTAGGAGTTGAAGGCCAAAACATCAGTTGAGAATCACTGAATTAGAATCTCTGGACTCTGAATGTTGTGACTGCGCCTTCGGGGATTATGGTTGATGGTGATGGAATTCGAAGAGGAAGAAAAAACCCTCGTGATGAGGGTTCACTGGAGGAGTTGCGCAGGAAGCGACTTAGAGAGCTATATGGGGGATCTTCTGAGGAAGATTCAGATGGGGAGATGGATGCTGAGGAACAGGTGGTGGCTGGGGAAGCGGGCACTGAATGGGCACAGCCACCGGAGATGTCTGGGGATTTGGGGCTTATGGATACTTCTGAACCTGGGGTTTTTGCAGGAGCTGATCCCAATTGGGATGCTTGGAGAAGGGAGGATGGTTCTTTAAGTGTTCATGGGGCTAAGTGTGGGCAGGATGATTGGGACTCCGACTAATTGCTAGGTACTCCAGATCCACGAGCTCTAGCTGTGTGGAGTTCGGACTCTGAGTAGATTTGGGACACCTGGTGTTTGGGTGTGAGTGTTTGGTCACCCAGGAGGAAGGGGAATAAAATGGGAATGTTTGGCCACTGCACTTTGTGTGTGGCAAGGTGTTGCTGAGGCGCCATTGGGATCTCTGTGTTTCCATGAAGACTGGACTTGGACTATGATTTGAATCTGCTGATATCATCTAGCTTGGCTCTCGCTGTGTATTATCGTGGACCTGTTTTGGATGACTGCACCCTCTTCAGACTTTGGATTGAATTTGACCTGGCTTCTGTCTACGCCCTCTGACTGACGGCTACTCCCGGCTTCTGACTATTGGTTTGTCTTTCGGAATTTCTGCTGCCTCCTGACCTGACCTTGGATTCTTCTGACGACGGCTATTCATCATCCCTTTGAGGCTCTCGGCTTATCTGCACCGTGGAAGCAGCTTTAGTGCTTTTCTAGTTTGTTTATTTTCCAGCAATTAACTCTATTTGTTTTCCAAAGCTGAATTTAAGCGTTATTTAGTTTTTTATTGAATGCCACCATGGGAAATTAGCGTGGCTCGTTTTTGAGTTATTATTGTCCAATCTATTCTCGAAACACTGAAAAGTGAAGTGTTTCAAGGATATTTCCTGTGTTTATGTTATTTTTTGGCTTATCTTCGGAATAAACTCTGTTTTGTATGTTAACTGGCGTCTGACTCTTGACACAGAAACAGATAACAGAATAATCAGAAAATCATTTGAGAATTTTTCTTTAATGCACTTTAAATGAAAAGAGTTAATCAGTAGAGAGAATACTGTATTTCATCTCATAATAGTCACACTTTTAATCTCTTTTTAAACAAAAAAGGGGATGCAACTATTATGTGATGAAAAGAATCTGTCTTTGATTCTCCAATTCCTGTTTTTGTTGTTTTTTAAAATAAATAAACTGCTTTGCCTTCGAGACAGGAGGAGGAAGAGGTATGATTCAGCATCAAACAAACAGTTCTTTTTCTGTTTGTTTTTGTTTTTTTACTGCCTATCCTCAGAGAAAGATTCCTTCTTCCTTCTGAAATGGAGCTCTTTGGAGAAAAGACAAAGGAAGGGATATCTGGGTTCTATTTCAGGTTTTTTAAGATGCCTTGCCCCAGAAGAAGAAGGAAGATCAGAGCTCCAGAAACCTCTGTTTGATAGTTTTTATACTGCCTTGTCTTTAGAGAAAGAAGGAAGGAGGGTGAAATCAGCTGCAAATGGCTCTGCAACTATTATGCAAGAAACAGAAAAATACCAATTTAGCCACCCAAAAAATGGGGGTGCAACTATGATGTGGTAGCAGCTATTATGCGATGAAATACAGGTAGTTAACAAATCCCTGGTGGCACAGTGCGTTAAAGCGTTGAGCTGCTGAACTTGCGGACCAAAAGGTGCCAGGTTCAAATCCCGGGAGCGGAATGAGCGCCCACTGTTAGCCCCAGCTCCTGCCAACCTAGCAGTTTGAAAACATGCAAATGTGAGTAGATCAATAGGTACTGCTCCGGCGGGAAGGTAAGGGCGCTCCATGCAGTCATGCCGGCCACATGACCTTGGAGGTGTCTACGGACAACGCTGGCTCTTCAGCTTAGAAATGAGTCGATCACGACTGGACTTAACGTCAGGGGAAAACCTTTACCTTATTTTAAGAAATCAAAATCTTAGGAAAATTCTCTTTGGATATAGCTTTTAGGAATTCAGAGGAAAAATACTATTCTATATTGCCATGAAAACTCATGAGGATTCAGAAACAACTTGAAGTTGTACATCAACAGTAAGGTGTTTTGCACACACAACGAAGGGAAATGGTCTATAAACTCTGTAAGGGGCTTAAAAGTGGACACTGGACACAAATATCTAGGAAAAGACATATAACCTTTATCAGTCACCTTGTGTTTACAATATTTATATGGTGCACCTTACCCAGTCTACTTTTACAATCTCTCCATTTTAATCCATGTTTTTATTAGTTCTTGTTTTTTATTGGCTAATGTTTAAAACTTTTTTAAAAATTGTGCATGTTTTTGTCTATTGCTGTGTTTTATACTGCTACTGTTTTTATTCGGGCTTGGCCCCATGTAAGCCGCCCTGAGTCCCCTTTGGGGAGATAGAGGCGGGGTATAAAAATAAAGTTATTATTATTATTATTATTATTATTATTATTATTATTATTATTATTATTATCCTATAGAAAAACTGAATATGTGAACTGGGCTAATGTATATATTTGAAAGAAACATTTTCCATCAATCTAGTAACATTTCATAGACTCATAGAGTTGGAAGAGACCCAAGGGCCATCCAGTCCAACCCCCTGCTGTGCAGGAACACAGAATCAAAGCCCTCTTGACAGATGGCCATCCAGCTGCTGCTTTAAAAATCCAGAGAAGGAGACTCTGCTGGAATCTGAGGCAACACATTCCATGGCCAAACAACTCTTATCATCAAGAAGAGCTTCCTAATGTTTAGGTAGAATCTCTTTTTATGCATTCAGCACAAGAGGATCATCTTCAGACATCTCCTTTTCTTCTCTCTCTCTCTCTCTCTCTCTCTCTCCCATCATCATATTGCTCACCTCCCTGCAACCCCTTTCTTTTTCTGTACTATTTTCTACTATTTTGTCTTATTTGTCCTCCATTCCCACTTCTCTGATTATCTGGGTCTTCTCTTTATCTCCTAATCTCTCCTTCCCCTCCTCTTTCATAATTTTTATTTCTCCTTCTATACTGACATTGCCAAGCTGTGTTCATTATCTTCCATTTCCTTCACTCTTTCTACACTCATGATAACATTTATGGCCTCATCACATGGGGCAACTGAAGTGTCCTAAGACGCTTCTGCCCTGGTTCACCCATGGAGCCCCACACCATCCATAAAATGGGGCTTCTGATGGGGTTCCATGGGCGAACTGGCACAGCAGCATCTCACCTCCAACACAGACACCAGCCCGTGTTCCATAAGGAACAACTGGGCTTTGGTGCAGTGGTGATGCTTCCCCACATGGATTGCCCCGCTCCCACTCCACTGCTGCAATGATTCACTACAGAGGCTGACCATGTGATGAGGTACTTAGAGGTGAATATGGGAGTAAGACCAAAGTGTTTTGTCAGCATATTGTTTCAAGCAACTGAGATACTGCTCAATGATAACTCTATTTTTCAAAACCAAACACTTCCCCTTTGCTTTCACTATGAACTTTCAGTATAGATAGTACATTGGGCTATAGAAGGAATTGTCTTTTAATTCACCATTCACCTGTGCACTTTCTCTCTTTTTCCTCTCTTTGTCTTTCCTCTGCTATTTCAGTATCAGAATCAGGCTTCTATACAATTATCTCTGTCTGCCATCAAAAGGCATGTTCCCCTTCATATACTCCACAAATCTGTTTGGAAGAAATGGGGGACCATCCGGAACAATAACCATGGAGTGGTGTGCAGGGAAAGAGTCAAGGAAGGCTTTCTCATCCTACATTGGATGTAACCCACTGTTAGACAAGTTCACTATCGGAACTCTACAATGAAATATAAGGATTTCTGATTAAGTCTGATTGGATTATTTGATCTTATGATGCTAGATAGTTTTGAGAGTTCTGAACTTTAGTGAACCCTTGAATACTGAACCTGATAATATTTTGCAAAGAAAAATATCACAAATATGCAAAAGGACACTTGACATGATGAATGAAGGCCGATTATTCCCATCAGGCCACTGAAAATGGAAAAACAAGGTGATAAGTTTGAAGTGCAGCTGGAGAAACATAAGATTAAATATTATATAAGAACCCGATAGACAGACGGAGAATAAGGCTGCTGAACACATTGCCAAAAGAGCCTGAGAATTTCCATTGCTTCTGACATTCAAGGCTGGGCCACCCATCTGCCTAGGAACTGGAATGATTTACTAATCAGACATCATCTGTCCTGCCACGATGCAGAGGAAGAGACTCGGTGGTGGACCAGTAGCTACTGTTCCAGCATTACTGAGCTTGTGATTCACGGGAATAATAAGTCATTGGAGAAAAACACTTGGAAAATATAAGTATTTCCAGTGTATTGATTTCAAAATTTAGCTCTCTGACTCTTTGCTGTACTTGTTGAGTCATAAATATCATTGGAAGAATATTTACAGAGGACAGAAGCTGAAGGGTGGGTTTCACATTAAAACTTCCCCTGTAGAGAAGCCAGCAAACTGATATCTAAATATGGATCCAAAAAAACTTAACTTTCCCATTCATGGGGAAAGCGAGTAAATGCGGAAGGAAAAATTTAGAAATCCAGAGCTGGGTTATGTGTCATACAGCATTGGTTTAGTAATGTTTCCTTAAAGCCAATGTTCAAATCTTCCTGCCAGCTTGCACTCCACTGAGCTAACCAGGGATAACCCTGGCAGAGAGATTTCAAGAAGAGGGCCAGTCTCCTTCCATTGGTAAAACTGACTCTTGGCTATCACATCAAAACTTGATTCTGGAATTATTGTCTTGGCTTCATTAAAAATGATACTTATCCAGATCAGTTATGAGGATAATCACACCAGGAGAACAAAAAGTCCCCACTCAGTCTCTTTTAGACAAGAAAATAGACTGTTTTCTTATTCTGTTTGGTCTATACCTCTAAGATCATATAGAAACTGGCATAGAAACATGAGACTGCTAACACCTGCCATTGTGATGCCATTTGCCAACAGGTTGATACATGCCAATCTGCTTGTAATGATCATCTATGAGATGGCAAAACACCAATATCATCCAATATGCCACACGGTACCAAGAGGAGAAAATGTCAGCCCCCTTGGACATTGTATAGGAAATTTGGCATAATGGGATCTTCCAGGCTTTAGTCTGGGGAAGAAGGGGTTAAGGTAATGGTAGGGATAGGCTGGAAGGCTTAGGTTTGGCAGCAGTCAAACCAGGGAAGTAGCTAAGGGAAGGGGAAAAATAAGGTTTTCTTGCAATATGAATTTTGATCCCCATAAAATTGAAGTTGTTCTTCACTCTAAAATTTCTAGCATTGCCATAGTGGGCATGTTTAGCCTGCAGAAGAGAAGGCTGAGAGGAGACATGATAGCCATGTACAAATATGTGAGGGGAAGTCATAGGGAGGAGGGAACAAGCTTGTTTTCTGCTGCCCTGCAGACTAGGACGTGGAACAATGGCTTCAAACTACAGGAAAGGAGATTCCACCTGAACATCCGGAAGAACTTCCTCACTGTGAGGGCTGTTCGGCAGTGGAACTCTCTCCCCCGGACTGTGGTGGAGGCTCCTTCTTTGGAGGCTGGATGGCCATCTGCCAGAGGCTGGATGGCCATCTGCCAGAGGCTGGATGGCCATCCAGCAGAGGCTGGATGGCCATCTGTCAGGGGTGCTTTGAATGCGATTTCCTGCTTCTTGGCAGTGGGTTGGACTAAATGGCCCATGCGGTCTCTTCCAACTCTATTATTCTATGATTCTATTATTCTAGTGAGTACGAAGAAATAGGTCTTAGCGAGTGAGGAATGTCATCTGAGTGAGGAGAATTCCTATTGTAGAGGAATGTCTCCTTTTTGCTCTCCTTGTAGCTACATTTCTGAGTCAGAAAGGTGTCCAGAAATTTGACACTGGTGAACAGGCCCAGTCTTCGTAGGGTTATTCTTTTGTGGTGGCTAAAAAAAGCCAATGGGATTTTGGCCTGCATAGATAGGAGTATCGTGTCTAGATCCAGGGAAATTACAGGGTTGTTGTGTGTTTCAGGGCTATATGGCCATGTTCCAGAAGCATTCTCTCCTGACATTTTGCCCACATCTATGGCAGGCATCCTCAGAGGTTGTTAGGAGGCCTGCCATAGATGTGGGCAAAACGTCAGGAGATAACGCTTTTGGAATATGGCCATACAGCCAGAAAACACACAACAACCATGTGATTCCAGCCATGAATGCCTTCGACAACACAGGGAAATCATGCTATCCCTCTATTTTGCCTTGGTCAGACCAGACCTGGAATACTGTGTCCAATTCTGGGCACCACAATTGAAGGGAGATGTTGACAAGCTGGAATGTGTCCCATGTATAAATATGTGAGGGGTAGTCATAGGGAGGAGGGAGCAATCTCGTTTTCTGCTGCCCTGGAGACTAGGATGCAGAACAACGGCTTTGAACTACAGAAAAGGAGATTCCACCTGAATATTAGGAAGAACTTCCTTACTGTGAGAGCTGTTTGGCAGTGGAACTGTCTGCCCCAGAGTGTGTAGAAGCTCCTTCTTTAGAGGCTTATAGAGACTGGATGGCTATCTGTTGGGGGTGCTTTGAATGTGATTTTCCTGCTTCTTGGCAGGGGCTTGGACTGGGTGGCCCATGAGGTTTCTTTCAACTCTATGATTCTATGAAACAAGTCCACTTGGGCAGAACAATGATCAACAGTAATCTTTGCATTATAAAAATGAAAAAGGAATAAGAGGAGGCATTCTTGCTTTAAACAACCTGGAGACCATGGCACCATCACACACTACATTCTGGCATATAGCACCTCCAGCAAAGTTCCTGGTCTCTGACCATGCATGTCATCAAAGAAGTACCCTCCCCTGCAGCATCTTTGCTATGCATTTCAAATATACATGCCCCAAAGTCTCAAAATTGATTTTAATAGGATGGAAGAGGGTTGATAGTGGAAGGTAAGTACCAGGAACACCATGCTTAAAGTGAAATTGAAATCCTAAAGTAATAGAAGAAAAGAAAATTGCAATGCTAACCGCCCTGAGTCCCCTCGGGTGAGAAGGGCGGGGTAGAAAGGATGGAAATAAATAAATAAACTGTCCCTCCCACCTCTAATTCTGCTCTCGGGTTCAGATTTTCATTCTCAGATATTAAAATACACAAGACAGTGTCATCATTTGTCTTAAAACACTTCTGACAATTTCTCTTTTACAAGGAATGAAATGATCAGCTATATCATCTCAAACCATTTGATGTATTTGTCTCTGCCAGTAGAGCCGAAAAGATTGAAAGAGCTTTCAAACCCCCACAGCAATATTTAAAAGTAACAGTTTATTCAATTAGCAATAGAACATTTAAAAATAGACAATATTTTCAAAGTATCATAGCAACAGGTGATTGAAATATTGCCCAGAACGCTGAGAAAAGAGTTTGCCAAATAGGCTGAATTCTAGTGATATCTTTCATATAGCAATGGAATAAAATCTAATATTGTTTTGGATGCATTGCAATGGATTACATCATGACTTGAAATTCTTTATGCATTTTAACTATAGGTGATGTGTATACAGGAGAAGATATATTTTTCTCCCATGGGTCCATCATATATTGAGATACAGAAACACAGGGAAAAATATATCAGCATCATTCCAATTATAGTCCTGAGGAGAGTTGAGATTCCAGCTCGTTATAGACTGATGTTACACATTTCTCCTTTGTGGCGGAAGTGAATCATCAGAGATGAGTTTCATCAGGCAAAGGGGACCACGAATGTGAATTTCTCTCCATCTTGACTTCATTTTCCCAATCCCACCTGCATTTTCCTCTTGTTCTTATTTCACATCAGGTTGTAAAACCTGGTGTTTCCACTGCAATTTATTTATTTTAAAAATGCATATCCTAACTTCACTCAGCTGTTCCCCACTGATCAGAGTAGTGCTATTCAAAATGATTCCTTGGACTGATGCCAGTCCCTGAACCATTGGTTGCTGGCCTTTGGTGAGTTTCCAGAAAAAAAGGGATGATTATATCCAGTGTGGGAACCAGTTTAATGTAAGCACATTGGGAACAAATTTGCTGCTCCCCACCTCAGAAATGCTGGATTAGAGTGTCTTTCTAAGTCTTTTTTATGCGTTGTAATGTGCACATATTAAAAATGTAATTCCTAAGTTATACAACCTTTTCTCATTGACTTGATGCATTTTTTTTTATTTAAGCTCATCTTGATGCTCATATTTAAAAATGTACACATTGTGTTGTTTGTACTTTATGTCTTGGAAATCCCCTATAAAGGTCACGAATGTGTAAATACTGGAGATAAAGTGTATCCATTCTCACAACACCTTTGATAATGTGAAATTAATGCCTTTGTTTGGGATTTTGGAGGCCAGCAAAATACTCTTGAGCTTCTACTTATTACTGATGGAACTGCCATTCACTCATGCACAGAAGAATGGACCTGCTTTCCCCATGCAGCATGTGCCCAGGATGGGAGGACTTATGACCATGCCAACAGCAATTACATAGCGATGTTGACAATTAAGACACCACAGATGAATACATCTAGGTAATTGACTGTTCCTTATTCACAATTGCTACTTAGTCATGACTGTGACACAATTGTCACTATTGTAACTCCCCCTTCTACTTACTTGGCAGTAATTCAATGGGGAGAAGAAGGCCCATAGTGCTGGTGATGAAGATACAAATGAATGATGTTTCTGAAAGGCTTGGGGGCTGGGTGGGTCTGAAGAGATTACATAAGTAAGCATACTTAATTAGGTAGCTGATAAAGATACCGTAATTTGTATGCACAACTTCAGAGATTTGTGGATGAAAAATGTGTGAAAAATATATGTTCCATACAAAATAAAACTTTGTGACGTTCTTGAAAAAGGACCCCAAATGCACATGAGAGAGAGGTGATCACAAATTATGATCCTAGTTCAAATTGGTAAGATCAAGAAATAAAGCTTTGATTGTGGTGATTAGGACTGAGGAGGACTGATGGAGGGAATCCGGGATCAGCAGCAAGGTGCCATGGCACAGAGCTATTGGTGCCCAACTTTGCACCCTTTCAGTTTGTCATCAATATACAGCAGGTGGTGGCAGGATGGAGAGATCCTGACTTTGTCTCTGGAAGTAAATATAACAGACTAGTCATCATTGCTGAGACTTGTTCCCTTTCCTTAGGGCATGGGTTGGTTCTAACTTCCCAGAATGTCAAAAAAGAAACAAAGGGCACAAAGTAAAATCTTTCAGCAACCTCATCAGACAGGGCTGATGAGGCCGCTCATCAGTGTCAAACACTGATCTATCCCCGGTCACCCACAGAGCCATCTGGCTCAATTCACATCATGTTATGCCAGCTCTGTGGGTGCAAAATGGCATAACCAGTGTGCTGTCACCACCCAGGCAACACAGGAGGTATCTCATGTTGCCAAATATAAGGGGGGAAGCCACACGCACCATGCACACTCCACATTTCCCCATGTAACCACCTTCCCAACAGGCAATGAAAGGCGAGGCAAGGTGTGGGTTGCCAGATTCCCCGCGTATGAAGAGGTGGCAAGTCAGTCCTCTCTTAAAGCCAAACAAGTGCACAACCATAAGTGCATCTTGTGATAGCAAGTTTCATAAGAGCTTAGCTTTGTTGGTAAGAGTGATGTCCAAGGCACACAACTGCTCTTTTTAAGCAGGAAATGGGAAAGTGTGTGTTAGATTATATAAAGTAGGGATGCAGGTTCATTTGAAGATTGCAGAACATGCAAGTTGTGTTGTTCCCCTGAAGAGGGCTCAGTAATTGAGCCTCATTGAAGGCATGATGCAATGGAAACAAAGTTAAACTCTTATGAAACTTCCTACCACAAGATGCACTTATGGCTGTGCACTTGTTTGGCTTTAAGAGAGGACTGACTACATGACAAATGCAGCCATCAATGATGTTATGATGGCTACACACTGCCTCCAGTAACTGAAGTGAAATGCTCTGCTGCATCAATTTATGCGGAGATCAGGATGAAGAATCATTCATGTCAAATTGTCAGTATTTGATTGGCCTAAGTCAACAATAATCTTTTTATGCTTTTATGTGGTAATTTGGCGGTGCTGGACCATTCTGAATGTTTTGAAACTTTATGACATATTATTACAATCTTTCCTTCAAACTTCACCGACTCATATGGTTTGTGACCTCAAACGGTGCTTGTAGCTCAAGGGTTGACACCTAAAGAGAGGATGATGACCATTTCTCCTCATGCCTTCTTATGAGTTACATGAACACTTGACCAAAATATAATCAATTTCCACTGGATTATTTAATTTGGAAAGGTTTGAGAGGACAGCACAGGGCCATGGAAATTTTAATGGTGTTTGTGAATGATTTTTTTTTTTCAAAATGGAAATTTTGACGCTTTTTGGTTCTCTGGAATGCTTCAAAGGCCACTTTCAGCCCACAAGTTGTACTTTTCCCACTCCTGCTAGAAACCTAGGGATCATGGTTACTATTAATGAGGACAGGAATTTTTTCCTGCCATCATTCCATTTATTATTGACTGGAAAACTACCCTGAACTCTTTTTCACCATCAGAAGTAAATTAGACTAGGTATCATCTCACATCTTGGTGTTCTTCCATCACTATGAACAAAATTCTTGTGCATGGAGCTAAAGGCTATTACTTCCTGTCATCACCCACCCATTTCAATGTATTTCAATTAGGATGATATTTGACACTGGCCAAAACTTCATAATATTTTGGGTACTAGATACCTAAAGCTGAGGTCCAGGAAAATATTTCCAGTGATTTCATTTCCCATTGACCTCAAAGAATTTTGCACCAGGCCATCTATGACCTACTCCCTTGGTATAAAATCAGACTGATAATTGTATCAATTTATCTCCTGTAAGTTTGCTGCCTTATTTCCATATCATGTAATCAGTTTGTGAGGTAAGGGACTCAAGGGGACTATATGGAGCTTAGCTTAAACAGTGCCAAAGTATTTCTGTAATGTCATTTTTGTCATAATTATTATTTCATCTTTCCAAAAACAATTTTAAAAATTGCTAGTTAAAACAGGTTCATGTTTGGAACAGCAACAGTAAAGAAACTCTGTATGCTCTACAATTAAAACAACTGCATGTTGTGGTTTATTGCCAGCTTTTTGTCATCCTTCTTTAATTTTGCTTTCTTGGTTACACGATACCTCAAATGGGACATGGGTTTAACTTCTGATGTTGAAAAGCAACTTCTAAAGAATATTTATAACATCTGTATTATTCAAGGCACAACTCAGCATTGGAGCACAATCCCTTTCTCCAAAAGAAAACAAGAATGAAAAGAACAAAGACTCTTGTGG